>NC_087498.1:0-600000 GCF_036417665.1 Passer domesticus
CCAAATGACTTCTTTTTTCCCCTGCAAAATGGCCTCTCTTTGCGGCCACTCGCCCTGGCCAAACCTGGCCATTTAAAAAGGAAATTTCCAAATTTTGCTGGATTTCTCCAAAACTCAAGTGATCAGAATCTAGGCCAATCCAGATCCTTAGAGCCCCAAAGGCCAGCTTTCATCTGATGCCCAGACCAAGGGGAAATGACTTCTTTTTCCCCTGGAAAATGGCCTCTCTTTGCGGCCACTCGCCCTGGTCGACCGTGGCCACCCAAGCTAGAAATTTCCAAATTTGCTGGATTTCTCCAAAACTCAAGTGATCAGAATCTAGGCCAATCCAGATCCTTAAAGCCCCAAATGCCAGCTTTCATCTGATGCCCAGAGTCTGGCCAAATGACTTCTTTTTCCCCTGCAAAATGGCCTCTCTTTGCGGCCACTCGCCCTGGCCCACCCTGACCACCCAACCTCAAAATTTCCAAATTTTGCTGGATTTCTCCAAAACTCAAGTGGTCAGAAGCTAGATCCCAGCTCGGCCTTATAGCCCCAAACGCCAGCTTTCATCTGATGCCCAGAGCCTGGCCAAATGACTTCTTTTTCCCCTGCAAAATGGCCGCTCTTTGCGGCCACTTGCCCTGGCCCACCCTGACCACCCAACCTAAAAATTTCCAATTTTGCTGGATTTCTCCAAAACTCAAGTGATCAGAATCTAGGCCAATCCAGATCCTTAAAGCCCCAAAGGCAAGCTTTCATCTGATGCCCAGAGGTTGGGCAAATGACTTCTTTTTCCCCTGCAAAATGGCCTCTCTTTGCGGCCACTCGCCCTGGCCCACCCTGACCACCCAACCTCAAAATTTCCAAATTTGCTGGATTTCTCCAAAACTACAGTGGTCAGAAGCTAGATCCCAGCTCGGCCTTATAGCCCCAAATGCCAGCTTTCATCTGATGCCCAGAGCCTGGCCAAATGACTTCTTTTTTCCCCTGCAAAATGGCCGCTCTTTGCGGCCACTTGCCCTGGCCCACCCTGACCACCCAACCTAAAAATTTCCAAATTTTGCTGGATTTCTCCAAAACTCAAGTGGTCAGAATCTAGGCCAATCCAGATCCTTAAAGCCCCAAAGGCAAGCTTTCATCTGATGCCCAGAGTTTGGCCAAATGACTTCTTTTTCCCCTGCAATATTGCTTTTGTTTGCGGCTACACACCATGGCCCACCCCTGGCCACCCAAGCTAGAAATTTCCAAATTTTGCTGGATATCTCCGTAATTAAAGTGGTCAGAATCTATGTCCCAGCCAGTGCTCAGAGCCCCAATGGCCAGCTTTCATCTGATGCCCAGAGCCTGGGCAAATGACTTCATTTGCCCCTGCAAAATGGCCATTGTTTGCGGCCACTCGCCCTGGCTGACCTTGACCACTCAAACTAGACATTTGGAAATTTTGCTGGATTTCTCCAAAACTCAAGTGATCAGAAACGAGCCCAATGCAAGTCCTTAGAGCCCCACATGCCTGCTTTCAGCTGGTGCACAGGACCCTGGGCAAATGAGTTCTTTTTGCCCCTGGGAAATGGCCTCTACTTGCGGCCACTTGCCTTGGCTGACCTGGCCACCCAAGCTAGACATTTCCAAATTTTGCTTGCAGTTCTCCAAAACTCAAGTGATCAGAAACAAGGCCATTGCATGTCCTTAGAAACCCAAACGCCACCTTTCATCTGATGCATTGAGCCTGGACATCTGACTTCTTTTGCCCCTGGAAAAATGGCCTCTCTTTGCGGCCACGCGCCCTGGCTGAGCCTGGTTTCCCAAGCCAGATATTTCAAATTTTGCTGCATTTCTCCAAAACTAAAGAGGTCAGAAACAAGGCCAATGCAAGTCCTTAGGACCCCAAACGCCAACTTTCAGCTGATGCCCAGACCCTGCGCAAATGACATTTTTTTCCCCTGCAAAATGGCCTCTCTTTGCAGCTGCTCACCCTGTCCGACCCTGGCTATCCTAGCTAGATATTTCCAAATTTTGCTGGATTTCACCAAAACTCAAGAGGTCAGAAACCCGGCCAATGCAAGTCCTTAGAGCCCCAAAACGCCAGCTTTCAGCTGATGCCCAGAGCCTGGGCAAATGACTTCTTTTGCCTGTGGAAAAATGGCCTCTGTGGCCACTCACTCTGGCCAAGCCTGGCCCCCTCAAGATAGAAAGTTCCAAATTTTGCTGAATTTCTCCAAAACTCAAGGTGCTCCATTATTAAGCTTAGATCTTCCTAATATCTTGCTAGATATTCTTTTCTGTAGCTTCGGAAGTTATCCAAGCCAAGCGTTAATACACAGTGCATTGTTCTATTTGTTCTTATATTCTGCATCTCATGTAACTTTTTTGCAGACAAATCTTACGGCTACTGCTTAGTTCCAGCACAGTTCTACTGTTGTTTATGTCTGCCTTTTGCAGCTTTCTCAAAGCCCTCTTATTTTAAAGATTTCCACACCTAGATGTGTCCAAGGCCTGGCTGTACGGGCCTTCTGGTAGGAAGGAAGGAAGGAAGGAAGGAAGGAAGGAAGGAAGGAAGGAAGGAAGGAAGGAAGGAAGGAAGGAAGGAAGGAAGGAAGGAGGAAGGAAGGAAGGAAGGAAGGAAGGAAGGAAGGAAGGAAGGAAGGAAGGAAGGAAGGAAGGAAGGAAGGAAGAAGGAAGGAAGGAAGGAAGGAAGGAAGGAAGGAAGGAAGGAAGGAAGGAAGGAAGGAAGGAAGGAAGGAAGGAAGGAAGGAAGGAAGGAAGGAAGGAAGGAAGGAAGGAAGGAAGGAAGGAAGGAAGGAAGGAGGAAGGAAGGAAGGAAGGAAGGAAGGAAGGAAGGAAGGAAGGAAGGAAGGAAGGAAGGAAGGAAGGAAGGAAGGAAGGAAGGAAGGAAGGAAGGAAGGAAGGAAGGAAGGAAGGAAGGAAGGAAGGAAGGAAGGAAGGAAGGAAGGAAGGAAGGAAGGAAGGAAGAAGGAAGGAAGGAAGGAAGGAAGGAAGGAAGGAAGGAAGGAAGGAAGGAAGGAAGGAAGGAAGGAAGGAAGGAAGGAATCCAGATTTGGTGCTCACCAGCACCTGGAATCTGGTGTTTGTTGGCACTGTGCCCAGGTGCCAGGCCTCCAGTCTGGCAAATTGCCGGTGCTGGCAATGCCCAAGTCTGGCATTTGCCAGCACTGGTACCACCCAGATCTGGCAATTTCCTGCTGCTGGGGCACTCAAAGGGTCTGACTGAGCAGGAAAGGTGATCCTGAGCCAGGAGCTTTCCTTGACTGCAGCACAGCCTCAGCATGGAAAGACTTTCCCGGCATTCTACCCTGGGCCAGAAGGGATTGTGCCAGCAGAGCTGACCCTAAATTTCTTTTCCCAGGCAAGCTTTAGGACACGGGACATGGAAAAGCCAGAGCTGAGTCTCAGCTTTCTGCAGTCCTCCAGATAAATCCTGTGTGTGAAGCAGCCTGGGAGCAGGGTTTATGTGCCAAGGGTGGGCAATTCAGAGCCCTTTTCTTCCCTGTAGGCTGAGGCTCTGACCCTTGCCCTTTCCAAGGGCCCTAGAGCTGCCTGCCAAGGGGCCTATTTCACTGGGATGAGAAGAGTCCTGCTGCAAGGCTGTCCCCAAGCTGCTTTTACTGCATATGTGCCTGAGAAGTGTTCATTGCTTTTAGTCTCAGGTCCTCTGTGTGTGCAGGTGAAACTAGAGAATGAGGGAGCAGCTCTGCAGGGTGGAGTTAGCTTTTCTTGGTGTTTTTTTGTTTTTTATGAACCTTCCCTGTCAGCTCTGGGCAGACCTATGTAACTGTATCTGACACTTGCCTGTGGCACTGTGGAGGTCGCCAGGGGGACCTTCCCCGAGCCCAGGCTGGGGGTGTTCATTGGCCGGTCAGTTCCGTTGACTGGCCGCAGCTGTGGACACATCCCTTGAAGCATCTCCAGGGAGGGAACGCTGGGGCTGTCACCGCTGGGGTGTCACAGACAGGGGAACGCTGGGGCTGTCACCGGTCCTGCCCGCCCCCATCAGCTTTGCCAGGGCCTCAGTGGACACAAAAGCTGAGCCAAAGGGAGAGAATTGCAGAAGGGGCTGAGCTGGGAGGGAGCCAGTGGAATCATGGAGTGCAGCCCCTGGCCCTGCACAGACAGCCCGAACAATGGCAGCCTGTGCATCCCTGGGAGCAGTGTCCAAATGCTCCTGGAGCTCCGGCAGCTTCGGGTCAACCCAAACGCAGCAAGGAGGAGAGGGGCGGGCGGCGGAGAGGTGCCGCCGAGCCCGGGAGCGAAGTGGATTTGGCGCGGGGCCAAGAGCAGGGTCAGGGGGCCAAGGGCGGGCGGACATGCAAAGTCCCTTTGGAATGTCGACATGAGCGCCCAGCAGGCACAGCAGCGCGCCGGTGATTGCAGTGGTTTCAGGGCCGTAGGCAGGCGCAGCGCCGGCAGCAGGCGCGGCACGGCCGGGGAGGCAGCGCGCGAAGGCGTCGGGCAGGGCCTGAGGGCGGCGCGGGGGTGGCCGTCACGGGGCTGAGCGGGGCTGTGCTTTGTGGCGCGAGCATGCCGTATTTTATGTATTCGGCTGAGATGAAGCTCACGTTTCGACTTTCAGAAATTCATCAGCAGAGATGGCCTTGAGAAGAGATTTTAAGGTTCTGCCGTCTTTTAGGAGGAAGGGTTTTGCTGCAGAGCTTACTCTGGCACACATCCCACCCCCGATCCGAGGCTGTTGTGGTACGGTGGTGACTGAAGGAAACGGACAACCCCCAACGGAACATTTCTGAGTAAGCTCTAGACAGAAATCTGAATGGAAAATTAACCCTCACACTAACGCTAATCCCCAGCCGTAACCCCCAATCCTAATCCTGACCCAAGTTTTTTTTCCACGTTGATTCTAAAGAGGTGAGCGTTTGGGGGAGGCCCAATAGATAAATGTGGAGGAACTCGGGTGTATGACAATTATGTCTCTCCTCAGGATTTCCTGGAGTAGCAGCTTCTGGAGATGCCTTGCTGAGCACTACCCCCACCCCTCCACCAGTCGGTCCACCCAGACAGTCAGGCACCCCTCCAAAGTGACAGAGCCTCCTTGCAAAACAAGGTGCCCCCCCCCCCCCCCCAAAACAGTCAAGGATCCTCTCCCTGCTCTTCTGCAGGGGGACATATATTCAGGGCTTCATCTGCGCCTCCTCCCCCTTTATTTGGAGTGTTTTATTTCCACGAGCAACCCCTAACACCCTCTGGGTGAAAGATGACACCCCTCGTGTCAGCCCTGCTATGGTGGATCTCAGGGCCTTTCTCCCCTCCTGTTCCTCTCCACAGCAGCATGAGGCCCCTCACACTGTCTGATCTGAGGGAGGCTCCCCGTGTTTTGGTGTGCCAGTTAGGGTCTGTGCCCCCTGGGATCTGTGCTGGTTTCCCCTGGGGCTGACCTTGGCCGAGGGAAATGCAGCAATAAAGAATGGAATCTTGAAGCAGTTTGGGGATCTGGAGCCCCCCCCCGCCGCAGCCTGAAGGGGTGCAGGAAGGGGGGAAGGAGTAAGAGCAGCCACCCCAACATGGGGTTTATCCCCTAGTACCTGCTGACTGGTTTGGTCTAGGCACTGGTACAATCCCCTTACACTGGAAAGCCACTTCTTTTGGGGGCAGACAAGGGCCTAAAACAACCCCCACCTCCCAGCCACGGGGAAGAAGCTTTTTCACCTCCCCATTGGAGTGCAGGGGCTTTGTGACCCCCAAGCTGGGGTATGGGCATTTTGCAACTTCACCCAGCTGGGATGTGGGGTGTCTGTGACCCCCTCAATTTGGGTGCAGGGGTTTTATAACCACCCCTAAGTTGGAGTGTAGGCACTTTGTGACCCCCCCTCCCCCTTTGGAGTGGGGGGCTTTATGAGACCCCACAGACACAGTTGGGGTGTGCTTTGTTATCCTAAAGTGGAGTGTGAGGGCATTTTGAGCCCCCTAACTGGGGTGTGGATACTTTGTGAACCCCCCCAGTGGGATGTGGAGTCCCTGTGATCTCCCCGTTGGGTTTCAGAGGCTTTATGACCCCCTGAATTGGGGCATGGGGTCTCTGTGAGTCCCCCGACTTCCCAGGGCCCCCTTGAAACAGTTGGGGTGCAGAGTCCTGTAAATAACCTAGCTCTCCCCTGCCCCAGGTGGTTTCTGTGTATGTGCAATTTTGGGGGTCACACAGTGGGGGCAGGGTCACACAGAGAGGTCACACAGAGTCAGAAGGTGTCACACAGTGTGAGGCTGTCACACACAGCTGGTGAGGGGTCAGAGCTGGGGGGCCATGCCAAAGCCTGAGGAGGGTTACAGCATGTGGGGGCATCACAAACAGCCAGGGATATCAGACATGGGGACGATCACACTGCTGGGGGCTGTCAGTGCTGGGGGGAGGGTCACACAGCCAGAGAGGTCATACATTTGAGGGGGTTCACACAGTGTGTGGGGGATCACACAACTGGGGAGGGGTCAGAGCTGGGGTGTCACAGCGTGGGGGAGCACAGGTTGAGGGGGTGACACAGCAGGCAGGGGCTCACAGCTTGGAGGGGATCACAACTGGGGAGGGGGCAGAGCTGGGAGGGGTCAGAGCTGGAGTGGGGCAGTCACACAGCTGAGCAGGGGAGTTGTCAACAGTCCTGGGAGGTATCACACAGCTGGGGAGGGTCAAACACTGGGGGGTTACACATAGAGCCAAGGCAGGGCCCCTTTTAGGGAGATGATGGAGCATCCTGGGGAGGGGGCTGTAATTAAAGCCACAATAATTTATTGCAATTTAAGGCAACTCCATACAAACCCACATGGACACATACGATATGGCAAGGGGGAACATCAAAAACACTGGGAACCCCACTGGGATGAGCCCAGGAAATGCAAGGGAACCATGGACTTGGGGAGGCTGGTAAGGTGAGGAGGGATCATGCATCACGCTAGGGGGGCACTCCACATTTGGTAGAGGCTCCTGCACACCCCAGCTTTCTGGTCAGGCTGCTGAAGACCCCCTGCCACTTTTTGGGGGGGCAGGACAGTCCTGGATGGGTATAGGGGGCAGTCCCATAGCCAAGAATGCTCAGGCAACGCCATCCCAATTCCCCCGGGAAACCCAAAAGCTGGTTTATGGGTGTGGTGGTAGGAACCTGGGTTGGGGAGGGGACACCAAAGTTGTGGAAAGGAGTAGAGGGACATCCAGTCCCAGGTCCCTGACAGAGTATGGCTGCCTTTGACCCCTGGATAGAGGATAGGATGAAGGGACATGGTGCATTGGGAGTGGACAGTCAGAGTGGAAGGGTTTCAGGGGACATGAGAGGGATGGGTAGATGGTTTTATGCCCCGTGCCTTCATGTAAGAGAGGAGCTGGTCGGGAATCTCGGCAAGGACTTCTCGTGCCAGCCCTGCCATGCTCAGCCCCGCGCCGGGACCCCCCGTCATGTAGTCACGAAATGGAACAAACTGGGCGGGGGGGGGGGGGGGGGGACGCACAGGGGGGAAGACCAGTTTAGGGGGTCCAGGGCCAGGAAGGCCCCAGAACTGTGTGCCCTACACACAGCAGCTCTGGTGTCCCCTCCCCATTCCTGATGTCCCAGTGTCCCTCACATCCAGGTACATACTATGACCCAGTGCCCCTCCATGTCCTAATGTACTCCCACATCCCAGTGCTCCCCATTTGCTAGTACAGCCCTCTTCATGTCCCAGGGCACCCCCACATCCATGTGCATCCCAAGCCCAAATGCCCCTCCAGATCCCAGTGCCTCCCATTTCCCACAGCCCCCACATCCCAGTGTCTCTTCCTATTTCCCAATACACCCCATGTCCCACTGCCCCCCACATCCGGATTCATCTTGGTGCCCCCATGTTCCCTTCATTTGCCAGCACACCCTCCTCGTGTCCCAGTGCCCCCCACATCCAGGTACATCCCATATCCCAGTGCCCCACTCCAATGTTCCAATGTTCCTCCATGTCCCAGTGCCTGCTAATGTCCTAGGCTCCCCCCCACATCCAGGAACATCCTAAGTCTCACTGCACCCTTTTTTTGCAGCACAGCCCCCCAAAATGTCTTAGTACACCCCCTTTTCATGTCCCAGTGCAACTACATATCCCAGTACATGCCCCTTCATGTCCCAGTGCCCCCCACATTCCAGTGCCCCCCCATTTCCCAGTACCAGCCCCCTTCACGCCAAAGTGCCCCCATATCCTAATACACCCCTGTGTCCCACTGCACCCCCATTCTAAGGTACATCCCAAATCTCAGTGTACCCACTTTTCCCAGTGAAGGCCCCCACCATGTACCCAGTGCACCCAGTGTCCCAGTGTCTCCCCCACTGAGGTACATTCCAAACCCCAGTGCACTCCTTTTTCCCAGTGCATCCCTCCCATGTCACAGTGCACTTCTTCTGTGTCCTAGCACATCCCCGACATCCCAATTCCAACTCCTCCACTATTTCCCAATAAAGTTCCTTTCACTTGCTATTATCTCTTTCATGTCTCAGTGCCTCCCATATCCTAATACGCTCTCATGTGCCAGTGCACCCTCATTCCAAGATACGTCCCAAGTCCAAGGACACCCTCTTTTCCCAGTGAAGTGCCCCTACATGTGCCAGTGCATCCCCATGTCCCAGTGCCCCACCATGTCCCAGACCACCTTATCACCCTCCACACCAGTCCCACCAAGTGCACCCCAGGAGTGATGGGGCCGATTTGAGCTCCACAGGGCACCCCCTACCACCATCCTGCTGGGTGAGCTGGGAGGGGGTCCCCAAATTCCTCATTGGTGAGGTTGGTTACCTGGACGATATCACGCTCAGCCACTTTCCCACGGGAAGAGATGCGGATGTCGTCCCCATCCAGTTCCACCATGGCTGGGGGCGATGTTGCGGGGGAAGTCAGCAGCACCCCAATGCCCCCCACCCCAGGCTGGGATCCCATTATGTCCCTCTCAACCCCACACCCAGAATCCCCAAGCCCCCTCACTGGGGTATGCTGAGCCCATTCATATGCTGACAGATTCAACTCATGGTTCCAGTGGCCAAGGGACCCTGCCCCCATCCCCCCAGCCTTCCCCTAGTTCCCCCCAGCCCCCAAATCTTACCATCAAACTCAGCCTGGCCAACTCCCACGATGATAATGGACATGGGCAATTTGGCTGCCTGAGGGAGCCAGGGGGTGAAGGGAGTCCCATGAAATTTAATGATGCTGCCACAAAATGAGCTGCCACCTCTGGCATCCCTGCAGCACCCAGGGGTGCCAACACCCCCTCCCCCAAGGATTCCAGTCCCTCACCATCCCCCCCATCACCCAAAGGTCTCAGACCGCCCCACTGGCACTGGGGGGGTTCCTGGAACTTCCCAGCCCCCTTGCAGCACCCAGGGGTTCCAGACACCCTTACACATCAAACCCCGGGGGTCCAAGCCCCTTCTCGACCCCAGGGGTCCAAGCGCTTTCCCACCTCTCAATGGTCCCAGTCCCTCCTCACTGCCTCCAGCACCCAGGGGTCCACACCCCCTCCCAGCACTCAGGGCTTCCAGCCCCTTCCCCACCCCTCGAGCATGCAAGTGTCCCAACCCACCCCCTCCCTCTCAGCTTCAGGGTCCCAGTTCCTCTTCACCCACCCCATCACCCAAAGGGTCCCAGCCACTCCCAACCCCTCAGAACCCAGGAGTCCAAGCCCTTTCCCACCCCCTAAGGGTTCTAGCTCCTCCTCAACCCCCTAGCACCCAGAAGTCCCCAACCTTTCCTACCCCCCAATCCCTCTCTACTGCCCCTATCACCCAAGGGTCCAAGGTTCCTAGCACCCAGGGGTGCCACCACCCTCCCCAATGCCACTATGAGGGTCTCACATTGACGATGGCCTCCTTGGTCTGGGCCATGTCAGAGATGACACCATCGGTGATGATGAGGAGTACAAAGTACTGGGACCCGTCCAGCACCGTGGCCGCTGAGCTAGGGGGACCCTGCGTGACGCCGAGGGCACAGGGTCCCCACCCCAGGGCATGGGGCCCCTCTTACCGGGCAACATGGTTGACAACAGGGGCAAAGTTGGTGGGGCCATAGAGCTGGACATGGCGCAGGCTGCGCTGATATGCCTCCAGCACCCCCGCAATGCCATGGCACGCCGGATTTGATGCATCCCCATTCTGCCACAGGGTCACCAGGACCACAGTGACACCACAGCCCCCAGCAATGGACAGGGTGACACCATGGACGCCACCCATAGGCAAAGATGGCACTGCCATGTCCCCCAAATGCTAACAAGGATGATCCCACTATGTCCACAATGTGGTGACAAGGGAGACACCAACATGTTCTCAACTCAGTGTCAAGGATGATACTGCCATGGCCGCAACCCAGTGACAAAATGATGATGCCACTATGTTTCCAACCCAAGACACAGATGACACCACCACATCCCCAGTGATAAAGAAAATGGCACCACATTCCCAACCCAGTGACAAAAATGTTATCACTATGCCCCCCATACAGTGAGAATAGGTGACAAGGACATATGCCCAGCACAGTGACAAAGACCACACCACCACATCCTGAACCTGGTGATGAGGATGATACTACCATGTCTCCAACCTGGTGACACTACCATGACCCCAAACCAGTCACAAAATGATGATGCCACTATGTTCCTAGCCCAAGGATAAGGATGACACCATCACATCCCCAATCCAGATCCAACTCAAACACACCATATGCCAACTTTGTGATCAATGATGAGACCACTATGACTCTACACTAGTGACAACACCAAGCCCCTTCCTAACCTGGTGATAAGGATGACACTACCATGGCCCCAGACCAGTGATGAGGATCACACCACCAGAGCCCCAACCCAAGGACAATATCCCTCCATGTCCCAAACAACGTGACAGGATGATCCCACCATGTTCCGAACTGCGTGACAAGGACACCACCCTTCATCCACAGTCCTGTCCTGCCTTGGCCCCTCACCAGTGGGAACTCGTGGGACACGTGTCCATCCGGGGGGACCTTGGCACCAAAGCCAAGGGCTGGGAACATTTTGTCACTGTCGTAGTCCTGGATGATGTCCCCCACGGCCCTCAGTGCCAGGCTGTAGGCATTCAGCTGGAAGGGGCTCAGGTAGTGCAGAGACGTGGGCTGCGAGGGGTTCCCTGCACAGGCATGGGGCTCAGCACCCCCACAGCCCCCCCCAGCACTGTCACAATCCCCCCAGCACACCCAAAACACCCCCAGCATTCCCACAACCATGGCACTACTATGGCCCAAACTCAGTGGCAAGGATGATGTCATCCCCAACACAGTGACAAGGATGATCCCACCATGTCTCCAAATGCCACCACATCCCCAACCCAGTGACAAGGGTGACATCACCATATTCCCAACTTGGTGACAAAGATGATACCACCATGACCCCAGCCTGGTGATAGCTGGTGATAAGGATGACACCACCATGGAACCAACAGTGACAAGGATGACATTGCCATGACCCCAACCCAGTGACAAAAATGGCACCACTCTGTCCCAAATTCAGTGATGATGATGGCACCAAATTCCCAACCCAAAGACTGGTTGACAAGTATGACACCACTGTAGTGCCAGTACAGTGACAAAAATAACACTACCATGGCCCCAAACCCACAATAAGGACAATGCCATCATGACCCTAACCCAAGGGAGTGACAAGGCAGACGCCACTGGGTCCCCAACCGAGTGACAAGAGAGACATGATCACGTCCCCAACACAACTACAAAGACAACAACACCATGTCCCCAAGCTGGTGACAAAAATGACACCACCATGACACCAAACTGGTTACAACTGCCCCAAATAAATCCCCCAGGGGGGACATAGCTGCCACTCACCATTGGATGCTGTGAAGTCTATGGCCACTGTGAAGTTGAGTTGGGTCCTGGGGGGGTAAAGTGGCCTTGGGGTGACATAGGGTGTGACCTGTGGGTTTGGGGTGGGGCACCCCTGGGGCCACAGGCTGGACTAGGTGCACCCATATCACAATTCAGAGCACCCCCAAGTGTCCCTGCACTGAGGTGTCAGTGATGCACCTAAGGAAGTAGCTGGGGGTGCTGGGGAGCCCCAGATGACCAGTTTGGGATGCTGGGGAGCCCCTGCCCATAAGGGAGCATCTGGGTGAGGTGCTGAGGACCCACAATGGAGAAGATGGGGGTGGTGGGGATCCTCTTTCCCCAAAGGAGCAGCTGTGGGCATTGGGGACCCCAAAGATGTTGGAAATGGTGGAGACTTCTAAAGGGAGCAATTGTGGGCTCTGGGGACTACCAGTGAAACTGCTGTGGGTTATGGGGACAGCCTGGCCCTAAGGAGGCATCTGGGTGGGGGTGCTGAGACCCCCAATGGAGGAGCTAGGTGTGCCGAGGACCCCCCAGTGGAGCAACTGGGGGTGTTGGGGATGCCACAGGGAGGAATTGAGGATAGCAGGAACACCACCACCCTACCCCTGCCCCATCCCTGAGGGAGCAACAGTGGATACTGGGGACCTCCAAGGGAGGAGATGGGGGTCCTGGGGACCCCCCTGCCAGTGAAGTAGAGGCTGGGGATGTTGAGGATTCTCTGCCCTTGAGGGAGCAGCTCAGGATGCTGCGTACCCCCAAGGAAGGAGCTGGGGAGCTGGGGGTGTTTGGGACCCTCAAAAGTGCAGCTGGAGGTGCTGGGGACTCCCTGCTCACCCGCCCCTGATGTAGTCCAGGAAGGTGTGCTCGGCCTCCACAGCGAAGGACAGCAGTGTCACCTGGTGGACATGGGACTTAGGGGAGGAAGTGCCCACTCCCCCTGTGTCCTCCCCCTCTGCACATCCCCATCCTCACTGTCCCCGAGTTCAGGTACTTCTTCTTCTTCATCTTCTTCCGGGGGTTCACCACCTGCAGGGATGAGAGGAGAGGGAAGGGGGCTGCTTCTCACAGGGACAGGAGGCCCCAGGGAGCAGTGTAACGGACTGTCACATCCAGGGGGACAGGGGGGCACAGACTATGCTGGGGGGCAGCAGTGGGAGGAGCACTGTGCTGAGGTGCAGAGACAGACCTTGAGAAACACATGGTGGGCTGTGACACCCATGGGTGCATGTGGGGACCCTGGGGATTGTAGTGCAGCTGGAGATCCATGGTGGGAGCTGGGTACCCTCAAGGGAGCAGCTGTGGGTGCTGCACTCCAGGGGTGCATTGTGGAGATCCCAACATGCTGGGCTGTAGCACAGGGAATCATGGGGACTGTAAACCTCTATGGCTGCAGCATGAGCACCCTGGGCACCACGACACTTCAGGGACCCTTGGGTATATGGCACACCAGGGTGCAGGGTTGGGAGGGACCCTGGGGACCATAACACTTCAGGATTGCATCATGGGGATCCTGGGGTATGTAGCACCTATACAGAGACCCCAGCACACAGAGGTGCAGCTGAGAGAGGGACCCTGGGGGGCATAACACCCAAGGGGTGCAGTGTTAAGACTGAAACACACAGGGGTGCAGCACAGGGTTCCATAACCTGGGGAATGCAGCAGTGGGGCCATGACCCCCATGGGGGGGGTGCAGAACTCCCATGCCCATGTACCCTCCCCCCTCACCTCGTACACGTTGAAGTGGCTCTGGCCTCGTGCCAGCTCCCGGTAGCTGGTGGTGAACTCCCCAATGAAGTCGTGGCTGCAAGGCCAGTGGATCTCCATCAGTCCAGTTAGGGAGGTTCCCATTCCCCGGGGGGATCCCCATCACTCAGTGGTGTGGGGATTGGGGGCTTCCCATTGGCCAGGAGGTTTCCCATCAGCCAGGGAGTCCCAAATAGCCAGGGGAGATTCCCAACAACCAGAGGTCCCCATCACCCGGGGATGCAGGGGAGATGAATGAAGCAAGTGGGAATGAGGGTCCCTGTCACCTGAGGGGTGCAGGTCCAGGGTGTGGGGGGTCCCCAGGACCACACACAGCTCACCTGCCATCACGGTCCCAGTCATATACCTCCACTTTGATGGCTCTGCAAGGCAGAGGGGGGGTCACCAACATCCCCAAATCTCATTCCTCCCCCCACCCTCCTCTGGAGACCCATCACACAAAAAACCCCCACTCCCTGTGGGATTTGTTTTGACGCCTCTGTGGGCTTTTTCCTGCTTCCTTATCCTCCTCCTTGGGATATTTTTATCCATCGTTGCCACAGCAACATTCAACGTGGGGCCAAAGCAGTGTGAGGAGATTTTTGCTAGGACAGCAGCTGGTTTGGGATTTGGCGGCGGGGGGGGGGGGGGGGGGGGGGGGGGGCAGTTGGAATAGCTGTGATGCCCATTGGGGGGCAGTTGGAATAGCTGTGATGCCCATTGCCCAAATGGGTAAACTGAGGCAGAAGCAGGTAACCCTTGGGGTGGAGGGTGTGTGCTACTAGTACCACAGAGACAGGGAAAGGGGTTCTGAGAGTCTCGGGTGGCTACAGAAGTGGGGGAAAGGGTGCCTCATGGGGCCACAGAGAAGGTGGATGGACTGCAGGGGGTCCTGAGGTACCACAGAGCTGGGGAGAAGGGATTAAAGAGGGTCCTGGGGTACCACAGACACAGGAGAAGGGATTCTGAGGGAACACAGAGAGAGGGGAAGGGGATCCTGGGGTACCATGGACATGGAGTGAAGGGGCTCTGGGAGTCCAGAGGTACGAGAGAGATGGGGACATGGGGTGCAGGGGTTCCTGGAGGACCTGGGAGATGGGGGAAAGAAGGAAAAGGGGGTCCTGAGGGCCCATAGAGATTGAGGGAAGGGGGTTCAGTGGGTCTCAGAGAACCACAGAGATGGGAGTGCAGGGTGTCCCGGGTATGACAGAGATGAGGGAAGGGGGTTCAGGGATCCTAGTGGACCCTAGAGATAGGGGGAAGAGGGAGAAGGAGGTCTTTGGGGCCAAAGAGGAGGTCCCAGTCCCCTGGCACTCACCGGTCGTGGTCCCCATTGCAGAGGGCACGCACAGGAATGGCAAAGGCCGCCCAGACGGGATTCAGTGTGTTCCGCACCACTTCCGTCTTGTGGCAGATGGTGAAACTGGGGGGAAGACAAGGGGGTACAAGGGAGTCACTCCCCCAGCTCAACACTCCCCAAGTCTCTCACCCCCACAGTGCAGTGAGGATTTTTGGACACCCCCGGCAATGTAAGCCCACGGGGACATAGGGGTGTCCTGTGCTGGGGCTGAGCCCTCCTCTGAGGTGTGGGAGGGTCACTGCAGTTTTGAGGGGGGGTTGCTCACGTCCCGTCTTCATTGCTGCGGTAGAAGACCATGAAGGGGTCAGATTTTCCGAAGAAATCCTTCTTATCCAACTTGTTGGCGCAGAACTGGAGTGTGGCCACGTCCTGAGGGGTGGAATCAGGGAGAGTCATCCACCCTGCACCCTCCTCAGGGGTGGGACCCTTCGGGGCAGCTGCTCCATGAGGGAAGGAGGGATCCAGGACAGGTGGGACACAGCGTGAGGATTAACAGCTCGCAGTCTCATCTGCAGGCTAGTGTGTCTCAGCCACCCCCGATATTGTGAGGTCCCCAAGCTAAGCCCCCTCTCCTGCCCCACCATGGCTCACCCGGCAGTTTCCCAACTCTTCAGCAAGGAGTATGATGGTGCCGCACTTCTTCCCCGGAATGCCACTGCCAGGATGAGATGTGAGCATAGCCGGGGCACACATGATGTCCTGGGGGGTCCCCCGCGCACTGAGCACCCCAAAACTTACCCATTGGAGACAGCCGGGGCAGGTCTCCTGCCCCTGGGGTGCATGGCGGCTGTCCCCATCCTGCAGGGACACATGCTGAAGGGTGATGGAGGGGATCCCCACCCAATAAAAAGCCCCCCTCCCAAAAAAGGAAGTCTACAAAAAAAAAAAACCCAGCTCCCCCACAGATTCCAGCACCCTAAAAAGAAGCTGTTTCTCCCCTCAAAAAAGTCAGTCCCCAAAAGACATTCAGCTCCCCAAAAAGTCAATTCCCACAAAACAAACTGCCCCTGAAAAGGTCAACCCCAAAAACATCAGATCACTCCAAAATCCAGATCCCCCCCAAAAACCAGATCTTTCAAAAGCCAGATCCCCCAAACCCATATTCCCTCCAAAAGCCACCATCCCAAGAAAGAGCCAGACCACAAAAAATGCCTTCCCTCCCAAGAAAAAAAAAAAAAAAAAAAAAAAGCCAGACCACCCCCCCCCCCCCCCACCATCCAAAATGCCACTGCTGGCTCTGGGATCTGGGTCCATCCTGGGCACACCAAAAGAGACCTGGGGAGACATGAGGACACTGGGACCATGAGGATTCATGTCAAGGGCTTCTCCAGGGGACACATGGAGACACTGAGTTCCCCAGTTTTCTTCAAAACACCGGTTTTGGAGAAACCCAGCATTTTCTCCAAAGAGGACATAGTGACGTCAGAGACACTGGGCTCAGGGACACTGGGGCACAGGCAGGACTCATGTCAGAGGCTTATCCATGGCAGAGGTCATGGGGACATTGGGATCAGTGGGGGAGGTGGCTCACATTGGGGCCTTCCCTGGGGAAGAGACATAAGGGATCACAGGACACTGGGGACACAAGAGGGACTACCATCAGGAGTTTGTCTCCAGTGCAGTGCATAGGGACCGTGAGGACTCTGGGGACACTGGACCACAGTGGAAGCTCAAACGAGGGGATTCTCGAGGTGGGGGGAAATGGGGACACTGGGGCAGGGGGGTTCATGTCAGGGGCTTCTCTAGAAGGAACATGGTCACACTGGGGCACAAGAGAGGCTCACGTCAGGGGCTTTGCTGGGGTGGGACATGGGGACACTGAGGCAAAGGGGGGGGCTCACGTCAAGGGCTTCTCCAGGCGGCTGCCAGCTGAGCCGATGATCTCCCCCAGGGTGCAGAATGCCTGGCCCAGGAAATCCTGTAGGATTGGGAATATTGGGTGTCACCAGGAGATGCCCATCCCAGGGAGGCCAGGGGAGCAGGGCTGACTGATCCTGCACTTACATGCTTGGAGAGGTCAGGGCTCTTGGAGTCCACATCATACCTGGGGGCAGAGGGGACATGTGGGCATGGAACAGGAAGTGGGGGTGGCTTGGATGGGACAGGGATGGGAACAGGGATGGAGACAAGGATGGTATGGCGGGGGACAGGGAGTGGGAGGGATGGGATGAGCGAGGGATGGTACACAAATATGGATGAATTAGGTGTGGGGATGGGATGGGATGGGATGGGATGGGATGGGATGGGATGGGATGGGGAAAAGAATAGGGATAGGATGGGACAAGGATGGGTAAAGGAACAGGGTGGGATAGGGACACAATGGAATGGACAGGGATGGGATGTGGATAGGGACAGAATGGGACAGGGACAGAATGGGGGCTGCATAGGATAGGGATGACAATGGGATGGGACAAGGATGGGGACAGGGATGTGAACAAGGGTGGTAATGGTCCAGGACTGGGGACGGAACAGGGACGGGGGTAAGGACACGCTGGGGGGCTATGCCAGGGTAGCCAGGGGGTGACCCTGGGGAACAGGGGGTTGACACTGGGGGTGACACTGGGGGCACAGGGGCCACTCACAGATCAAAGCGCAGGTTCTGACGCTCCTCAAAGCAATAATCAAGGACAAACTTGTGCAGGAAGTCAGGATTCAGGGAATTGTCAATGACCTCGGTCCGGCCAAACTGGAGGATATGGGGACAGTGGGGATAATGGGGTGACAGGAAAAGATGGGGTGGGGACGGGGACATGGAGACACAGGGAGACGGGGATGTGGTCGTTTGGACAGAGGGACATGGGGACATAGAGATGATGAGACATGGGGGCATAGGAACGGGAACATGAGAATATGGGCATGGGGGATAGGGATACAGGGATATGGGGACATGGAGAGGCAGAGACATGGGGGCATAGGGATGAAGGTACAGGGACATGAGGACATGGGAACACAGGGATGTGTTAAGAGCACTGGAAAACAGGAGCATGGGAATGAGGGTGGGGGCATAGGGATGGGGGGTAGTGGGACATCAGAATGTGAACATGGGGACATACAGATATGGGGACACAGTGACATGGAGAGACAGGGACATGACAACATGTGGACAAGGGACTGGGGACATGGGAACGTACAGATATGGGGGCATAGCAACACGGGGACACAGGGACATGGGAACATGTGGATATGAGATTGGGGACATGAGGACATATGTGGGCGGAGGAGGTGGGGCAAGGGTGGGCAGCAGGCCCGGGGCGGGGCACGTGTGGGAACATGCATGGGAAAGGGGCGGGGAGGGCCCAGGTGCCGCTTTGTGCCTCAGGGCCGCCCCACCCCCTGCTCATTACCCCGCAATTAACACACTGTTAATTACAGGGGGACAGGGCCTGGCTGCATGCTGACAGCTGATTGGCTGGCTGCCCAGCTCCTCGACATGCTCCCCAGATCCCCAGGATGCTGGTTGGCTGATTGCTCTGCCCCCTGACATTGATTGGATGGCTGCTGCATCCCAGAATGCTCATTGTCCATGTGCTGCATCCGAAGATGCTGATTGCTCATGGTGACTGGCCAACTGGTTGGCACTCCAACACACTGATTGGCCAGTTGGCCATCAACCCAACATGCTGATAGGCCAGAATCTTACCTGCTGCTTGGCTGGTTGTCTGCCATTATCCCTGACATGCTGATTGGCCATCTGGTTGGCACACAGACATGCTGATTGTTCACTGCCCCAGCATACTGATGATTGGTTGGCCAGCTAGCACCCCAGCATCCTGATTGGCTGGCTGAGTACATACTAACATGCCAATTGGCCAGCCCAACATGCTGATTGGCTGCCCCCCACCAATCGGGTCACTCACCTCCCGCCATTGGTGGCTGCCAGGGCGCTGTGTGTACAGCACACAGACTGCAGGGGGAAGGATCAGGGGAGGCAGGTGCCCCCAGAGACCCCCAAAACTCTTAGAGACACCACCACTCCCAGCAACTCCCAAAACTCCCCAGAGACCCCCCCAAAACACCTCAGAGACACCCCCGAACTCCCCCCAAAACCCCCTAAGCTCCTCCAGACACCCCCAAAATACCTCAGAGGCTCCCCAAATCCCTCAGAGATCCCCAAAACCCTAAAGACCACCCAAAATCCCCAGAGACCCCAACACTCCCCAGAGCTCCCAATTCCCCAGGAACCCTCCAAAATGTCCTTGAGACCCCCAAAACCTCATAGAATGACAACAATCCCAGAGACCTCCCAAAACACATCAGAGACCCCAAAGACAACACTCCCCAGAGACACTGATGCTCCCAGAGAACCCCCAAAACCACCAGATACTCCCAAAATACCTGAGACCCCCCCCAGTCCCCCAGAGACTCCCCAAACCCCCCAGAGACCTAAAAATCCCCTGAGCACACAACACCCTCCAGAGACCCCAAAACCCCCAGAAACCCCAAGCCCCCCAGAGACTCCCCAAAACACCTAAGAGCCAAAATACACCCCATCCCCCCTGCCTCACTCACTTGGGTCCGACTTGGAGAAGGTGTCCCTGTCCAGGAGCTGCCTGGGGGGCAGGGAGGAGGGAGTGTGAACGTGCATGTGAGTGTGCATGTGTGTGTGTGTGTGTGTGTGTGTGTGCGTGTGAGTGTGAGAGTGTGTGTGTGCGTGTGAGTGTGACAGTGTGAGCACCTGGCTGTGTCTGTGACTGTGTGTACCTGTTGTGCGGTCAGATGTGCCCCAGAATACACACCGAGGTGTACAACCACATGTCGTGCCCTGTTGTGTGACAGGGTGCATGGCAGGGTGTGCCCAGCCAGGTGTGCCCCAGGACATGGATTGGCATGCAAAGCATGTCTGACACATGTTGAGGGGCCATGCGCTTTGGGGCTCAACCATGTGTCAGGGTGCACAGCAGAGTGTTGGTGGGCATGGCCAGGTGTTGGTGAGCATGGTTGTGTGTTGGGGCGCACTGCCAGATGTGCCCCACAACACACATTGGGATGCACAGACACATCTGCACAGGGTGCACAGCATGACACATGTTAAGAGTGCCATATGTCAGTGGTACAGCTATGTCTCAGGACACCAAAGAAAGACCTCAGGTTGCAGAGGGAGGGTACAGGGACTGCAGGGTGGGCAGAGGATACAAGGGATACAGATGGTGCAGTGCGGCCCAGCCTGAGGATTCAGGAGTTTCAGAGTGGGCAAGGGATACAGGGGGTGCAGGGTCCAAGGTGACTCCCCTTTCATCCCCAGAATCCCCCAAACCTGACCTCCTTGCACTCCCAGTCCCAGAGACCCCCAAATGCCCCCCCGTGCCGCCTACTCCCCTCAGTGCCTCGCGCCCTCAGAACCCTTGGCTCACCCAGTGCCCCTCTGTCCCCATACCAAACACTCTTTGTGCTCCCCATGGTCCCCAACGCCTCCCAGCACATTCCAATGTCTTCCAGTGAATCCCAGTGCCTCCTAATGCATTTCAGTGCCTCCAGCGCCAGCTGCCTTGCTTC
The DNA here is from genome assembly GCF_036417665.1 of Passer domesticus. NCBI lineage: Eukaryota > Metazoa > Chordata > Aves > Passeriformes > Passeridae > Passer > Passer domesticus. The sequence goes on from NC_087498.1 coordinate 20,408, forward strand.
CCAGTGCCTCCCCGTGCCTCCCAGTGCTCTTCATTGCCGACTGCACCCCGTTCCCTAGTGTCTCCCGGTGACTTCCAGAGCATCTCAGTGCATTCCAGTACATCTCAGCAATTCACACCAACTGCTCCCACTCTCCGGTGCATTCCAGTACCTCCCAGTGCATCCCAGGGGATCTCAGTGCATCACAGTACACCCTGGCAACCTTCGACGCCAGCTGCTGCGACACTCCAGTGCCTCCCAATGCCTCTCATTGCGTTCCAGTGCAACCCAGTGCCCTACAACGCCAGCTGCTCCCAACTCTCCAATGCTTCCCAGTGCACCCACGGGATCTCAGTGCCTCCAAGTGTACCTCAGCACCCTCCAAAGCCGCTCCCTAGTGCTTCCCAGTGCCTTACCCTACACCACAGTGCAACCCAGTGCCTCCCAGCACCTTCCAATGCCAGCACCAGCGCCTCCCCCCGCCCCCGCCGCCCGGTGCCGGCTCCCGCCGCAGCCTCGCTACCTGCAGGACACCGTGAGTTCCACGCGAGTGGCCGGGACGGGACCGGGGCCGGTGCCCGGTTCCGAGGCGCCCAGACCCGCCATGCCCCGGGCTCCGTCGCTGCCCCGACACCGGCACCAGCACCGCGATCGCGATCGCGATGGGCTCCGCCCCGGGACCGCCCTTGGCACCGCCCGGGGCTCCCGGCACCGGCACCGGCACCGGCCCCGCACCGAGGGAGTGCCCCGGGGTCTTCTTCGCGATCGCCAGCGGGGAGACCGGGACCGGCTTGGGACCGCCCCCGGGATCGTCCCCAGATCCCCGGTACCGCCTCCGCGATCGCCCCTAGGGCCGCCTCCCCTTCCCCGGTACCATCCCGGACCCTCGATACTGCCCCTGGGATCGCCCCGAAATTTTCGGAATCACCCCCAGATTCCTGGGATCTACCCTCGCACCGCCTCCAGGCCTGCTTCCAACTCCGCGGTGCCTCCCCGCGGGACCCCTCCGGCTCCGCCTCGGAAACGCCCCTAGATCTCCGGGATGACCCCCGTATCAACCCCAGGGCCGCCTCCACAGCCCGGTTCCCCCCTGGAAGCCCGGTACTGTCCCCGAGATCCCCCGGATCGCTCCGGGATCAACACCAAATCCCTTGTACCTCCCCTGACCACCGGCGCCTCCCCCGCATCGCCCGCGAGGCCGCCTCACCACTCCCGGTACCGCCTCGGACCACCGGTACTGTCCCCAGGATAGCTCTCAGATCCCCGGCATCAGTCCGAGGAAGTCCGGTGCCTTTCCCCGCACCGTCCCCAGTGCCGCCTCCTCATCCCCAGTGACCCCAGACACGGGTATCAAGGATCAGCCGCGGGATCGCCCTAAGACCACCGCTACTGCCCTGGGTTTGCCCCCGAGGCTGGCTCCAGACCCCGGTACACCACGGACCATTGGTACCGCCCCCGGGATCACCCCCAGACCAGACCCTCGGTGCTCTCTCCCCAGTAACGCCAGCACCCCTCTGACACTCCCAGTGCGCCCCCCTGTGCCATAGTGACACTCTCGATACCACCCACTCCCCAGAATGAAGACCCAGTCTCCCTACTTCCCTTAATCAGAACCTTCCCAGTATCCCCACAGCCCCACCAACTGCAGATACAGAGTCCCCCAGTCCTCTGCTATCTCCCAGCAGCTCCCAGTATCTCCCCTGCACCATTCTGGTAATATCCAGCAGCTCCCAGTACTGTCCCAGGTCCTGCACTAGGAGCAACGGAGGTGACATCGAGAGCCAGAGGGGATACCCATTGCTGGGGGGGTTACCTAGTGCCCAGTGGGGGGAAACCCAGTATGCACTGGCATGAGGACCCCACTGCCAGTTTGAAGGTCCCCAGTGCTGTGTGGGAAGCCCACTCTGGGCTTCCCTTTCCACTCTGGACCCCCCTTTCCACCCAAAGCTCAGTGATCCAGCTGGTCCATGGTGGAAGGACACTCTGGGCAGTCCCAGGAAACTTTGAGGACACACAGACACAACACAGTAGGGGTAAATTTGGGTCTCTGGCATCCACTCTGCACACCCAGGAACTCAGGCCACTGGGAGCTCCATGTCCTCAAGGAGAGACACCCACCCCTCCAAGGGCACCCACAAACCCTTTGGGTGGGGCTCACAACCTCCCAGACCCCACTATGCCACAGACACTTCCCCCACCTCCCCGTAAAACCATCACTCTGTAGGGGAGCCCACCACATCCAATATCCTTTATTACAAACGAGCAGTACAATCTGGAGGGAGGGCACCCCACATCCCTATCCCGATGGATACGCCTTGATGACCTTTACATCGTCGAGGGGTCGGTCCTGGGAGTTGGTCTCCACCATGGCTAGGCGCCCCAGCACCCCCATTCCTTGGCACACCCTCCCAAAAATGCTGTGCTTCCCATCCAGCCACTGTGCCGGGCCCAGTGTCAGGAAAAATTGGCTTCCATTGGTGTCCGGCCCTGCATTGGCCATTGCCAGGATCCCAGCGCCTGTGAGACATAGGGACATATCACCTCATGGATGGGGATACAGGGAACATGCCACCCCACAGCCTAGGTTCCAGCATGATGGGGGACATGTCATCCCATGGGGAGATGTCGTCTCATGGCCAAGATCCCGGTATCATGGAAAACATATCACTCCAAGATTGGGATCCCGGAGGGCATCATCCTATGGCTGCAATCCTTGGGACATGTCACCCCATGGACAGGCTCCTGGGGAACCTGTCACCTGACAGAGGGTTCTTAGCGTACATCAGTAACAACTTGCTCCCATTGCTGTCCAGCCCTATACTGGCCATCACCAGCATCTCAGTGCCTGCGGGACATGGGCCAAGGGTTCTGGCAACCTGAGGGACATGCCATGATATGACCAGGGTCTTGGAGGACATGCCACGCCAGGGATGGGGTCCTGGGGGACATGGAGCACATGCCACCCTATAGATGAGGTCTCAGGGACATGTCATCCCCTGACTGAGGTTCTGGTGTCATGGGGAAACTGTCATTCAATTGAGAGGTCTTAGGGGAACATGAGGAAGAATTGGCTCCTGTTAGTGTCCAGCCCCATGTTAGCCATCACCAGGATCCTGGTGTCTGTGGGGAACAGGGACACATCATACCAGGAATGGGGGACATAGAGGACAGGGCATCCCATGGCAAAGCTCCTCAGGGTCACGTCACTCCACGGATGGGGTTCTGGGGACACAGAGGACTTGTCACACTATAGATGGGATCTTGGGGGACAGGGGAGACATGTCACCTCATGGCCAGGGTCCTGGAGGACATACTCCATGACCAGCCTCCTTGAGACATGTCACCCCATGACTGGTCCTGGAAGTCATGTCACTCCATGGACAAGGACACAGGGGACATCCCATCCCATCCCACAGGTGTGTTCTCAGGGGTCCTGCCCCTCTATAGGTGGGGTCCTGGGGTCCCAGGGATGCCCCTCCAGTGTTCTTCCAGTGCTGGCCCCACTCACCAGTGAACTTCAGGTCAGGGTGCAGCTCGTCCTCAAACTGTTTCCCGTAGATGGAGGCACCACCACGGCCTGCAGAGGGATTCAGGGGTCAGCAGGAACCCCTGGCATCAGGGAAGGTCCCAGGGAGATTTCAGAGGCCTGCGCTCACCAGTACCCGTGGGGTCCCCTCCCTGCACCATGAAGTCCTTGATGATGCGGTGGAACTTGGTGCCGTTGTAGTACCCGCGGCGGCTCAGCTCAGCAAAGTTCTTGCAGGTGCGGGGGGCGTGTTGCCAGTACAGTTCCAGCACAAGTGGGCCCATCCTGGGATGGGAACATAGGGAATGGGAATGGGAAAGGCATCAGAAATGGGGAACAGTAATGGTAAAAGGAAATGGGGTCATCCCAAAGTGATACCCACATCCCCAGCTCCAGACCAAAGCCAGGGGCTGTGTTGCCAGTGCAGCTCCAGCACCAGCAGGCTCATTCTGTGAATGGGAACAGCAGGAACGGGAATGGGAGAGAGGATCATAACACTGTGACTCCCACACCCAATTTCAGACCAAAGCTAGGGGCTTTGTCTGCCAGTACAGCTCCAGCACTGGAGAGCCCATCCTGGGAATGGGAAAACCAGGAACAGGAACAACACTGGGAGTGGGGAACAGAACCAGGAACAGAAACAGGAGATGGGGGGGGGTCACCCTGCTGTGAACTCCTCCACACATAGGGTCAATTCTTGCAGCTGCAGAGCAGCGTCATCCCACTGTGACCCCCAACCTCAGTTTCAGACCAAAGTCAGGGGGCTGTGCTGTTAGTACAGCTCCAGCACCAAGCAGGCCCATCCAGGGAATGGGAAATAGGAATATAGGAAATGGGAACAGGAAGGGTACCAGGAAACACCTCAACGTGACCCCTCACTCCCCTCCCCCCCATCCCCAGGGTCAGCCAGGGACAGGGACCAGAGGGGTGAGAGGGGATGGGGGGCAATGGGACCCCAGGAGGACATGGATGGCTCTTGGTACCAGGGTAAACAACCAGGACTGACTGGTTCTGTGCGGTATCGGGAGACACTGGGGCAAACGGGATACTACGGGGTCACTAGGATCTGCCTGGTACCGAGGGTCTGGGGGTTACGAATACCATGGGGGACACCGGGGGAACAAGAGGCCCTCTAGTAACGAGGCGGAAACCAGGACTGTTCATACTGGGGGATAACGGAGCTGTGCCGTTCTGGAGACACTGGGAGCTTCTTCCACCTGTGGAGTTCAAGATCTGCCTCATACCGGGGGATCACGGACACCGAGGACTGCCCCGGGAGGACCACGGACTCAAGAACACTGGGGCTGCATGGAAGTCGGGGGGAGAGGGAGCGGACACCGATTTACCACCAGTGCCGCGGAAGGGGGCGCGACAAGGGGTGCAGGGACTCCCGTGCCGGTGCCGGTGCCGGTACCGGAGCGATGCTCCGCCCCTTACGTGGTCTCCATGGAAACGGTGGGCGGCTGCCAGGAGTCGGGCGGGACGGCGGCCATGCTGCGGAGGCACCGACGGCGGAACGACCCTCAGCTGCCGCGCTTCCGGGCCACGCCCCCAGCTTATGGAGGCGGAGCGCAGGGGAGCGGAAGAGCCAATCAGTGAGGCGAAAGGCGAGGAGACTGGCCAATCAGAGTGGAGGTTTAAAGGGCGCGAGCCAATCGGAACCCGGGGCGGGCGCGCCGCGATTGAGCCGCAAGGGGAGGGGGAATTCGAAAGAGACCACGCCCTTTCGTTAGGCCACGCCTCCTTGGCGCGCGCGACGAGCGGGAGCCGGGGGCGGTGAGGTGGTGGGGGAGAGGGGGGACGAGGGCAGACCGAGACCCCCGGGTAGAGGGGAGACCGGCGGGGAGATCGGGTGGGCCGCTGAGCGCCGGGTAAACAACCCTATGCGAAGATGGGGAGACGTGGGGTCGGGGTGAGGGGCTGGGACCTCCTGGTAGGGGCTGAGGACCCCAGGGCTGGGGCTGTGGGGCCTGAACCCCCGGTGGGAGCTGGGACCTTCTCAATGTGGGGCTGGGGTCACGAAGGGATTGGGGTCCGGGCTGGGACTCGTCATTGGGGCCGGAACCCTCTTAGCCTGGAGTTGGGACCCCGTACGTAATGTGGGACTGGGGTCTCCTGGGCTGGGGGTGCGTGGCTGGGGGATTCCCCAGGTGTGGGGGAGGGATCGCTCCATTATGGGCTGAGACCCTACAGTGTGCGGCTGGGAGGCCAAGGAGTGGGAATGGAACCCCTAGGGTCGGGGTTTGGGGCTGACACCCCCCGCCTGGGAGCTGGGAGGCCTAGGAATGTGGATGGGACTCCCTCGGGATCGGGATGCAGGGCTGGAACCCCTAGCTACGGGAATGGAGTCCCCTTGCATGGGGCTGGGACCCCCTGAGGATCAAGATTTGGGGCTGGGGGGCCGCCGGGGTCAGAGTGTAGGTGTGGGGCTGGGACCCCTGGGTGTGGGGCTGCAACCTCCCAGCGGGGTTGCCCCCCCTCAGTGTTGGGCTGGGGTTCCCTGATAGGGGCTGGGAACCACCCCATTGTGGCACTGGGGACTCACACGGATCAGGGTGAGGGGCTGGGACTTCCCCTTGTGGCACTGAGGACACCCGGGCTGGGGGTGCTGCGCTGTGGTCCCTGGCGGAGGTCGCCGGTGTCACCCCGCCTGCTGGCGCCGGCGGAGCCATCCTTGTCCCCATCCCGGTGGCACCGAGCCCGGCGGTGCCTGGCACTGGCCGTGTCACCCGCACGCTGGCCAGTGCCACCAGGCCCCCGCGGGGGGTTGGGGACACGGAGGGGCGGGTAGGGGCACGGGTGGGGAACCACGGTGGGGTCGGTGGTGACCACCCCAGCTCCCGCAGGTGGCCCCGGTGCCCCGAGGCGATGGCCGAGGACCGAGGTACGGCAGCGCCAGTGCTGCATGTCCCCCATATTTCCCCCCTGGGGAGAGGGGCCAGGGCTCACTCCCAGTGTCCCCCTAGATGTTAGATTTGTCACCGAGGAGAGCTTCGACTTCAGCGTGCTGTCCCCGTCTGACAGGTACGGGAGGGTAGTGGGGACAGGGCACCCTGTGGATGGGAACAGAGGGGACAGGGCACCTTATAGTTGGGAACATAGGGAATAGGAGGGGACATGGAGGACAGGGCACTTCATTGTCAATGTCCTAGGGGACATGTTACCCCATAGATGGCGTTGTGGGGGATGTGGCAACTCATAGCTGGGGTCCTGAGGGCCACGAGGGACATAGCACCCCAAAGATAGGCTCCTAGGGGACATGTCACCCCATGAACACGGTCCCGGGCATCCTGTGGATATGTCCCCCTCATAGATGTGGTTCTGGGGGATGTGTCACATAATGAATGGGGTCCTGGATGGTATGGGGGGGGGGTTCCTGCTACTTCTTGGCAGCGGCGCTGGGAGCTGACACCACCATTTCCCCTCCCCATCTGCAGCCAGGAGGAAGAGGAGGATGAGGATAGCCCGGGCGGGGGGTGCCAGCACGGGGGCAGCAGCGCGCACTGGAGTCCCCTGAGTGGGGCCCATCTGGAAGAGATGGTGCGGGAGGCCACGCGCCTGGCGGCACAGTTGGAGGGGTGTCACCTGCCCCCTCCCGCTCCCAGAGACCCCCCGGGACCCACCACCACACCCCGCAGCCCCCGCCGCCAGACCTTCGTGGTGAAGGACAGCCCGGTGCGGGCACTCCTGCCCACCGTGGAGTCTCAGGGACCTGCCCCTATCCCCCGCCTCCCCACCAAGCCCCGGGGGGCCTCTGCTGCCACCAGTGTCCCCAAGGTAGGTGAGAGCCGGTAGTAGGGGTCCCAGTGTAGCCATGTTCCATCCGGGCTGAACACCCAGATCCCCCCCAAATCCATTCTAGATGGGGGCAGTGAGTGCCCCCCTGTCGCCAAGGGGCATTGTGACTCCCACCCCAGCCCTGTAGGTGCGGGGGGCACTCATTGAGTGATGTCCCCTGCTCTATTTTCAGGCACACCCCAGCCGTAATTCCACAGCAGCAGCAAAGGGACCCTCGGGTGGCAGGGGGCTCCCTGCTAGTCGCGTGGGGCCCCCCCGGCCATGTCCTCCCCAGGGGCAGGGAGCTGCTGCCCGGGGCAGGTCAGAGCCCCCCCAGGCGGGGACAGCAGGTAGTCATGGCAAGGGGCTGGGGACACCATGGTCATGGGGGTTCCTGGGCCATACCCCAACCCCCCCTCTCTCCCCAGGCCAGGCTAAGGTGAGAGGGGGCACAGTCTCCTGCCCCCCCCCCCACCCGCCAGCCCCATACCAGGACCACCACCACCCTTGTCCCCTCTGGCTGTTCCCCGGCACCCACTGCCCTCCCCAAGGTGTCCCCTCGGACTCCAGCAACAGGTGGGAGGACCCCCACGCCCAGAGGTAAGGATGTAGTGGGGTTCGGGGGGCTCGGGGGATGCCCCATCCCCCATGCCTCAGTTTCCCTGTGGCTTCTTTCCCCTTTGCAGGTGCAGGGGCAGCACGGGCAGCCCCCCCAACTGGTGCCTCAGGGTGCAAACCAGGAGCCCCCCCCGCCCGCCTGCGGCCCTCCCGCAAGACGGCGGTGAGCAGCACCCCGAGGTGACACCCCCAAACCACCCCACACCCACCCAGAGGCCCTGGGGGCACCCAGACCCCCCCCCTAGGTACCAGCTAAGGTACCTAGGCTGGGGGGGGGGGCAGAGCCAAGGCCACCCCAGGGATGAGTTGAGGCATCCACTGGGTTTTGGAAGGAGGCAGGCAGCACCAGGGGCTCCTAGGGAGCAGCCAAGGCACCTGTTGGGTTGACAAGTTGCAGGGCAGAGTTGGAGCCCCCAGGGACCAGCTAAGGTTGGGGTGGCAGAGCCAGAGGCCTCCCCAGGGATGAGCCGAGGCACTCACTGAGTTTTGGTTTAATTACAAAAGATCCCATCAGCAGTAGGAAACCCCCCACATCCCTCAGCACCCAGGGGTCCCTCATCCCCCCAACACCCATCCCTGGGTTCCCCCACCTGAGCCTCGCCCCTGGGTAGGGGGGTGCCAGACTTCCCTGTAACCCCTAGCTGATCCCCCCTCCACATGCCCCCCACCTGGGGGAGTTGGCACCATAGGATGGGTTGCACCTTCATGGAGGTTGGCACCTTGGGGGGCAAGGGGAGTTGGCACAATGGGGGAAGTTGATTATAAATTCCTTTTTCTGTATTTTCATGTATTTTTTAAATAAAACACTCTGCTGGGCAAAGGAGCTGGGGGTGATCATGGGGGGACAACAAGGGCACCCTGTGCCACCTCCCCAAGGTGCCAATCCCTGCAAGGATACAAAGTGCACTGAGGGAGGGGTTGTGGCTCCCTACTCTTTCCTGATGTCCTCCCCATCCTTGTGCACCCCCAGTCCTGGTGTGTTCCACCCCCTGCCCCCACCATCCTGGTGCCCTCCCTGTCCTGGTGTCCCTGGCACAGTGGGTGGGCTGCCTGCTGGGTGGGTCCCCATTAGATCGAGGTCTCGTCGCTCCTGGTGGGGGGGACGAACAGATGGGGGGAGGTGGGGGATGGATACAAAGTGCAGGATGGTGGGAGAATAAAAAGCAAGACAGACAGATGCGTGATGGAGGAGGTGGGTGCTAGGGTGCCCTCTGTGCCCCCCAGCACCCAGCACCAACCCCTGGGGGGAGATGGTGGGGTGGGGTTTGCGGGGGAGCCCCCAGCCCCACAGGTTAATGGAGAAAATTAAAAAACAGAAATCTGGGGGGTGGAGGAGGAAAGAAGAGTACGGTTAGTGCTGCTGTGCCACCTCTGCCCTGGGCATCCGTGGGTGGTCAGGGGTACCTAGTGGGCACCCCAGCACCCAATGAATGCTCCAGTGGGCACCCTGGTACCCAGTGGGCAGCCAGTGGTCAATGGGCACCTTTGGACAGTCAGCGGGCACCCAACATGCACTCCAACACCCAATGGGCACTGTTAGACCCAAGGGGCACCCAGTGGTCAGTGGACACTCATGAATAGTTAACACACTCCCAACAGGTGCTGTTAGACCCAAGGAGCACCTAGTGTGCACACAGAGGTCATGAGGCACCAATGGACAGTCAGTGGACACTGAATAATGGTCAATGGATGCACAATGGGCATCCAATGGTCAATGGGCACCCATGGACAGTCAATTGGCATCCAGTGGGTGCAGTTACTCCTGATGAACACCCAGTGAGTGTGTGAGTCAATGGACATCCAATAGGTATTCAGTGGGTAACCCAACACTCAAAGGGCACCCAGTAGGAATCTAGTGGGCACCCAACAGCCACCTTTGCACCCCATGGGCACCCCAGAGGAATCCTAGCACTCAATGGTCACCTGTTGGTTACCTTGGCACCCTATGGACACCCAACAAACACCCTTACACATGATGGGCACCCTGGCACCCAGTATTCACTGGATTCAAAGGGCACCTGTTGGGTACCCTGACACCCAGTGGACACCCAAAGGGAACCCTGGAACCTGATGGATACCCGACAGGTAATGTTGTACCCAATGGGTGTCCAGTCAGTACTGTGGCACCTGATGGGCAGCCAACAAGCAGTGTTGGACCCAATGTGTGCCCAATAGGCACCTGAGAGAAACTGTGGCACCAAATGAGAGTGCAACAGGAACCTTGGCACCCTGGTACCCAGCCATCCTTGCATCTGACAAGCACCCAAAGGGTACCTAACAAGTGGTGTTTGACTGCTTGTCCACCCAACAGGAACCCTGGCACCCCAAGGGCACCATCAAACCCAACAGATGCCCAGAGGGCATGCTGGCACTCAAATAACTCCCAACGAGCACCCCTCAGATGTGGTGGGCACTCACTCGGAACCAGAGGAGTCCTCGTCAGCAGTGCCTGTGCGGATGCTCATAGCAATGGGGGTGAGGCCGCTGAGCTGCTCCTGGAGGCTCTGCCGAGGCCGGGGGACAGGGGGGGCCCCTGCATCACTGCCCGAGGAGGCAGCCGTGCATACGGGAGGCGGTGGGGGCGGCCCAGGGCGCTGGGCACTGCCCCGCTCACTGATGGGGGGCAGGCACTTCTTCTTCAGTATCCCTGCAGGAGAGCATCACCCATGGGTGGGGAGGCCAGATACGGAGTGCTACCTGTGCCATGGCAGCCCGTACCTTTGTGGGGGTGGGGCAGGGGCAGCAGCAGGGGTTCCCTGGGGTGTGCCTCGCCGTTGGGCTGGGGGGGGTCACCCCAGGGATGTCCCTGGCCCCCTGCTGGCTGCACTTGCAGCCCCTCGCTACCTCCTGGTCCCTCACTCTCGCTCGCTGTTGTCACAAACTCCCCTGGCCAGTATGGGCACCCCAGGGGCACCGGGGAGTCACCTGTGGGGAAGGAAGGAAGCTGGGACAGGCAGGACCAGGGAACCCCTCCATCCTCACTGGGTGCCCCCACCAACACATAGTCAGTGTAAGGGATGCACCCAAACCCGTCAGTCCCATCCAAACCCCAAACTGGACAAGATGCCATTTTTCTCCCCTGCGTGCCCCAATCAGTAACTCTGCATGAGGAACCCCCCCAAACCTTTTAGGGGTCTCCCATCACCACACCAGACTGGACAAGGGACCCTCTCCCTTATACCCACTATACCACTATGTGTCTATCAGAACTCCATGCTGGACAAGGGATCTTTTGTCACTGTGTGCCCCCTGCATCATGACCCAGCCAAGATGAGGGACCCCCGCCCACCCCCCAAATCCATTCAATGGCTCTATCACCACTACACACTGGACAAGGGACCCCTATACCCACCAGGTGCCCCCCATCAGTGTCCTGGACAAGGCAAGGGACCTCCCCCAACCCATTGGGTGCTCCCAATCAGCACCCTGCTAGGCTGAAGATCCCTCATCTCCACGGGGTGCCTCCTGGAGGTGTTACCAGGGCCAGGGGGACCTGAGGGAGCCCCGGGCAGGGGGTCCCAGCCACAGGGGGCCTCATCTTCGCTGTCGGAGGAATGTGTGGAGCCGTAGGATCCACTTGGGTCGTCCAGGGACAAGTCACTGTCCGAGTCTGTGTCGTGCTCTGGGGAGTCACAGGTCAGGGGGTGCCCAGAGACACCTCCTGCCCTCTGGGCCGAGGCTGGGCGCACTTGCCCTTTGGGTAAGGCCATACCCTCAGGCTGGTCCTGGGCGTCAAGGAAAAGTCCCCCAGGCTCAGGCAGTGGTACTGGCCCCGGGCTGCCTGCCAGACCTGAATCCTCTCTGTGGAGACACAATACTCATCAACACCTGATCCCCACTCCCAAACACCCACCATCCACTGTCACCCACTGACTGTCACCCACTGACTGACACAATATCCACCCACTAACACCCACCACCCTGATATCCATCACCCTGACACCTACCGCTGCCACCTCTTCACCCTGACACCCCCTCAACCCTCCACTCTGTGACTACCCTGCCACCTCACCACTCCACGTGCATGCCACCCTGCCACTGTACTGCTGTGCACCCATGCCACCGCCCCACCACCCAGCCACCCCAACACCCTCAGAACCATGTCACCCCACCACCCATCATCCTGCCATCCCAATACCCCCATGCCACGCAATGCCATACTGCCACCCGACCAACCCACCACTCAACTACCCCAGCACCCTGCTACCCCACCATCCCATCTTGTCATCCCAGTGCCACAACAGCACAGGACACCACAAAAACCCATGCCCTGGCCCCTGCTGTGCCCAGTACCGTCGCACAAAGGGGATGTAGCTGTGGTGGCTCTTGCCCGAGCGTGCAGTGCTGTGCAGGGACCCCGAGGACCCACCGCCTGGGGAGGGGTACAGTCGCCCTGCCACGTATGTGCTGTCCCTGCCATAGGCCTGCTAAGGGCACAAGGATGTCATAGCCATGACACAGGCTGCCCTTCATTTCCTGGCATCCCCCATGTGGCCCAGCACTCACAGGGGTGAGGGTGGCCTTGGTGGCCAGAGGCGGGTGGTGGCAGCGGGCGCAGCTCAGGCGGAGGCTCCTTCGCACCTCCTTGCTCAGCACCACACAGGACAGGAAGATGAGGGGACCCTGGGCAGAGAGATGGCAGGGGGGACAAGGAAGGGTGTGTACAGCCTGGGAGGATACCAGCAGCACCCTGGACTGGTCAATGGGTTACCATCCAGATTGGGTGCATCCCATTGGCACCTCAAAGAGAATGAGCATCCCCCCACACCCACTAGATGCCCCCCACTGATATCTCAGAAAGGATGAGGGACCTCCATACGTACTGGTTGCCCTCCATGGGCACCATGGAGTGGTTGAGGTGCCCCCATACACAGCAGATACCTCCCATTAGTGCCCTGGATATGGCAAAGCACCCCTCTGTGCCCACTGGGTGCCCTACAAATAGGTGTGGGACTCTGGAAGTCCCAAGGATGTGAGGTTCGGGGGGCTCTGGGAGTCCCAGGGGTCATGGTCACTGGGGATCCCAAGGGCGGAGGTTTTGGGGTTCTGGACTCTTTGGGGGTCCCAGGGGCGGTGGCTCTGGAGGTCCCACAGGTGGAGTCTCAGGTGGTTCCCACTGACCTGGAGGCAGTTGGAGGCGGCGAACAGGTAGTGACAGAGCAACGTGTCACTGTTGACTGAGAGCAGGGCCAGAAGCCAGGCCAGGCTGGGCATGGCCAGCAGGACTGCAGCTGTGCGCACCCCAGACCTGAGCACCCCAATGGCACCGCAGTGTCACCACAATGACAGCTCATGTCACAGCCCTCTAATTCTGCCACCCAGAGCTGCCCCAGCCCCTCATGGCCCCCTCCCCCTCCAGATGCACCAACCCCCACCTAGCCCACTCTGCCATCCATAGGTGCTCCAGCCCCCTGAGCTCCCCTGGTCCCTGTGGGCCCAGCCTAACCCCAGCCCCCTGTGCCCCTTTCCCCCATGCCCTTCTGGCTCACCAAGGGTGCTCTGTGCCCCCCTGCCCCCTAGATGCCCCAGTCTCCCCTGACCCCCTCAGCCCCCCATGAGGGCCTCTGCCCTTGATGCCCCCCTGTCTTCCACAGCTGCCCCAAACTCCCCTGACTACCTGCCCTCAATGGATGCCCCAGACCCCTATAACCCCCCACCCACCATGGGTGTCCTAGTCCTTCCTGTGCCCTCCTGCCCTCCACAGCTGCCCCAACCTCCCATGCTCCCATACCACCCACTGGCTCTAGCCCCCTGTACCCCCCCCCACTCCCCATGCCCCTTTGCCTCCCTACGGCTGCCCTGCACCCATCTGCCCTTATAGATGCCCCAGCTCCTCCTGTCCCCTCCTACTCCTCATAGGCAGCCCAGTCCCCAGTGCCCTCCTGCCCCCCATGGATGCCCCAGTCCATCCTCTGCCTCCCTGCCCTCTGCAGGTTCCCCAAAAGGCCAACTCCCCACACGTGCCCCTTAGCCCCCAGTGCACCCTAGCCTCTATGCGTGCTCCAACCCTCTGTGCCCGTTATGGGTGCCCCAACCTCCCACGCCCACCTTGAGCAAACCCATCCCCACCGTGTCCTCTGCCCACCCCCGCGGCTGACCCCGCCTGCGTGACTCACGCTGAGCCCTTTTTCTGGAAGCCCTGGGTGGTGGCACACGTGGCCCTGGCTGCCAGCACCAGGAAGAAGATGCCGACCTGCGGGTGCAGGGAGTGAGCAGGGTGACAGGGGGTCCCATGCCCTCCCCAGCCCCCAGCCCTGTACGCACAGCAAGGGCGGCAGCGCAGGGCCCAGCCAGGCTCCACACCAGGCTGTCATGCAGGGCCAGCCAACAGAAGTCGGGGTTCCCGTAGCCCTCGGGGTCCAGCCCCACCGCAAGCCCTGCAAAGGAGAGATCAGGAGCGGGGCCAACTCACTGGGCGAGGCTATAAGAGGAGACGGGGCTAAGGTGGGAGGAGTGGGGCTAAACAGCGTGAAGCCATGGCAGGACGGGGCTCGTGGAAGCCACAGGGCTGGAGACAAGGTGCTGCTGTTGGGGGTGTGGCTACGCTGGGTAGAGACAGCGCTATGCAAATGAGGTTTGTCTAAGCTCTGTGGCAGTGTTGATGAGAGCAGGGATATGGCACGGGAGGCTTGTCTAAGAGGTTCGTACAGGTCCAGTCTCTTGGAGTGGGGTTATGCTGATGAGGGCGGGGCTAAGATCCCGGGGGAGTATCTGACTATGATTGATGGAGAAGGGCTATGGCCCTGGGAGCATATTGAAGAGGTTGGGAAAGATGCTCTTGGAGTGGAGATATGATAGATGAGAGTGGGGCTAAACTCCTGCTGTAGGGATAAAATGTTATATTCTTTGGGAGGGGGCTATGACCCCGGGGGTGTGCCTGAAAGTTTGGGGGCAGAGCTATGATGAATGAGGGTAGGATTATGGACACAGGAGCCTGTCTAAAATCTTGGGAACTGGGTCTGATAGACGAGGACATAGCTATGACTCTGCCTATGTACCAGGGTGGGGCTATGGTGGTTAAGGGTGGAGCTAAACTCTAAGAGTGGGGCTGTTTTGGATTGGGCATGACTATCCTGCTGGAGGCAAGGTTATATCCAGGGGTGTGACTATGCTGGTAAAGATGCATTTGGGGGTGGGCTTATATTCTGGGGGTAGGGTTACACATGGAAATACATCATGCATCAAATTGATTGCGGGAGAGAGATTGAGGCAGCAGGGCCATACCTAGAAGGGGGTGTGTAGCCACCAGAAGGTGTTGACCCAGGTGGAGGTGGGCAGCTGGTGGTCCAGGGCATAGGGTCAGAATGGGAGCAGGGTTTCACAGCAGGGCTCACCAGTGATGAAGGCAGGCAGTCCCCAGCCCAGTACATGGTAGAAGCGCATGGGACCACGGTCGACATGACGGGGTTCACTACGGCGCCGGTAGAGGTGCAGCGCCTCCAGCAGTGCCCAGCCTACCGCACTCAGGTACAGGAACTGCAGCAGTATGGCCACCACCGTGCACGCCAGCTGCACCCGCCCCATCAGTGCCAGCCCACAGCCCCACCCACCCAACCATATGCTCATATCCCCCACCTCCTCTTTGAGACAGGATTCCCCTGTTGAAGTCACACTCCTCTAAACGGTCCCATTCCCTTTATAGGCCTCACCCCTTTGATGGGCCCCACCCCCTTGACAACCAACCCCTTAGGCCGCCTCACATCGTTTATCAGAGCCACTGCTTTGCAAGCCCTACCCCTTTATACAGACTCCACTCCTTGAGATCACCACCCCTTTGACAGACCCCACCCATTATAGTCCTCATGTCTTTTAGATGCCACCCCTTAGGCCCAGCCCACCATGGCCATGCCCACTCCTTAGCCCCACCCATTTCAGCCCCACCAACCTAAACACTTCAAAAGCAGCAGATCCCCTGGCCCAACCAGCCCTTCCCAGTGATCCCCACTCCCTCCCTCCTTTCCCAGCCCCCTTTTCTCACACACCGGGACATCGGCCTGGTTGATGCCAAGCAGGAAGACAAGCTGTGCAAGGAACAGTGCAGCTGTGCCATGCCGGCGGATGCTGTGGCGGTTGGAGCGCAGCCGCCTCAGGGTCCCCAGGGCCAGGACCACCAGCGCCAGCCCCGCCAGCCCCACGCCCAGTGAGCCGTAGGTGAGTGCTGCCAGCGGCAGCACCTCCCCGTTCTGCAGCACCAGGATCAGCATATGTCAGGCATGTGTTCAGTGGCATGCACCCCCAGAATCCCCGTCAACAGATACATGGTCCTTCTTACAAAGCAACAAGTCCCTGGGCCTGGGAAGTCCTGCCCACAATGCATAGCCCAATAGGAAGCCCTGCCTACATTATTCAGCCCTGCCCCTGGTAATCCTACCCTTTCAAAGCCCTAGTCACAGCACGCCAACCATGCCCCTCCAAGCCCCACCCACATTTTGTAGCACCACCCTTTTAAACCTCCCCCGTACCACTAAGCCCCAGCCCTCAAAACCCCAACCACATCTCTTAGCTCTGCCCCACCTACTGCACTCGACGCTACGACCACCCTGAAGCCGCACCCACAACACTGACCACACCTCCTTATGTCCCACCCACGGCTTTCAACCCCACCCCAGGAAATCCTGCCCACATTTCCCAGCCACAGCTTCTGAAAACACGCCTACATCGCTCAGCCACACCTCCTGTAACTCCACCCACATAAGCTCTGCCCCTTGGAGACCTACTGGCCCAGCCTGCTCAGCTGCACCCACTGGAATTCCACTCATGCTGACTGGACCCACACCTGGGGGAGCTCTGCCAGATCCGACACAGCCCGGCCCATCCTACTTAGCTTGCCTCAAGGGAGCCCCACCCATTGGATTTAGCCATACCCCTTGGATTTAGTGCCACCCCACTTAAACCCAACACTTCTCTCAGTTCGGCCTCCATGAGCAGTCACACTGCCACCCACCCCTCCTATCCCTGTCCCTCCCCTTTTATCAAAATCTCCGCCCCTGTCCATAAAGCCCCACCCCTGTACCTGGTCCCACCTGACACCCTGTGCCTCTTTCTGCATGTGTCTCCATCCACCCCCATGTCCCCACCACAGCCCTCACCCTGAGTCATTCCATGCCCCCAAGCTCACTGTGTCCCTCCACGTCCCCCGTGTCACATCTGTCACTCTGTGTCCCCAGGCACCCCTCCACGTCCCCCTATGTCCCCACCTCTCGGCGGGAGATATCCATGAGGACGGCAAAGCTGGTCAGATGGTGGCACTGGCAGCTGACGTGGCTCTGGTTGCGGAAGGCGACTTCGCAGCCTCGTGCCGACCAGCCGCCTACACTGCCCGCCCTGCACAGCACCAAAAGGTCACATAAGCTGCGAAACTCGCCAGGACACCCACCGAGGACAAACACATACACACACACTGGGGACACCCACCAGGGACACCCACCGGGAACATCCACTCATGCCGAGGGACACGCGCCCGACCCGGGACATCCATCCAAGGGGTCACACACTTGGACACCCACCAGCATTCACAGCACTTCAACTGTGCCCCTCAAAACCCCACCCACATTGTGTAGCTCCACCCTTTTAAACCCACCAGGGACACACGCACTGGGGACACCTGCTGGCGTCACCCTCCCACAGGGACTCACACCCACCAGTACATCCACAGACAACACACACCCACCCACTGGAACATCCATCCATCCAGCAGAGACAACTGCTGCCACCTGGGGACACTCACCCACCAGGGACACTCACACAGGTACACCCCTCCATTTGGGGACACATCCTGATCCTATCTGACACCCACCAGGGTTAGAGTTGCCCCCTCATGTCCTATTCCCGTGTTACTCACCCATGACCCGCAGGGTTACTGGGGCATCCATCCTGCCTTGTCCCCATATTCCCTGTCCCCTTAAGGTGTCCCTATCCCTGTTATGTCCCCTGTCTCCATGGGATGTCCCCATCCCCCTGCTCCCTGTACCCACAGAGTGTCCCCATCTCCTTAGGGTGTCCCCATTCCATGTCCGCTGTCCCCTCCGAGGTGTCCCCATCTCCCTGGGGTGTCCCCATTTCCATGGCCCCTCTGCCCCCACGGTGTTTCCTGTTCCCCTGGTGTGTACCATGTCCCCTGTTACCTCAGCATGTCTGTGTCCCCCCATGTTGTCCCTGACTCCCCAAGATGTCCTCATCTCTCCAGGGTGTTCCCTAGGATATCCCCTGTTCCCCTGGGTGTCTTTATCCCCAGGTCTCCTGTCTCCCTGGGAAGACCCCTTGTCCCTCTGGAGTGCACCCACCTTCCCTAAGGTGTTCCCATGCCCAATCCCATGTTCCTCTGCTGGGATGTCCCAGTGCCCCCAGGGTGCTCCTTTCACCCCTGGGGTGTCCCCTGTCCTGCCCTTACCACAGAGAGTGGTTCCAGAAGACGCAGATGGGCTTGGAGCGCTCCTGGGTCTCCAACAGCCGGAACTGGAGAGTGACAGGTTTGGCCAGCACCCGGGGGGTCCCCATGCCCCCCACGCCATCCGTGCCCCCCGTGTGCACGCTGATGCTCACCACTGGTGTGTTGATGACAGGGCGCTTGGGCACCCTGGGGGACACCAGTGTCAGGGAGCCCACTCAGGGTGCCCCAAAACCCACCTTGGTGCCACAGAGTGCCCTGGCACCACACAGACACTGTGAAGTTCTCCCCTGTGCCCTCTTTTTTGGGCACCCCATGTGCACCATCCTTGGACATCCCTTGAGCCACCTCCCCAGCCCTCTGCCCCCCATTCTCAGGCATTCTCTGTGCCTCCCAGCCTTGGGCACCCCATGTGTCCCCTTTACCAGCCCTCCCCCGGGAACCCTCCAGACACCCCTGGCCCCATCTTTCTGTACCCTCCCAGATGCTCGGTTTTGCCCTGACACCCCCACATGCCACCCCCAACCTCCCAAGCCCCCATCCCCAGTGGCACCGGAGGCTGCGCTTGTCGGTGTCGAAGTGCTGGGGCAGGAGACCGGCCAGGGTACGGTAGATGATGACGCTGACGATGGCCTGGCCCTCACCCAGGGATGGGTGGCGCTTGTGCCGGGTCACCACAGTCATCCCTGCCTCCTCCTCCTCCACTTTCTCCTCTTCATCTGCTTCATCTTCCTCCTCCTCCTCCTCCTCACCTGTGCCCTGTGGTGCCTGCCCATGCCCGGTTGAGGGGCCTGGGGGCCATGGGCAGGGGGCAGCATGATGCTCTGAGACCTCATTGGGGTCTCTATGGCCACCCTGGAGTCCCCATCCCTGCCAGTCCCATGACCACAACAAGGTTCCCCCAACACTTCCAGCTCCAGGGATCCCCATGTCCACAACAGAGCCCCACCCCTGTCAGCTCTATGACCACAATGAGGATCCCATGGTCGCATTTGTGTCTCTAGCCCTGCCCCCCCCGCCATGGCCACACCAGGATCTCTGATGCCATCCTGGGGTCCCTGGTCTTTGCATCCTGACCAGGTTCCCCAGCCATGCTAGTACCATCCTGGGGTCCCAAACCTGCCAGCCATATGGCCACACTGGACTCCCCATGGTGGCACTGGGATTCCCAACCCTGTCAGCCCATGGGCATTCTGGGGTTCCCCCATCCCTGCCAGCCCCCAGCAAGGGTCCCCAGCTATGCCATGTCCCCATGGCCAAATGGGGGGTCCCCCAAGCTCTGCCAGCCCCATGGATGCCAGTGGGTCCCCAACCCTGCTCCCTGTCCCCCCTATGCCCCAGACTCACGCCGGTCCTCGGGGGGCCGGAAGATGCTGTCAGGCAGGATGACGGTCGTCTCTAGATCTGGGAGTTTCTCCCCCCGCAGCGCCTCATACCGTGGCAGGCGGGCACCCGCGAAGCTGCTCTTGTCCAGGTGCACCACCGACACCACTGTGGCACCACATCACTCACGGCCCGGCATGGCACCCACCAATCCTGAGGCATACAGACCCCAGCACCCACCAACCCCAGGGCATACCAACCCCAGCATTCACTGATCCCAGTGTGCACCAAGCCCAGTACACACCAATACCAGCACCCACCAATCCTGGCAGCCACTGACCCTGGGGAACACAGACCTTGACACCCACTGACCCCAGGACACACCAACCACTGCATCCACTAATCCCAGGGCACACCAAGCCAAACACAAACCAACTCCAGCATGCACTGACCCTGGGGCACACCGACCCCAGCACTCACCAACCCTGGCACCCACGAGCCCCAGAACTATGGAGCCTGGCACACAGACCCCAGGACCATAGATCCCACCACCCACCAATCCTGTGGCACACAGACTCCAGAAGCCACTGAGCCCAGCACCCACTGACCCTGACATCCAATGACTCCACAGTAATGAATCCATACACCCACAGACACTAGCAGCCACCAACCCTCGGGAACATGGACCGCAGTACTCACAGACCCCAGCATCCACCAACCCGGGGACACACAGAACACAGCACCCTCTGTACCCAGCACCCACTGAACCCAGGGCACACAGACCACAGCCCATGTCCCCAGGGACACACACATGCCTCTAGGCACACCCATGTTCCCCAGGACACGTTTCCCAGCCATACAAATGTGCGTGACCCCAGCACATGTTCCCAGGTACCCATCAGACATGCATGCATGCTCCCAGCTCACATGCCCTTGTGCACACACGTGTCCTTGTGCACACATACTCCAGGTATATACATGTCTGTGTTCCCAGGCACGGGTCCATGTCCCCAACACACACACACTTCCTGAGCACACACATGTCCATGTCCCCAGCACGTACATCCCCCAGGCACATGCATGCCCATGTGCCCAGCACCATACCAAGGGCACATGTGTCCCCAGGCACCCACATGTTCCCAGCATGCCTGTGTTCCCAGGCAGATACCTCCCATCACAGCCCTCTGGCCACACATGTCCCCACTGACCGATGTTAGGGGTGACAATGGTGAAGGGGCTGAGGTAAGTCTGGGGCATATTCCGTGCCAGGGCTCGTGCATACTCCTCAAAGTGCTGCAGCAGCTGGGCTGTGCCACCCTCTGTCTGCTGGATCAGCTCCCAGTGACGCTTGTTCCCCACGTCCAGCAGCGCACTGCCCACCCGCAGCAGGTTC
Source organism: Passer domesticus (assembly GCF_036417665.1). Taxonomy (NCBI): domain Eukaryota; kingdom Metazoa; phylum Chordata; class Aves; order Passeriformes; family Passeridae; genus Passer; species Passer domesticus. The sequence continues at coordinate 41,411 of NC_087498.1, forward strand.
TGGGGGCAAGGCAGAGGTAGTGGCACTGGGAGCTGGCACTTTAGGGTCTGGGGAGGGAGTCCCTAATCTCCCCTGCAAGACTCTATGCTGGGGCACCCTGGCACCAGCAGTGGGGAATGGGGGTGCTGAACCCCCACAAAGTTGAGGGTGCACCCTGAGCCACACCAACACCTGCTGCTCAGGGGTGCCACCACCCTGGCATCAAACTTCCTACACCAACATTCCTTTCTAGGTACGTGTCCATGACCCTGGTGCATGGGGTCCCTCATCAAAACCCTTCCCAGGTGGGTGCCATCCACCCTGGCAGCCAGGTTCCTGCACCAACACCTCCCCCCTCCCCATGCAGATGCCCATCACCCCAGTGTTTGACCTTCTGCCCAAATATGGCCCTCTCCATAAGGGGTCCCTCTAACTCCAACCTCTTTTCCTTCTCCCTCAACCACCCTCCACAACACCTGTCACCCAGGTATCTGCTCTCCTGCCCCAATATCCCTCCTGAAGAAAGTGCCCATCACCCTGGTGTCTGGGCTCATGCACCCACATCCCCCCCATGGGAGTGCTCATCATCCCAACCTCTTTTCCGCTTTGCCCATTCTCCCTCCGGGCACGTCCCCATCCCCGTGATCTCATGCCCACCTCAGTGAAATGCACGTCCTGGGTGGCAGCGAGGCGGAAGCCGCGCTGGCGGCTCTCATGGCGCAGCAGAGCCCCTGCCAGGCGGTATGCCAGGTGCACGTCACTGCCGAAGTACTCGCGTGCCTCACGCATTGCTTTACGCAGTGCCAGCGCCACGCGCTGCGACTGCCCTGCATCCCACCGTGACTCATTGCCCACCAGCTGCTCCGCCTTGGGGGGGGACACACAGAGTCAGGGGAGCCCCAGTGGCACTGTCGCATGGCTGCTGCTGGTGTTCCCCTGGCTCACCCAAGGGCGAAGGGCAGCAAAGGCCAGCGCGCTGCAGTTGAAGAGGTTGGGGGGCAGCCAGCCCTTGTGCTCGTCACAGTGGCGCAGTGCCGTGCCTGTGGGATGGGGACACTGAGTGCATCATGGGGAAAATGGGGCAGCCTCACCTCACAGCATGCCAGCAGTGCTGCCAGTGTCACACTCGTGTTCCACCCTGCAGTGATGCCAGAGTGGTGCCCCCAGACTTGTATCAGTGGTGCCATGCCCTGTTCCAGCTGTGCCACCACAGTGTCACACTCCTGTACCACCCCCCAGTGACACCACCATGACAGTGTCACACTCTCTGCAGTGACACCACAGCCTCATCTCAACAAGTCTACACTTGTGTCACCCCCACTCCATCTTGGTAGGTTCACCAAGGTGTCACCACCCCTAACCCATCCTAGCAGTGTCACCCCAGTGTCACTTCCCTGTACTAACCCAATAATGCCACTACAGTAGCATCCCCCTGCCCTGTCCCAGTGATGCCCCATGGTGCCACCCCACCCCAGCTCCATCCAACTGGTGCCACCACTATGATACACCCCAGACTTGTCCCACTGGTGTCAACATCCCATCCTAGCAGTGCTACCACCATATCACCACCCTGAAGTGACACCATGGTGTCCTCTCTCCCTACCAGTGTAATCATAGTGTCACCTCCCCGTATCACCCAAGCAATGCCACCATAGTGTCAACACCTCTAAGCCCCATCACAGTGATGTCACCACTGTGCCACCCCCAGCCCCATTCTGGCAGTGTGCCCAGTGCCACCCCTGTCCTGTCCCCATGTACCCACGTACCCACAGAGCCCTTGGGGCATGGGGCTGCAGCTGGCAGCCCAAACCGTGTGCGGGGCCACCAGATGCTGGCTTCAATGGCACGAGGACAGCTGTCATAGTTCACTGCAAGACACAACAGGGCATCAAAAGGGGGAACACAGGGTGACAGTAGGGTGGCAGTGGCACCTGGTCACTGGAACCCAGGGTGACACAGACTAACAGCATGGCAACAGCAGTGGCAGAGCAGGATGACAAAAGGATAACACAGGGTAAAAGTAGGGTGACATAGTGGCACAGGGTGATAGCAATGTGACAGCAGTGTGTCACAGGGTGACAATGGGGCAACACAAGGTGTCAATGGGATTACACCAACAACCAAGGTGTTGGTGGAACTGAGTTGCCAGCAGCCAGGGTTACAGCATGGTGACAGCAGGTGACACAAAGTGACAAGGCGGTGATGAAGGCAGCACAAGGTGACAGCAGGGTGACAGTGGCAGCCAGCCAGTGGCACTCACAGTAACACAGGGCGACACAGCGTTGCAACAGGGCAGAGTAGGGTGACACAGGGTGACACAGGGTGACAATGCCACTAGCTGACACCCAGGATGACAGCTGTGGCAGAGCAGGGGAACACCAGGATGGCACAGGTTGGTGGTGGTGTAGGGTGACACAGGATGACAGCAGGGTGACACCAGTGTGACACAGAGTAACAGTGGGGTGACACAAGGTGACACAATGTGACAATGGTGTCAGCAGGGTGATAGCAGAGTGACAGTAATACCTGGTCACTGGCACTCAGGGTGACACAGGATGACACAAGATGACACAGGGTGACACAAAGTGACACAGGGTGACACAAGGTCACAGAGAGTAATGGAGGGTGACAGCAGGGTGACAGTAGGCACTCAGGGTGGCACAGGGTGACAATAGTTGACAGTCCCCCACCTTCGCAGCCGCTGGCTGTCACCTCAGCAAAGGGGTTGTCACAGCGGTCACAGTGACGACCGATGACACCAGCTTTGCAAGGGCACTGTCCAGTGTGGGCATCGCAGCGGCGCGACAGTGACCCAGTGGGGTAACACTCACAGGGGTGGCACGTGTCCCCTCCTGGTGGGCGGTAGTGGTTGTCCTGGGGGGACACAGGGTCAATACAGGTGTGGGGATGGAGTGACAGGGGGCTGACAGAGGGTGACAGAGAGGTGCTGGGAGGTTGTTGGGAGCATGAGAGGGCGTGACAGGGTGACAGTGGGGTGGCAGGGAGAAACAGAGGGGTGACAGGAGGATGGCAGGGGTTGGCAGGGGAGGTGACAAGGGCTGGCAGGTCCCACCTTGCAGCGACACTCGCCCGTGGTCTTGTTGCAGTCTGGGTCAAAGCCGTGGGTGACATCGCAGCTGCAGGGGCCACACGTGGGGTGTCCCCACCACCCCCGTGGGCAAGGCTGCGCCTCCCTGGGGACAATGGAGCTGGCACTTGGGCACCATGCCAGAATACTCCCACAATGCCACTTGTAAACTCACATGGCCCCTTGTACACCCCCACTGTCCCCTGCATACCCACATGGCCACTCGTACCTTCACAGTGCCATTTGTACCCCCACAGTGCCCCTTGCACCCCTACTGTGCCACTTCTACACCCACAGTATCACCTTTCATCCACAGTGACCCCTGCATACTCACCACAGCTCTTGCACAGCCATTCCCTTTCCATGCTCCCCCTGCCATTTGCACACCCACCACAGCTCTTGCATCTGCATTACACCCTTTGCACACCCACCCTGCCCCATATGCCCACCCTCCTCTCATCCCACCCCCTGCCCTCGGTGTCCTTCGCCATGCCCCCGCTCCCCTGGGTGCTCTGTGCCCCCCCCAGAACACACGTGTGCCCCACAGTGTCACCAACCGGTGCTGGCAGAGAGCCCCGAAGGTGCCCGGGGGACAATGACAGGCATAGCCAGAGGTCGTGCCTGGGTGGCGGGTACAGGTGCCCGGAGGCTCGCAGGGGTCCAGGGCACAGGCACTGACACAGCTGTCACCGAAGTACCCTGGGCACAGGACAGGGTTGGAGACAACAACACGGGACACTGACAGGGGCCAGGGATGGGGGTGAGGGGCAGTGCCCAGGAGTGACAGTAATAAGGATGGCAGTGCCTTGGGGACAGGGGTGGAGTGGTGGTGCCCAGAAACGGTAGTGGTTTTGGGGCAATATGTCACAGGGTGCAGTGCTGGGGATGGCAGTGTCTCAGGGCTGTCAGGAGGTGCCGGGGGGTTTGCACTCATGCGAGTGGCAGCGGGGGGTGTCACAGGGATGGCAGTGTCTCAGGGGGTGTTGGGACTTGTCAGGGGTTCCAGGGGGTCTCTGGTCACCAGGGTAGCAGTAGGGGATGTCACAGGGGTGTTTCAGTGGTGTCAGTGTCCCACGGAGTGTCAGGGGATGTCAGGGGGTCTCCATTCAAAGGTATAGAAATGAGGGGTGTCACAGGGGTGTCAGCATCCTGGGGGTATCAAGCCATGTCGGGAGGGTGTCAGGGAGTGTTAGGGGACTGCTGGGGGGGTCTCAGAGGTCTCAGGATGTCCCCATTCACTGGGGGGGGCAGAGTGGGTTGTCACAGGGGTGTTTGTTGCAGGGCTATTGGGGGAAGTCTGGGGTGTGTTGAAGGAGTTTCAGGGGCCTGGGGGATCCCTGCTCACCGGGGTGGCAGCGGCATGAGAAACTGTCCCAATCGTCACTGCAGTAGCTGTGGGGGGGGCAGGGCCCCGAGTCGCAGGGATCAGGCAGGGCACAGCCCCCCTCCACATTCACCTGCACCGCCTGTGCCAGGCTCAGGGCACCCGCAGTCACCACAGGGTCCCCAACACGCAGGCCCTGCAGGGTCACTCATCAGTGTCCTCATTAAGACCCCCCCCCAAGCAACCCTGGACCTCCCAACACACTCCACTCCATGCCTCAGTTTCCCTCACCATTCCCCAGAGACCCCCCGAGAACTCCCTACACATCACCATCAGTGTGATCTCACCACCACACACAACCCACCATGTCACCCTAAAATCCCCTGCCCCCCGTCATTCCTACCTCAGTGTCCCCTGCCACAACACAGGACATCCCAGGACAACCTGGACCACCCTGCACTGTCATCCCCTCCTCAGTTTCCCCCACCATGGCACTGGACCCACTGTGCCACCCTGAATCCCCTGCATTGTGTCACCTGTCATCGTACCTCAGCACCACCTGGTGACACTGCTGTGTCACCTGCAGTGACCTCCCATTGACCTGGGACACCCCCTCACCCCAACCCAACTTCCCTGTGCGGGATCACCTGACAGTGACCCCAGTGACGCCACAGCCACCCTGACCCCTCCTGCCCCAGTGCCATGCCCAGTCTCAATGGCCCCTGCTACCACCCAGGACCTTTTGTGTCACCCTTTGGTGTCACCCTGTTCAGTCTGTCCCCACAACACATGACACACTGAACCCCACTCCAGGACCCACTATGTCACTCCAGTCCCCCTCTCCACTGAAGCACTGCTCTGGGTGCTTCAGTGGCCCAAACACAAGCCAGTACCCCCTGTACAACCCATGACCTCCCCAATCACACCCGTGTCCCCACAGCCATGTCCCCATCCTGCCCAGGCCTTGGGGCAATGACCCTGTGCCCCATGTCACTATGCCCATGAGTACCCAGTGCATCCCCAATGTCCTTCTGCCCACACAGCCGATGTCTCCTTGTCCTGTGTCATCTCCCTGTACCCACATCCCTGTGCCCTTCTCCATCCTGCCCATGTCCCCATGTCCTGTGCTATGCCCCACTTCACATCCCCAAACCCTATGACACATCCCTGTGCCTCGCACCATCCTGCCCATGCACCCACTTCTCTGTGTCACATTCCCAAACCCCATGTCCCCAAGCCCTGTGCCCCTGTCCTTGTGCTCCTTCCCATTGTGCCCATGTCCCCAACCCCTGTGTATATGTCCCAATGTGCCTGTGAACCCCTTCATCATACCCATGTCCTCACCAGCAAGGCAAGGCCCTGCTTCGTTGTGTCCTGTCTTCACCCTGTGCCACATCACCAGCATCTGTGCCCACATCCCTGTGCCCATTTCCCCATGCTATGTCCCTGTGTCCATGTCGCTGTGCCGCCCTCCCATTGTGGCCATGTCCCTATCCCCTTTTCCACATCCCCAAGCCCACCCCCCTCCCCTACCCCCACCACCCCATGCTCCCCACGTGCCCGCACTTCCGTACCTGCAGGCACCCCTGGAACCCCTCCTCCACGGTGCCACTGTCCCCCAGCAGCCCCCCGAGGCTCAGCGTGCGCAGCCGCAATCCCTGCAGCTCTCCAGGGACATCACCCACCGCCTGGGGGGCACAGGGACTCCATGAGTGCCTTGGGGTGCCACAGGGGGTGCCATGGTGGCATGTGGGGATCATCAGAGTGGATGTCCCCCTGTGCCTCACTCTCCCCATACCTGGTGGCGGCCATAGTCGAGGGTGAGGAGGAGAAGGGTGGCAGAGGGGTTGCGGCCAGGGCCCCCCCGCAGCTCCAGCTCCACGTGGTGCCAGGCACCGTCATTGACTTTGGCCTGGGGCAGACGCAGGGTGGCCAAATGGGCCCCCCCTTGCCAGGCACCAGCCTCCACCTGCCCCTCGCTCAGCTGTGAGGGGTAGACATGTCAAGGACCCCAAAAACTTGGTGGGCACCAGGCACTGCCCACTGGGAAATACAATTTCCCCATGGACAATAAGACAACCCCTCAGGTAATGCCCCCTCAAGGAGTGGCACCCCCTTGCACTGTTCCCCCCCCGCCAGCAATACACCCCCAGCATAGCAATACCACCAATGCCAACAGACCCCCTCCAGGGCAATACTCCCCTGGCAAAGAGTAACTGCCCTATTCCAACCCCCCACGCCACTACCTCACCATGGCCATATATAACCCCCCAGAAATACCTCCTATTCCAATGACTCCCCCAGGGCAACAACTCCCCCCAGGATAATAAACCCTGTGCCAACAACTCCCAATGCCAATAACACCCCCATCCTCAGAGCAATAACCCCTGGCACTGCTCCAGTGCCAACCCCCCTATACTCCCGCTCAAGTTAACACTCTCCCAGGACAATGACCTCCCCCCAAAGCTATAACTCTCATGCCAATGACACCAAAACCTCTTGCGGCAATGACCCCCACCCAAATCAATAACACCCCATGGCAACCACCTCTCCTCCCCGGCACCTTCCTCAGGAAAACTCCCCTATTTGACTCCCTGGTGCAACCCCCATGCTTCCCCCGTGCCCACCTGCAGGATGAGGGTTAGGCGACCTCCAGCCCCTGCTCGCAGCAGAACCCCACGGGGGTGCCGGGTGCGGAACATGATGCGGACTGGCCAGGGCAGGGAGAGGGGCAGTGCCAGCCCGTTCCACGCCACGCGGCTGCTGCCCACGAACCGTTGTGGGCCTGCCATTTCTGTGGGGCATGCACGTGGGATGGGAGGCAACACACTGACCCCCCACAAGCCCACCCCAAGGACCCCCATGCCACGACACAGCCATGTGCCCCCCCATACAGACCACCCACACCTGCCCATGGACTTCCTGCACCCCACCCAGGACCCCTCACAACCCATGCAGCCTCTCACATACCCAATCTCAGATCCCCAGCACCCACCTGGGGAACCCATGCACATCCCACAGATGCCAACACACCCTCCCACAGATCCCCCATACCCCCTCATGAACCCACAACAATTCCACAGACCCCCAAACAAAAGCAGAGATGCCTCTCACCCCCTTCCCACACCCCTCGCACCCACCCAGAGACCCTCCCCATGCCCCCCCACAGACCCACAACAAGCCCTATGCATGCCACACAGCCCCACCACAATGTCCCCCCAGGCCCCCCAGTACCCTCCTGGCAGGTTTTGCCCCCAAAGCCCAGTGGGCAGCGGCAGCTGAATCCCCCCCACTCATGCACACAGGTGCCACCGTTGTGGCATGTGTTGGTGTCACACAGGGTCTTCTTGGGAGGACAACCTGTGAGGGGGCACGGGCGTCACATGCCACAAATGACTTGGGACCCCTGGCCCCATGGGGCACAGACACCCCCACATCCTTGAAACCTTATCCATCCCCATGGTTCTAGTACCCCATGAGCCCCCACCCCACATCCCAACCCCACCCCTAAGGGGATAGAGGCCCATCCAGCACCCCAGTCCTGGCACCTCCCCACCCCCAGGGGACACAGCCTTGTCTGTGCCACCCACTCCAGCTCAATGGCCCTGGCAGCCCCTTACCCACCACCCCAAAACCAGAGGACACAGAATGCTCTACCACTGTGTCCCTGGACCCCCATCCAGCCCCATGAGCCTTGCACCCCCTCCCCACACCCATGGGACAAGCACTGCCAAGAAACCCCCAAGCAGTGCCCAGACCTGGGCCCCCAGCTAGCCCTCAAGCCCCAGCAACCCCTACTCTATAACCCACACCCTGTGGCCCTCGCAACCCTGAACTCAAGCCTTCATCCCCTGACTTCCCATCCCACACCCTGGGGAGCCCCAGCCCGTTCCCTGGACCTCTCTCCAGCCCCATAGCCCTGGCACTCCCCCACCCCCTCCCCACAGCTCTGCCCTGTGTCTCCCTGGACCCCCATCCAGCACCATTACTCTGGCACCCCCTCCCCACACCTAGGAGGCACAGCCCCATGACCCTGGTACCCCTCAACCCACACCTGCACTCCCTAACCCCCCATCCCACACCCAGGGAGCACAACATCCCCCATGCCCCCTGGACCCTCATCCATCCCTCCAGCCCTGGAACCCCCTCCCATCATTCAGGGGACACAGCCACACTTTTCAGGTACCCCTTTACCCCACACCCCATCTCCCTGTGCTCGAAGGAGCACAGCCCTTCCCCAGTCTCCCGATCCCGGAGCCCACCAGGCAGGGTGCCGTTGTTAGCAATAAAGGCTGCCATGTCCACGGGGCGCTGGTCAATGTGGAGGTGCCGCATGCACCCCACAAAGTGCCGGCTGCGGATCGGGAAACTCTCGGGCAGCGTTGGGACCCCCCCCAGCAGCAGTGGCCCCGTCAGGTCCAGTGACCTGCAGAGCCCACCATCACCTCAGGGACTCAAGAAACCCCCGAGGGACCCCACAACCCATGGGGACCCTGAGGGAGTCTCAAGGGACACCCATCCACCCCCCATCCCATGGGAGTCACAAGAGAACCCCAAAGAACACTCACTCACCCCAAAACCTATGGGGACCTGAGGGACCACCCAAAGGGTGTTCCCCCATGGGGAACTCAACAGACTCACAAGGGACTCCCCACTTCCCCCAGTGCCATGGGGACGCCAAGAGAACCCCCCAACCCCATGGGGACCTCCAGTGACTCCCCCATCCATACGGATCTGTGACCCCCAAGGGACCTTTCACCAGAGAAGACTCCAAAGGTACCACACTCATAGGGACCCCTCTATGGGTACCCCAAGGGACCCCACCCCTGGGATCCCCAGGCCCCTCTCACTTCTTGCTGCCAGTCTGGGTGCCCTGGGCAGCACAGGAGTAGTTGCCGAGACGGGGCCCGAAGCGCAGGGCCATGGCCGTGTCACAGTCGTCCACAGTCACCACAGCCACCTTCTGCTCTGAAGGGCCCTGTGGGACCCCTGAGCGCCCCACAACCGGCTGGGAGGCTCCATATTAGGCAGGGTGGCCCAAGACCCCCATCCTGAAGCCTCTGTCCCACTCCTCATCCTTCCACTGCCCTCTGATGCCTCAACCCTTACCAGGCTCCCATGTCCCTCCAGCCCACCAGCTGCCCACTCTTCAGATCCCCCAACACTCCCCTCCATCCCTTCAGCCCCCTTTAAACCCCTCAATGGTCCCCTTCAACCCCCCAAGCTTCCATCCCTTTGATCTCCTCTTCCTCCATCCCCCCATTCCAATTCCTCAGGGGTCCCCACAGGTGAGGAAAGTACATGGGGCTCCTCAGGGGGCCAATGGGTGAGGAAGTGAGTGAGGGTCCCTTGAGGTCCTCATGGATAGGGGCATCTCTTGACAGTCCCTTGGAGTTCCCCAAATCTCCTCTCTACTCTCCTCATCCCTCCAACACCCTCTTGCCCTCCCTCCACTCCTTTCTCTTCCTCCATTTCCCATCTCCCATCCCTTGGGACCCCCATGGGTGGGCACATCCCTTAGGGGTCCTTTAGGTGCCGCAAATCCCCTGCCCGATCCCCCCATCTCTCCATTCCCCCACCCTTCCCCTCCATCTTCCTTTTCTCTGTCTGCCCCAAACACTCCCCACCCACTGTGCCCCCCCATGACTCCCATTCCCCCACCTTGTTGTAGTAGTGCAGCTGCACCCGGTGCCACTGCCCATCGCTGACTCCTCCTGGCACAAAGGGTGACACCGTGGTGGTGGTCTCACCTGTGGACACAGTGTCAGGGCAACACAGCCAGAGGCAAGAAGGGGTGGCAGTGCCAGGAATGGGATGCCCACGATGCAGTGCCAGGGATGCAGTGTTGGGGACATGATGCAGGGGTTGCAGTGCTAGCAAGGGAATGTCCAGAATGTAGTGCCAGGAATGCAGTGTCAGGGACGGGATGTTGGGGTTGCAGTGTTGGGCAGCACCAAGAATGGCAGGCCAGGGATGCAGTGAGGAATGCAGTGAGGAATGCAATGAGAGATGCAGTGCCAGGAATATGATGCCCAAGATGCAGTGCCAGGCAGTGCAAGGATGGGATCTCCGGGATGAAGTGAGGGATGCAGTGAAGGATACAGTGCCCACAAGGGTGTGAGGGTACGGGGCCAGGGTATGGCAGGGGCAGCACGTACCTGCTGAGAAGGTGAGCTGCAGCTGCTCGTCCACAATCTCCAGTGCCACGAAGTCATGCCGCTCATTGAAGCGCCCGTTATACAGCAAGAGCCCATCCCGCTCCTGTGTGGCAAACCTGGAGGACAAAAGTGCCAGCGGTGCCCCAATACCCCCCAATCCCACCATGCCTCCCTGGCACTCCCCAACACCCCCTGACCCTGCCGTGCCCTTGAGGCACACGCCTCATGCCCAACCCCCTGACCCCAACCCCATGTACCCACTGTGAGATGCTCGTATGTGTCAGCCCTGACCCCACAAGGCATCCCCACCCCACTGCCTCCCATGCCAAGGGGTCACCCACACCCTTTGCCCCCACCCTGTGCCCTCAGGGTGCCCATCACCCCACACCCAATCACCCCACAGCCGATATGATGCCAGTGGGGCACTAATCACCACCCATCCCACATGATGCTAATGGGGCATCCCCACACCATCTGATGCCCTTGTGACACCCACCATCCCACATCCCAAATGATGCCAATGAGGGCACCCACCCGCCCAGTGCCCACAAGACACCCATCACCTCATCTCACGCCAACGGGACAAACATCACCATTTACCCCACACTCCACGTGACACCCACAGGGGCACACATCACCCCCCATCTCCCCAAATTCCCCCAGGCTCACGTGAGGCTGAGGGTGAAGTGGAAGCGCTGGCGGAGGCCACGAAAGGTGAGGAAGGAGTGTGGGGGGAAGCTGCGGGTGCTCATGGTGCAGAAGGGCTTCTCATAGTGCCCAGGGGGACACTGACACCGGAATCCCCCCACCAGCAGGTTCAGGCAGGTGCCCCCATTCTGGCAGACCCCCGGGGTGCAGCGGCCCCCCCGGGCACTCAGCTCACAGTGCTCCCCTGTGTGATATCCAAACCCCAAAACTAGGGTAAGGAGTCCCATCTTCCCTCCACACATCCCCATTAAACCCAGAGTGGTCCCCCTCAGGTGCTCAGCTTGCAGGGCTCCCCTGTGTGATACCCCAACAGCACCAGCATCCCAAAAATGGGGGAGGGGTGTCCTCTCTCCTCCCCACCCGCCAGTAACCCTCAAGTTCTTCCCCCAGGCACTCACTGTGTGACACCAAGCATCCTAATGTGACACCAAGCACCCTAAATGGGAGGTTGGGGATCCCTTCTCCCTCCCCATCCCCCAGTATCTTTATCCCCAGCTTTATCACCATGGCAACCACCTCCCATTACCATGGAAACCCAAAGACACCCCCTCCTCTCACATGCCCTCCCCCACCTGGCTGGCACCCCCCACCAGGAGATCCCCTGAGCTGGAGTCCCAGAGCAGGGGTAGGGGGTATAGCGCCAGTGCCACCAGTCTACCGGCGGAGGGAGGAAGAGGAGCTGGATGAGGAAAGATGAGGATGGACACTACGAGGAAGGGCCGGCCAGTGACTCTAACCAGTGAAGTCTTCGTGGCACTCGCAGGTGTATCCACCCTCACGGCTCCGGCACCGCCCGTTGTTGCCGCAGGGGCTGGAGTAGCAGAGGTCGATCTCGGTCTCGCAGTAGTCGCCGGTGAAGCCAGGCGGGCAGCGGCAGCGCAGGCCCGTGACAGGGTGGATGGGGCGAAAAAGGATGGTGTCGGAGGCGAGGAAGGGCGCGGAGCTGTCGAACTGCAGGACAGAGACGCAGCGCATGTAGTTCTCGCAGGGCTCGCGCAGACACACGTTGTCATCAAAGGGCAGGACTCGCTGGGCCGTGGTAGCCGCCAGGAGCGATCGGTTAAGGTACAGCCGCTCCTGCAGCTCCTCCGACGAGAAGAACCGCGATGAGCCCGGCACCGCCGCCGGCAGCAGTGCCGAGAGGCTGACATTGAGGATCCGGGCCGGCCCCACGTCTGTGTCCGTCTGGATGTTGAAGAGGATGACGCGGTGGCGGGGGGTGGCCAGGACAGCAGCCACCCCCTCCAGGAAGCGGCTGAGTAGGGGGGACAAGAAGCGTTCCTGGGACATGTCGGCCAAACGCAGGGTGATGCTGTTGCTGAGCATCTCATCTGTGATCACCGTCACCCGCAGCGTGCACTGCGCTGTTGCACTGTAAACGCCATCTGGGGACAAAGGGAGGACACAGGAGGGGGTCAGTGAGAGCAACGGACAATTCTGGGAAAGGGTGGTGGGATGGGAATAGTGCTAGATACGGCACAACCAACAGAATCAGCTGCTGTTGGACGGGGATAGTGCTATGGGGGCTTGACCCGCTTAGCCACCACAGAATGGGGACAGCACTGGCCATGAAACACCTGGCCCATGTAGCCACTGTGGAATGGCAACAATACTGGCTATGAGGTGCCCATCCCACTTGACCAGCATGGAACGGATACAGTCAGGTGGGGACAGTGCAGGGTATGGGGAACCTTTCCTGCTCAGCCACCAAGGAATGGATACTGTGATGGTTATAAGGTTGGTGCTAGTTATGGGGCTGGTACTGTTTTTGGGGTGCCCATCCCACCTACCACAGGGTAGCAACAGCGGGATGGGGATGGTGTTGGCAATGGGGCTGGAACTGGTTACAAGGCTCTTGTCCCACCTGGCCACTACTGAATTGGGACAGCACTGGTTATGGGGCTGGTGCTGGTTGTGGGTGCCCATTCCACTTGGCAACCATTGAATGGGGACAGTGTGGGTCATGGGGTGCCCATCCTCCCTGGACACTGTGGGGTGGGGCATCTAAATGGGGCTGGTGGTTGGTTATGGGGTTGGGGCTGGTTATAGAGCTGGAGCTGTTTCTGGGGCTGGGGCTGGTATGGGGATGGTGCTGGTTAAGGGACTGGTGCTGGCTATGGGGTTGGTGTTGGTTGTGGGGCTTGTGCTGGTTGTGGGGCTGGGGGAGCAAAATCTCTGCTAAGCACTGGGGCACCCACCTTTCTCTTCTTTGTCCTCCCCCTGGCTGAGGGCAGAGGGATGCAGGACAGATGGGGAGCAGGCAGACAGATGGATGAAGGGAACATGGGGACAGGTGGGGGGTTAAGCAGGCAGAAGGAAGTGCCACAGGGGGTGGCAGGGGCCAGGGCTGCCCAGTGGCCTGTGGCCAGTGACTGGTAGCCAGTGGCTGGCGGGGGGGTAAGGTTACCATGGCTGCAGCTGCGAGGGCCGAGCTATGGCTGGACCTTTTGTTTCCCTTCTGCCTGCCCCCGTGCTTGGGGGGGACAGGGGGGACTCCCTGCCCCCACCCTTTGTGCCCTGGGCCCCCTGCTTTGTGTGTCCAGTGCAGGGACCCCTGCCAGGGGAAGCTGTGGGGAGATGGGGGCCATGTGGCTGAGGACAATGGACATCAGGCATGGCCTGTGACCCAGTTTCCCCCTGACCTGGGGGTAACTAAGGAGGTGTTCCCCCACCTTGGTGTGACCCCCATCCCCCAGAAGCACCTCCTGGACACCCCACCACCCAAATGGTGCTGACAATTGATGGCACAACCCCCCTCACAACCCCCCACACTGGGTTTGGGGACCTCTCAGTGGAGGCCAGGTTGCCCCCCTGAATACACACACCAGGCCTTGTGTCTCCTGCACTGAATTCATTCAAGTGGAGTCCCCTGGAAACACAAACACGGCAGTGCCAGGACTCCCCCAATACTGTACTGCACCCTGAGCCTTCCCAGATTCACCCATCACACCCCCATAACAAGCCCCCAAGGGTACCAGGACCCTGCTAGCCACACCAGCCTCTGCTCCCCCAAGAAATGCACTGGGCCCTGGTCCACCCTGCTCACTAACAAACACAGAAGTGCCAGGACCACCTCTGGACAAGCCCAGGGGGGTGGGAAAATCAAAGGGTGTGCTAGGGACCCGACAGCCTCTAGCTTGGATGTCTGGGGTGTGAGGGTGGCACAGTATCCCATTATTCCCCTCTCCCCTCGATCTGGAGGGTGGAGACAGCCAAAGCAGGGTAATGAGACCCCATAACACCTTGCCTCCATGCAAATAGAGGTCTCTATACCCACCAACTTCACTCCCCCTGCAAGGTCCCCTCCATGTGTGGGGGTCTTACCAGAGACAGACACCCTCATGATGGCCTCAAGTGGGCGGTTGTTGTCCAGGGCCGGGCTGAGGCGCAAGTCCCCACTGTGTGGGTCCAGCAGCACGAGATTGAGCTCATTGCCCTGCTCAAAAGCATAAGTGAGGTGGTCAGAGACGTCAGGGTCATGGGCAGGGATGCGGCCAATGACGCCCCCAGGGAAGCTGCCGGAGCGGTTGGTGATGTAGTTGTTGAAGAGGATCTCGAAGTTCTTGAGCTGGGGGCTGTTGTCGTTGGTGTCACGCAGGCGCACATGGATGGTGGCCCGACTCACCAGTGGTGCTGAGGTTGCCTGGACCACCATGATGTATTCAGCCTTGGTTTCATAGTCCAGGTCAGCCAGGGCAGTGAGCTCTCCAGAGAAGATATCCAGTTGGAAGACCTCGGGGATGTTGCCCTCCACGATCTGGTACATGATCTGGGCATTGGTGCCCTCATCGGGGTCGGTGGCAGTGATTCGGGCCACCACCAGCCCAATGGGGCTGTTCTCCTCCACAAAGATGTCAAACTCGTCCCGCTCGAACACAGGTGGGTTGTCATTGACATCCAAAACTGTCACCTGGATCTCCACTGGTGTCCGCCGGGCTGGAACCCCCTTATCCACGGCGAATGCCCGCAGGGAATACAGCGGCACATTCTCCCGGTCCAGACGGCGCAAGGTGCGGACAATGCCCGAGGTAGACTCAATGATGAAGTCGCCATCGCCATCATCACCCCCTTGGAAGGTGTAGAAGACCCTCCCATTGAGCCCGGAGTCACGGTCAGTTGCGGAGATCTGGAGGACACTGGTGAAGGTGGGGACATCCTCGTAGATGGATCCCTGGTAGGAATGACGGAGAAACTGGGGTGCATTGTCATTGACATCACTCACCAGGATCTCCAGGTAAGTTGTGTCAGATTTCTGCGGGATACCATTGTCCCGCGCTGTGATGGCCAAGGTGTAGGACACCTGGTCCTCATAGTCCAGCTCCATCTGGGTGGTGACAGCACCAGTATCAGCAGCAATGCTGAACTGGGGTATGCTGTCCTCCATCAGGTAGGTGATGCGGGCGTTCTCCCCCGTGTCCTCATCTGTGGCACTGATGACCACCACTGTTGTGCCCACTGGCCGATCCTCATTGATGTTGATGGTGTAGTGGGAGCTCTGGAAGACGGGGCGGTGGGTGTTAGCATCGGTGACATTGACAACCACCTGGGCAGTGTCCTGGCGGGTGCCATCAGAGGCAGCAATGGTGAGCAGGTACTGCCGCTCCAGCTTGTAGTCCAGGGGCAGGGCAAGGGAGATGAGCCCACCACCGCTCTGGCTGGTGATGGAGAACCGGTTGCGGGTGTTGCCACTGGAGATCTGGTATGTGATGACACTGTAAGCATCACGGTCAACAGCAGAGACAGTCAGGACACTGGTGCCCACTGCTGCGTCCTCGTTCAGGCGGGCACCATACTCCCGCTGGGTGAACTCAGGGCTGTTGTCATTGACATCCAGGATGGTGACACTGACGCTGGCCGTGGAGGCCATTGGTGGGGTGCCATGGTCCTGCGCCTCCACCCCAAAACTGTAAAAGTCAACTACCTCCCGGTCCAGCTCAGAGGCCACCACAATCCACCCGGTGCTGTTGTTGATGGCAAAGGGGAAGCCGGTGCCAGTCTCCAGCAGGGTGTAAACTAACCGGCTGTTGTCACCTGAATCAGCATCAATGGCTTGTACATGGATGACGGAGTAGCCCACGGGGACATTCTCCAGCACTGTGGCCTGGAAGGGCGTGCTGACAAAGATGGGTGCATTGTCATTGACATCCAACACCTGGATGGTAACCAAACCGCTGATGTTGGAGAGAGGTGGGCGGCCCCCATCCTGCGCCCGGATCCGCAGGGTGAACTCCTTGGTGACCTCGTAGTCCAGAGGGGTAACGACATCCAGTGTGCCTGTCTGCGCATCAATGTAGAAGTGCCCACGGGTGTTGCCGCTGACAATGCTATAGTGCACCAGTGCATTGCTGCCTTTGTCACGGTCGGTGGCCATCACCTGCAGAACTGCCACATTGGGCACCACGTCCTCAGGGACCTGTGCCACGTAACGTCGCTCACTGAACTGCGGTGCATTGTCATTGTCATCCTCCACAGCGATGCGGACAGTGGCTGTGGCACTCCGGGGACCTGGATCCTGGCCCTGGTCTGTGGCCTCCACCAACAGCTCAAAGGCATCCACTACTTCCCGGTCCACAGGGCCAAGGGTGCGGATGACGCCTGAGCGGGAATCGATCTCAAAGACCTTGTTGGCGTCACCAGCATTGAGGAGGCGGTAGAGGATGTTGGCATTGGGACCAGCGTCGCCATCGGTGGCCCGCACTGTCAGTACCTCATAGCCCACCTCCAGATTCTCTCGCACACTCTCCCGGTATTCTGGTTGCTCAAAGGCTGGGTCGTGGTCATTGGTGTCGCTCACTGTCACCGTCAGTGTGGCCATGGCACTGCGCCGGGGTGTCCCATGGTCCACTGCTGTCACGCGGAACACATGAGTGCTCTTGCTCTCGCGGTCCAGTGGTGCAGCGGTGCTGATGGCACCAGTGACAGGGTCCACAGTGAAGAGGTCATCGGAGCGGCTGTCGAAGAGTGCAGCCATAGAGTAGTGCAGCCGGCCTGCCTCGCCCTCATCAGGGTCGTGCGCTGTCACCTGTGTCACTGGCGTGCCTGCTGGCCGGTTCTCCTCCACTGTGGCCTGGTAGCTGGAGGGCTGGAACTGCGGTGCTGTGTTGGGGCTGCGGCAGGGACGGTGGTGAGGTATGAGGGGCCTGGAGACTGCTGTGGTCTGCAACTCCACAACATCCCCAGTGTCTATTGTATCCCCAGTGCCACTGGTCTCCCTGGGGATATTGGTGTTCCCAGCATGTCCTGTGTCCACAGTGTTTCTGGTGTTGCTGGGGACTTTCCCAGTCTCCCCGTTATGTTCAGTATCTCTGGTGCTCCCAGTATCCCTGGGGACTTTCCTAGTGCTGCCAGCATCTCTGGAGACTCTCCCAGTCTCCCCAGTGAGTTCAGAATTCCTCGTGCCCCTGGGGACTGGAGTGCTCTCAGTGCCCCAAACACCCCCAGTGCTCAGCATGTTCCCAGTGCTCCCGGTGTCCTCCATGGGGATGTTGGTGTCCCCATTGTGTCCAGTATTACCAGTGCTCCTGGTGCCCCTGAGGACATGAGTGCTTCCAGTGTCTCCAGTTCCTCCAGTAACCCCGGTGCCTCCACTATCCCGGATGCCTCCAGCATCCCTGGTGCTTCCAACGCCCCCAGTGCCTCCAGGCTTCCAGGCGTCTCCAGCATGCAAGGTGCCTCCAGTGTCTCTGGTAACCCTGGAGCCGCCGATACCTGTGAACCCCCTAATGCCACCGCCGCTGTCCCCACTGGAAGAGCCGGTGCCTGGTGCAGTCACATCGTTGCCGCCCACGGCCGGTGCCGGCCCAGCGCTGTCGCCGCTGTTCCCGGTGCTCGGCGGGGACCACGCACCACCGCTGGAGCCGGCGCCTGGTGCAGTCCCATCGCTGCCGCCCGCGGCTGGTGCGGGCCCAGAGCTGTCGCCGCTGTCCCCGGTGCTCGGCGGAGGCCACGCGCCGCCGCTGATCCCGGTGCCGCCGCGGAGCTGGAGTGGCGCCGGTAGCGTGCTGGACGGACGGGTACGGGTGCTGCTGCCGATGCCGGTGGCGGTGGCGGCTCCCGGTGCGGGCAGCGGCAGCAGCAGCAGCAACAGCGGCAGCAGCCGGAGTGCGACCCGGCGGGTGGGCGGAGGGCCCATGGCCGCTGCCCCCCGGTGCCCCCGGTGCCCCCGGTGCCGGTGCCGGTGCCCGCAGCGACCCGCACCGCCGCCTGCACCCCGCCCTCGCCCGCGCGCGCCCGCAGGGGCGGAGCCGCCAATTCACCGGCCCGGCCGCTCTTAAAGGAGCCGCCGCCCCCGGTACTCGCCAGCGGCACCCGCAACCGCACCGGCAGCGCGGGGGCAGCGAGCGGGCACTGCGCGCAGGTTGCGCACACTCGTGTGAGGGGCACATGTGCGCCCTGCGTGCACACTCGTACACACACAGATGTGAAGGGCCTTGCACGCACCTGTGCATTGCAGGCAGACGTGTTGCACGCGCACGGAACACGCACGTCGCACACGCAGGGCACACAAGCCCCAGCAGATCACATATGACATGGGAACCATGTATGTGACACACATAGCACATGTGAAACACACACGGAGCATACACATGTGAGACAGAGCACGTGTGTGACACAGCACAGAGATCATGTGTGGCACACACAGCACGTGTGACATACGTCCCCCAAGACCCCCGTGTCACCACCGCCGGCTGTGACTCCACACATGGAAGTCCGTCTCCCCGCACTCCGTGCCACATATTCCCCCCCCCGATCCCCGGGCTCGTCCCACCGCACCAGGACCGGGAGCAATAGAACAGACTGGGAGCGACTGGACCACGCTGAGAGGGACTGGGGATGCTGGGGGTCACTAGGACAAACTGGGACAGACAGGGGATGTCGGGGGCGCTGGAACAGACTGGGAGGGACTGGAGAAGCTAAACGGAGACGGATCCCCGCGGTCTGTGGTTGCTGCTCCCCCCCCGCCGCCCAAGCCGGCGCCGGTCGCGTGGGCGCAGGCAGGCGGCGCGGAGTCGCCTCCCCACGCCGGCGGAACGGGTCCGACGGGTACCGGGGAGGGGCTCCCGAGCGCCGGGGCGGCGCTTGGAGCGCCGGAACCCCCCCGCCTCCGCCGGGGGCTCCGGTGACTCACTGGGCCGCTCCCCGCCGGTTCCACCCGACACCCGAGGCCTGCCGGGGGTTTCCCACGCAGCCAGGCCTCCCTGCATGGCGATGGAAGGGGGTAACCCTCCCGTGTATCACCCCGCCCCGGAGCGGGGGGCGAGCAGCAGATCAGCTGGGGCTGAGGCTGGGGGCCCTCGGCCCCACTTAGCATCACAAAGGGGCTTTGTCTGTCGCTTTGTGTAGGGCTGGCAGGAGGGGAAAGGGGAGGAGGGAGGTGCCGGGAGGAAGGATGGTGTGCAACGGAGACACCTCCCCGGGCTGGAACCCCCCCCCCATTGTTTCCTCGGAACCCCCCAAGAACACACAGCTCAGCAGCTCTTGCCTTTATTTTGGATGGAGGAGGGACATGTTACATGGGCACGCGGGTCCACAGCACCACTCAGCATGAGGGGGACACTTGAGGGATCCCGGCCCAACTCAGCAGGGTAAGGTGGACACACAGGGAGAGGGGCAGCGCCCTGAGAGTGGCAGTTCTTTGTGGAACAGGGAGGACAGATGGTGACTCCCCTCTGAGGCAAAGACGATGATGAAGGGCACAGCCCGGCAATAGAGGTGAGATGACTTGGGAGGCCCTCAAAGTCCTTGGGGTGCAGGGGGACACCCTCAGACCTCCATGTTCTTCATCTGCTCCTCCAGCACCTGGTCACGTCCCCCCGCTGCCTTCTTCTTGCCCCCTCCTTCCTGCTGCTTCTTCTGCTTCTTAGAGAGTTCCTGCTCAATGGGTGCCGGCTTGACAAATGGAATCAGCTCCCGCAGGTCTGGGGAAACAAGGGACCACTGTCACCCCCCCACCAAGGACCAGGGAATGGGGAGGGCACGGGGGGATGTTACCTGGAGGCATGAAGTTTTGGAGCTTCTCAGGGATACGGATGCCCTCAGGAGTCTGGTGGTTCTCCAGGATGGCGCAGATGGTGCGGGTGGTAGCACACATGGTGGCATTCAGCATGTGCACAAACTCTACCTGTGGCAGGGGACACCTGTGACATGGGGAAAGCAAAGGAACACAGGAAGAACTCCCCTATGCCCACTAGCCTCACCTTGTCCATCATCTTCTTGGTCTGGCCATAGCGGATGCGCAGGCGCCGGGCCTGGTAGTCAGTGCAATTGGAACAGGAGACAAGCTCGCGGAAGGCGCCAGAGCCAGGGAACCAAGCCTCCAGATCCAGTTTTTTGCTGGCTGCATGGTTCAGGGAGCCTGGAGGGGGAACAGTGCTGAGTGGGGGGTCCCACTGCCATCCTGAATTTGCCTGTCCTGGGTAGAGTGTAGGGTGAAGCCTCCAAAGTCACTCCCGAACTTGGTGCTGAACCAACATGGATTTCTGCTCTGCCATAGTGATGTGGGGTTACCTCTCAGCCATAGAAATGTGGAGTACCTGCTTGGCCACAGGGTCAACAAGCCACAAGCTGCTTGGTCATGGGGACATGGGGGTTTGGGAGTCCTGCCTGGACATGGGGATGGGGAACTCCTACTCAGCCACAGGACACTGGGTTCCTGCTGTGCCATGGGGATATGGGGGTCCCGCTTACTCACAGGAATGTGGGGGCCTCTCTCAGCTTTGTGGATGTGAGATTCCCACTCAGCTATAGGAACACAGGGCTCTTTCTCAGCCACATGGACATGGGCTTCCCACTTGACTATGTGGAGGTAGGACTATGCCATGGGGATCTGGGATTCCTGCTTGGACACAGGAATGAAGGATTTCTGCTCAACCATGGGGATGTGGGGTTCTCGCGCTGCCAATGGATAGATAAAGGGGTCCTACTCAGACACAGAGAGCTTTTAAACCAGATCTTTTTCCTGTGAGCATTTCCAGGAGGAGTTGGGGACAACCATCACAGGAGTGTCCACACCCGCTCCCACGGACCCAGAGCAAGGCTGAGGGTTCCACGGAAAACAAAATGTCCCCTTCTCTTCCTCTGTCTCAGGCTGGGTACAGCAATGAGCCAGGGACAAAAAACTGCCATGCAAGAAGCAGGTCAGGACCCCCCCTCAACCTCCCATGACACAGGAACCCCTACCCGAGACAATGTTGACGATGTGGTAGGGAATCCCGAGGGACTGGTAGAATTCCTCAGCTGTGGCCATCATCTCCTCAAATATTTCCCAGGATTTGTTGTCATGGGGGGAGGAGTAGACAAACTGCTCAATCTGCAGGAGAAGGAATTCCACAGTGACACCAGGTATAGCTCTAATTCCCACAGGAACTCCACGGTGACACCAGGTACAGTCTGAATTCCAACTGGAACCCTACAGTGACACCCAGTACATCCTAAAACCTGCAGTGACACTGGGTATAGCCGAAGTTCCCATCAGAACCCCACAGTGACACCAGGTACACCCTGAATTCCCACTGGAACCCCACAGTGACATGGGGTATACACCCCAGCTTCCTGCTGGAACACCATGGTGACAATGGGTACACCCTGAATTCCTGCTGAGTACGCTGCAGTGGCACCAGATACACCATGAATTTCCACCGGAACCCCACAGCAACCCTCAGTACACCCCAAATTCCTCCCAGGACTGCTCCTTCACCTTCTCAAACTGGTGGACACGGAAGATGCCGCGAGTGTCCCGGCCATGGGATCCCACTTCCTGGCGGAAGCAGGTGCTGAGCCCTGCGTACTTGAGGGGCAGGTCCTCAGGCCGCAGCCACTCGTCGCGGTGCAGGGCGGCAATAGGCTGCTCTGACGTGGCAATCAGGTACTTCTCATCGATGGAACTGTCCTCCGCTCGCTCGCTGCCCTTCCCAATCACCTGCAGGGGACATGAACCAGCGACCCTCTTCTAGCTGCTCCTGAATCTCCAGGGACCAGCAGGGAGGTTTTCCAGGGCCAGATGGTTTGGGAATTCATCACGAGGGGAAGCTTCTTGGTCGTTCAAAGGGGCTGATGGCAGGGACGAGTCACCTGTATCACCCGTGGAGATGGACTCCAGAGATGAGCCACCTCCTTGTCACGTCATCACCATCACAAGCCACCTCCTTGTCACCTATGTCACCCATGGAGATGGCCCCCAGAGCATGTCACCTCCTTGTCATTGCACTGCCATCATGTGTCACCTGTGCAAATGGACCCCAAGATGAGCCACCTCCTTGTCACCTCATCACCATCATGTGGCACCCATTAACATGGATCAGAGAGATAAGCTACATCCCTGTTACCACATCACCAATGAAGATGGACTCTGGAGACCAGCCATCTGCTTGTCACCTCATGGCCATCACAGTGTGTCACCCATGGAGATGGACACAAGATGAGCCACCTCCTTGTTACTGCAGTATCACCATGAAGTGTTTCCCACCGAGGTGGACCCCCAAGACAAGCCATCTCCCTGTCACATCATCACCATCACAACGTGGAGATGGATCCCAAGGAGAGAGGAAGGAACCACTGCTACCATTGCTGTCACCACCACTAGCTTGCTAGGGCGGAGGAGATCCCACTGCCTCCTCCAGCACCACAGCCCCATGAGGGTGCTTGCTTCCAAGTCCCAAATCTGGAGCAATCCCTTACCTTGTAAAGCTCCTCATCAAACTGGCTGAGCTGGGCCACCTCCTGCATCACCTCCTTGCGCATGAAGAAGGGGGTGTACACCGGGGTGTACCCCCGGGCACGGAGGCTCTGCAGCGCGTACTGGATCAGCGCCTGCTCCAGGAACACCAGCGGGCCCTGGGAACAAAGGTCACACTGCCTGACACCACACACACACTCTGCTGGGCCACTCCTCCTTGTTCAGAGGGCCCAGGATGCCTCTGGAGGCTCCCATCATCAATCCCAGGGAAGGAGAACCCAAGGCCCCTGTCCCTCCACATTCCTCTCTGAACCCGATCATTCTGGGGTCACAGCTCTCACCTTAAGGAAGTAGCCACGGCTGCCAGCCACCACGGCGCCCTTTTCCCCCTCATAGCCATCCACCATCACCACCAGATCCACATGAGAATACTTCTTCCTGCAGCTGCAGTCACCCCACACCCGCTCCACCTTGTTGTCCACATCCTGCAGGAAAGACGAGCAGGAGCCTATCACCTCCTCAGTGCCCTGGAACGCTGTGACAGCAGTCCCTAAACCACACTGGGCCCTCTTTGAGGGCTCAAACTCCAGCCTGTAGCTTATTGTGTGGCCACTTGGCAACAAGCCCGGCCCAGTTGTGCTCCTCCTGGGAAAATATTCCCGCGGGATGAATGGAGGCAACAGAGGGAGACCCCGTCCTCACTGCAGTAAGCGCCTTTCCCATGAATTCCCCCAACAATGGTGTGCTCAGTGTTGTCTGAGTTGCTCTTTGTCTGATCCCGGTGGGAAATGCTGGCTTGTCATGCAGATTTCCCTCACCCGCCCACCCAAGATAGGCTTGGGGGATCCCCCGCTGGGAGCCCCCTGCTTCCCACTGTGAGCTTCCTGGCCCCTCTGACCCAGCCCCACCTCCCTTCCCGTGTCCCACCTCATCGTTGCTAATGGGCACAGAGGGGTGGAGGAGGTTCCCAATCTCCCGGAGGCTCTCAAAGCGTTCAGCCTCCAGCCGCAGACGCTCAGAGTCGCACTCCAGGATGGCCTCATCAATGAGCAGCCGAACTTTCTTTATCTGGGATACCTGGAGACACTGCAGAGAGACCTCAGGATGAGGTGGGGGAGAGAGAAGACCACTCGGAAGAGGGGCCTGCTCATCTAGCACAGAAAATCTTGGGCCCAGCATGGTGAATTCTAGACCCACCACATATTCTGGAATGAGTCCCTGTGCTGGACACACTCAAGAACAGCTGAAAGGATAATGGGGTGACAAGCTGGGCTCTGGGAGGCCTGAGCTGCTCCCATGGCAGCCAGCATTGCATTCATTAACCAGGATGACTAGCAAACTGGGATGGAAGCAGGCAGGGAGGGACACACTGAGGACGCAGAAGGACTGAGGCCACTCAAATTCGCAGGGATGAGCCTTTGACTGACAGAGTGATCCTGGGGAGATCAAGGACACTGAGGAAGAGTCAGTTATTGCTGGTGTGGGACTGAGAGATAAAGAATCCTCCCAGCTGGGGCATTAGGCAGTCCCCCCTCATTTGGTGGGCACTTCAGGCCACCAATCTGGGCAATTCCAGGCAAAGCTCTGGACAAACTGTAGGCACAGTGGAGGGAGCTGGGGTCTCACTCACCCCCAGGATATCAGCCGTGAGTTCATCCAGGTTCTGTGCACTCTCTGGTACAGATTCATCCGTCCCTACTGGCTCCTTTTTCTGCAGCAAGAGGAAAAAGGAACGCCAGGCGAGTTAAAGAGAAAAATTCCAGCATCCCTCAGTGACACAAGGGAGAGACTGGAGGGCTGGGAGAAGGAGAGATGTCACCAGTTGGTGATGTCCCACCATACAGTGACCCAGGGCACTAATGCCCCACCTTCATCTTGTCCCCAATGGTTTTGCTGCACAGGTTCTTCAGCTTGTTCAGGTTGTCGGCACGAAACCTGCCTGGAAAGGAAGGCAGGGGCTGTCACCTGAGAGAAGGCTGAATGAGAGAAAGGCTGGGCCCGTATCTGGTACAGAAAGGTGATATGGAGCTCCCATGGGAAAAGCAGTGGGGATGGCAGTTCCAGGAATACCCCAGGCACCAGCCCCTGGGGTTTTTGGGAGGACAGAGGTTGAACATGTGGAGCAGAGCCACAAAGAGTAGGGATGTCACTGGAAAACACCTGGAGTGACATTGCACTGGGACATCCATGCCAGGCTGGAAACCCCCATGATGTGCTGGAACCATGCTGGGATGGGACACCCCCAACTCTAAGATGAGAACCCTAAACTGGGATTCCCCGTGCTGGGTTGGGACCCCCACACTGGGATAGGACCTCCACACTGGGACCCCCATGGAGTCCCCCACACTGCAGTGAAAGTCCCATGCCAGGCTGGGAACAATGTACTGGAATGGCATCCCTGTCCCATGCTAGGACCCCCCACATTGGGCTGTGAGCCCCATGCTTGACTGGGAACCCCACCTGCCAAAAGAGGAACCCCTCGACCAGGATGGGACTTCCCACATCAGCATAGGATCTCCATACTTCACTTGGACCCCTCCAGTGCTAGGACAGGACCCTCATGCTGGGCTGGAACCCCCACACCAGGATGAGATCCCCCTGACGCTGCACTGGAACGCCCATGCCAGGATTGCACCCCTCCCTCCACAGGCTTGGAGCCCCCCATGCTGGGACCTCCCTGTTAGGATGGGACCCCCACACTATGCTGGGACCCCACATTGTGATGAGACACCTCCCTCAGCAGGATGGGATTGCTAAGGACTGAGCAGACCCTGGGATCTGAGGCCACAGTGACGAGATTCAGGGGGTGTTGGATGAGGGGCAGCATGGATGCTCACCCTTCATGATCCCAGGGCTGGGAAGGGCAGAGCCCAGGACCCCGGGGAAGCTCGAACTAGGGACACCTCCGCTGAGAACTCGCCACTCTAATCAGCGGGAGGGATCAGTCCCTAGGGGATCCAGAGCCAGGGAACACCAACAGGACACAGCACGGCACAGCACGGGCTCCACGCACCGGCGCCGCGGGATTGCATCAGCCAGCGCGACCCGCCAGCCTGCCTCACCCTGCAGCCACCCGCCATTCTCCAGCACCGCCGTCCTGGGGACACAGAGCCCGCGGGAAGGGGGCTGGGAAGCAGCTGATCCCTTGGACATCTAGGTGAACGCATTAAAGGGGAGCCCTAAGCGCCGCTTTCATCCCGCAGCAGTGGAATGCCGGGGTGACCTGGGAACAGCGGGGTTTGGGGGCACCCACTCCTCCCGCCGCCCTCCAACTCCTCTCCACATCCGGCACCCACTGACGGAGCTCGATGCTCATCCCGCTGCCCCACATCCCACCGGGAGCCACGAGGAGGTGGTTCCTCCACGTGTGGGTGGAGATGGGACCCTTTGGGTGTGGTGTACCCCAAATCTGGGGTTGGCGCTGTCTAGGATCACCCCCGGCCAGCTGGATCCTGCGGCAATGCAGGGAGCGGATCCCTGGGGATCGCAATGGGACGGGATCCATGTCCGGGCTAAGGAGAACCTGGGAGGAGGGAAGGCGGGTCTAGTGGGAGAACTTCTCCCACCTCAGTCCCTGGGATTAGGGACGAGGGGATCCACCCAGGGACAAGCCCTCGGTCTCTGCTGTGATTTACCCAGAGAATCAAGTCCCAGACGGCAATGATCCACCGAGGTGATCCCCGAGGGTTGGGGAAGAATCAACAAACAGCTGCGGAGGGTGGGAAAGACCCCCCCACTAAAGGTCACCCCATCTCATCGAGGAGGTTCGGGGACCAGTGTGGGGGCCGCTTCCAGGTCCTGGGGAGGGAGGGACAGACAGCCCTAGGGGATCCCTCATCCCCGAGGAGGGGCGATGGTGGGGGGGGGTCCTGTCACCTGCGGGGCGGTCACCAGGGTGACAGGGTTGGGGGGAAAGGCACCGGGAGGGGGGGACATGCCCGCGTGTGATAAGGGGGTCCCCCAGCCCGGGGGCTCCCTCCCCTCACCCACCCACCCCCACGTACACCTCCGCCAGGCGCCGTCCGCTCGCACCAGCGCATCCACCAGCGCGGGGTCCTTGAAGCGCTTGCGCTGCATGTCGCGCACCATGGCGGGGTCTCCGCCCTTGTCGGCGCGGAACAGGTCCAGGTCCAGCACCATGACGGGCGATGGCGGCGGCGGCACCGGGAACACCGGCGGGGACAGCTGCTCCGCGCGCGTGCGCGGAAGGGGCGCGGCCGCGGCGATGCGGGCGGGGCGCAGCAGCGCCCCTTGGCGGCCCGGCGGCGGCGCAGCAGGACGGGACAGCGGGCTCGGGGGTTGGGGCGCCGCGCGGCCCCTGCGCCCCCGGCCCCGCCAAGGGCTGCCAGCGCGTCTGGGGGCCCAGGCAGGGCGCAGGACGGGGGTGTCGGGAAGTTATGAGAGGGTCTGGGGATGATATGGTGGGGTCTAGAGGGGCCCGAGCGTCCTTGAGCCCCCCTGCCAGAGGAGTCTCCGCGGTCCTGCCCTCGCACCCCGAGGATTGCTGGGGTTCCTCAGCCACCAGGGATACTGGTGGGCTCTGCGGATCTCCTACCCGAGGACACCTCACACCCCAGTTGTTCATGGGGCTCCCAAGAGCCGCCCACGCCCCCCATGGCACAACTGTGGCCATCCCTGGCACCACATGTCACCCCAGTGTCGCCTCCTTGGGGGTCCCGGCGGGGTTCTTGTGCCTCCACCCATCTGGAGGATGGTGCATGAGGGGGCGTGCAGATGGAAGTCAAAGTTCCGCTGCTCCCCCACCCCACTCCTAGGCACCCACTCACACGTGTGTGACACTCTGCGCACACCCCCACACCCTCCTCACAGCCATTTTTGGTGCCCACGCTCAACTCCCCGCACCCCCTATGCGTGTACCCCTGCCCCCGTGTGCCCACACACACGGAGCCCTTATACAAACCCCACTCCTGTATTTGGCATTTTTGGGTGCTTGGGATGGGGAGGACACGGTGGGGACACACGTACAAAAGCCATAACGAGGCTCCGCTGCGAAGCGGGTCCCTAAGGCCACGTTGGGGGGCGCGGGATGGGCCGTGGGTACCCCCCCTTCCCTTCTGCTGCCCGGGGCTGGAGTGTCCGTGCGCGCCCCTCTGGCCCGTCACAGCTCCCGGGAGGGCTGGGGGATGCGAGGGTGCCCCCTGTCCTCTTACAGCTCCCGATCGGTGCTGCTGGACGAGGTCTTGAGCGGGACCGAGTCGAATCCATCCGGCATCCGCTGTGGGGTGGGGAAACTGAGGCCCGGAGCCCCCGGGGTGGGGAACTGAGGCACAGAGCCCCCTTGGAGCAGGGAAACTGAGACACGGAGACCCCTCCGGGGTGGGGAATTGAGGCACGGACCATCCTCAAATCCCACCCTCACCATGGCTTGTCCGGTGGCTACTCCAGGGTTGTTTCCATCCCCCCACCCCACCCCTCACCTTGGCCGTCAGTGCTTTAAGTTTTCCAAAAAGTGACATTTCGGTGGCAAAGAGCAGCTCGTCCTCCGCGTCCTCCCCCTCCATGATGGCGCAGCTGTCGGGCGACGTCGCGTCGGTCTCCCGAGCCGCCGCGTCCATCACCAGCTTGGAATATTTGTATTCCAGCCTGGGAATGCAGGTGGTGCCATCACCCGCCCCGTGACAGTGCTAGCCCCCGTGTCCCCAAATCCCGCTGCCAAATGCTCACTTTTGAGTCTTTTTCCAGAAATAAGCGGCGAGCGCAGCCAGCAAGATGGCCACGCACGTCCCAGTGGAAATTCCCACTTTTAGCCAAAAATCCACGCTCCGGCACGCCTGGATCACCTGCGGCGGCAGGGCGTCCCCGCCGTGGCACAGCCGGGGCTCCCGCCACACGTAGGTGGTTTTCTGATGGGGGGGAAAGGGGGTTCAGGGGCCGCAGGAGCCGCAGCCCAGCCCGGGGCACGGGGCGGTACCTGAACGCCACCGATACAGGCGCCGACGATGGGGCGGTGGTGGGAGCTGGAGCAGCGGGGACATCCCTCGGCCGTCACCCACAGGAAATGGAAGGTGCAGCCGTCGCAGGTGCCCTCGGGGCATTTGCTTCGGAGGGACAAAAAGGCGGTGCTCAGGTGATGGTGACACTCCAAAGTGGGGATTACAGCTAAGGTGACACCTCAGGGTCGGGACAGCATAACAGTGGTATCCCCAAAGTGAAGCACCCCAAAGAAGTATCTAACCATGACAGCAGGGGAACTTTGAGGTCCCCAAACCTCCCTCGGGGTCTCCTTTGTTTCACTGCCAACCTGAGTACATGCGGGACACGGTGACACAGCCAGGGTGGCACCTCAGGGTGAGGGACTCTGACATCATGTCAGTGTGGTCCCCAAAGCAAAGCACCTCAGGGGCATGCCCACCCATGACAGCAGGAGATGTTTGGGTCACTTTGGGAATCCCTTAAGCCCCCCCTTGGTGTTCCCGGTGTCCCACCCCCCCCCCCCCCCCACCCACCTGGGAACAGCCAGGGTGACACCTCAGGGTGCAGGACACTGACATTGTGACTATGGTGTCTCCAAAGCTAAACACCCCAGGGATGCACCCAACCCTAACAATGGGAGATACTTGGGTCACCCAAAACCCCCCTCGGTGTCCCCCATGTCCCCTCCCCACCTGGGGACAGCCAGGGTGCCAGTGCCGATGCGCAGGGGGTCACAGCGTAGGCGGATGGTGGTGGCCCGGCCACCACTGCACGGTTGTGTCATGTCATTGGACCTGCCAGGGGACATGGAGGGTCAGGAGGACAGTGGGGAGACAGTGTGGGTGTCAACCCCGTCACCTGCCTGCACCTGAAGAAGAAGATGATGTCAGGCAGGTCAGGGTGGCTGGGGGGGAAGAGCTCTGGGGGAGCCACGATGCTGTCCAGCACGGAGCTGGTGGTGACACCTGCAGGGAGAGAGGGGTGTCTCCAGTCCCACTGGAGGGTATTCCAGTCCCAGTGTCTTAGTGCCACCAGAGTGTCCCAGTCCCACTGAGGAGTCCCAGTCCCACTGGGGTGTCAGTGACATATACCAGTGACAATGTCCCAATCCCAAACAAGATGCCCCTGTAATGTCCCAGTCCCACCAGGGTGTATTTTAGTCCCATTGGGGTGTCCCTGTGCCACGAAGGTGCTGCTGAAATGTCCTAGTGCTGTTGTCCCAGTCCCAGCAGAGTGTCCCAATCCCACAAGGGTATCCCACTTCCAGTGCCACTGGGATGTCCAGTCCCACCAGGGTGTCTGAGTCCCACTGGGGCATCCCAGTGCCACTGGAGTAGGCTATTCCCTGTCCCACCCATGTGTCCCAGTGCTACTGGGATGTCCTGGTCCCTGTCCTGCCAGGGTGTCCTAGTTTCAACAAGGTGTCCCACTCTCAGTGCCACGAGGGTGTCCCAGTCCCCCTGAGGAGTCCCAGTGTTGGTGTGCCAGTGCCACCAAGATGTTCTAGTGTCTGTCCCACCCATGTGTCTCAATGACCTTGGGGTGTCCCAGTTCCCCAGGGTGGCCCCCCTCCCTCCCCGCTCACCCAGCAAGTGGTCACCCAGGCTGACAGGCTGAGAAGACACAGCTGCACGGGCACCAGTGATGTCAGGGGGCACCAGAATGGCCTGGCACACATACGAGGTGACCACACGGGCAGGGCCCCCCTGACCTGCCGTCACATTGTCAGCACATGAGGCCATCTTCCTGCCCTGTGGGGACATACATGATGCACGTGTGTGGAGTGAGACTGTGTGTACAAGGGACTGCCATTTGTGTGTGTAGGGCCATAGGTATGCAGGTGTGGTTGCACAAGTGTCCATACGTGTTTACACGAGTGTTCACGTGTCTGCACAGCTGTGCAGATGTGTTTGTGTGACTGTGCACATGTGACTGCATAAATGGGTGTGTGTATGTATGCAGGTGTGACAGCATGTACACCTGTATTTGCACACCTGCGTGTGGGAATGTTTGTTTGCATACACATCCTTGTGTTTGCATGACTGCAAGCACATATGCAGGTGTGTCTGTGTCTGCCCACCTGCATGCCCCTCCAACCTGTGTGCCCAGGAGTGTGCCTGTGTTCACCCATCCAGATGCCCATGTGTGCGTGGGTATTCCTGAGCCCTCGTGCCCGTATGGGCCCCAGTGTGCCCACCTGTGTTCCTGTGTCCACCCTCCTGAGTACCCACGCACTGTGCCCATGTTTGCACTCATGCTTGTGTCCACCCATTTGCATGCCCACCTGTGTTTGTACTCATGTGCCTGTGAGTGCACACACACCCCACCATGTGCTTGTGTTTGCACTTGTGTACCTATGACCACCCACCCATGAGCCCAGGTGTGTTCCCATACATTCATGCATGTTCCTGTGCCCTTGTGTGCTTTCCCATGTGTGTTCCCATGTCTACATGCATGTTTACATGGCCTCCTGCCTGTGTGTGCCTATTCTCCTGAGTGCCCACCCAAGTGCCCGTGTTTGCACTTGTGTGCCTGTGCCCATGCCCCGGGTGTGTTCCCATGTGTGCACATGTGTTTGCCCACACGGGTCTCACCTGGTGCCCACAGAGGCTAAGGCGGAAGTGATGGCTGTAGCGCAGCCCTTTAGGGGTGAAGCTGGGCCCAGTGCCCACTCCAGCACCTTGGCCCAGCGATGGGAACTCGAAGTGCAGCATCCGGCCTGGCAGTGCCAGTGCCAGGCTGCAGTTGTTGTAGCATAGTGATCGCAGCTGGGAACAGGGACAGGGAGCTCAGGGATGGCCATGCCACCCTCTGGGGACACCCTTGTGGGGACTCTGGAGAGCTGGCACCACTCCTCAGAGATCTCAGGGCCATGGTGACACCCATCAGGGTCACCCACTGCCACCCACCAGTGTCAGATACTGTCACCCATGTGGGATGGCTGAGAGGGGCTGGTGTCATCTCTCTGGGGACAGCTGGGGGACTGGCATTACCCACCCAGGATTAGACATTGTCACCCACCTTGTAACCCACCCACGATTGCCACAGGGCTGGTGTCACCTCCCTGGAGATGGCCAAGGAGGGCAGGCATCACCCACACTGGGTCAGACACTGTCACCCATCCTGTCACCCACCCAGAATGCGTGTAAGGGGCTGGTGTCACCTCCGTGGGGACACAGTGTCATACACCCAGGATGACTGGGGGAGGCTTGTGTCACCCACCCGTGATGGTGTCACCCTCCTGGTGCTTGCCAGTGCCACCATCTGGGACATCCTGGGTGTGGGGGAGGCTGGCGCCACTCCCCTGGGGCCCACTGGCATCACCCATGGGGACACTTAGAAACACTTAGACCTCCTGCCATGCCAAGTCACCTGGTTGCTGCGTGTGCCAGGGCCACAGGGGCGGCAGGTGGGTGTCCCGTCGGAGGGGTGGCCCCGCAGGTAGGTGCCAGGTGGGCAGGGCTGGCAGGTGCCTGAGCTGGGGTCCACAGCACTGCCAGGGGAACATGGGGCACAGGACCCAGTGGGCTGGGGGGCACAGCGGCGGCAGAAGGAGGCCACCCCCCCCTGCACATTGGTGACGTTGATGCTGTACAGCTTGGCCACATCACTGGTGAACCGCCGGCCCTGGCAACGACAGCATCATCACCATCTGCCCCCTGCCCCCCACCAGACCCCCCAAAGTCGGGGCCCTCCAGCCCTCTCAAAGCAGAGCCCCCTGTCCCTCACCGCCTCATGGTAGGGGGTGCGCTGGAAGGCCCAGGTGAAGCTCATGGTCGCGTTCTTCTCCACCAGGTAGGTGTAGGATTGTTTCCCTGTGGAACCTGTCCATGTTTCCACTGGAGTGTTGGTGCGTGAGTTGACACCCTGTGGGGACGAGGGAGGTGGCACCACCCAAATTCACTGTGCCCCCCGAACTGCTGTGTCTCCCCACTCACCACCATAAAGTAGAGCTCACAGCCAACGCTGCACAGCGTCTCGAAAACAAAGGTGATCCTGGCCACCTCCCTGCTCTCTGTATCCTCCAGCACTGGGCTTGGAGGGCTGGGGACAGCATGGGGACACTGCTAGCTCTGCTTCATGGCCATGTGCCCCCTGCTCCCTGGTGGTGGCCCCCACCTCACCTGAAGCCAGGGACCACCAGCGTGAGGATCATGAAGTCGCTGTCAGAGGCTCCAGCTGCCGTGTAAATGTAGTCCCCAGCTACCTCCCAGCCTGCAAGGATGCAATGACACTCAGAGAGATCCCTGGCAGTGCCCCAGCAAGGGACAGGGAAGGGACAGCCCTCTGCCACTACCTGCAATGCCCTTGTACTCGAAGTTGATGCCGCTGAGCACGGTGGTCTCCATGTTGGGGGGCAGCACGTTCCACCACTTGTACTCCAAGCCCAGCGCCGGCTCAGTGCCCTCTGGGCATCTGAGGCAGGCTGGGGAGAGGAGGCAACAGCCCTGCACAGGGGTGGCACCCACCTCCCTCTCTGTCAGCTTGGAGTGCCCTGCTTACCTCTTGAGGCCAGTGATGGGGACAAGAGGGGACAGCCCTGCACTAGGGTGGTACCACATTCCCCTCCCTGCAGCTTGGAATGACCTGGTAACCACCTCTTGGGGACAGTAATGGAGACAGGAGAGGACAGCTCTGTACTGAGGTGGTACCCATCTTCTCTTGGCAGCTTCAGGGATCCCAGTTACTTACTAGAGACAATAACTGGGATGTTCTTACTGGATACATAGGGACAGCCCTGCACCAGGGTGGTACCGCCTTTCTCTCTGTCAGCTTTGGGTGCTTTGGTCACACTTAGGAATGATGATGGGAAAAGGATGGGACAACCCTGCACTGAGGTGGCACTCATCTCCTCCTGGTAGCCCCAGAGACCCCAGTTACTCCATGGGGACAGTGGTGGAGGTGTCCTTATTGGAGCTATGGGAACAGGAGGGGACAACCCAGCACTGGAGTGGCACCCACCTTCCCCTGGCAGCTCAGGCTGCCCCAGTCACGCTTTGGGGACAATGACCGGGCCGCCTTACCAGAGCCATTGGAATAGAAGCCATAGAGACAGGGCTGGCAGGTGCTGCCGTTGCCTTTGGCGAAGCCAGGGTTGCAGGGGGGGCATCGAGTCTTGACCCCTGAGGATGGCAGCCGGGCCGCCTGCGGCAGCTCCTCACTGCAGATCTTGGGCTCTGCCCACTTGTACATCAGCTGGGTCTGTCGGGGGAGCAGGTGAGCCGGGGGGGACGCCGGGGGACAGGGGGACCACCACGGTGTGCCCCCACATTACCTCCCCATTGGCGTCGCAGGCCGTGTGGGTGTAGAAGAAATCCTTGTCTGTGCAGGGCGGACGTGGCTTGCAGGACCCCGAGCCAGGCTCTGCCGAGAGGAGACACGATGGGTGAGCCAGCACAGCCCGGAGACTCCAGTGCTGTTCCCACCACATGGGGTGTCCTTGTCTTCCCTCCCAACCAAGGGGTAGTGGGTGCTCCCTACTCCCCACATCATCTCTCCCTCCCCCAGGGCCACTCCTGCAGCACAGATTGCGGGGACAAATGGACCCCTAAGGGTGCCCCCCTCACCAGCGTAGGTGTGAGGTTTGTGAGGGGCGCCAACACTGCCACCACCAGGGGATGTCAGGTCACCCCTGCTCCCCACATCACCCTTTCCCATCCCAGGGTCATATACTAGAGGGACAGTGTATGGGAGGGGGGAGCCCCGGGTGTCCCCTCGTACCAGCGTAGGTGTCAGGGTCGCAGGGCTGGCAGGCGGTGGCCCCTTTGCCGGAGAAGGTGTCAGCAGGACAGGGCTGGCAGGCGGTTGAGCCGGCGGCAGGGGCAAAGGTGCCGGGCTTGCAGGGGAAGCACTCGGAAGTGAAGGCCACCCCTGGGAGAGGGAGGAGGCTCAGGTAGCGGGGAGGTGGGTGCGTGACCCCGAGACCCTCCCTCCTGCCCCTACCCACCTGTAATGCCGATGTTCCTCACCAGCACTGGTTTAGGCACCTTGGACCAGACGGAGAAGGCGGTGGTCCGCCAGTACAGCACGTTGTTCCCACGGCTCAGCTCCACCTGGGAGAAGGATCCCACGGGATTGGGTAACCCCACTGCCAGGGATGGGTTTGGCACCATGGGTGGGGGATCCCGCTGCCAAGGAGGGGGTTGGCACCAGTGGAGGGAGGTGTGTGGCACCCCCATCTTTCACCACCCACCACCCCCTCCTCAGCCTCGTGGAGCATCTTCGTCCCACAGGAGGGACAAGAAACGCCGGGGCAGCACCGAAGGACCTCCCCCCGGTGTCACCTCCCACCGAACACTCACGCTGTGGAATTCCCAACCCTTCTCTGTAGTCCGCATCCAGCGGGACTCCTCCACCGTGGGCTGGCACTGGTCGTTCTGCACCTGCAGGGAGAGTGTCAGGGACCCCGTGTTCACAGGGACCCCACATGTCCCCAAGGACACAGCCCCATGCTCCCAGGGACCCTCCATATTCCTAGGGACCCCTCCTCATGTCTCCATGAACCACTGCCATATCCCATGGGGCCCCCCTTATGTCACCAGGGTCCACTCTCATGTCCCCAGGCACCCCTCCATGTCTGGAAGGACCCCCATGATGTCCCCAGGGACCCCTCCCATATATCCAGGGTTCCCTTCCCTATGTCCCAGAGGCCCCTGCCACATCCACCAGAGATCCTGCCATGTCCCCAGGGACGCACATCATGTTCTCAGGGACTCCTTCCATGTCCCTAGGGACAAATATCATGTCCCCAGGGACCCCTGAGGAGTACCCACAGACACACTCAGGTCACAAAGGACTTCTCCCATGTACCTAGGGGACCCTCTCTCATATCCCAATGGACCCCTCCATGTCCCCAGAGACCCATACCCTCCACCTGTGCCCCGGTCACCCACAAAGAATTCAAAGACGATGCTGCTGTCAGGGTAGATGTACTCGAAGGTGACAGTCCCCGACTGCTTGAGGCTCACAGCATACATGAGGGTGGCCGTGCACTCATCTGTGTTGGAGGCCACGTAATCCCCCAGTGGCACCCATGTTGACCTGGGGCAAGTGATATATCCTGTCATCACTCTCAGCAGGCAGGACAGGGATTGTAGGGACAGCCAGGAGGGCCCCCAAGAAGCAGGGGAGAAATGAGGGGCAGAGGGGCTTGGGCAGATCTTAGGGACATGGCAAGGTGTGGTGGCTAGACACATATCCCTTGTGAGAATCCCCTGGCCTGCTGAGAGCCACGTGGACTGCAAGGAGAAGAGAGTGGCACCCGCCTGTTCTGGGAGTGTGACTGGATGAGGAACACGCTGCTGGGAGTAGGGAATGGCTGAGAGGGACATCAATGGAGCAGTGTGATGGTGCCAGTAAAACTGAGGGTTTGGTGGTTGTTGGTACAACTGGGAGGATTTCTTGGTTGTTGGTATAATCAGGAGGGCTCAGAACCTGCCAATACATATGGGATAGTTTGGTGGTTGTTGGTGTAACCACGGGGGTTTGTGGCAGCTGGTACAACCAGGGGGGGTTGGTGGCTGTCTGTATTTGCTGTGTACCAGTGGCTGCTGATACAACCAGCTGATGGGAAGTTCAGTGGCAGTGGAACAACTGGGAGAGCTTAGCAGCTGCTGGTACAAATGAGGGGCCCTGATGGCTGTGGTACAAGTAAGAGGGTCTGGTGGCTGTGTGTTCCCTTGCTGTGATCAGGGTGCCCCTGTAATGCCCTGCTGGTGTCACCTCCCAGGGCAGGATGACCGAAGGGCGTCGGGGCAACTGGGTGCTATGGATGCACAGGGGTGTCACACCCATCCTGTTCACTGTGCCCCGCATCCCGTCCTGACATGCCAGGTGCTCGTGTGCTGGCATCACAGCCCGTGACACAGTGACTCACGCTGTGCAGTTCTCTGCCGCATCGCCAAAGCTGTCATCCACCTCCAGGTTGGTGGCCACGTTGGCGAAGCCATGGGGCACCTCGTCCCACTCATCAAAGCGGACACCAGTGCCCAGCGAGTAGGTGCCCGCAGCGCAGGGCCGGCACGTCTGTGTCTGCATCTCCAGGAACTCACCCGCCTTGCAGGAGAATGCTGCCGATGGAGACGGGGGCACAGGGCATGGAGGGTCACCCCCAATCCTCCTGGTGCTGCTACAGCCTCATCACCCTCAGCTCTTCATTTCCAAGTGCTCCAGCTGGTGGAGGTGCTGGGATCCCCCATTCTTACCATTAGACAAAGGCAAGCCCCCCACCCATGAGTTTGGTACCCAACGCCCAGCTCTGCCCAATCCAGGCAGAATGTAACCCTCTGCCATGGAGCCAGGGCATCCCCAGGCTTTGGGGGCATGTGTTTGGGATTCCCATCCTGCTCATCCCATCCTAGTAAGTGAGTTTTTGTGAGGGGGATTCTCATTTTGCTCATCCTATCCTGGTGCACGTGTGCGATAGGGAGATTTCCATCCACGTACGTGTGGTGGGATTGCCATGACTCTCATTCCATTTGCTGACTCTGTGTGTGAATCCCATCCCATCCTCATGCATGTGTGTGTGATTTTCATCCCTCTAATCCCATCCTAGTGCCCATGTGTGGGATTCCCATCCCATCCTATCCCATTTTGTGTGCGGGATTTCCATCTCTCTCATCCCATTCAGGTGAGTGAGTGCTCATCTTGCTCATCCTGTCCTGGTGCATGTGTGGGATGAGGGGATTTCCATCCCAGTGTGTGTGATTCCCATCCCTCTCTATCCCATTCCATGACTGTATGGGTGATTACCATCCCACCCTATCTGTGTGTGCATGTGATTCCCATCTGTCTTATCCCACCCCAATGCCTGTCTGTTTCTGGTTCCCATCCCTCTCATCCCATCCCTGGGAATTGGTGTGTGTGTGATTCCTATTCCATCCCATCCCAGTGCTTGTAGTTCTTATACCATCCCATCCCGGGGGATTCCCATCCCACTGATCCCATTCCATCCTCCTGTTGCTGCCTGCACTGGAGCCAGTAATGGCTGGTGCTTGTCTCCCCACTCTCTCCCTCCTGCCGCCCTCATTTCCCATTCCTGCCATTCCCACCCCCCAGCCTGACCCCATCCCACTCCTAGTCGGAGTCTTACAGCATTCAGTGCCCCTGACAGGGTCAGGCAGGCCGGTGCAGAGTCCAGGCGTGTGTGGTACAGCCACCCTCCAGCGTGATCCTGAGCTGTCACATGCTGTGTACTCGTAGTGGTACTCGGACTGCAGGAGACAGAGAGGGAACACGCAGGGGAGCTGCACCTGAGACCTCCCGGGCTGCCTCCACACCCTGTGCCCCCTGAGAGGGGCTGGCCCCTGGGCCCAGCAGTGCCTTCAAGGGATGGTTTTGAGTTAAGGTGTGGCAATGTCCTGTGGTGCCCAGGGCCTGGTGAGGGGGGCTTGGGAGGGTGCTCAGAGTTCAGTGTGGGGGGATACTGGAAGATGGGGGTGATCTGGGTGGGAGATGCTCTGGATTGAGGGGAGCTGGGGTCCAGGGGGATGCTCAGAGTGGGGGAGTATTGTGGTGGTGGCAAGGGGCGGGGGGGCAGTTTGATAGGATGCTGGGAAATGGGGGTGCTGTGGATGGGGGGATGATCCGGCTGGGGTTGCCCAGGAGCCCTGGAGCAGCAGCAGCCCTGCACCTCTCCCTGGTGTGGGGGTGAATCCCTGCACTCCCCCACCGTGTTCCTGGGATCACATGGCACTGTCACGCCCCTTGGTGTGCCTTGGCGCGGCTGTGACACACTTTGCTCATCGAACAGCTGTGGCACAACCCGGATACGGCCTGGGAGCACCCCGGGCATAGGGCGGGAATGCAAGGGGGACCAGGGGGAACCAGGAAGCACTGGGGACGGCAGAGGCACCATGGTCAGCCCCCCAGCCCCCCCATCACCATCCTGCCAGCTGCACTAAGCTGAGACTGGCTTAAGGCTGGTGAGGTGATGCCAGGGACAGACGGCGTGGGCAGCATGAAGGCCACATCTGCTGGTGGTGTTGGGGTTTGGGGTACAAGGGGAGCTCCCCACCCTCCGTGCAACAGCTCTGAGGTGTCAGAGCCGGTGCTGTGGCTTCGTGCTCCCAGTGGCTGCTGGAGCGTGGCAGGTTGATGAGAAAACAACTGCTTTGATGTTCCCATCAGCTGGAAACACAGCAACGGGAGGTGGGGGGGGGGGGAAGAAGAGGGGGATGGGGGGATGTGAAGGGGAAAGAGGGATTGGAGAGGTAAAAGGGGGGTGGAGAAGGAAAAGTGAGGACAGAGAGATGCCTGCAGCAGCCCCTGCCCATGTACAGGCAGCATGGAACCCCTCAGGTCCTGGGATGGGGACACAGAGAAAGGTCCTCACCACCTTGGGGGTACCCAGAGGGTCACCCCAACTTTCAGCAGCCCCGAACTACCCTATTACTCTCAGTCCTGAGGGATTTCCTTGGGGAGAAGGTCTTTTTTTCCTCTCTTCTTAAATTCTTCCAGGTTTTTATTAAATCTACATAAATTGACCTAATTCAGCTCGAGTGGCTCTGGGGATGGAGGGCACCCCAAACTGCCACTGTAACTCTGCTCTGGCCAGGAGAAGGAGAAGGGCTGTGCCTTGTGAAGGACAGGGGACACCCCCTCTGGGGGACTGATTGTTCCTGGGGCAGGTGCCAGCCCCAGTCTATTGTTTCCAGCTCTGGATCATGGAACACAGACAAAAATAATTGGATCAGAGGAAAAAAAAAATCCTGGCCCAGATTTAAAAGCAGCCGCAAGTCTGAGGAGAGGCAAGGAAAATTGGGGGGGGGGGGGGGGGGCAAGACAGACAACCCAGGGAGAGCATTTGGCGGCTCATCCGCTGTCCCCAAGGCGGACAGATCCTGGCAAGTGACAGTTTTTCTTCACAGAATACCATGTGCTGGGCTGGGAACGACACGTGGCCATTGGGATTGTCCCCCCGCTCCTTGTCACCCCCTCAGCAGCACTCAGGGAGACCCCAACGTGTCTGAGGGTAGGGACTTAGGGACGATAATGGGGTGACACCAGTTGGGGTCCCTAAGGAGACCCTCGGGCACTGGCCGAGCCACTGGGAGCAAAGACCTCTCCCTGGGCCCCCAGGAAGTCGGCCAGTCCCTCCCCGCTATAGGAGACACCCCACCTCCAGAGCCACCGGGACACCCGACCCCTACCTGTCCCCTCCTTGTCCCCCCCATCTCATAGGGAGCGGCCTCCTCGTGCCCCGGGACTCCGTTTCATCGGTGTGTGTGGGGAATTTGGGGGTGGTTGCGGTGCTGGCGGTGCGATACCGGTTGCCCCCCCCCTCCCCGCCATTCCCGGTGCCGGTACCTCCTTGCAGACATGTAGCTGCTCTCCGGTGCGTCCCGGTGACACGGTGACAGCCAGACACAGCACCAGCGGCATCCACCGGGCTCCGGTACCGGCCATGGCGGCGGCAACGGCGGTGGCAACGGCGGCAGCTCGGCCGGTGCGAGCACCGGCGCCGCTGCCCCGCCCCCGCCAACGGCCCGGCCTCCGCGCACCTGCCGCTACCTGCCCCCGCCCCCGGGAACGGCGCCGGGCATCACTCCGAGAACGGGCACCGGCAGCGGCGGGAATGGCACCGGGTATCGCCCCAGGGAACGGGAAGTCGATCACGAATAGAACCCCCTGGAACGGCAGCTGGCACCGCCTCCACGAGAACAGCACCGGGAATCGGTATCGAGAATGTTATTCATGGGAATGGCACCGCGCATCGGTATCGGAAACAGAGACACGGGAATGGAACTCCCAGGAACAGCAGCCCAAGGTTATACCCGGGAATGGCATCCTGCGATTGGCGCCGATGGCACCAGGAGTTCCATCATCCTTGGGAGTGTATCCCCGGAAACGGGACTGGGAATGCAATACCCGGAACGTGTTCTCGGGAACGGCATCGGGAACTTACCCCTGGGAATGCATTTGGGAATGTTATTCCAGGAACAGCACGGGGACCGTCTCGGGGCCCCGCCTCCCCGCCCCCGGGCACAGCCCCTCCCCGGTGCTGGGGGAGGACCGGGACACGGCGAGGGGGGTCATGAGCCCCCCGCACCCCGGAGCCACCTCCACCCAATCAGAGACTGTGTGCCACTCGTGTGCCCCCCAGGCTATGTCCTCATGGAGCCGGGCCAGCCCCACTACACTGGGGACAGGACAGAGGACACATGTGGCTGCATATTCCAGACATGCAGGACACGAGAGACACAGGGTACAGGGGATATAGGAACACGGGGGACACAGAAACATCAAGGACACTGGGTACACAGCTGATACAGGGACACAGGACAAGGCAAATACCGGGCATATGGGAGAATGGGGGACACAGAGGGACAGAGGACATCTGAACATGAGGGACATAGGAGACACATAGGAAAGGGGCTACAGAGGGACACTGGGTACACAGCTGATACGGGAACACAGGGAGATGGGGGACGTAGGGGGACATGAAGGATACAGACAACATGGGAACACGAGGGACACAGAGGACACAGCTAATATGGTGAAACAGGAAGATGGGGAACATGGGCCTACGGAGGCCACAGTCACAAGAGGACATGAGGGACAAAGCTGCTAAGGTGATGCAGAAGTCCCAACTCTGGTGGCACAGGGTACCCTGGGTTGGGGGACACTAGTGACACATGTCCCTCTGTGGTGGCACAGGGATGCCAGCAAGTACCACGGGCATGGGGGACACGGCCACAGGAAGGGATCATGACTGTCCCTACGGCAGCATGAGGACAACCCCACGCCTACTTGTGCCACAGCTATTACAGTGGCATGGGGTGGCCATGCCCCACAGCATCCACAGTGTCGCCTTGGCAGAGGAAGCCTGCCAGGCACCATCAAGTTGGTGACCTCCTCTCAGTGTCCCACAGCAGTGCCACCATGAGCAGCCACCCCAGATGCTTCTCCCAGTAATGCCAGAATCACTGCTGTCCCCTCATCATCACCACAGCCATCCCCTTTTCACCTCTGTGGCTGTCCTCTCATGCCCATCCTCTAGTCACCACTGTAGCTACCCCTCGGTCGTCCACCCTTACTGTCCCTTGTCACAACCACGGCCATCCTCTTGCTATCACCACAGCTGTCCTCCTGTTACCACTGCAGCCATCCTCTCCTGACCAGCACAACTGTACTTTTCCACCGTGGCTGTCCCCTGGTTACCATCACAGCTCTGTCAGCACCATGGCCATCCCCCAGTGTTCACCATAGCTGCCCCCTCGTGGCCATCCCCTTGTCACCACCACGGCTATCACCATCACCACACACCCCCAATAAAACAGAGGCCGTGTTGCATGAAGCCCGTAGGTCTAATGAGAGTCCCCGGTGCCCCGCGGGGCTGGCAGGGTCCACGCTCATCTCACACACGTGGCACGGTGCCAACACAGCTCCATGTACAGCCTTGGTGCCCCACACAGCTGCAGGGCCCGCTGAACCACTCCCAGCACAGCACGGAGCGTGCACGGCCCCGCAAGGCCAGCACAGACCCGTGCAAAGCGCGTACGGAGCCTGCTGCGGGGCCCACTCCCCGCCTCCACACGCGCCCCGGCGCTGGATGGGCCGGGATGAAGCTGGAGCGTTTCGTCTTCCGTCGCTGTCGGGACCGGGTCGCTGTCGGCCCCTGGGCTGCAGACGTGGGCGCGGGTCAGAATCGCAGGGCGCTCAGCGGCCGTGGCCTCGCCTATCTGATCGACTCATCCCCCCCGGCCCAGCCGCACAGCGCCCGAGGGCTTCGCGGCGCTTTCTTCTCACCTCGGCCCGGCGGGGCCCGGCCGATCGAATAAGATCAACGTGTAGGGAGGAGAGCGTGGCTGGCGCCTCACACACACACAGACACACACACACAGACACAGACACACAGACACAGACACACAGACACACACACACACACGGACACCCCTGGCTCACACGCGCGCACACATGCTCCCACACACAGCCAGGCGCGCGGGCGCTCACACAGCCACAGCACCTTCCGTTCCGGCCCTTTATATACCGCAGCCGCGCGGAGCACGACGGGATGGTGGCGCGGCGTTCTGGCGCCCCCTAGCGGCCGGAGGACCGTCGTGCACCGCGTCTGGCGGCGCTCGGCACGGCACGGCACGGCACGGCACGGCACGGCACGGCACGGCACGGCACGGCACGGCACGGCACGGCACGGCACGGCACGGCACGGCACGGCTCGGCACGGCACGGCACGGCACGGCACGGCACGGCACGGCACGGCACGGCACGGCTCGGCGGCGCTCGGCCGGCACGGCGGCGCGCCGGCGGGGCCGGGCACACTCACCGGGCGGGCGCGGCCCTCCGTGCCCTCGCTGACGGGCTGCATCGCTCCCGGCCCCAGAGAGCCCGACGAACCGGGCCAGGAGGCTCCAGTCAGCAATTCCCCACCCCACAGCACTGCCTCCCCCCTGTACAAATCCTCCCCAGCCCAGGACCCCGTAACTATGGGAGCCCTCCACCCCATGGCAGGCAGCCTCCAAGGACCTCCTCAC
Organism: Passer domesticus; assembly: GCF_036417665.1. NCBI lineage: Eukaryota > Metazoa > Chordata > Aves > Passeriformes > Passeridae > Passer > Passer domesticus. The sequence goes on from NC_087498.1 coordinate 84,768, forward strand.
ACACACCCAACGGACCTTCAGCCCACACCACAGGACCCCCAAGAAGGGCACCAGCCCCACAGGACCCCCAGGCCGGCACTGTCACAGAGGAACCCCCACTTTATTTGCACGTGGTAGTCCAGTATTTACAACCGGGAGGGGTCATGAAGCCCCACTGCAGAAGGAGACCCCCCTGAGGGCCCCCCATGCTGTAGGGGCACAGGAAGATCCCATGGATCAGGGGGGACCCTGTCTGGCCCCCAGAGCCTGCCATGATCTCACTAGGACCCCGCTCAGCATCAAAAGAAGGGGCTTACAGGGCAGAGCTGGTCTCCCACTCCTGGGGATCCCTTCACCCACTTCTCTACAGAATTCACAGGAAATCCTTTTCCAACAGTCTAAAGGTGCCCTGTTGACCCTTGGTGGGCTCAAGGAGGGTGATGGGCCATGATGGTCCCTGGGTTACCACACGCAGGATCCAGGTTGCTGCCAAGAGCAAGACCGGGGGTGGTTCAGGGTCAGTACCAGGGTCTCCAGGATCAGTACCAGGGTCTCCAGGGTCAGCAATGGGGTCTCTGGCTGGTACTGGGACACTGGGGTCAGTATCAGGGTCTCTGGTCCATACTGGGGTCTTTGGAATCAGTCACAGGATCTCTGGTCAGTCCCAGGTCTCTCTCAGGTTACCACCAGGTCCCCATGTGGTCACTTTCCCACAAGGACGTAGAAGGCCATGAGAAGACAGGACATGGACACAGCCACGTGCAGGCGGGTCCCAATCACAGCAGCTGCGGGTGGGACAGGACGGGGTGAGGCCCCATGTCCCCATCCCAGATCCATCCTGAATCCCTGTGAGCCCATCCCAGATGCCATGTTCCCATCCCAAACTCCACTGTTCCCACTCCCAGGCCCTATGTTCCTATCCCAGACCCCAAAATCCTCATCCCACATCTCCGTGTCCCCATCCTGGACTCAATGCTTCTGTCCTAGATCCGACCCCAGTGTTCCCAGCATCCCCATCCTGTACCCCAGTGTCCCAAGTGCCCCCATCCCGGCGTTCCCAGCATCCCCATCCTGTACCCCAGTGTCCCAAGTGCTCCCATCCCGGCGTTCCCAGCATCCCCGCGCCATTCCCCAGTGTCCCCAGTGCCCCTCACCCTTGTGGCAGACTCCCCAGACGCCCCTGCGCTCGGACAGGAGCCAGGTGCGCAGCCGGGGCACCTTCCGCAGGTACGCACAAGTGCAAACCAGCAGCAGCCCGAACACCAGGAGCCCGTCCAGGGAGTAAACTGCGGGGAGGGAGGCCGGGGAGGGGTCAGGGGGCACCCCGGGACCCTGCCCAACCCCCCTCCAAGGAGACTCCCACACTCCGTGTGAACAACTTCCCATCTCTGCCCTTGTGAGGGGACGCAGACTTCCCGGGATCCCCCCGAAAAGGGACACAGCCCATCCAGTATCCACCGACGGCACTCGGCACTGCCAGCACCCCGCTCCCAAAGGGACACAGGCTCCCAGTCACCTCCCAAAAGCTCTCTTAGTACCTCCCCCACATCAACCCCACCTCCCCCGCCGCCTGCCGGCACCTGAGTGCTCTCCCCATGATGCCCCATCAGGCCCGCCGCCGTCGGAGCCCCCAAAATCCCCCGGAACCCCTTCCCCCCGGGTCCCTGAGGCCCCGGGCCCGCCCGGAATCTCCGGCCCCTCCATTCCCCAGCTCCCACCACCAGTCATGGTCACCCCAGGACCCTCCCGTCCGCCCACAACCCCTCGTTCCCCGGTTCCCAGCATTGGTTATGCGGGCCCCCGGTTCTCCCCAGGCCCCCTCGGCACCCCTGACCCCAGGCCCCCCGTCCCCACCGTTGGTCATGGCGGCCCCGCACCCCCGGGCCCCGCGGCGCCAACGCGACAGCGGAAGCGGGCGACAGGCGCGGCCAGCCGAGCGCCGACCCGCCCGACGCGGATCCTGAGGAGCAGGCGGCCTCAATCGAGCGCCTATGAGGGGAGGTGCGTGTGCAGCCCCAGTATGGCCCAGTCCCCGCCCGCAGCCCCAGTATGGCCCAGTCCCCGCCCGCAGCACCAGTATGGCCCGGTCCCAGCCCGCAGCACCAGTATGGCCCGGTCCCCGCCCGCAGCCCCGGTATGGCCCGGTCCCCGCCCGCAGCCCCAGTATGGCCCAGTCCCCGCCCGTAGCACCAGTATGGCCCGGTCCCAGCCCGCAGCCCCAGTATGGCCCGGTCCCCGCCCGCAGCCCCAGTATGGCCCGGTCCCCGCCCGCAGCCCCGGTATGGCCCGGTCCCCGCCCGCAGCCCCAGTATGGCCCGGTCCCAGCCCGCAGCCCCAGTAAACCCGAGCGCTGATAGCGCCTGGCCTCTGCAGCAGCTGCCTGCGCGCTCAGCCGTGTGTGACCAGTCCCCATCTCAGTCCCCCAGTGACCCCTCAGTATCCCCAGTATCCCACAGTGCACCCAGTCCCCATTCCAGTCCTCCCAGTAACCCCCCAATGTAACCACACCCCAGTGAGCCCCGGATTTCCCAGCAACTTGCAATCTCCCCATAACCCTCCAGCCCTCAGTGCTCATCCCAGCCCCCAGCAAGCCCCAGTCCTCCCAGTACTCCCCAGTGCAACCAGTCCCCATCGCAGCGACCCAGTAACCCACCAGCACCCCCAGCAACCCTCAGTCCTCCCAGTATCCCAGTACCACCCAAGTGTAACCAGTCTCCATTCCAGTCCTCAGTGAGTTCCAGTCATCCCAGTAACCCCCCAGTACAATCTGACCCCCAGGTTCCCCTGTAACTCCCAGTCTAGCCCTAAGCCCCCCTCTCCAAGTACCCAGTCCCCATCCCAGCTCTTCCAGTAATTGCCAGTCCTCCCCAGTAACCCCAGGTCCCTCAGTAAACCCCAGTGCCTCCAGTATCCCAGTCGTTCCCAGTAACATCATGTGCCACCCAATCCCCATCCCAGTATCCCCCATAAGTCTCCCAAGTGACCCCCGGTGGACCCAGTAACTCCTTCTATCTCCTATAACACCCAGTGCATCCAGTCCCCAGCCCAGTTTCTCCAGTAACCCTCAGCTCCCACAGTAACCCACATAATCCAGTGGTCCCAGTGCACCCAACATCATTGTGTTCACACTGGTGCTCCTCAGCGAGCACCCCAGAGCTCACAGCAACCCCCAGAGTTCTCAGTGGTCCCTGTGTTTCCAGTGCCCCCAACAGACCCCACTGCCCCAAGTTGTCCCAGTGTTCCCACAGCCCCCAGTGTTCCCAGTGCCTCCAGTGGCCCCAATGTCCCCACAGTGGTCCTGGTGCCCCCAGCAGCCCCGAGTGCTCCCAGTATTCCCAGGGCCCCCAGCAAACCTAAGTCTTCCAGTGTTCCCAGTGCCCCCAGTGCCCTCAGCAGTGCCAGTGCTCCCAGCAAACCCTGTGCTCCTACTGCACCCGCTGCTCCCAATGTCCCCAGTGATCACAGTGCCCTCAGTCAACCTAGTGCTCCCCAAGTGAGTCTGGTGTTCCCAGTGTTCCCTGTGCTCCCAGCAGACTCCAGTGCCTGTCCTCTGGTGTTCAGCCCCAGGACCCCTCTCCCTCCTTAGGTTCCAGAGCTAACGTGAAGAATATCCATTCTCCCCCTTCTCCCTTGCGCCCAGCCACCATGGCCAGCCACAGCTCCCAGCAGGAGGGACATCGGGGTCTCTACTAGTGACAGCTTTGCCAGGGTGACAACAAAGCCTCGAGGAGCAGCACAGTGCTGGGCGGGTGCTGGCACTAGGGCATGGGGCTGTGGGACCTAGAGGAATGGGGATGGGGCGTGATGGGTACCCCAAGGACAACGGGGATGCCAGGCGTAGTGGAGACACAGGGACAATGGGAACCTGGATGTTATGGGGACTAGGGGGTGGTGGAATCCCAAGAGTGACGGGAACCTGGGGTCCTCAGGAGCAACGGGGAACACAGGGACGATGGGGATATTGAAGGCAATAGAGACTTCAAGGAGTAATGAGGACCCTGAGGGATCATTAACACCCCAGGGGTGATGGGGATCCCAGGGACATTGAGGACTGGAAGATTATGAGGACACACAAGTACACTGGTGACACCTGGACTGACGGGGACCCCAGTGGTGTGGGGAACTCCAAGGGTGAAGGGGACACAGGGACAACAGGACACCAGGGGTGATGGGGACCTTGGAGTGAGGGAGAATCCCAGGAACAATAGGGACCCTGAAGGTGACAGGGACCCCAAGAAGTAATGAGGACCTTGAGGGATAGTGAACACCCCAGGGGGGATGGAGACCTCAGGGACAATGAGAACCCCAGGGGACAGTAGGGACCTGAGAGGTGATGGGCACCTGATGGGTGGTGCATACTCCAGGGGTTATGAGAACCCTAAGAAGTGATGGGAAGATATGGGGTGGCTGAGACCACAGGGTGGCCTGGGACAGGGACACTTGCAAACAGGGACCCTGAGGGTGCTGGGAGCAGCATGTGAGGACTCCAGGCTGTGTCACCACAAGACCACAGAGGCTGTGGGACACAGGGGCTGTTGTCCAGGATCTCACCCTGTACTGGCATGTGCCTCCTCCCCATTCCCTGGTGACTCTGTCCCAGGTTGTGCCATTCATTGTGGTGACCCCATCCCTGATGACCCTTTCCCACTGGTGACTCCATGCTTCTGGTGACTCATACCCTGGTGCTCCCATCCCCTGCTGATCCCCTACATCTCAAGAAGGTGACAGGAGTGATGTTCTTACCTTGGACATGGCCCCTGATGGCCACAGGAGCATTATTCAGCCTAAGAAGGTGCCAAACCTGATACAGGAGTCTCGTAGCCACCAGGACCTGCACTAGGAGCTACTCTTCAGCCACAGCAGGTGGGCATGGGAATGGGCCTGTCTCCAGCTGGGTGTCTGGGTGTGGTGGCTGGTTGAAGCCTGTCCATCACTACAGGGGGATCCTGCCCTGGCACAGGGCCAAGCTCCAGAAGATGCTGGAGAGCTGGTGGCTGAGTCCCCTGTGGGAGGAGCTGCAGGGACCCCCATCTGACCTGGAGCAGCAGCTGAGGAAGCGCCACCACAGACTTGAGGAGGTCTGTGATGTCCATTTGTCCTTGTCTGTCTGTCCCAGCCTCCATCCCTGTATCCAGGCCAGTTCTCCTGCCTTCACCTCGCTGTCTTCCATCCATTCATCCACCCATGTATCCATACATATGTGCATGAATCCATCCATCATCCATCCATGTACCCATGAATCCATCCCTCCATCCAACTTCCTTCCATCCATCCATCCATCCATCCATCCATCCATCCATCCATCCATCCATCCATCCATCCATCCATCCATCCACATGTCCATCCAGCCATGTATCCACTTCCTTCCCTAGGGACAGCCAAGTGCTGATCGGGCTGTTGGAGCAGTTCAGCTGAGTAATGTTCAGGGAACTTGAGGAGTGGCCGAAGGAAGCTGAACAGGGTGGACACGGGTCAAGGGATGGCCATCAGTGACCAGGTCATGGTAACAGCTGAGGGAACACCTGTGTCAGGAGACAATCAGGTCATGGGGGGGGCTGAGGGAATCCCAACCAGGCCTCATGGCTGCCCCTCCTGCAGCCTGAGCGAGAGCTGGCTGGGCCAGAGCTGGACCCTCATCCCAAGTTCCTGCAGGTATGGGACAGCCTGTAGAACATGAAGCTGGCAGAGGCAGGTGCCTGGCACATGTAAGCCAAAGACAGCCCAGCAGAGCTCCCTGAGCCCCCTGGCACACACTGGGCTGCCCCTGTCCCCAGCACATCCTGGCACTGGGAACAGCACGCGGCACTGCCATTCTGAGTGAGCTTGTGGTTGGGGGTGAGTACTGGAGCCTTGGTGTCCCCATGCTGGTGACAACCAGGATGCCAGGGTAGGAAGGAGGTGGTAACACCAGGGCAGTGCCAGGGATGATATGGGGGATGCAGGCAACACTCTCCCTCAGACCTGTACCTGCCCTGACTCCATGAACCAGAAAACAACCAAATAAAGTCTTTTATCTGGTTTTCTTGATGGAAATGGGACAGAGACGGGGAAGGGGTGGCATTGCCTTGGGCTAGTGGTGCATTGTGGGGATGGAGGGTGATCATGGTGGCCACTGGCTCATTTTACCAGTGGTGCCAGTAGCCCAACTGCAGTTGGTGTCCATCCAAGGCCTTCAGCCATCCCCTGGTGACTCTGAGCTTTCCTTACTCCTTCAGACTCCTTCTCCTTTCTTCTGTGTCTTCTCCTAGTTTTTTTTTCCATTTCCACAGTTAAATGTGTTTCACCTCTGCCCTTTCCACCTGCAGATGGGAGGCACTGGGAGGGAGGAAGAGACACTGGTTTGAATAGGTCTCATACCAACAGCCCCAGGCTGACAGCACCACCCTGGGCACCAAGGCAGGGAACAGACCATTGTTCTGCGGAATCTGCACCCTAGACTGCTCTCTGCACTCCTTGCCTGCTCCATTCCTGCTCCCTGCATCCCCTGACTGTATCTTGCCCACCCCCTGAATCTCCCTGCCTGCACCCTGCCTTTTCCCTGCCTTCTCACCCCATCCTGTCTAGCCCCGTCCCATGAGGATGCTTCCCCACCCTGCCAGGTGTAGCAATGCAGGACGTGCCCAACTCACTCCAATCCAGCTCAGAGGGGCCACAGTCACTGCGGCAACATCGTCTTATGGCCTGGGAGAGCCTTGGCACCATCCTGGGACATTGGTGGCACCATCCTGGCACTGTCCTGCTATGCACGGCCAGTGCCAGGACGGGGACAGTGGTTCTTGTGCTTGGCCTATGCCTACATGGCACTAGGGATGGAGCCTCCTGCAAGCAGCGTGCTAGGCTGTGCTGGGCTGCGGTGCCACACCACAGCGAACTGCAGCACCCCCTGCTGTGGTGTGCCAGGCCATGCTGTGACACATCTGTACTGTACCATAACATTCCATGCCGTGCCACAGCTGTGCCATGCCGCACAGTGCCATTCCGTCCCACGCAGCGCCGTGCGGTGCAGCCGCTGCAGGGCCGTCCAGCGGGGCGGGGACTGGGGCAGGTGTTGCTCACCCTGCTCCTCCCTCCGCTCAAGCCCAGACCCGTCCGTGCCCCGGCGCAGCGCAGCCGGCAGCGGCGGCGGGCTCAGGTAAGGGATTCTCCCACCCCGCCGGGACCCCCGGGGCCTCCGTCCTGCCTCTGGCCGCCCAGTGCGACGTGGAGCGGTCTGGGGAAACTGAGGCATGGCCAGGCGACGGCGCTGGAAAAGCGGTGTGAACCCCCACCCCCCCGTCCCACTGCGCCCCTTTCACTCCCTCTCCAAGAGTTTGGGAGTCTTGGGGTGCTAGGGACCCCCTTTTCCGAGGCCGGCGGTCGCCCCACCCCAGGATCTGCCACCAGCCCAGATGGAAAAGAAAGGAAAACTGGGAGAGGTGCCTAGCGAAACCAGCTGGGGCGGGAGCGAGGGGCCCCTCGGCCCTCCCCCCCACCGCACCCTGACCACCTTTGACCCTTTCGAGGGTGTCACCCTCCCCCGCTTCGCGCAGTCCGCACCCTTTATTTATGGTAGGACCTACAAGAAGGCAAAGCAAACATAGCCTCGCCTCCCCTCCACCGCCATCGCGGCACGCCCGGGGTGACAGTGAGAGATTTTAGGGGTGCAGGGTGGGAGGCACCCATGAGTGCAGCCCGGCTGGGGGCGTGGGGACGAACTGTGTCCCCGCTGTTGCCCGCAGGCTCTCGGCGCGGCATGGGGGAGGCGAGTGACATGGACAGCGGAATCATGCTGCACTCGGGTGAGAAGGGGGTTTGGGGGTGAGGGAGGTTTTGGGGTGCCCCTGTCGCGCATGAGTGCTCTGATAGACGTGTCCCTCCTTCCCAGGCAGAGAACGGAGCACTTCGGTGCATGGTGACACACTAGGGACACAAGCTGCCTGGAAAAACCTTTGGGGAAATGAAGGGGTGGAGGAATGGAGGCTTCCCCTGCTTTTCGGGAGGCACCCCAAGTGTAGTGGGGGGGTGCTGTGGACAGGATTTGACTCAGACGGGTTTGGCTTGGGATGGCTGAGTCAGACTGAAACTTTCCTCCTGTGCCCCCGCTCCCACCCCCCAGCAGGGACGTCACACGTGTCCCGGGGGGGTGGGGGGGACTGAAGCACCCATGGTGCTGCTGGGGGAATTTCATGCATACGCTGTGGGATTTGGAGGACCCATGGGTGCTGCTGGGGGAGGGGTTCCTGGATACCCTGGGGGGTTGGAACACCAATGGGTGCTGCTGGGTGGGGGAAACAGGTGTTCCACGGGAGTCAGTACACCCACGGATGCTGCTGTGGGGGAAGGGAGGCACAGCTGTTTTGGAGTAGCTGGAGTACCCATGGGTGCTGGAGGGAGGATCATGGCTGCTTTTTTCTGTCCCTGCGGTGGAGGGAAACTAAAGCAGGGAGGCTGTGGGGTGGTGGAGGGTGGTACCTGGGTGCTCCCATCCCTCCAGACGTCCATGTGTCTGTTCCAGGCCCTGACAGCCCAGTGTCCCCACCGAAGGAGCGGGTGCAGGTGGGGCAGCGGCAGCAGCAGGCACTGGAGGCCCAGCTTGATGGCTGCATCCAGGAGCTGCGACAGCTGTGCCTGCGTGAGGCGGTGAGCAGGGCATGAGGACCCCCTGCCCACCTTCATGTACTGCCATGGCTCTGCTCAGTGTCCCTGTGCCATCCTTAGGAGCTGACGGGGACCCTGCCCTGCGAGTACCCCCTGAAAGCTGGCGAGAAGCCCCCCAAGGTCCGTCGCAGGATCGGGGCTGCCTTCAAGCTGGATGAGATCGCCATTCTGCATGGGGTGGTGAGGCAATCCCTGGGGTGCAACAGTCGTGGGGACCCATCCCATCCCATCCCATCCCATCCCATCCCATCCCATCCCATCCCATCCCATTCCCTCTGCTGTGGAAACTGCCTGAGAGTCACCTGGAAATGTTGCCATCCCCATCCCATTGGTGGTGGTTGGGTGTCAAGTGCTGTAGGTGAGGGGGCAGGGGGGTGCTTTCAAGCATGATGGGTGGTGTTAGGGTGCTAATGGGGTTATCATGGGGTCCTAAACATAATGTGTGGGGTTGGGGTGCCAAAGTGATGGGTGTGGGGCCGTCCCAGGTGTATCAGGGTGCCAGAATTACGGGAGGAGGTGGGTTCCATATGTTATGGGTAGTGGTGGGGTCCTGAGCATGATGGGTGGTGTTGGGGTCTCAGATGAGATGCTGGGAGGGGTTGGGATCCCAAGTGCTATGGGTGGTGTTGGGGTGTTAAGCATGATGGAGGGCTCAGGAGTGTTGAGATGTGTTTCTGAGCATGTCCCCTGCCCCCTGCAGGACCCTCTGGAACGGGAGCGGGCACTGCAGCTGCAGATTGCCGAGGCCTCCCGCCGGCTCTGCCACGAGGAGAACATTGGCCGGCAGGTGCGCAAGAGGCGGCAGACGGCAGCACTCCGGGAGGAGCAGAAGCTGCGAGATCTGGAACAGGTCTTGAGCCAGCGGCGGCTCCAGGCAGGGCAGCGGGACACCAGTACTGCCAAGGGTGAGACCCCGAGCCCCATGGTGGGGAGATGCTGGAGAGCAGGGAGGCAGAATGCGGTGCTGCTTGGTTGGGTGCTCCTGGGGAATGCATCTGAATTACCCCTTCTCTGTGAATGCACCCCACTGGATGCTGCCCAGTCCTTCATCCCAAGTGCATGCACCCCTCTGGATGCGTGCCCCTCTGCCGTTCCCCTGTGTGTCCCTTCCCAATATGCCATCCACAATGTGTGTACCCCATCCCAGTTCCCATGCCTGGTGAATGTACCTTCCTGGATGCACCCCAAATTCCCATTCATGGTGAATACAAAAATAGGAATGCATGGATGTATTGGATCCTTGGATGCACTCCAGCTTTCCATCCTGTGTGAATACAACTTGGTTCTACACCCCCAATGAATGCACCCCCCCAATACCCTCTGATGAATGCACCCCAATTTCCATCCCTGCTGAATATACCCCTTGGATGCCCCCTGGGAGACCATCCCTGCTACATGCACCTTGATACACTCTCACAGTTAATGCACCCTTTTGAAGGTACCCCAGTACTTAATCTCTGGTGGTTGTACCCTTGTGAGTGCACCCCAAAACATAGTCCCCAGTGCATGCACCCCGAATAAACCATTCCTGGCATATGTATCCCCTGAATGTACCCCAAAAGTCCATCCACAGTGCATGTACCCCGATAAACCATCCCCAGCAGTACCCCACTGAATCTACCCCAGTACTTCACCTCCATTGATTGCACCCCTCTGAAAGCACCCTAATAATTCACACTTGCTGCTTGCACCCCATAACTATCCCAAATCACTCATCCTCAGCACCTGCACCCAAAGGGGGGCAGGATGTGGCCCAGCTGCCATGTCCCCATCCCAGTGGCGGCCATCCAAGGGGGTCCCCATTCTCTCCATCCCTGTCCCCTCCGAGGACCAGAGCCATGGTGTGGCATCTCCTTCCCTGTTGGTGCCCCCAGCCTGCCCATCCCAGGCAGGCTGGGAACTGCACACGGCTCAGCAGAGCCGGCCTGGCCGGTACCGCTGCCGTCCCGGAGCGTGTTGGGACAGGTGGTGTGGGAGAGGGGAGTGGAGGCCTGCGGGGACGCGCTGGGTGGTGGCGGGGCCGTGGGAGCGCTTTGGCACCCGGAGGCGGCCCCAGCTCTGTTCTCACAGGGCCCTGCCCCTTAGAGCTCAGTGCCTCCAATCAGAGCTCCATATTTGACACCGGCCTGCTGGAGGAGGGTGAGGGGGCTGTGGGGACCAGGGGGGACCCCTGGTATCTTCCCTCCATTCCAAGCATTCCTGTGTCCCCTCTATCTCTACTCTCCCTGTGGCTCCTCCAACCCATTCCACTGCCATGTGTCCCCTCCATGCCATTCCCTTTTGTGTCCCTTCTATCCCAACCCCCCATATCTCCCCTCCATACCAACCAACCACCTGTTCCCTCCATCCCAACTCTCTCTTTGTGTCCCCTCCATCCCAACCCTCCATCTCTCCTGCAGAGGACACACGGCCACCAGGACCTGCCACCCCACAGAGGTCCCCATCTCCCAAGGACCCCACCAAGGAGGAGGAGGAGCATTCAGGGCTTCTGATGCCACCCCCCATTCCCTGGCAGGAGACCAGCCTGGACAAACCCTATGAGAGGGCCAAAAATCCCAGCATCGACCTTGAGGATGGGGAAACCCAGAGCTCCCAGTGCTGTCTTGGGTCCCTGATGGCTGCCCCTGCCAGCTCCTTGGCCCCCAGCAGCCCTGACTCTGCAGGCTCCCCAGTGTCCAGGACAGGGGACCCTTCCTACCGGTTCGTCCCCATCCGGACCCTGGTGCTGTGCCGGCAGGCAGGTTCCAGTGCTCCCAGCACCCCAGAGCCATCAGGACGGCTGGGACAGACCCAATCTCTGAGGTATGTCCTGAGCATGGGGAGGATAGACAAGGGCCTCTGCAAGGGACGATGGAGATAACCCCATGGAGTGGGGGATGGAGATAATCCCATGTGGAGGATGGAGCTCAGTCCATGGGAAGGAGGATGGGAATGACCCTGTGAAAATGATGGAGTTCAGTTCATGGGGAAGATGTTGGAAATAATCCCATAGGAAGGATGGAGATAGTCCCACTGGCAGTAAAATGGATCTAACCCTGTGGGAAGGAGGATGGGAGTAATCCTGTGGGAGAGGATAAAGAGACTCTCATGGAGATAATGGAGCTAAACCCATGGGGAGGAGGATGGAGATAATCCCATGGAAAAGATAATGGAGAGAACACCAAGGGAAGGCTGAACCTAACTCTATGGGGAGGATGGAGAAGATCTTATGGGGAGAATGGAGGAGATGGAACTAACCCCATGGAAATGATGGACCTCAGTCATTGGGAGCATGGACACAATATTATGGGGAGGATTGAGATAATCCCAGAGAGAGGATGAAGGTAATTCAGTGGGGATGTGGGAGAAAACCTTGTGGGGAGAATGGACAGAAATCCGTTAGGAGGAGGTTGGAAGTGATTCCGTGGAGAGGATGGAAGTAACTGTATGGAGATTATGGAGGTCAGCCCCATGGGGAGGATGAACTGATCCCTTGGGAGGAGGCTGGAGACTGCCCCACAGGGAAGCTGGAGCTAATCCCATGGGAGGAGGCTAGATGTCTCCCTGCGGGGTGGCTACTCCCCACACCCATGGGTACACCTTTCCCAGGGCTTGCCCTGGCTTTAGGGTGAGGGGAAGGGTCCTTCTGCAGCCACAGTGTCTTGCCTGCAGGGTGGACCCATGCTGGCAGCCAGCTGAGCCACGGGGCCGCAGCACCGCACCCCGCCGGCGCCCCACCTACTACACAGTCACAGTGCCCACCTCCTGCATCCTGACCTCTGGCCCTGCATGCCGCTCTGGCTCTGATGACAGCATCTCCGACCTCTCCAGCATCTCCCACGCCACCTCCCCGGGCAGCAGCAGCCCTGATATGTCCTTTGCAGTTCCGCTGCCCCTTGCTGAGTCTGGTTACTACCCACGGGGTGCCCTCCAGCTCCTGCCACCTGCTGGCCCCCTGACTTTCCTGTACGAGCAGGATCTGGCCCCACTGCGGTACCAGCGCCTGGTGCCCTCACGCAGCCGCATTGTGCGCACACCCTCACTCAAAGACTACGCGCCCGCTGGGGCCCGGGGGCTCTCCAAGGCCGCCGTCACTGAGGAGCTCAAGTCATGGCACCAACGCGCCCGGCTGAGGGGTGCCCGGCCCCACTCCCTCGACCGGCAAGGGGCTTTCCAGAGACCCCATGGTGGGACCACCAAGGACATGCCCATTGCTCATGGAATCCTGTCACTGGTTCAGGTATGACACAGGGTCTGGCTGGGAGTGGTCGTGTGGGAGAAAGGGGACCCCCTGGGTGCTGTCCTGCAGGTGGCATGAGCAGCAAGCTCATGGTAGTGTAGGGACATGCAGCTCTGGTGGGGTCCCATGAGGATTTCTAGGGCAGGAGTGAAGTCCTGAGGGAGTCCATGAGGTCCTCTGAGGGTTGTTGGGACAGGACTGGGATTCCAGAAGAGACCGTGGGGCAGGAAAATGGTCTCAGGAGGGTCCTGAGGAGAGGATCAAGGTCCTTTAAGATCCTTTGAGGCAGGATCGGGACCCTCTGAGGGAGGGTCCTCTGAGCAGGTCCAAGGTCCTATAGGTTGGGTCTGGAGGGTCCCTGATAGTTCCTGGGGCAGGACCAGTGTCCTGAGTGGGTCCCAGTGGGAAGATTAGGGTCCTGAGGGAATCACAAAACAAGAATTTGGGTCCCACAGCGGTCCCTGGGGCAGGACTGGGTTCCTGAGGAGGTCCAACAGCCAGGAATGGGGTCTTATGTTCTTGGGAACAGAAGTAAGGTCTTTAAGGTCCTTCAGGACAAGATGAGACCCTGCTGTGGGTCCCATGGGCAGGTTTGGAGTTCCGTGTAGGTCCCAGGGGCAGAACCAGGACTCCCTGGAGCAGGACTGGGGTCCCATGTAAGTCCCTGGGATAGGGTCAGGACCTTAAGGGTGTCTCTGGAGCAGGACTGGGGTTCCATGTAGGTGCCTACTTTCTCTTGAAGATCCCAAGTGCAAGACAAGGACCCTACTGGCATCCCAGAGGAAATTCCAGAAACTTAAGGGGGTTACTGGGGCAAGACTGGCATCCCATGAGAGTCCCATGGGAAGGACCAGTACTTCAGGGGGGTCCCTAGGTCAGGATCCATATGGGTCCCTCCTGTCACACCCAGGTTCCCACAAGCAGGACTCATGTCCCTGGGGTGGCACTGGGGTGCCCTTGAGCAGGGAAGGATCCCTGCAGACATTTCAGTGGCCAGCTCCCCTTTTCCTCCTGGGAGTCTCGCTGGGACAAATGCACCCGTGGCACAGCTGGGACACAGGCTGAGCAAGTGAGGACCTGTGGCCATGCCCCCACAGCTCCTCCAGCCAGCCCTGGTGCCGGGATGTGCCCCCAGTGGTGCCCCTCGAACAAGGTAGGATGCCAGCACCCACAGGGTCTTTGTTCCCCCAGGGTCCCCCGGTGCAGGTGCTGCGACGCTCAGCAGCCGGCGTGCCCGTGCAGGTCTATATGCCTGAGAACGGCGAGATTGTCACCCAAGTGTGAGTGCTCATGTCCTCACCCCGAGGTGGGGGCACATCCTGGCTGGCCCAGGGGCGGCAGGGACGTCTCGTGCCTCCCCACCCCGGCATGGGGACACAGGAGGGAGCCACAGTGGGGTGGCAGGGGCTGGCCCTCACCCCATGTTCCCTCACTGGCACTGCAGTGCTGATAGGGACACTGTGACCCCAGTGCTTGTGGTGACCTTGGTGTCACCACGACCCTGAATTGAGGTTCTGGTCTGTAATAAAAGTGGTTTTTGGGATACATCACTCTCAGGATGTGTCACCTCCATGTCCCCTCTGACGTCCCCCATCCCTGAGTCCCGTTGGCATTGCCAGGATGGGACTCAGTGGATTTGGGGTCTGGCTGTTCTCAGGGTAGTAATGGGGTGATCCCAGTGGCAAGAGGGTGCCCCCGATCCAGCTGTGCAACCCTGGCACCCAGTGACCCAGGCTGGGAAAGGGGCATGGAGTAGAAAGGAAGGATGGAATGAAGGTGAAGGGTGCGGGGTTGGGGTGCAGGAGGGTGGGCAGGAAGGGTGCAGGGGAGGGGTGCAAGGATGGGTAAAGGGATGGGGTGCAGGGAGAGGGAAATAAGGTGTTCCGGGAAAGGATGGGGTTGGAGAAAGGGTGCTGTGAACCAAAGTGATGGGGTGCAGGGAAGGGATGGGGTGCAGGGCAGGCAAATAAGGAGGGCAGGGGTGGCATGAGATGGGAGAAGGGGTGCCGGGAGAGGAAATGATGGGGAGCAGGGGGTAGGGAAGGGATTTGATGTAGGGGATGGGGTGCCGGGAGTGGTGCAAGGACGAGCGAAGGGATGGGGTGCAAGAAGAGGGGAAATAAGGGTTGCGGGGGGGTGCAGTGGTGTGGAGCCAGTGCTAGGGAAGACACTCCGGTCCCCGCATCCCCGCCCGGCCCTGCCAGTGCCCGGGGCCGGCGGCGCCGCTCCTCCCGGTGGGGGCGGGCGGGGGCCGGTGGCTGCGGCGGGAGGCGGCGCCGGGGGGACGGGAGAGGGGGGGTCACCAGGCAGCAATCGAGCGCCGCCGGGCTGCGGCGTCACTGCGGGCCTGCGCCGCCCCGCACCGGCACCGGACCACCGGGAGACACCGGCAGAGGGAGCGGCCCCGCGGCACCGGCGCCGGGCGGCACCAGGACCGGCCACCGGAGCGGATCCGGTCCCGGTGCCGCCGCGCAGCCGCCGCCCTTGTCCCGGGCAGCTCTGAGCGGGGACACCGGGCCCGGCCCCGGGATGGGGCCCGGCGGCCCCGGGAGCGGCTGGCCCCTGGCTGGGACCCTGCTGGTGGCCGTGGCCGCCTCGATGGGTAAGAGACATACGGGGACCGGGGAGGGCCGGTGGATCCGGTGCCACCCTGCGACTGGACACCGTGCCACCATCTGTGACACAGGGATCCCGCTGGGTGGGAGGGACTCAGTGCCACCAACCGTGACTGTGAGTCGTGCCACACACAGCCCCTTTGACCGGGGCTTGCTTGCAACAAAGTGTCCCCCTGGGCACTGTGTCAACTCCCCCCGAACCCGCCTCCCATTTGCCGTTTTCGGGGTGACCCCGGGAACAGCATGCAGGGAGCCGGTGGCTAACCGGGCCGGCATGCTCAGCCCCGAGGAATTTGGGGGCTTCCCATGTACGAACCCCGTGCCTCAGTTTCCCCACTTGTCCCTGAACTGCCGTGATCCCATTTTGGCGTGTGTGAATAATGCCATGCGAGATTCCCGCAAAGCCCGTTTCCGTGGCTGCCCGCCCACTGCCCCGGCCCCTCGGCCATCCCCGGGCCTCCACCCGCGGCTATTTCTGGGAAGACAGCTGGCTTCAGACAGAAATAGAGTGGGAAGTGCCACTGGAGCACGCGGAAGGAGGAGAAGCTGGGGAGATCTGGAGGAATCTGTAGGGGTCATAGGGCTGGGTGGGATGGAGTGGCATCTGCAAGGGTGTAGGGGTGGATGGAACAGGGTATGGGGGTACATAGGGGCAGGGTTTGGGAGGAAGTGGAGTGGGATGGAGCAGGATATGGGGGTACACAGGGGCAGAATGGAGCAGGCTTTTAAGGGATATGGGGCAGGATGGAGCAGAGCAGGGGTTTGGGGGTACATAGGGGCACAGTCTGTGGGTCCATGGGGCAGGATGGACCGGGGTACAAGGGGAATAGGACACAGTGGGGTACAGGCTGTACTCATGTGGGGGAGGAAGGGCATGGGGTGCTGCTGATGCCCCTGAGGGTGGTGGTGGCCAGGTGCTCCAAGGCCCCGGTGGTGGGCGGCTGTCCACAGTGGCCGGGGGTGAAGACTGCCTGTGGTACGTGGACAGAAATGGGTCATGGCACCCTGGCTTCGACTGCGAGTTCTTCACCTTCTGCTGCGGCACATGCCATCAGCGGTACTGCTGCCGAGACCCTCTGCGCCTGCTCACCGAGCGCCAGCAGCGCCACTGCCTTGCCTTCAGGTGCCACAGCCGGGGCTGATGGGGTTGGGGGCTCTCCTGGGTGGGCTGGGTGCTGGTACGGGATGCTGGGCACTAGTGCTGGGTGCTGGTGATAGGCAGTTGTACTGGGTGCTGTTCGTTGTGTGCTCTGCACTGGGCAGTGGTGCTGGACACTGGTATTGGGTACTGGGCACTGGTACTGGGTGTTGAATGCAGATGCTGTGCACTGGTTCTGAGCACTGGGGAGTGGTACTGGGCACTGGGCAGTGCTACTGGGCTGCCAGGCTGTTGGTTCTGGGTGCTGGACACTAACATTGGGTGCTGGGCATTGAGTGCTGGGTACTGGGCACTGGTACTGGGTGCTGGATACTGGTACTGGGTTGTTGGTCTCTGGGCAGTGGTACTGGGCATTGGTGCTTTGCAGTAGGTGCTGGGCATTCCTACTAGGTGCTGTGCTCTTTGTACTGGTACTGGGTGCCAGGCTCTTGGCATTGGTTCTGGGTGCTGGACACTGGTACTGGGCACAGGTTGCTGTGCACTGATACTGGGCACTGCACACTGGGGGATGGATGCTGTGGATCGGGTACTGGGTACTGGTACTGGGTGTTGACACTGGGTGCTGGATGCTGGTACTGGAAACTTACACTGGGTGCTGGGCACTGGTTACTGCTACTGGATGCTGGTCACTGGGCAGTGAGCACTGGTACAGTGCATTGGCACTGGGAACTGGGCACTGCTACTGGGTGGGCAATACTATTGGGTGCTGGGCAGTGGTCACTGCTACTTGGTGCTGATAGCAGTGCTGGACAGTGTCACTGGGCATTGGTTCTGGGCACTGGGCAGTGTCACTGGGCATTGGTTCTGGGCACTGGGCAGTGTCACTGGGTGCTGGGCACAGGGCAGTGGGCAGTATCAGTGGGTGCTGGCTGGGGGTGTGTGCCCCGGGTGCCCCCCAGGCCCTGCTCCCCACACATGGGGGTCCCACAGCCCCAAGACCATCGCGGGCATCGCCTCAGCCGTGGTGCTTTTCATCGCCATCGTCACCACCATCGTCTGCTGCTTCATGTGCTCCTGCTGCTACTTGTACCAGCGCCGGCAGCACTCCCGCACCCCCCTGCAAGGTGTGGGGCTGGGGGGCAGGGATGGGGGTGCAGGAGGACGAGTGGAGGAGGGTCCTGTAGGAAAAGAAGGTGGAGTGGGGTTGAGGGGGCCTAGAGGATTTCAGGGGGAAGGGGGGTCTGGTGGGGGGCTGTAGGGATGGGGGATGCAGGGTGTGGAGGGGGAGAGGATCAAGAGGGTCCTGCAGGTAAGGAGGTGCAGGGTTAAGAGGACCTGGGGTAATGGGAGGATGTAAGAATGGGGGATGCAAGAATGGGGGATGCAGGAGGAGGCTGTAAGTGCCCCAGTGGGGTGGGGGACTGGGGGAGCCTGGACGGTCAGCCTGTGGGAATTGGGGTTGTGTGTGTGTTGACTACAGGGGTGGGAGGTGCAGGAGGGTCCTGTAGGTAGAGGGTGGAGGGGTTTGGGAAGAGGCAAGGAGGGGGGGCCTGGAGGAATGCAGGGGTTGGGCAGCAGGGATGGGGGAGCTACAGGAGGATTCCAGAGGTACAGGGTGGTGGGATTTTAAGGGGGCCTCAAGGAATGCAGGGAGGCCTGGGGATGGAAAGGGGGAAGTTGCAGGGATGGGGGTTTGCAGGATCCAGTAGGTACAGGGAGAAGGGGTCTGGGGGTGGGGCTAGAGATGTGCAGGAGTGTTGGGGTGAAAGGTGGAAGCTGAACGGATGAGAGATGAGAGGGAGCAAAAAAGTCCCTCTCATGGTGGTGGGGAGGGGGGGGGCAAAGAGAAGGGGAGCTGTTGGAATGAAGGGAGGGATTGGGAGGGTGGGGGAGTGGATTGCAGGGATGAAGGTGTAGGAGGAGGGGTAGGGTGCAGGGATGGGGGAGAAGGAGAGGCCCTGAGGTACACAGTGGAGGGGGGGGGGGCGGGTGGGTGAGGTGGTGGGACCTGAAGGGATGTGGGGGGGAAAATTGGACACTGCGGTGGGGGTGTGGATAACACCCCAGTAGCTACAAACCCCAGGGCCACCGCCACTCTTAGGCACCATCCCTGTCCCTGTGTTGGGGTGCCACAGACCTCCCCAATCTCTCTTGCAGGCCCGGAAATTCCCTTGTCCAGCTACCACTCCGCAGCTCCCCCAGCTCCCTTCCCCATGGACCCCAAAGTTGGCCCTACACCTCCCCAGCCTGGCTTCACCCCCATGGCCATGTACCCCCCACCTGGCCCTGCCGCCCAGTACCCCATGTACCCCTCCGGCCCCCCTGTCTACAACCCCACAGGTGAGCACCGGGGGGAATGGGGACCCTCCCTATTCCTCGGGGGGCCTGGTGGCCTGGTGACACTCCATCTGCTCCCCCCACAGCACCACCACCCTACGTCCCGGCACAGCCCAGCTACCCTGGAGCATAAGTCCCCGCGGGGAACCCCACACCCGCCGCCGGCCAGCGGGGCCAGGCTGGGGACCCCAGAGACCCCCCCTGGCGCTGGGGAGCTGCCTTAGCTGGCGCTGGGCAGGGCTCTTCCCAGCCATCCTGAGGTGATCCGGTGCCAGCAGAACAGGGCGGCCCCTTGTGCCGCACACTGGGGCCTTTGTGGGCGCCTGCTCCCCCGGCTCTGGGTGCCAGTGGCCCCAAGCACCCGCGGAGGGGTTCCCGGGGGGGTCCTCCGAGGGCCGTGCATCGCTGTCTCCCTGCACACCGACCCCGGATTCACCCCCGGCTCTTCCCTCTGGGGTTGGCATTAAACCACGTCTTGTGCCCACAGCCTGCTGTCCTCTCGGTGGCTCTAATGGGGAAAAAGAAAGGGCAATGCCCCCAACCCCTTCCTGTGAATTGTAATACGGGGGAACATGAAATTCCTCTGTCCCTTCTGCTCCCGAGACTTCTCCATCCCAAAATTGTATTGGGACAGGTAATTCCCACCAAATCAGCCGCTTGGATGAGCCAGCCTGGAGTGCTGCTGCCCACCCAACCCCCCTCACTTAAAATGGGGGCATGAAACCACCCCTAGAATCTTTTGGGTGAGAAAACAGTAAATTCTGTGCCGGGATTGGGACTGTGGGTGCATGAACAATTCCTCTGTCCATGCCCCCTCCCCTGGACAGGAATAAGCAGGGGAGGGTGGGTGGTGTGTCACCCCAATGGTTGTTCCTGGTGGGATTCCTGCCTGCCAGCACTGCTGGCTAAGTTTGGGACCAGAGTCCATCAGTCCAGGAGAAAAGCCAGGCAGAGCCGCCTGGAAGAACAAACCCCTGTCCCATCTCCCAGCCCCCTGCATCATCCCCAAAAACCGTCTGAGTGGGGGGAGCCGTGGGGGTGCAGTTCTGAGTTTTATTGAAGTGGGATGGACAGGAAAAGAAATAATAATAAAAAAATAATAAAAGCAGCGACATTGGTTCTGGGGGGAGGGGTAGGGGTGTGTGTACACAGCCAGCTGCGTGGGAGGCTCAGGATTTGGGGACCCCCCGCTCCCGGAGGTAGAGGTCACGGATTTCGGCCAGGCTGCGACTGAGCACGCCCAGCGCCTGGGCGATGCCGCGCAGCACCGCCGTGGTCTCCCGACGGCTCTCGGCGTATTCCCGGCGGAACGCCCGCATCTCCTGCACCAGCCGCTCATGGGACTGCACGAGGCTCAGCTGGGGGCACTCGGGGGTCCCGTCCAGCCCCGCCGCCCCGGGGGGCCCCGCCTCTCCCGCGCCGCAGAGCTGCTCGGCCTCCTGCTCCAATAGCAGACTCGGGAAGTCGGAGCCCAGCGGCTCCTGCTGCCCGCGTAGGTCGCCGAGCGAGAGTTCGGAGGGTGCGGAGCGCGGGGGGCTCCGGCTCCAGCCTTCGCCCAGCTCGTCGGGCGGGCAGATGCCGGTGCGGGGCAGCCGACAGTCTGAGCCGCGGCCGGGAATGCCGTCGGCAGCAGGGCCGTGGAAGGGCTCAGTCTTCACCTCCACAGGCTCCTCCTTCACCGGCTCCTCCTTGACACCTGTGGGATGGAGGGGGAGCACAGAGCAGCTGCAGGGATCTCCCGTGTCTCCAGTGCCCCACGGACCAAGTGAAAGACCCTGTTGTCTCCATCCCTGTGCTCCCACATCCCCTTTCCTGCACCCAGTCCTGGTTCCATCTATACCTATCTCCGTAGTCCCGTGTCCCTCACGACAGTTCAACCCCATCCCCTGTCCCTGTCCCTCTCCTGTTCCCAGTACTCCCATACCCCTATCCTGAATGTGGTGTCCCCATGTGCCTGTATGATCCTGGTACTCCCACGTCCCTGCCCTAGTGCACACATATCTCTGTGCTGAATGTGGTGCCTCTATGTCCCTGTTTGGTCCTGGTACCACCATTTCACAGTTCTCACCCCACTAACCCCCATGTCCCTGTTCTGGTCCCAGTACCAGCATGTTCCTTGTCTCTGTCTTGGTCCTGCCCCATATCACTGTCCCAGTCCCACCACATCTTTGCCCTATTCCCAGCCTCTTCTTATCCCTGTCCAGGTCCCAGTACCTTGTGCCTTTTGTCCCTGTCGTAATCCCAGTCACCCATATCCTTGTCCTGGTCCTGGTACCCCTCTGTCCTGGTATAGGTGACCCTGTTATTCTCCCTGTCTCCTATGTCCCTGTCCTGGTCTTCCCACATCCCTGTTACCTGTCCCAATATTCCATGTTCATATCCCTTTGCCCTGACTCTATGTTCCCTCTGTGTCCCTGCCCCACTGTTCCTGCCTCCGTCCCTCCATGCACCTGTAGTGGTTCTGAGGTCTTGGTCCTCGTTTTTCCCACATCTTGGTTCCAGTCCTCACATGCCTGCCCTGTTTGCCTGGATCTGTGTCCCAGTCCCTCCATGTATCTTCCCAGGCCTAGTGATGCCTTAGGATGCTGTCATATCCCTCATGTCCTTGTCCCAATCCTCCATGTCCCTGCCACTGTCCCCTGAATCCATGTCCCTGTCCTCCATGGCATGGTTCCAGTGTCCCTGTCCTGGCCTTAATCTCCTGTGTTCCTGTCCGTGTCCCTCTGCACACTTGTCCTGCTCCCAGTTTCTTGCTCCTCATCCCCTGCTCTTGGTCCTGGTCTTATGTGTCCCCGTCCCAGAACCGTTTCTGTGGTGGTCCCCTGTGTCCTGGTTACTCCATGTCCCTGTACTGGTCCAAGTGCCTCTGTGTCCCTGTTCCAGTTCCTCATGTCCCTGTACTGATGCCCTGTATCCTGGTTCTCCAGGTGCTGATCCAGGTCCCCTGAGTCCCCATCCCTATCTCTCCATGCACCTGCCCCTGTGTTCTGGTCTGGCTGTGTCCCTTTCCTGGTCCTGCACACCCTGGTCCTGGTCTCCTGTGTCCCTGCATGCACCTGTCCTGGTCCCAGTGACCTGTTTCAGTCTCAGTTCTCTTGCATCCAAGTCCCTGTCCCCCATGTTTGTGTCCTGGACCCCCACATCTTGGTCACAGTATCTCCATGTCACTATTGTGGTCTCCTGTATCCTGATCCCCTCACTTCCTGGTCCCCTTGTGTCCCTGTTCCTCCCAAGTCCCCAAGTACCAGTGGCCCTGTGTCTGTGTCCTGGTTTCCCATGTCCATGTCCTGGTCCCGCATGTTCTGGTCCTGGTCCTTGTCTCTCTTGAGACCAGGGTTAGATGGGATACTGGGGAGAAATTCCTCCATGCATGTGTCCTGGTCCCAGCGTCCCCATGTACCTGTTACTTGTCCCCACTTCCTAAACCCATTTCTTGATGTTCCATTCCACCTCATCCGTGGCCCCTATTTCATCCCCCATGCCCATCCCAGTCACCCAGCAAGTCCCTGCCCCGGTCTCCCATGTCTGTGTCCTGGTTCTTCATGTCCCTGTCCCACCATACACCTGTACGGGTCCCAGTGCCAGGGTCTGTGTGCAGGTCCCCCTGCAACCTGGTCCCAGCATCCCCGTGACCCTGCCCCGCTCTCCCCCGTCCTAGTCCCGGTTTCGCATGTCCGAGTCCTGGTCCTCCATGTACGTCTCTTCACTCTTCCGTCCCCGGCCCGTCCCCCTGCCGCTGCCCGCACATTCACCGTGCTGTGCCGAGCCCTCGGCGCTGCGCATCGGAGGCTCGGTTCCGGCGGCGCCGCGAGGACCCCAGACGGGGGCGGGGGCGGGCCCCGGGCCGGGCTCGGCCGCGCCGTTCCCGTTGCTCCCGTTATTCCCGGTGTTCCCGTTCCTGGCGGCGGCCCTGCCGGCCGGGCCCTGCCGCTCCAGCCGGTGCCGGCTGATCTTGTCCCCGGCGCGGCGGCGTAGCCCCCGCCAGCGGTTCTTCACCTCGCCGATGTCGCGCTGGTGGCGGCCGGCGGCGTTCACCTTGTGCGTGATCCGCCACCAGATCTTCTGCTTCTCGTACGCGTTCACGGTACCGGCGGCGGCGCCGAACAGCAGCGGCTCGTACCGGAGCACTTCGCTCATCAGCACCTCCAGCTCCTGCAGCGTGAAGTTCGGTTTCCGCTTCAGCAGCCCCCGCCGCGCCCCGCCGCCGCCCGCCGCCGCCATGCTCCCCGCCGCCTCCGCCGCCTCATGCCGCCGCCCCGCCGTCCATCGCCGAAGCCGTGTGCTCTGCGCCGCTTCCCCGGTACCGAGCGGAGGCAGCGGAGCCGGACACCCCCAACAGCCCCCGTCGGGCGCTGCCGCTGCCGGATCCGGGACGGACCGGCCGGGGCCGGGGCTGCACCGTGCCCCCTGCCGGCCCCGGCGCGCGCCGCTCCGCCCCGGTTCGTTAACGGCGGCCCCGGTGCGTTAACGGCGCCCCCTGCCGGCCCCGCCGCGCACAGCAGCGCCTCCGGTGCGTTAACGGCGCCCCCTGCGGCCCCGCTCCCTCCCCCTCGGGAGCTGCACTGCCCCGGCCCCCCCCGGCCCCCCGTGGGTCTAGGTGACACCGTCGGTGTTCGGGCGATGCCCCTAGTGCTCTCACCGCGGGGCCGGCCGGATGCTCGGTGTGGGATGTCCCAATGGCCCCGCGGTGCCCGCATTAGCAGGGGCCGCCCCAAGGGGCAGGAGTGCGGGGGCAAGCGGCATGAGGACGCCGTGGTACGGATACTGCTCCTCCCGCTGGGCCCACGGCTCTGCGCGGCTGCAGAAATGCTCCCCAAAACGGCGTTTCACCTGTACCGGGAGCCGCCTCTCAGCCACGCACGTGGGTGTCCCGGAACAGGGGGAGCCTCCCAGGGGACGCCCGTGTGCTGCTCATCCCCAAAACGACCCTGGCCCCGTGGTGTCAGGGGGAAGAGCAGTTCTGGGTGACCCCGGGGGTTTGGGGTGCTCAGTTCTGAGGTCACCCCGGAGTTTTAGGGTGACCCTGAGGCACCCAGCTCCGGATTACCTTGGAGTTCGGGGTGACCCTGGGGCAGCCCCAGGATTCCCAGTTCTGGGTGCACTCAATGGGTTTTAGATGATTATGAGGTGGTGCTGGGGTGTCCAATTCTTCATGACTCCAGAGTTTTGGGGAGTCTGCATCGCTCTGGGTGCCTGGTTGTCTGTGTCCAGTAGCAGCAGGGTGCCTCATTTTCGGGGGTGTGGCTGTCCCATTCGGGGAGTCCTGGGTGCCCCATTTGCAGGGGTTCTGGGTGGGTGACTAGAGACACCCAGGCTGGGTTGTCCAGGTGGTCCCAGGGTGCCCAGTTCAGGGAGCGCTTTGGGTGTGGGAGGGGGAAGAGTTGCCCCTGGCTGAGATTGCTGAGTCCATTCCCAGACACCCCCTGCGCCTCAGTTTGGGCTTTGGGGGCATGGACCTGTCCAGAGGCACGGGAAGCATTGGGTGAGCTTTATTGCTGATGCAGTGGCCACAGTCATACAAATCGTGATCAAGGTGTCACGACAGGAAGGATGGGGGGGGGGGGGAGGATGGGCATCACATGACCCCAAAACCCACTGCCCCCTTGAGCTGGTGCTTTCCCTACTCTCTTTGAGGTGGATTTGGTTTCCATGCTCTGAGGGTTCTGTGGGTCCCCCTGCAGTGCTGTGGGTGCGTATAAGATGCCCCAAGCTCCTGGCCCCAGCCTGGTTCCCTGTGTCCCACCACTTCCATGCCCCCTCTCTCCCTGGCTGCTCCCTTCTCCCACCCTCCCATTCCTCCTGACGTCAAGCCTGAACCCCCAACTCTGCAGCCACTGCTGTGCCTGAATCCCAAAACTCTGCTGGCCACCCAGAAACCTTGTGGTGATATGATGATGGCCTGGGTGTCCCCTGCTCCTCCCCAAGGCTGGGAGTACTCTTGCTCACTCCAGGCTGGACCCTGGATAGAGTGGGGTGCCAAACCCCTTTGTTATGCTCTGACGGGGGATTTCCATAAGGATCAGCTCTGCAGACCCCTGCTCTATTCTTGGCATCTCTGGTGGGGCACAGTGCTGGTAGAAGAGTGAGCTTGAAGGCTTCACAACCATCAAAAAATAAATACAACCTCCTCCATCATGTCCTGCTGGGCCCGGCCCATCCTCCGTGTCCCAGAGAGATCCCTGCTCCTTAGCGTCGGTCACTGCAGGTTCCAAAGGGCTTGTCACGAGAAAGGTGAGTGTCTGGGGGTCTGCCATGGGCTGCAGGGGAAAAATCCTCCCGCACCCTACTGCAGCAGCTTCGGCAACTCCACCTGCAGGGAAGCACACCCCATTACTGGGCGAGCAATGGGAGGGGGTGCAGGAATGTCACTGCCATGGTGTAGGGACATCCATGGCAGGGTTAGATGGGCTACTGGGGAGAAATTCCTCCCTGTGAAGGTGGGGAGGTCCTCGCATAGATTGCCCAGAGAAGCTGGGGCTGACCCATCCCTGGAAGTGTTCAAAGCCAGGCTGGGTGGAGTTTGGAGCAATCTGGGCTAGTGGAAAGTGTCCCCTGCCCATGACAGGAAAGAGATGATCTCTAAGGTCTCTTCCAACCCAAACCATTCAATGACCTCGTTCTCTTGGCCAGGCTGGCTGTCCCCACACTCCAGCCCATGGACAGCCCAGCAGGGACACAAACCACCTGGAGTGTGTGAGAGGTTTCAAGGCTCCTTGCTGGGACCGGCATTAGGCCCTTTTATTCCAGCAGTTATTACTGCCTGGGGTACATACTTGATAATGTGCTGCTAAAGGGTGAATTTATGGGCCTCCTGTATTAGGAGGCAGTTGCTGCCACAGCTTTCAAGCACCCAGGCCACCCTTGGCTAACAGTCTAGCTGTTTTGAGAAGTAGGCCACACCTCTCTGCTGGTCCCCAAGTGCTGTGTCAGTACCCCCAGAGCAACATTCAGTCACTCATATGTAAAGAGTTCAAAAGGATTAGTCAAGTCCAGACTGGGACTGACATCAACAAATGTTTCAGTTGTTTACATGCAGATGAAGCTTCTCCAGCCATCCTGGGCCACCTTCTACCCCAGGGGCATGGGCTCAGCCACAACAACAAGATATCAAGAGCCCAGTGAGTTATAACTTACGGATGGGTTTTTCCTGGTGTCCCAGCCCCTGGATCCTGGTGAATCTGCCTAACACAGGAGCCAAGGGATAGATCTGCACCTGTCATGCTCTCTGCCAAGAGATGGACCTGCTGACCCCATCTGCTCTGCAGGATGGTGTTAAAGGATGGCTCTTCCTTCCCTATGTGCTTGGCAAAGGGATGGATCTGCCCCTGTGCAGGAGCTGGACACAACCCCACTCCTGAGAAGGACACTGCCAGAGTGACAGTGGCTATGACCTCAGCCCCCAGCCCCACCCTGTGCATGGGCCCCACCTGGCCCTGCACTTGCCTTCTTGAGCTGTTTGAGGTTGCTGGAGCGAATAGCTGCCAGGAGTTGGTCTCGAGAGTTCTTCTCCTGGACTGGCAGCGCCCGGTCTCCTAACTTCCTCTGTGTGGCTGGTGAGAGCGAGTTCTTCAGGTTCTCGTTGATCATCAGTGGTGGAGCAAGTGGAGGAGGAGGTGGGGGTGGTATGGTGGGTGCCCCTCCTTTTTTGGGAGAGCTTTTGGGGGAAGCCTTGGGGGATGGTTGCGGGGATGCCTTGGGGGACGCTTTTGGCAGTGCTCCAGACTTGGGCACCTCCAGGAGGTCTTTCTTCTCCCCCCGTTCCTGTGCCAGTTTCTGCTCCTGGAGGCGTTTCTGCCTCTGCTTGTCCATGTTTCGGCTCAGCAGGTTGGTGACGGTCATGCGTGGCCCAGCCAGCTCGAAGTGGTAGCCCAGCTTCAGGAGCGTGGTGTTCTCTTTCAGGAGTTTGGCAATCTCCATCTCTGTTTTTCCCCCACAGATGTGCCGCTGGTTGTGGAAACGTAGCTCCGTCAGTGTGTTGTTCTGCAACAGTGCCCGGAAAATGGCCAGGATACCCTTGCCTGTGATGTGGTTGGAGTCCATGTTGATGCTTGTCAGCACCTTGTTGGACTTGAGCATTATGGCAATGGCAAAGGCCACGTGGTCATCAGCGCGGGTGTTAGCCAGGGCAAACACCTTGACCACGGTGTTGAACTCCAGGGCCTCGGTGAAGCGCACTAGAGTCTCGTTGTTGATGCAGTCAGAGTTGTTCACGTTGACCTCGGTCACCTCAGCGTCGTTGTTCTTCACCTTCTCAATGAGCTCGTCAAAGATGCTGGAGGCTTCATCGTCCTTGGCTTGATCTGCAGAGCTGCTGGAGGAAGACTTGGAAGGGCTGCTCCCGGCTGCTGCCTTGGCCTCCTCTTTCTCCTCCACCTTTTCTGCCTTTTCTGCTTCTGTCTGGGATTTATCATTCTCATCTGCCTTAGATTTTTTCACAGCTGAAGCCTTTTCCTCTTCTTTTTTATCATTTTCTTTCTTACCTTCCCCTCTTGTGTCTTTTTCTGCCTGTTTCTCTGATTCTGAACTCTTCTCCTCCTTTTTGTCCTTCCCTGTGTCCTTTGATGCTGAATCCTTTTCTTCTTGCTTTTTTTCCTCCTCTGTCTCTTCCTTTGCTGCTGAGACCTTCTCTTTTTCCTTTTTATCCTTCCCTGCATCCTCCTTTTTAAAATATGAGCTGTTCTCTTCTTCCTTTTTATCCTCCCCTGCATCTTTCTTCATCTCTGAGCTCTTCTCTTCCCCCTTTTTGTTCTTCCCTGTGTCCTTCTTCAACACTGAACCCTTCTCTTCCTCCTTCTTGTCCTTCCCCATCAGCTTTTTCTCCATGGCCTTGACTTTATCATTCATAGCTTTATTCTCTTTGCTCTTGGTCTCAGTCTCAGCTTTACCTTTCAGGTCTGTTTTCTGAACACTTTCTTCCTTTTTAGAGTCTTTCCCCACTTTAGTATCTTGTTTCTGGGCCAGTTCATTGGAAGGAGATTCTTTTCCTTTTTCTTCTTGATTTTTGTCTCCCTTATTCTTGCTCAACCTGCTTTCCTAGTGGGAGAAAAACAACTGGGAATTACAGAAACAGGTGTCTCTGACCTACAGAGTTGCTACCCCCGTCTCACTGTCACTGACCTCTGTTACATGGGAACATCGAAGAGGAATATTTGGCCCAGCCGAGGTCCCAGCTCCAGGGAAGGGTTCAGCATCTGAGTGCCTTGAATGTAGGCAGAGCCTGCAGGATCCAGGTGTGATGAGATCCTGCTGCAGCTCTCTAAGGCAGCTCTGCTCTCCTTCTACTTCCAGCCCCCCCTCCCAAAGGGCTCTGGAGGTTTGCAGGACGCCCTCCCTAACAGGCCATAAATTAACAAGATGTAGGAGGCACCTTCTCTCATACTCCTCTAAGTTATAATTTTTTAAATAATTTTTCTAACTAGGGATGGAGGTAGTGCCTGTCTCCCTGTGAGCTCCAGGTGCTTTCCCACCTTTCCTAAACGGTTTCCAGCTGGATGCTTGGTGGCTTTTCACAGTCTGTAGCCCAACACTCTCCTGGATGTGTGTGCAAGCAGGGGAGAGCCCATAGCAGTGTCCCTAGTGACACTGCTGACCCAGCAGTCACTCCAACCCTGGGTTCTGCAAAACCATTCTGCTTTCAACAGCAGTTTGCACTTTTGAGCAGAAAACCAAGGAAATGGGAGCATGGTATTTACAGCTTTCTAATGCATGAGGTTCTCCCAGCATATCTGCCCCCAGTGTCCAAAGACATCATAAGAGGGAAGGGCTTGGAGACTCGGGGGGAAAGTCAGAAAGTAAGTTTTAGTAATTTTTACAAGCACTTGACCCTTGCCATTGGTACAGCCTGTCCTAGGCATTGCTGCTGGCCATAGCCAAGTCCAGCAGCTTGGGGACACAGCCAATGCCTCGTTGCAGCCTTCAACCATGGCTGAGGGGCTGGGAGGGGTCTCCATCAGCATTGGTACAACCTTTGATATGGTTCCCATCCTTCTCTCTGGCAGTTGCCAGAGGGCAGAGTTAGGTGGGATATTGGGAAGAAATTCTCCGTGTGAGGGTGGTGAGGCCCTGGCACAGGTTGCTCAGAGAAGCTGTGGCTGCCCCATCCCTGGAAGTGTCCAAGGCCATGTTGGACAGGGCTTGGATTAGCCTGGGACAGTGGAAGGTCCCCCATGGCACGGGATGGAATGGGATGAACTTTAAGGTTCCTTCCAACCCAAACTAGTCTGGGACTCCATGACATGAAACACGTCCATTCCCAAGGGAGAGGAACCAACACTTCAGGTGGCTGAAGGGAGATGAACTTGACACTGGGACCAAGTTTGCTGCACACACTACCATAAATTTCACATCAAAGTTTGGCAATTTAAATGCCCTTCTCCCTTCTCCCTCCTCCACAGCTAGGGAACACACAGGTCCTCAGCACTGGCATGGCTCATCATCTTTGCTAGGGGGATTTTAGGACTCAAGGGAAAGGAGGAAGGAAGATGCCTCTGGGAGATGCAGCTGTGATGCCGTTACAATCTCCCTGGACCCTCTCATGATCAGGACAGCACTGTGGCTTCACCCAGTGCCTGGAACCCCCAGATCTGAATCCTGACACCACAGGAGTCAGGCTGGCCTCCTCTTCATCCTGGGGCTCCACAGTGTCCATGCTGGGGCAGCATAAGGCTGAGCTTTCCCTATATGCAGTACTGCCAGCCCTCAGGGACAGATTTTTGTGGAAAGAACTGGCTGTGCATGGGCAGCCCTGGGGACTGTTTGTACCTGGTGTATAAACAGATGCCATCGAGGACGAGAGAGCTGTTTATTTAGTTAAGCAATTTCTTGGCTCCCTGGCACAAGGCTGAACAGGGACAGGAAGGCTCATGCCAGACCCCTACAGAGCCTGGCCTGGTGTCCACACAGCCCCCCCTGCTGCCACCCCAGGGACCAGGGATGGGGCTCCCATGCACCCCATGCAGTCCTGGGTGCTGCAGGGAGCAGGTGATGCCACTCCTCAGGCACTGAGCCAGGGGTCCTTCTCACCAAGGTGTGGTCTATTCCCAGCACCAGAATGGTGCACCAACGCTCAGTGACATCACGAAGCACCTTAGTGGAGGAAGAGCCCTGGCAGGAGGACTGTGGGATGAGGACACTGGTGTTCCCCTGCTGGCACCCAACACGGCCTTTCCAAGGTGTTTGGGAGTGCCCAGACAGCAGGTTCCTCTGAGAAGGGACATTTATCCTCCTCAGGGCTCTCTGTAACCCTTTGGTGACCCCAGGCTGAGCACCCATCAAGTCAGAGCCAGCAGCCTCATCTCCATGCCAACTGCTCCAAAAATCTTTCTCCTTCCCAGCCCAAGCTCACCCAGTCTAACACTGGTGAGCTCTGAGTCTCCCCTGAGCACCGTGGGCACATCCAAGACAAAGAAGAGCAAAGACTTTGGCCAGGGATGAACAGAACTTGGAGAAAGGGAGAAAAACCCTGGTGAGAATGACCAGCAACATCTCCCATGCTTGGAGAAGGTGATAGTTTACTCCAAGCAAATTAAACTAGAGGAAAATTAAATCCATGGAAAATCCCTGCTTGGGAAAGCTGCGGCAGCACATGCTGGGTGTGTCCTGTTACGTGATTAAAGCTTCCATCCATGCATGTGTGACCATGTGTCCACATGCTGTGGTTTGGGGGAGAGGAGACCTGGAGCCACAGAATGGGATTTGGAAAAAGAGGTGGGGGAAAAGGAATCAGGGGAAAGAGAGCTGGGAGCAGTCAGGGAAAAGAATCTGGGGGAAAAGGAGCCAGCTGTGGCCCCAGGCATGGGAACAAGGGAATGCAACACATATGTAGTGACCATCACGGCATTTCTGCCACTGTGGGTAGCACTTGTGGGATCATTTGCTTACAGAAAATTTGGGATGCAACAGAAGGATCCCATCTAAGAGCTGCAGGTTACTGGAAGAAGTGCTGGATGGTCGCAGGGGATAAGAGGGGTCCAAGCTGCTTCATCTCCTGTGGAGATGCTTTGGGAGAGCCCTTGGCACGTGCCCAGCTCCAGTGGCAGCAGAGGGACAGGAATCAGGAGGAAAAAAGTTCAGGCAAGAAACCAGATCTGTGTTTCTAAAACTAAGGATCACATCTCCATCCCTTGCTGGAGCCTGAGGTAATTTCCAAAGCAGGTCTGCTCTGCGCCCTGCCTGAGGCCACATGTGTGCCCAAGAGGGAACATGTCCTTGTCTCCTCCTGTCTTTCTACCATCTCAGGGCTCTCTGTGTGTCCCACTGGCCCAGCCCATGCTGCAGCAGCCAGCCTCAGTGTCACCAGCCCACCACTGGGGATAATTCCAAAGTCCTTACCTCCAGGCTGGAAGTGCAACTGGAAGTGGAGCTTAGTGGCAGAGCTATGTTTCAGGGGTGGAGAAGTGGACCAAGAAAAGCACCTTTCCCCTGCTCTGGAACCCCTGGCTGCCCCCGTGGCCACCAGCACAGCTTCTCCTGCAGCTCAGGGCCAGCTGTCCTCTCTTCATGGCTATCCCGAGTCCTGCCTGCTCACTTCTCTCTGCCCACTGGTATATTTACCTTGGGTACCTGGAAACCAGTGCTGCTGCACCCCCTCTGTACCATTCCCTCTGCCACAAGCACATTTATTAGGGGAATATTTTTACACAGCGTGTCAGACCTTTAAAAATAAGCCTAATGAAAACAGCCTGGTAGTCGGTTGATTAATCACCAGTGTTTTGATGAACTGAAATGCCTTCCCGTTTCCTCTAAATAGACTAAAATGAGCATTGCCATGGCTTGTTAGCATTTGTAACCCTCAAACCCACTCAGATGTTGCCTTAAAAGGCAAAGAAGACTGGGAACATCTTGCCTGGAATCCAAGCACTTGCTCCAGCACTGAGCAAGGGATGGGGCTGGGGATAGAGCCGGGGATGGGGAGAGTGAATCTGGAGGTGGAATGAGGGTCTCACTTCCCGCCCCAAAAGTCCCATAGCTCATTTTGGGGTGGAAAATGGTTGGTTTAATGGCAGTATTGATCTGGCTGTTTGTTTAGCGGGCGGAATGTGGGCACAGTCAGGCTGCTGTGCCTAGAGCAGATTTCCAAGCAAAAGGGAGAGGAGAGGAGAGGAGAGGAGAGGAGAGGAGAGGAGAGGAGAGGAGAGGAGAGGAGAGGAGAGGAGAGGAGAGGAGAGGAGAGGAGAGGAGAGGAGAGGAGAGGAGAGGAGAGGAGAGGAGAGGAGAGGAGAGGAGAGGAGAGGAGAGGAGAGGAGAGGAGAGGAGAGGAGAGGAGAGGAGAGGAGAGGAGAGGAGAGGAGAGGAGAGGAGAGAGATGTTACCCAGGGATTCACAAATCCTGTACCCAAGATGAGAGAAGGGGCACTTGGTGGCTCAGCAGCTGCTGGTACATCAATCCCTGGCAGAGGAGACATATGGAAATGCATTTGCCGAAGTTTAATCTTTGTAAGGGGCCAGCTTTCCCCAGCTTGCAGTTACTTTCAGAGGTATGTCCTGGGAAGAGTCTCTCATGGTCTCACCATGGTAGGGTGTGCTTGGCTCAGGCAAAGAAAAAGATGTGAGGATGGAGTCTTGGGAGCATGAGCAGTTCCATGCTGGCTCCAGGGAGGAGTACCCCATTGAGGTTCAAGGAGGGCTTGGCTGGGAAGTCAGAAGACCCCCAAGATCAGAAGAGCATGAAGCTTCTGGAGTGAGTCCAGAGGAGGCCAAGAGATGCTCTGAGGGCTGTAGCCCCTCTTATCTGGAGACAGACTGGGAGAGCTGGGGGTGTCCAGCCTGGAGAAAAGAAGGCTTCAAGGAGACCTTAGAGCCCCTTCCAGTGCCTAAAGCAGCTCCAGGAGAGCTGGAGAGGGACTTGGGACAAGGGCCTGGAGAAACAGACTAGGAACAATGGTTTCTCACTGCTGGAGGGCAGGGATAGGTGAGATACTCGGAAGGAATTCCTCCCTGTGAGGGTGGGCAGGCCCTGGCCCAGGATGCTCACAGAAGCTGGGGCTGTCCCATGCCTGCAAGAGTCCACGGCCAAGTTGAATGGGGCTTGGAGCAACCTGGGATAGTGGAAGGTGTCCCTGCCCATGGCAGAGCTGGAATGGGATGAACTTTAAGGTCCCTTCCCACCCAGACCATTCCATGATTCAAGAATTCACAGGTTCCTCTGTGCAGGTGACTGCTGGGGACATGAGTCATGCTGGTCCCCATGAGGAAAGGGGCAAGTCAGCAAAAGATCTCAGACCAAACCTGCATTTGCAGCTCCTGTGAAAGTGGCTCCAGGAACAGTGAACTCAACTCAGTCTGCAGCCATGACACTGGCTTGGTCTCTAATGTCACCTGCAGCTCTAGGGGCCTCTGGAAGCTGAGGGTGAGACATCATCCTGTGATGATATGAAAACCTCAGGAGCACGACAGAGGAAGCTTGAGCCAGGATCAGGTCCATCCCAATCATCTGTACTGATGGAAAATCTAGGGTCAGCTCCAAGGTGGCTGATAGTGGTTTCTGCATATGCACTGGAGCCCACCACGACCTTCCTCTGGGGACCCAGTGCCTCCCTCCTTTCCAGCAGCTCCCCAGGCAGGGCCATGCTGGCTGTCTGGCATGTGGATTTGGCCACCAACAAAGGTTGTCCCACCAGAACCAAGCTCCTTGCAAAGCAACTGCAACCCCTCCAGAGCTGCAGACTTGGGAATAATGCCCACTGCACGGGCCAAGGGGTTGTTTCTCTCTCCCAGCCTCTGCTGGGATAATAAATTCCTCCTGCAGCCCATGAGACATTTTCCAGATCATCTCTTGGCACGGCATGGCTTAGACAACACCAGCACAATTACATTGGTCCCACACAAATCCTGAGTGGCTTTTGGTGGTGGAAAAATGGCAAAGTGGGGAAGCCCAGGGATGAGGTGAGACCTCTGAGACACGGACAGACAATTCACCAAAATCTCTTGGTCAGCTATGGGGGTCCCAGACCAGACTGGTGAGGGAAGGAAACTGGGTTGAGTTACTTGAATGAGCAGGTTTAGGGATAATTATGATCCATGACTAACAAGCCAATATTCTTTCACTGCCTGGGGGGTTTCAGTCTGATCTACAGACCTTTATAGGGCTGCTGCCAAGCCCTATAAAGTCTTCAAAGCTACTACAAGTCTCTAGGATTGAATCCACAGCTCTAACTTTGGACATCACTCTCTGGAGACACCTGCCTACCTGCCAGGCTCTGAGGACTGCTATGTTCCCTCTGTCCCACCCACCTATCCCAAATCCCAGCCGGAGCCCATGAGCGAGGCACCAGCATCCCTCCACCCCTCGGTGTGACCCTGGGGCTGAGGAGGCTAAGCACGAGTCCTGTGAGAGCTCTCCAGGGACAGGGATGTCCTCTGAGACTGTCCCACTGCATGGAGAAGCCAGCGAGGTGGCTGAGGGCATAAGCAGGAGGGTTGCAGGTTGTTTGATGTTCCTGGTATTTGGGTACCTGCTCCTGGAGAGGATTGCTAGAGTCAAGCCAAAGCACAACATGCTGCCCACGCTCTTTTCCTACATTCCTCAGCCAGTTTTGCTCCAGCCTAGGGAAAACTCAGAGTCAAGGACATTCCCAGAAAGAATGCTGTGTCCTTCGCTGAGTCCTGGGAGCTGCTGAACCTGGATTGCCAGCGACCTGCAAAGGAAGCAGGATTGCGAGGCTTCTGCTGACTCTGGGACACCCTGGACAACCCTCCTGCTCCTCAGCAAAGAGCAAATACCATGGAAAGCTTTGTGTGAGACCCTGCTCACATCCCCGAGGCTCCTTGAGAGGATCAGGCAGCCAAGAGTTTCTCTTGGCACATTTGGACTCTTTTGGCAGGAAGGAAGGTTGAAAGGACCTCAGCTTTCAGCGCTGGGACACACATGACCCCTGGCCATGCTCTGTGTGCTAAAGCCCAGAGAGATGTAAACAACTCCCTGCCCTGTCCTGCCTCACGTATTATCCTGTCATTTCAACAAGGAACTCAGCTTTTCCCCTTCCATTATGCCCAGACCTCTATGATCCCAAATATCACTGTGTCTTTCCATGTCTCAGGGCAATGTTTTTAAAAAGTCCCCTTTCTGAGATGCAGAGCTGTTCTCCAGAGACTGGGCAGCTTCTGGCCCTGCTTTTGCCTTTTTTTTTTTCTTTTTTTCTTTTTTTTTTTTTTTTTTTCCCCCCGAATTAAGGTGATAAATGTTTTAACTTGGTTTCCTTTAACAGAAGAGCTCCAGCCCTTCCATGGAAATGCAGCCATTTTCCAGAAAGCTGTAAAGCCACTGAATACTATGCAAATGGAAACCTTCTCTCATCTAACAAAATCAGGTTTTAGAGTCCAGGTTTTTCTCTTCTATTTGCCATGTTCCCAGCCCTTCTCCTGTCACTGCCATGGCTGAACTGGATATTCCCAAGACAAGACTGTCTCCCTAGTTGTCTCCTCTTCATCAGGGATTGAAAAGGGCAGGGAATACCAGCAATTAACAATACAAACACCTCTAGGCTGGATTTCTGCCCAATGCACTTTGTAGGAAGCCCACAAAAAGCATTCATTGGATTTTTAGGAATAGGAGAATTGCAATTCAGCCCTAGCAAGTCTTAATCCTATCTCCATCCTCCATGTCATAAGTGCTGAATGGTCAAGGAGCAGGACACTGCTCCCAGCCTCCTGGCAACACATGGGCATATCTCCAGGCCCCTTGCTGGTGCAGGTATCCAATGGATCCCATCCAGCAGCCCATGGAACCGTCACAGATACCCCTTGGCAGTGGGCACCTGGTGCTGGAAGATGATCCCAGGTCCTTGAAGCAGGTGAGATGAGCCAAACTCCAGGTGCCTACCTGGAAAATCAGACCAGTTTTGCTGGTCATTCCCTTAAATAGTTTGTGGGAAACAGGAGCACCAGCTCCTCAGGCTCTGGCACCACATGGGAGCTGCATCCCAGGACAGAGCACTTAGTAGGCATACAGCCAGGCATGCTAGGGGTCACCGTCTCTGGTTCTTGGGAACTGGAGAACTCCCTGTAAGGAAGAAAATGGCAAATCACTCTCCTTGGCAGAGGCTGCCATGGCTGTGCAGGTGCTCATTCCTGTGCTGGGTATGTCCAACATATGCCATGGTGCCCCTGTCAGGAGGAGGGACCCCTTGGAGTCCTCAGCAGCATGCAGCATAAATCCTGACCCAAATGCTATGCATAAGCCCTCGGCTTGTCAACACATAGTCAAGGGGTTGCACAGGACACCTCTATGACCTGGGCTGGCACCTCTCCAGTTGTGTTTCAGGAAATCCCAGAATAATGGAATCACTATGGTTGGAAAAGCCCTCTAAGCTCATCAAGTCCAACCATTCCCCCAGCACTGCTATGTTCACAACCAACCCACGTCCACAACAGCCACATCCACATCCACACAGCTCTTAAATCCCTCCAGGGATGGTGATTCCACCTCTGCCCTGGACAGCCTATGCCAGTGCTTTACAATCCTTTCCATGAAGGAAATTTTTCCCAGTTTCCAACCTGAACCTTCCCTGGCACAGCTTGAGGCCATTTCCTCTCCTCCTGTCCCTTGTTCCCTGGGAGCAGAGCCTGACTCCCACATGGCTGCAGCCTCCTGTCAGGAGTTGTGCAGAGCCAGAAGGTCCCGCCTGAGCCTCCTTTTCTCCAGGCTGAGCCCCACCCCAGCTCCTTCAGCTACTCTGGGGGCTGCAGACTCTTCTTCAGCTCTGTTCCTTTCTCTGGTCATGCTCCAGCCCCTCAATGACTTTCTTGTCCTGAGCAGCCCAAAACTGTTACCGGGATTGAAGGTGTGACACCAGTAGTGCCAGCACAGGGGATGGGTACTGCCCTGGTCCTGCTGCCACACCATGGCTGGGACAGGCTCTTGCTGTTTCTACAGCTCCAATTCCTTTCTGTTTTCATCCCTGTTTGCTCCACATTCTGGGCAGAGAAAAGAACAGAGCAGGACCCTTGACCCTCCACAGTGTGTCTGTCCCCTGCCATCCTACCAGCCACACCTTGACTTCAAAACATATGCCCTGACACTGGGATCCTCTTGCTCCATGCTGCCACGATTCCCACACAGCAAAGGGTGGCATGGAGCAATGTGACCGGTTAATCCCAACGTCCTGCTGGGCAGCTGAGTCACTGAGATGGTTTTAGCACACAAGTGATGTCATAGCGCTGCGAAAGAGAGGGACACACAACGGACCCAGCTCTTCTCCTCCTCCATGTCTATTTATCAGCTCAACATAAACACATATTAAACCTCCTGAGCAGCTCAGCCCATATAAGCTAAACACTCCAAACACTTCCATGGATTTATCTGCATCCCTGTTGTGCTTTATGTAAATATGGAACTCAGATTTTTACTCTTTTTTTCCCCAACTGACTAGAAATCCATGGGTTTCTTTCCCTGCTTGTGCCCTTAGATGGACAGTGGATCTCTCAGACTTGTGTGTGTCTTTGGCATGAGGTCCACGTCACTGGGAATGCTTTATGCTACAACTCACCCGGGTCACAAAAGGAAAAACAAGGAAAGCAAAGCTTCTGCCCCCAAGGACATCACAAAAACTCCGATCCAGCTGTGAAGGTCTTTCTCACACCATTTTTTTAGGAAGACGCCTGTGTTCTTGCTTCACATTTTTCAGCTGCTCTCCACAAGGCAGATCCTTCTGGGAGCTGTTATGGGACTGTTCTTGCTTCCATGTTAACCTTGGAGGGTTGTTTTATCATCTGCTGCAGGTAACAGCTCCTGCTGCTCATCCCTCTTGTGACAGGGTTGGGGCTTTTTCAGAAGGTCAGAATGAAACACCAGAGCACAGACAACAGTTTTCATTTCTGAGCAATGAAAGGGATCTCCTGGACTTCACAGAATTACAGAATCAATTTGGTTGGAAAAGGCCTCTGAGATCATCTAGTCTGATCTGTGACCAATTCTCCCACCTTGTTACCCAGTTCAGACCACTGGGTGAGTGCCACATCCAGGCATTCCTTGGACACCTCCAGGAAAGGGGACTCCACCATTGCCCTGGGCAGTCCTGTCCTGTCCAATATATGACCACCCTTTCCATGGAGAAATTCCTTGTGATGTCCAACTTCAACCCTGGGAGCAGAGCCTGACCCCCACCTGGCTGCTCCCTCCTGTCAGGGAGCTGGAGAGTGACTTGTGCAGCTGGAGGGACCATCTGTGTCCTCCTTCAAGGACCAAATAGGAATGGCTCAATACCTTTGGTTTCTTTCCAAATGTGTGACTGGTTTGGATATCCCTGGCTATCATCCATGGAGGAATGCAAAGCCCAGGAGGCTGCCAGCTCTATTCCTCTCTGAGTGCTAGGGGAAGTACCCGCAACTTTGCCCACTGCTCATTCCATGGGCCGAAAGCCACTGGAGAAGCTTCTGGATGGATTTCTCGGTGTCACCCACCCCTTTGATCTCTTTTGGAGGCCAGAAGCTGTTCAGAACAATATATTGTGGTCCATTCTCCATTCTCTCCTGTGAGAGAGATGAGACCCTGGCACAGGTTGCACAGAGCAGCTGTGGCTGTTCCACCCCTGGGACTGTCCAAGGCCAGGCTGGACGGGGCTTGGAGCATCCTGGGATAGTGGGAGGTGTCCCTGCCCTGGCAGGGGGTGGGATGGACTTCAATGTCCCTTTCCACCCAAACCAGTCTGGGATTTTGGGATTCTTTGAACTTGATGATCTTAGTGGCCTTTTCCAATCATAAAGATTCTCTGTTGAGGGAAAAGAGACCAGGTCGGGACATGGCTAAAAGAAAGGCAAGAGCTGAGAATTAGTGAAGACTCTTGGAAGGGAGGAGGAACAGTCTTGGCAGTCAAGAGAACTGAGAACGGAGAACTGGCTCCTAAACAGAAGAGCAGAGTTTCAGTACACATGTGTTAGGGACAAACTGGGAAGATGCTCAAGGAATGATATAAGCCCTGCTGTACCCTTGTTTGCAAATTCCCTTGAGTCTGAACCAGCAAGTTAAATAAAGAGCTTGTTTTTTCCTCCAGATATTTTAATGAAAAGATGACAAGTTTTGAGCGTTAATAAAAAATTTAAATCCTGGTTTGCTTGCCCATGGTATTGAAGAAGGGCTCACTGCTGAGGATCTCCACTTTCCATAGAGGG
This sequence comes from Passer domesticus, assembly GCF_036417665.1. Classification (NCBI taxonomy): domain Eukaryota; kingdom Metazoa; phylum Chordata; class Aves; order Passeriformes; family Passeridae; genus Passer; species Passer domesticus. The sequence goes on from NC_087498.1 coordinate 123,760, forward strand.
AAGTCAGGTGACTGGATTAAAAATCACCCAGCAGCAAGTTCCAAGCCTGAGAGAGTTAGAAAGGAAGGCAGGTCTTTTTACAAGACCATCCCAAGGTCTTGTAAAAACAAATCCTTCTCCAGGACCTGTTGTCCTCTGGCACCAGCATCCTTCAGATACACAGAATTTTGATTAAATAAATCCTTTGAGCTCACTGCTTTTCCCTCTGCATCCAGACCAGAACATAATGAGCCTGTCCAGCCTCCAAGAAGAGAGCTTGGGGACATGGAGACATTTCCAAGAGCCTGCAGGGATAAGGATGCATGGACCTGGAACAGGAGGAGGTCTTGCCTGCAGAAGAGTGCACTTGGGGAGTGGAATATCCTAGAGAAAGCAAAAAAGTGCTGGAAGATAACTGAAGCTTCACCTCAGCTTCTCCCGTGAGAAGGGAGTTCAGCCTTCATGAGACAAAAATACAGGGACCCTCTGCACTGTGCACATCTGGCCCTGGCTGTGCACATCTGGCTCTGGCTGTGCAAAACTGCTCTGACATCCAGCACCCCCTGTTCACAGTCTTCCCCTCAAGGAAGCTGGTCCCTGGGCTTCCATGGAAAGAGACACCCATGACATGAGTATCTTCATAAAAAATTGGGTTTGTGGCCCTGGAATGATTCTCCTCTATAAGCAGGATAATGCTCCCTCATGCAATTTCCCTGCACTTCCCAGACATCCCTGCTTGAAGCTGAATGCCATCAAATCAAAACAAGCTCTGTTGGGAGGCAGGACTGGGAACTCTGATGGGATCAGGACATGCAGGTGTCCTCCCCTTACAGGAGAGCTTCAAAGAGCATTTGGACAACTCTCTGAGGCACATGGTGGGTGGGGTTGTCCTGTGCAGCACTAGGAGCTAGACTCAGTGATCCTTATGGGTCCCTTCCAACTCAGGATATTCCATTATTATGTGAGCTGAGGGAAGAAAGGCTCCATCCGTTCCCAGGGAAGATGGTGATGCTAGAGAAGGGAAATCACAAGGAGGAGCTGCCTCTGCCATCAGGTGCTTGGTGTTTTGGGAGTCGCCAGGGTGCTGTGGTGAGGCCAGGGGAGAATCCAAGGAAAGCCAAGAACAGCTTCAGGGAGATTTTTTGGTATGCTTTGGAAAGTAAAACTTCCTGTTGTGGACTTGGCAACTGCTAAGGAGGATTCGTACACCAAAGCACCAGTCCATGGCACATGTGGCTCACATGGAGATCCTTCCCATGGGGTAGCTCTTCTCATCTAGGTCCCATCTGGCAGAGGTTCCCTGAGAGTGTTTAGGGCTAAACAAATGCCAGTGGGAAAGATCATGGAATTACGGAATGGTTATGCTTGGAAGGGACTTTAAAGATCATTCCCTTAGAGACTATCATGGAAGAGACCCCATGGATGGGGTGTTCTCAGGGAGGGTATAACTGTGCTCTCTGCACAAACATATGGTTTTTATAGATGTCACCAGCAACAGAGGAAGTGGACCAGCTCCCACAGACCACATTTCCTCACATAGCTCAGCTCTCAGAGAAACCCATCCTACAGGGACAGCTGCACAGAGCCCCTGTGTCCTGGCACACACAGCTTTTCCTCTTCTGGACAGAAATCCCAGGCATGATACAAGGATTTCAAGTGACAGCAAGTCACTTGTGCCCCAGGTAACTCATGGAATCCTAGACTGGTCTGGGTGGAAAGGGACCTTAAAGATCATCCTGCTCTACTCCCTGCCATGGGCAAGGACACCTTCCACTATCCCAGGTTGCTTCAAGCCCTCTCCAACCCGGCCTTGGACACTTCCAGGCATGGGGCATCCACAGCTTCTCTAGGCAACCTGTGCTAGGGCCTCACCATCCTCACAGGGAAGAATATCTTCCCAATATCCCATATAATCCAGCCCTCTGGCAGTTTAATACCACAGCACCAACTTTAAAGCATGTTTCTAACTGGATTTTTTCTTGTTATGCCTTTGCCTGTGACAGTAAAAAGCCATGAGGTAAGAGAAATCATCTCTTCGTTTATACACTCATGACCAGCCTCCATGACACATGGACCTTGTTGAGTATATCCAGAGAGGGGCACTGGCCCAAGCCCCACCCTTGAGCTGGGTTATACTTCCACTCATTAGCAAGACAAAATTAAGATTAATTTATTACTGCATCACCAAGATGGGAATTTGGCTGCCCAGTGTGGAAAGGTTGGGGCAAAGCTCATGTCTATTTTGGGCTGTTTATAATCTGCTTCCTAGTTACCCTAGTTTGCCCTTTTCATCACGAAGAAGATGTGTTATTATGTAGTTAACCATATTTCTAAATATATCCACTTCTCCCAATATTTAGGTGGAAATGTAGGTGCCTGGAGACAGTCCAAGAAAAGGGCAATGAGTGCAAGAACAGTGACATGGGCAGAAACTCAACCTTTCCCTTCAAAATACCTTATTTTGTACTTTGGAGGGATTCCTGCACATCCCACCTAACACACAATGTCCCACAACAGAGATTCCCATCAGGAGGTATGGAAGTACAGCAGGGAGGACATAAGAAGGACATGGAACTTCTGAAGCAAGTCCAGAGGAGGCCAAGAGATGCTCTGAGGGCTGTAGCCCCTCTTATCTGGAGACAGACTGGGAGAGCTGGAGTGTCCAGCCTGGAGCAGAGAAGGCTCTGAGGAGGTATTAGAGCCCCTTCCAGTGCCTAAAGCAGCTCCAGGAGAGCAGGAGAGGGACCTGGGACAAGGGCCTGGAGAAACAGACTAGGAACAATGGTTTCTCACTGCTGGAGGGCAGGGATAGGTGGGATACTCGGAAGGAATTCCTCCCTGTGAGGGTGGGCAGGCCCTGGCACAGTCTTCCCAGAGAAGCTGTGGCTGCCCCATGCCTGGGACTGTCCAAGGCCAAGCTGGATGGGGCTTGGAGCAACCTGGGATAGTGGAAGGTGTCCCTGCCCATGGCAGAGCTGGAATGGGATGAACTTTAAGGTCCCTTTCCACCCAAACCATTCCATGATTCCATGAACTACAGACAGATAAACTCTGTGTAGTTCAAGGATGAGAATCTGTCCTCCTGTCCCTCCCTACTGATGAGATATCACAGACACAGTGGCTGGCATTCCTAATTTAAGGCATCAAGAGAAATCTTTGCAAGCCAGAAGCAGATGTGTGAGCAGGGCAGAGGGTGGGAGGAGGGTGGTGAAGCACAGGCACAAGGGAAGGAATGGGAGGTAATTCCAGTGGGAATTACCTGTGAACATCTAGAAAATGTTATCCTGTGTCTGTGATGTCTCTTCAGGAGATCTCCTTGGAGCCTTCTCTTCTCCAGGCTGGACATCCCCAGCTCCCCCAGTCCGTCTCCAGATCAGAAGAGGTCCAGTCCTCAGAGCATCCCCGTGACCTCCTCTGGATTTGCTTCAGAATAGTGGGAGCTGTTGATGAGAGGGGCTGGGATGGACATGTATGGGGTGATGCCTACACACCCTGGGGGAATGCCAGCCCTGTGGGAGTGCAGCCACCATGCCTGTGCTGGCTGGCACAACATGAAATCTGCTGACACATGAGAGGGATTTGTCATTGGAAACCTCAGAGCTCTGAGCAGCTGGGGGAGAGTTCGGCACCTGCCTGGGGTGCTCTGGATGGCTCCTTGTTCTCATTCTATCCTTCAGCAAAACATAGCCCTGGGGCTTCCTTGGACAGAGGGGACCATTGGCTTCCTGCACTGTTTTTTGTGACTGTTTCTGTGGTCTGATCATCCCATCTCATCCCATCCCACCCCATCCTTGGGCCACATGGCAGAAGACAGCCTTACTCCACCACCAGCATGTGCCAGCGCTGTAAACTGGCATTTTCTAGGTGCTAATCCCATATCCTAACAATGGCAGAGAGGAAGGGGTGTAGGATATACTTTTTTCTTGGCCTCCAGGGATTGAAATAGAAGAAGAAGGTCAGTTCTGCCCTATCCAGTTACTGCAATACAATCAAACTGGGCCATTTTCACTGACAAACTTGACTTGTTGCCAATTTGCTTTGTCTTCCACGGCCTGAACCTCCTTAACTGAGAGGGCAGCAGGAGACTTTCCGAGACCCCTGTGCTGCCCTCCCCTCCAGCCAGAGCCCTACACCCTCATCCAGGTGTCTCTCCTCCCCAGGCCATCCCTTTCCACATCCCAAGTCTTCTCCCACTGCACATACACTCTCAGGCATTTCTAAACAACATTATTTTTAATCAGGCAACTTCCCATGTCTCTTTTTAAAAAACTCACAAATTTCCTCCCTTTCTCCTGGTCATGGACACTTCCCTATGCCAATTCCCAATCAATCCCTCATGCCCAACAGCTAACACTGAAACAGCAACACAAGTGATGTCAAACCCATATGTCCTCCCACCTGAAAAAGCAGATTTTTTAGTGTCCCCTCGTGGGATCACCTGCAAAACAGTGGTCACTGGGATGACTGGGACTACATAAAAGAATTTTCCTCTTCAGGCAGGTCTGTCCTGCAGCACCTGAACTTCCCCATCATAGGGAAATTTTCCGCTGGTGAGGAAATCAAGGCAGAGCCCTTGTGGCACAGCACTCACTCTCCCCCAGCCCATGTCAAGCACCAGATATAGAAGGTGAAAGCTGCTCCTTATTCTCAGAGCCAGAGTGAGCTCCAAGGCTGCCCAGGACAGGGGTGGGAAGGAACAATTTAACCCCTTGTTCAGCTCTCCAAAATCAAACTTCAGTTATTTTTCCTACTGGTGCAATTTTAATTCACGCTCATCCCAATATTTAGAAGGGAATAAGGGTGTCTAGGGCATAGTCAGAAGAGAACCCTCCTATATAAACTCCATAAATATCCAGAAAGAGAAATATCCAAGTGCTCTGGGGTAGTTACAGATTGATTATCCAGCTGGAAGACCCAGGGTACAGCTGGGTGACCTGGAATAGAGCTGGAATCAGAGCCAGAGCAGAGCAGTGCCCCACAATACTTGGCACTGCTTGTGCTGCCAATACTCTCCAGCCCTGCCCCGGCACAGCAGATGCAAATCCTGCCTGCGACATGAAACCAGCCCATGACCACATGGATCAACTGCTAAAGAATCTCTGTCTTTCGTTTTTTGGCTCAGCCTGCCTTGAAAACTAGGGAAACCAGATACTTCCCAGGCTTCCATGCACAAACCACATACCAAATATTCTTAGTACTGAGGTTATTAAGTGTTACAGAAAAGCAGGAACTGGCTCCCACTAAGGCACAACACAAAAAGAGGAAAAGGGCTGACATAAACCTCTCGACTTCCAAGCAAATTCTTAAAGGATTTGCCAGGTGCAGAGAGGGAGATAAATGTACCCAAATCAAACCAAAAGAAGGAATTTTAAGTGAACAATAAATGCAAAACAAATGGCATAGGTAAAACCTGCTTCTCAATGTGATTTCCCCAGAGCAGGAAACATTTTTATTCCACAAGAACCAGAGACTGTTTAATCTTTTGCATAAGAAGAACTGAAAAGATCAAGAGTCCAGAGATCTCCAAGGGGGGGGGGGAGGGGGAGAGAAAAAACGCAGCCTGTGGCATCGCTGTCACTGCACTGGCCCCTCCAGCAGCCTCCTGGGAATCCCAGCTCCGCTCCCAGCCCTGCCCAGGGATGTTAGAGAACGGCCAGGGAGAAAATCCCTGGCACCAGCACAGGGTTTGGCTTTGTTAGTAACACCGGGATTTTATGGGACACCCTGTTCCTCCCGGAGTGCCAGGACCAGCTCCCTGGTCTCTCCAGGACAGCTATTCCTCCTCATCAAGCGCACGCCTTTCTCGGGTTTTGTGTTTTCCATCTCGTCCCTCACTCAGCCCGGGGTAAGGCGGGGTTTAAGGTGCGTTCCCACTTTTCCCGCAGCAGCAGTGGGGGACGTGACTTACGTCTATCGAGTGCTCCCGCTGCAGGAGCCTCCTGGTGTCCTTGTCGTGGTGGTTGAGCGCCGTGTCACAGTTTTGTGGGCCAGGTAAGGAGTTTTCTGATTGGTTTGTCTGACTGCGCTCCACAGGGATGCTCCCGTCCGCATCGACCACATCCAGCTCCTTTTCCAGCTCCTCCATCTCCTCTGGAGACAAAGTAGACAATAAATTGTCTATATCTGGATCTTCACTAACTTGTCGCCGGTATTTGGCCACTTTGGACATCTTGGCTCGCTGGCGAGACACGGTGGCGGTTGTGTGGTACCCAAAGCAAGAGAAAAAAAAAAGAAGCCGAAGCTCCAAGTCTGCTTCCCGAACGGCAGCAGGTGCTGAAGTGTTAAATCTCAGCAGCTCTCCAGCCCGAGATACGGTGGTTATCCAGAGGGGACACCCCTCGGTCCAAGAGTTGGCCAATAACAGGATCCAGTGGCGGTTCGGGCGCTGGGAAGCCAATGGAGCCCGGCGGGAGGCGGGGAATGGTGCTATCAGAGGAGCCTGAAACCCGAGGACATTCCAGGGAACCGTGCAGAGCTACATGACCAAATTTAGTCCGGAGCATTTCGCCTTTTAAAGGCAATGGGCCAACCTAGTGAGAAAACAGGGAAAAATGCATGAGGCGGCAGGCCGGGAATGGGGGCTGGAGGAGGCAGCCCCAGCCTTAGTCACGGAGGCTGGGGGGCTACTAAAGTGGGCAGCGTGGCTACAAAAGGATGGGGGGAGCCTCTGCTGTGACAGTGACAGCTCTTGGCTAAAATCGGCAAGGAAGCACCCACTCCAGAGGAAGTTTTCCTCTTTATCCCGCTGCAGTCTGGGATCGGTGCTGTTAGCCGACGCGCTCAGCCCCACAGGAAAGAGCTGGGGGTGGTGGTGAGGCAGACTGGTTCCATCGGAGGGATGGAGGCAGCAGGTAGCGAGTGCTCCCGGCTCGGCAGACCTGACTCCCCGGGCATTGTCAGAGCTCCTGCCGACCCTCAGACCCCGAGGGGCTGTTCCCATAGCTGTTCTTCCTCACATACTCCCACTTGCCCTCGCCAAGTCCCAGAGACATCCCTTCTGCACAGAGGGAATTCCTGAGTCTCCCCTGCTCCTGGTCCAGGCAGTGCCCTAAGCCTAAGGTTTATCTGGCAGCACCAACTTTCCATTTCCCTAATCCACACAGAAGCTTAACTGGCACGTGGGAGTTCTCCCACAGGGACAGGAGACAGGCTTTTCTCTCCAGCTTTACCCCATGTCCAGCATTTTGTACCCATTTGTTATCCTGCCAGCTTCATCCTGGTTTTCTTCATCCTTTATCATCCTCCTAATATTTACTGCCTGCTCCCAGGCCTCTCTCTGCTGATCCAAGCAAGGAGCCCTTTGGTGCTTTTTGACAAAACAAGCTCCCCTAGGATTTTCCTCAGCCTAATCACCTCCTCTGCCCGTCTTCCTGGCCAAATCCCACCCTGCACACAGGCACTGGGTGCTCCAGGTGAGTCTCCTAGTGCCAAACTAGACATTCCCCATCATAACAGGAAATGTACATTCTTGGTGCATTCCAGAATTTCTTTTATCTCCAGCACTGCAGTGCCCAGCTCCTCTTCATATCCTTCCTATGATTCACCAGCACGGCTGAGATTTTTTCCAGATTGTAGAAGAACTTGTTGGTTTTAGTTTCTAAGTGCACAAACTTAAACATTGATGTAGTGAATTCCATCTCCCTCACTTCTGTTTTCCTGATCCTGCAACCAGAGGGTCTTGGTGCTTGCTTGCACTAGGAGGAACACAGCCATTCTCTTCCCCAGGTGGCCTCACACACAGAATCATGGAATGGTTTGGGTTGGAAAAGACCTTAAAGTTCACCATGTTCCAGCCCCTACCATAGGCAGGGACACCTTCCATTCCAGGTTGCTCCAAGTGCCATCCAGCCTGACTTTGGACACTTCCAGGGATCCAGGGGCAGCCACAGCTGCTCTGGGCAACCTATGCCAGGGCCTGCCCACCCTCACAGGAAACAGTTTCCTCCCAGTATCCCATATAACCCTGCCCTCTGGCAGTGGGAAACCATTCCTCCTGGTCCTGTCCCTCCAGTTCCTGATGAAAAGTTCCTCTCCATCTTCTTTAACTCTCCTTCCTCAACACTGCCACAACTGTGACAGTGCTGAGGGCAACAGAAACCACAGTGAATTTAGTCTTTGGTGTCCATTTGGTGCCATCTTTGCCTGAAGAAGCCAAAAAAGTGTCTTGTTTGTTCCACCTTAATACAGCCCTGACTCTCTCTAAGGTCCTGTCTGGTCCCCTTTCAGGATACAAGGCTGGACATGTTTTAACACTGTGTGTTTTGGAAGAGAAATTTGAGTTACAGAGTCTGGGTGGAAGAAATTAACTGAGAGGAGAGTGGACCTAGGTGGGTGTCAGGCTCTTCCCCCAGGGAACAAGAGACAGGACAAAAGGAAATGGCCTCAAGTTGCTCCAGCAGAGGTTTTGGTTGGATATTGGGAAAACTTCTTCCCTGAAAGGATTTTTCAGTCTTGGCACAGCTGCCCAGGGCAGTGGTGGAGTCCCCATCCCTTGGAGGAATTTACTGGTTTAGTGGTAGTCCTGGGGCAATAGTTGCACTTGATGATCATAGTAGGCTTTTCCAACTTATGCAAGTCCATTTTGCTATTCTATAAATGTCCACCCCTCCCGTATTTCCATGGTATTGTTTTGCTCAGTCATCAAGCGCTTGTAAGAGGTGAGCAACAAACTGGAAGCTAATTTCCCTACTGGAAAGCACACAACAAAAAGGTAGTGAGGAATCACATCTTTGTGTTGGCCTTTTCTTGAAACAATCCAAGCACTCCCAGGTGTGCCACCCCTGGCTCAAGGGACAGGACATATAGACAGCCCCAGGGACAATCTGCAATGCTAAGCCAGAGAAAGAATCCTTCTACTTAAAAGGGAAATCTGGAATTTTCTCTGCCTGCCTTTCCTTCGTTTCAAACTTTCCCATGTTGTAAATAGGTTTTCTACATAATACAATCACTATCAACACCTTGATAAAATCTCTATTTTGTCATTCCTGGACCTTGATTCTTGTGATGAGAGGTACTGCACACCAAATTCCCTAAGAAGCTGTGAATATGGCCTGGGACACTCTGAGTTTCTCCTGAAGCATTACCCATCCTTTCCTGATCTAGGAATCCACAACTTCTGTGCACTCCTCCCCTGCACTGCAGAGCCAAGCAGAGGTAGCACAGAGCATAATTTCGTGGGGAAATATTCCCACACTAGCAGAAAATCAGGGAGAGAATAGGGGACACTCCAAACTTGTTATGGTTCAGAGTGGATGGTCTCACTGTGACTTATGTTGGCTGTGACACAGTCCTTTTTAACTGGGATATTGGCACAGTTCTGTCAGACCATATTCCACAGGGTTCTTGGGGCTGTAGAAAGAAAACAGTAGAAAAAAAGTTTGTGTTTTCACCCCAGCATTAGAGAAGCTCTGGATATGTCTGCACTGACTGGTCCTTCATGGGCCACTAACAACTGGTAATGGGGGATGTGTTTGTGAACCCTTGTGAACCAGAACCCCAGAATTGCTGGGGTTGGAAGGGACCTTTGGAGATCATCCAGTCTGGCCCCCTTGCCCAGGCAGGGTCAGCTGGTGACACAGGAACACTTCCAGGTGGGTTTGGTGTATCTCCAGAGAAGGAGACTTCACACCGGCCCTGGGCAGCTGTTCCAGTGTTCTGCCCTCCTCCACACAAAGAAGTTCTTCCACATGTTGAGGTGGAACTTCTTGGGGTTTAGTTTATGGCCATTGCTTCTCACCCTGTCACTGGACACCACTATCCTCTGACACCCTTTGGAGGTATTTGTCTGGATTGATGGGATGCCCTCTCAGTGTCCTCTGGACTCACCAGGCCCAGCTCCTGCAGTCTCTCATCATCAGAGAGATGGTCCAGGCCCTGTGTGGTTCAGAGCACTGGCATGCTGTGTGGCTTGGCACACAGGAGCCCTTGGCAGCTCTGAATCCATTACTCCTGAATTTGGGATATGGATCAGGGTCCCATCTCCATAGCAAACAACACCTTGAGGGCACTAATAATGAGTATTTCCAAACCACTGGCTTTGAAGCAGTACAACAAGCCATTAGAGGGGAGGGACAGAGTCAGATTAAGCAGCTTTTCCAGGCATATTTAGAAACTCTGGTAGAGCTGAGAAAGCTTTCCGTGCCCCCACCTTTCTCATCGCCACCTGGGACCATCCGTCTGCCTTTATTCTTCCCTATTAGCTGATAAAGGGCAACTGAACTTTGAATGGATTTTTCTAGCCTATATTTCTAGCCTATATTATATTTCTCTTTCCTTCAGAGCCTGCAGAAGGAGAGGCTGAAAACGGATCTTTTTATAATTTTCTAAGTTGTTCACTGAAGAGTGACCTTTCCCTCCTGGCCACAACAGGCAGTGGGTGTCTTGTGGCCAGTGAGGGAAATCGCTTCTCTCCCAAACCCAATGCATCTTTATCCAACACCTTCTCTCCAAACACATGCTTACATGACAGCAAGAGTGAAGAAGGCGATATATTTTGGGAAACTAACCAAATCCTGGCTGTGGGGAAATACCTGAAAGCCCCTTGGATATCTTCCATGAGCCTGCCTGAGGGTGGCACCACGTCCCTTGGGTGATGCACAAGGTCCTGTGCCTCATGGACTCACCATGTTTCACCAGCTCTCCCACAGCTTGTGAAAGGTGGGACCAGAATGACCATTCAGCCAGATTTAATTAATCTACCATTCATTAGGGGAAAGAAGAATGGCTACAGCAAAGGATCACCACTCTGAGAAGGGTCGGATCAGTCACAACATAATAGAATTGTTGAGTTTGGAAAAGCCCTGTAAGTTCCCCCAGCACTGCCAAGGCCACGACTAGCCCATGTCCCCAGGTGCCACATCCATATGTTTTTTAAATCCCTCCAGGGATGGTGATTACACCACTGCCCTGGGCAGCTGTGCCTGTGCCTGACCAACCTTTCCAGGAAGAAATTCTCCCCAGTATCCAAACTGAACCTCCCCTGGCCCAGCTTAAGGCCGTTTCCTCTTGACCTGTCTCTTGTCTCCTGGCAGCAGAGCCTGATGCCTGACACCTCCCTTCCTCCCCCATCGTGTCAGGGAGTTGTGCAGAACAAGCAGGTCCTCCCTGAGCCTCCTTGTCTCCAGGCTGAGCGCCCCAGCTCCCTCAGCCCCTCCTGGTGCTCCAGCCCCTTCCCCAGCTCTGTTCCCTTCCCTAAACACGCTCCAGCCCCTCAATGTCCTTCCTGAACCGAGGGACCCAGAACTGACCCCATGACTGGAGGTGTTGTCTCACCACTGCCCTGCACAGGGGGATGAAGTCACAGCAGTGCCAGAGGACACAGGAGTAGGGAGAGTTGCTCCAGTGGCTGAGACAGGCCAATATTTCCTAATTTTCCCATCTCCCCTTCTTGGCCAAAGCATAAAAAACAATACCACAATACCTGGAGATTCCCAGGAATCTCCAAAATTGCATGACCTCTACTTCCCCACCTTAAATGAGGCCAAACACACCTGTTTGTCAAACAGTAGGAGTCTTTTAAAGCATCAAAATCCAACACAGCAGGTGGAACATTCTAGCTTCTTCATGGTGCTTCAGACCATTACTTATTAAAACAATTAAGTCACTGGAGAACAACCTGGTTTGCATTCAGTTTTCACTACTGAATGATTTTCTGCCTTTACAGGAGAGCAGAGTGTGTACTGTTAAATTAGGAGTGGAAAAGAATAAGTAATTTACAACTTAGAGAGGCTGCAAACCACTGGGTTGGGCAAGGCTCCAAGGCAGAAAAGGAGGTTGAGGGGGGACCTTCTGGCTCTCTTCTGCCAGGAGGATGGAGCCAGGTGGGGGTAGAGCTGGTTCCAGGGAACAAGTGATGGGACAAGAGGGAACATCCTCATCTTGTGCTGAGAGCTTTGCAAGCTGCCCGGGAATTTTCTGCTGGCACAGACCCTGTTCTCTGGATTCCAGCTCTGCCTGCTCAGGAAACTGACCTGCTGATAGGGATGTCAAGTGCCAGCTCCCAGCTACACGCAGGATCACAAGAACCTGCCCTGGGACATGTGAGGTCAGCCCAGCTCATGCAGCAGCATCAGGAATGACGTGGGCTTGGACCCTGATACTCTAGGCCAGGTTGGACAGGCTTGAAGCAACCTGGTCTAGTGGAAGATGTTCCTGCCCATGGTAGGGGTTGGAATGGGATGAGATTTAAGGTCCCTTCAAACTCAAACCACTCCTTGATTCCATTAAATTTGGAGCAGAATGGATTGTCCTTGGAGCAACTTGCACAGGTCCTGTTTCTAAAAGAGCTGGAGGGGGACTTTGGACAAAGGCCTGGAGTGACAGGACAAAGAGCTTCCCACTGACAAAGGGTTAGATGGGGTATTGGGAGGGAATTCCTCTCCCTGTGAGGATGGTAAGGCCCTGGCCCAGGTTGCCCAGAGAAACTGTGGCTGCACTATGCCTGGAAACGTCCAACGTCAGGATGGCCGGAGCTTGGAGCGCCCTGGAACAGTGGAAAGTGTCCTTGCCCATAGCGAGGCGCGGCAATGGATGGAATTTAAGGCCCATCCCAGCCAACACATCGCTCGCTCCGAGAGTTCCCCCTCACGGCTGGGCAACAACCGCCTACGTCACCGCGCCTGTCAATCAGCGCCGGGGGCGGGGCCAGGGCATGGCGCACGCGCAGAGACGTGCCTACTCCGCGCCTCGTCCCGCCCTCCGCTGCCATTGGCCGGCTCGCCGCAACCAATCGCGCGCGGGGAGGTGGTGGGGCCGGGCAAGATGGAGGAGTACGCTCGCGAGCCCTGGTGAGGAGATCGGGATCGGGGGTCGGGATCGAGGATCGAGATCGGGGATCGGGATCGGGATCTGCGAGCACCAGGCGGGGGGGAGCGGTGCGGGCGCGCTCCGCTGCCGCTCCCCTTCGGGGGGCGGGGTTGACCTTGGGGGGGCCCCGTGAGGGAGGCGGGGGAGGCCGTGCCGGTCGTGCCGCGGGGCCCGTTCGGAGCCTGGGCAGCCGGGCCCTTCGGCTACCGAGCCTGCGCGGCCTCCCGGAGGGCGAGGGGCCGGCGGGGTCCTGCGACCTGCACGGCTAATGCGCCTCCGGGGGCGGCGGGCCCTGCACTGACGGTCCCACGTTCGGTCCTTCAGCAGCCCCTTACTCCAGTCTTGCTTCCGTCCTCATCCTCAGCTCCGCTTCCAAGCCTTCCCGTATTCTTAGTGTCTCCTCATTCTCAGTCCCCCATCATCGGCTTCCCTATTCTCAATTCGCCCTTATCCTCATCTCCTCACATTCTCGGTCCCTTCCTCATCCCCCACAAGCTGCCCCCCTCCCCCTCCACTCCCCATCTCAAATCATCCATCCTCAGTCGCCCCTCATTCTCAGCTCGCCTCATGTCTCCCACCGATGTACAGCCCCTCCAATCCTCAATCCCCCCTTCATCCTCACCCACCATCTCAGTCCCCCATCCTCAGTCTTCCCTCACATCCAAAGCCATCCCTATTCTCAGTGCTTCACTCTCCTATCTCAGCCTTCCTTTCATCTACAGCCCACCTCACTCTCAGCATCTCCCACACCCCACCTCAGCCTTCTCTCATCCTTAATTCATCTTCATCCTCCCCTCAGTCCCCAAGTCTTCCCTCATCCTTGACCCCCCAGGCTTCCCTCACACCTCCTGTGGCTTTGCCCTCTCCCTCTCCATTTCCATAAGCCTCGCCTGGCTCCTCCATGCCAAGCTGGCAGTGTCTGAATCCTGTCACGGTTCAGCACTGTCTTTGTAGACCTACCAAGCCACGTTGGTTGCAAGTCAAATGTTGTATTTGTAGTAGTAAAAGGATTAAATGCAAGCTCAGGTGCAGGGTTACTGAATCATGGGCACAGTTTCTCATCATGGTGAGAGACTTGGGACAAGGGCCTGGAGTCACAGGCAGGACGGAGGAGAATGGCTTCCCACTGCCAGAGGGCAAGGTTAGATGTGATAGTGGGAAAAAATTTTTCCTTGTGTCATGAGGCCTTGGCCCAGGTTGCCCAGAGAAGCTGTGGCTGCCCCATCCCTGGCAGTGTCCAAGGCCAGGTTGGACACTGGGGCTTGGAGCAACATGGGGTGGTGGAAGGTGCCCCTGCCCATGGCAGGGGGAGGAATAGGATGAGCTTCAAGGTCCCTTCCAGCCCAAACCAGTCTGAGATTCTGCTCACCTTTGCAGACAGAGACCTGCAACTGTTCATGAGGGTTTTCCCAAACTTTGCAGATTGTTCTGCTGATAGTATTAGGTTTGTCCATAAACATCACCCCTGCCTTTTCACAGCAAAATATCTGGGACATGAGCAAAGTAAATAGTATTTATTAATAGATTGCTTGGGCTCCAGGTAATCCCAGAATTACTTAGGTTGGAAAAGACCTCTCAGACTATCAAATCTAACCTGTGGCCCATTGTCAACCTGTGACCCCATCTTGTGAACCAGACCAGAGCACTGAGTGCCATGTCCAGTCATTCCTTGAACCCTCCAGGGATGGGGATTCCACCACCTCCCTAGGCAGTCCCTTCCCATGCCCGACAGTTCTTTCTGTTGAGAAATTCCTCCTGATATCCTCCTGACCCTCCCCAGGCACCGCATGAAGCTGTGTCCTTAATGCTGTGCAGTTGGGATGTTTTACTGCCAAGCCAAGCTGTTGGTGTCCCCCATTGTTCTGGCCCCTTGGCTGCTGGTCACCCTGTGCTCCTCCTGTTATCCAGCCCTTGGGAGCTGCTATCCTGGAGTCAGGCTGGGTCCCTCTGAACCGCTGGCGCAGAGAAAAGGCCCCTTTGTTAATTTAAACTGTGGTGGCCTCTGATTCCAGTGGTTACCCAGCCTTCAGGAGAGCTGCAGGATGCCATGGGGCTTGGAGGGAGGACTCACCCCTCTCCCACGCGTCCAGAGCTGGTGTGTGGCTGTCCCGTAGCCCTGGGAAAAGTGAAGTCTTGCCCTCTGCTCTCCTCATCTTTGAGAAATTTCTGGTGCCATCAGGAGCAGGAACCCAACCATATCCACATGTCATTTCCCTATAGCCAGGGCTCCCTTCTGAGTCAGGGAAACAATTAACAGTAATGTTATGCTTGTAGATAAGTGCCAGGTTAATAATGGAATCATCTCTTTTCTTCTTCTCCAATTCTTTATGAGGTCAGACAGTGGCAGGGCTGGGGGCATTTTGCATCAACTCTGAGGGAGTTTGGAGGAGCTGACACATGTTGGCTGTGCTGGGATCAAAGATGCTCTTCTCATTTAAAAGCTGCTCAGAAAAGTTTGGAGAGTAGTTTAAAAGGAAAATTAGGATCCCTGAAGGTAACAGTTAATGAGGTTGAAGACGGAAGCATTCCCTGATTAGGGTCTCATTAACAAGCCTTCAAGAAAAAAGCAGCCATGATTTGTAGATTGGAATTCCTTGACTTTATGGATAAGGGAAGCCCACTTTACATAATCCATTTAGATTTCCAAAAAGCCTTTTAATGAGATCACTCTCAGAGAGTTAACAAAGGAAGAGGATTGGGATGTTTTATTCATAGCAGAGGAGATAAAAATCTTCACAGGAGATGTGAGAACAAAACAACAAAAAAATAGCTGAGAAAAATGATTTGAGTTTCTTTTCATCTTGGTATCTTGGACAAGAGTGTGCCTGAAACCTTTTCCTGATGCAGGAAAAAGTGGAAGGAAAACAAACTGTTGAATTATTGAATGTAGTTAGGGCTGAGGGAGTTGTAATGAGATGAGACCATATGCAGGCATGGCAGACAAACAGGAGGTGATGGAGGATAAAATACACTCCCCTGCTTGCTGAGGCCATGTGGGTTTGGGACCTGGATGTAGCTGTCACTGGGGACATTCAGTGGTGACACTTGGGTGGGGTCCTGGTGCCTTGGGAACAACCCAGCAATCCAAGGTACAAAAGCAAAGCCAACATGGTGTGTGACCTGTGCAGGCAGGAGCTCTCTTTGTAGGGGGCAGGCCTGGCTGTGGAGGAGGAGGTTTGGTAGTAGGTTGTGAACATGAGAAGCCTGGGAGAACACTCAGGGAGAGACTGAAAATTAGAGATACTTTCTCCAGGGAGAAAACATCTTGTGGCAAAGCCTGCAGCACAGTGAGGGGGGTTTGTCGCCCCTCGCTAGACGAGGTCTGTAAGGTGGGGAAGTAGCAGGTCAGGGTTGATGTCCTCATGTGCATGAGCTGGAAGCTGTAGGGGATCCTCAGGAACAGAAACATGACATTACAAGTGAAATTGGAAGTGCTTATTAATGCTCCTGCCTGACAGAAACACTGAGCTTGCCATGGTGCTCAGATTTGTGACCTGCATGCTATTGTAGGCTGACTTTTGCATTTTCTGATGATTGGCAGTGTAGGAGCTAAATCACTTGAGTGCTTGGCTGGAAGATCTAGATACAAGATGAAAGAAACCAAACAATTTTGTTATTCTGTGCTCTGAAATTACCCACAGTGACAACAGAAGTTAATGGCATCTTAAAGCTCACCTAATTCAGGAGTTTGGTTTAGGGTTGCAAGGCTCCAGTTCTTGGCAGAGGTTCTGAACCTGTAAATAAGGGTCCCTTGGCAGGTACTGACAGCCTGTGCTGCAGGAAGGTTTTATGCAAGGTTCCATGCAAGGTTTTCCTGGCTGCTCTGTAGTTTGGAGCAGGAATTGTGGATGCTGTACCTCTGAGGGGATCTCTCTTTTGTTTGAATGGACTTCAAAGATCCAGGATGCATCAGGAAAAACCTTTCCAGCTCAGCAAAGATTACTTTGAAGTCTCACTTAAATAAGCAGAACTAATGAAAAGGACATGTGATTGAAGAAAAAATATTTTGTGTCACCTGGGAGCTGCGTCTCATGGAATTTGGTCCTGAATTCTCTGTAGGTCAAGAGAAGAATGAGATCAGGGAATTTAAAGCTATTGACACTGTGTAAATAGTGTAGGGCAGAGCTGAAAGTCTGCAGGAGTTTTCCATGGTAGAAGTATGTCTCTCTGCCTTGTGTGAGGAGATCAGGCATTTCTGTATATTTGGTACTTCTCGCTCTGGGGAAGTAGGCCAGGAGACTCTGGCAAAGGTTGAGTCTGTTTTGATGTAATATTCTTGATTTTTTGTTGCTGCCTGCTCAGTTAGCTGGATGTGAGATGGTATAGCCACCAGGCTCAATCTTCACCTCAGCTACACCAGTGCTGGATCCATCCCACTCAGTTACATGGTTTAACATGATGGGATTTAATATTTTCATCTCTATTTTTCTTTCCAGTCCCTGGAGGATAGTGGATGACTGTGGAGGGGCCTTCACCATGGGGGCCATAGGAGGGGGCATTTTCCAGGCTATCAAAGGCTTCCGAAATTCCCCAGTGGTGAGTAAAATCCTCTGAAGGTGCATTGACTGCAGTCTTGCCTCCACTGTCCTTCCCCAGGGAGTGTGGCAGTGAAGGGGAAGGAGAATAAATCCCTGTGCAGCGAGCAGGGCTGATTAAAGACCTCTACATTGTAATCCAGACCATGAGAATCTGTCCTGCTTCAAGATCTCTGGGGGTTCATCTTTTGGGTTAAAATTGCTGCTTCCCTGTTTGCTCTGGTGGCCACAGTGGAACACTGGTCACTTGTTCCTCCCTAACTGATGAACATTTCCCTCAGGATGGGGAAGTGCAGCAGGAAAGATCCATCTGCTTGTGGTTCTGTCTGCATGGAGGGACTGGAAGCCTAGGCTCTCCTTCCTCGCCTGGCCTTTCCCTTTCTTTTAAAACATGGAATGACTCAAAGAAAGAATATTTTTCTCCTTCAGATTTATATTAAAGGGTATATTTTTCTTTAATTAATCTCTTTTTAATTATTGCCATTTTTATTAGCTCAATTTTTTAATGCTCAGATTTGGTTTCAATACAGGAGTGAGCAAACATGGAAGGAAGTTTTGCTCATAAAAGTCAGTTTTCACTTTTGGGATATCTGCTGCAAAATTTTGGCTATAAACCCATTGCAAAGACATTTCATAAATTAAGATTCAATTGCTGCTTGAACATTAGTTTTAAAATTTCTCTGACTTCACAGATAAGGTGTTTTTGATGTTAGTCTGACCATAAGCTGTTGGTTCGAGGTGGGTTTAATAAATAACTGTTTCCAAACTAGTCAGATCCTGCAGACACTTCACTTACAAAGGACTGTGTGCTTAATTAGAGTATTAATTTTGCTTAGGACTTGCTAAATGTACCTATCCCCACTTCTGGGTGATTGTAACAAAAATAAAACTTGGTGGATATTCTTTAAACTGTGTTGAAGTGTGGGAGAATGTGTAATTGTTCTGTGGGGTCCTGGGTGTCATGTTGAGTATTGGACTCTGGAAGGCTCAGCATGACTTTGCTTCTCTTGGCTGCAAAGACACCTACAATTGCCCCTGCAGGAATGACTAACCATAGGACAGCTAGTGGGATTGCCCAGCAGCTGGGAAGAAAAAATTATACATGTGAAAAATCACTGCTTATCCTGATAAAATGTTACTGTAATGCCTCCTTCAGTCCCACTCAGACTGTGAACCCAGACTGTTGCCTGTCTGGTGACTGCAATTCCAGTACCTGACAGGTATTCCCACTGCAATTCCCACTGTACCTGACAGGAATATTGTATGGGAGTGATAAAAAGTGAAATAGGTGCAATGTACCCTTTGTCTCTGCTCCTTGCAGCTGCTGAGGGGGCTCAGAAATGTGTTGGGCCTGTGGCAGGGTTTTGCAGTATGGACTCAGCTTGGCTGTAAGATGTTACTGTTTTATTTTGACTGAATTCTCCTATTTTAGGGTGTAAACCACCGGCTGCGGGGCAGTTTGACGGCTATTAAAACCAGAGCTCCACAACTGGGAGGTAATGAATTTTGGAGGTTTGTTGCACAGAATTGACTGTTGTTAGATAACAGAGTTTGGGAATGTAACATGGTGCAGCTGCACTGACACCCGTGCTGAGTTTCAGCAGGTTTGTTGGCCCAAACAACGGGTAAATACAGTTCTAATATATCCAAAATGGGTTTGGTTGGGGAGGAAGCAGTCTGTTTCTGGAGTGATAAGCCAGCTGTAATAACTGGTCATATCTTAAACAGCAGAATTCCCTGGAGCCTCTTCATGGTGTGGAGGGGGTTAAGATAGAACTAACTCATTACAAGAAGTGATCCAGCTTGGATGAAAAAATAGAACTTGGGGGTGTTCATGCATGTGCTGTAAGATGCCAAGCTCCTGAGGCCACAGGAGCAGGGTTGGGTGAGTTGTGAGGTGTGACATGATTCTACATCATTGTCTGTAAGGAAGTATGTTAAAAAGGGATAAATCTGGAAGTTCCCTTAGCTAATCTGACTTTGTTAGGATGAAAGTTCCGTTATAATCACAGTTTGATAAATTTTCTGTAGTGAATTGAAGATAAGTGAGATCAGATGTAAAATGGGGGAGAGGGCAATGATGGCATGTCAAGTTGGAAATTTCCCTGTATTGATTTTAACCTGTATTTGGCTCTTTATGAGTTTGAATTTACTTCATGTCTGAAAGGGAGCACAGTAACACCACAGCATCTGTTGTGCAGCATAACTGGCTTCTCTGCTCTCTCCAATGTGGCTTTGGTTTGATTTGGAACAGGGAGCTTTGCTGTCTGGGGAGGTCTCTTCTCCATGATTGACTGCAGTATGGTCAGAATGAGAGGGAAGGAAGATCCCTGGAATTCCATCACGAGTGGAGCCCTGACTGGAGCCATTTTAGCTGCAAGAAGTAAGAAACTGGGGATATCAGTTGAAAATCTCCTATTCTCTAAATGTACAGTTCTCGTTGTTATGGCAAAACAACAGTCTGTGACACTCTAATTGGAATTTGCTGTCTCAGATGCTGAAAAATAATCCGAAACTTTTTCCCCGTGCTTAGGAAAGTAATAATCAGGCTCCCAAATGTTCCTGGTGTTCCTTAAAGGGAGGACGGGGGGGGGGGGGAGTTGCCCAGTAATTATCCCTTAATGCAGCTTAATGGACGCAAAATTACTGCTCTGTTTTAGGAGAGGTTAAGGCACAAAGAGGGTGGTGAGGCCCTGACACAGGTTACCCAGAGCAGCTGTGGCTGTCCTGTCCCTAGAAGTGTTCAAGGCCAGGTTGGATAGGGCTTGAAGCAACCTGGGATAGTGGAAGGTGTCCCTGCCCATGTCAGGGGGTGGAATGAAATGATCTTCAGGGTTCCTTCTAGCCTGGATTCATCCTGAAACCATCCTGGGATTCAATGGATTCTAACATGCAGCAAAGAAATTAAGTGTTGGTTTGTGCTTTTCATTTCCAGATGGCCCTGTTGCCATGGTTGGATCTGCTGCAATGGGGGGAATTCTCCTGGCCCTGATCGAAGGAGCTGGCATTCTGCTGACAAGATTTGCCTCCACACAATTCCCAAATGGTAAGGAGCCAGCAGAGGATATGTCACAAGGATTTGCTTTGCTGATGTGCCTCTGGCAGTCATCTTATCCTAGAGTGAATCTGCACTGCCCTGCCAGCTCCTGAGGCTGTGGAAAGCCAAGGAGGAGCTGCAGATGCTGATGACATGAGATTATCTCCCGTTGGGAGATGGGAGGTGGCATGGCTGAGAGCAGGGATGTCCCTGCTGTCCCTATTCAGGAGACATACTCAGAGAGTTCCTTGGGAAGTAGTCATCAGGGCACACTGCTGGCTCATCTTCAGCCGGCTGTCAACCAGCACCCCCAGGTCCCTTTCTGCCTGTCCAGCCACACCGTCCCCAGCCTATAACACTGCAGGCGGTTATTGTGGCCAAAATGCAGGACTTGGCACTTGGACTTACTGAACTTCATCCTGTTAGACTCAGCCCATGCCTCCAACCGTTCCAGGTCTCTCTGCAGAGCCCTCCTACCTTCCAACAGATCGACACACCATCCTAGCTTAGTGTCATCTGCAGATTTACTAATGAAAGACTCAATTCCCTCATCCATGTCATTAATAAAAATATTGAACAGAGCTGGCCCCAGCACAGAGCCCTGAGGGACACCACTGGTGACTGGACACCAGCTGGATGCAGCACCATCCCCACCACTCTCTGGGCCTGGCCATCCAGCCAGTTCTGAACCCAGCAAAGAGTGCTCCTGTCCAAGCTGTGGGCTGCCAGCCTCTCCAGGAGTGAGCTGTGGGAGACAGTGCCAAAGGCCTTGCTGAAGTCCAGATACACAACATCAGCAGCCTTTCCTGCATCCACCAAGTGGTTCACTTGGTCATAAAAGGAGACCAGGTTGGTCAAACATGATCTACCCTTCCTAAACCCCTGCTGGCTGGGTCTGATACCCTCGCTGTGCTGTAAGTGCTGCATGATGACACTCAGTATAAACTGTTCCATGACCTAACTGGGTACTGAGGTCAGGCTGACTGGCCTGTAATTGCCAGGATCCTCCTTCTCACCCTTGTTATGAATGGGCATCACACTGGCCAGCTTCCAGACACCTGGAACCTCACCAGTGAGCCAGGACTATTGGTAAATGATGGAGAGCAGCTTGGCAAGCTTATCTGCCAGCTCCCTCATCAACTTGGGATGGATCCCATCTGGTCCCATGGATTTATGAATATCCAAGCAGCTCAGCAGTTCTCTGCCTGCCTCCTCCTGGGGGACCATTCTGCTCCCTGATATGATCGAGCAACCCAAGAGGACAGTTATCCTGAAGGCAAGTCTTCTCACTAAAAACTGAGACAAAGAAGGTGTTAAGCACCTCTGCCATCTCCTCATTTGCAGTTACTAAGTTCCCTTCTGCATCTAATAGAGAACAAAGGTTAGTCTTACTCTTCCTTTTACCACTAATATATTTATGAAAACATTTTTTTGTTATACTTTACAAAAGTCACCATTTTAAGTTCAAACTGAGCTTTAGCGTCCCTATTTTTTTCCTTACATACTCTAGCAGCCCTCTTAAATACCACCTGAGAAACTGGATCCTCCTTCCAAAGATAATACATCCTTTTTTAATTCCGGAGTTCCTTCAAAATCTCCTTGTCTATCCAGGCTGGACGTTTGCCTCATCGACTTGTCTTTTGACACACAGGGACAGTCTGTTCCTGTGCCCTCAAGATCTCCATTGTGAAGCATGCCCACCCTTCCTGAATTCCTTTATTTTTAAGGACTACTTCCCGAGGAACTCTCTGAATAAGTCTCCTGAATAGGCCAAAGTCTGCCCTCCAAAAGACCAGTGTAAAAGTCTTATTAATGTTCCTCTTGACTTCACCAAATTTTGAGAAATTTATAATTTCATTATCACTATGCCCCAAGTGGCCTCCAACCACCACATCTCCCACCAACCCATCTATTTGCAAATAACAGATCTAAAACAGTCCCTCCCCTGGTGGGCTCACCCACCAGCTGCGACAACCCAAATCATTCCACAATTCCATAGATTCTATGAAACTCGGAGAGAAGTGGTTTGTCTTTGGAGCAGCTTGAACAGCATACTTTTCCTAAAAGAGAGCCAAAGAAGGGTTTTGGACAAGGGGAGATGGCTTGCCACTGCTAGAAGGCAGAGTGAGATGGGATATTGGGAAGAAATTCTTCCCTGTGAGGGTGGTGAGGCCCTGGTCCAGGTTTCCCAGAGAAGCTGTGCCTGCCCCATCCCTTGAAATGTCCAAGGTCAAGCTGGATGGGGCTTGGAGCAGCCTGGGATAGTGGAAGATGTCCTTGCCATGGCAGGTGGTAGAATTGGATAAGCTTTAAGGTCTTTCCCAAGCCCAACCAGTTTTTGATTCTATGCAACTTTAGAAACTTTTTATGAAAAGGGTTTTTTTTGGGGGGTTTTTTTGGATTTTTTTTATGAAACCCAAACAATTCCAGGGTTTATGATTCATTTTAAGAGGGATTTATATAAACAAACCAGCTGTGAATTCTGTTAATAGGAAGAATCTCCTGCATTTTGGTATTTATTTGCCTTTTCCCCTGTCCCTCCTCCAGGCCCACAGTTGTCAGAGGATCCATCCCAGCTCCAGCCACCTCCATTCAGTGACTACCGACAGTATCAGTGATGGTCCCCGACCACCTCCTCCTGCTCCTCTTCTTCCTCCTCCTCCTCTTTCTCTTCCTTCCCTGTTCCTGAGTGGTCCCACCTGGAGGATGTGGAGTGGGTTTGTACTTACACCAGTGGTTGTTCCTTACACACCGTGCCAGGAGGACCTGCAGCATTTCTCAATGTCAAACTGCTCAGGAGAACTTTTAGAAAAGAAAATCTATTTATTCCTGATATATTCCATTGCTGTAATGTTACACATGTCTGGTAGAATACAAGGAAGTTTGAGACAAGGACCAAATGGAGTCTTGTCATCCTTTGGACACAGACTGGAGTGAAAGTCTTGGAGTCTCCTCTGGGATATTGTGCCTGCAGTGAATGCAGCTGGAATGTAGCCTCTTCCCTGTTAGATTTAGGTTATGGGGCTGGAGGGGGAAGCATTGCACCTGCTGCCAGCACAGCCTCCTGCTTTTCATCTCAGATCTTGCCCTGAGCAGAGTTACCACATCTCCTCTGTGGTTTTGTCCTTAAACTCCAGCTGTGGAAGCCCCTTCCCTCTTGCCAGCAGTTACAAAATGACATCCAGTGAGGTTTTTTGTTGTAACTCGTTAATTAATTGACACCATTGCTTGCTGGCAGCTCCTTATACAGTATGGAGCCGGTGATTTTCCATCCAAACAGCTCAACAAAAGGACACCCTCACCTCTGGGGGATGGCAGGGACAAGTGGCACAGGGGCTGTAGTGGCTCTGCCTACACTCATTCACCCATAGGTCAGGCTATGGCCTTCTGCTGCGTGAGTTGGGCTTTCCTGTGCTGACCTCTGCCCCTCCAAACCCCCTGCTAATCACTGTCCCTTGTGCACCAGGAGAAGCCTCTGACTGGGGCATAGTCCTGCACTGCCCCCACCCTAGACAGTCTGTGACACCTCTCCTGCCCTACTGAGCCCCAAGGGAAGTCACAGTCATGGAGCTGTCACCAGCCAGGGCTGTGTTTCCTGCCCTGTCATCACTACAATGCCCCAATTTCCTGTTTTATTCCAGTTCAGTCCAGAGACCACTGCAGCTGGAGGGATCCCACTGCCCCAGGGATCCCTGCTCCTGCCCTGCTCCTTCGAGTGCCCAGAGCCCTCTCTTCCCCACCTCAAAAATGGACATGGACACAGCAGTGACACTGAACTATTGACCTTTTTATTTCAATCAGCTACAGCAGCTCTACATTCCCTACAACACTGTCCTTCCTCCCGACAGCAAGGGAGCCGAGGACTGCAGTGGCAGCGCGTTGTCTTAAAGCTTAGTATTAAATATTAAATATTCTTTCATTTATGTTTACATTACTTTGTCAAGGAAAACAGAACAAAACAAAAAGGACAATTAAAACTTTAAATTACATGAGTGTGTGCCCATGCCTGGGGCTGCCCCAGTCAGGCACTGGTGTGGGGGATATGCAAAACTCCTGGTGCATGAGGAGCGGGATGTGCTCGGCTGTGCGGGAGCAGGGAGCTGTTCCCTGTGCTGTCGGAGCAGCAGGTGATCCGGTGCAGCTAAAACACTGTCTGGAGGAGTCTGGAGCGCCCCTGCAGCCCCAGTGCAGTGCGTGGGGAAGGGGGCGAGGATTTGGTCAACAACTTTGCTAAAGGATTTATCCATTTCTTATTTCTTTGTTTCTTTAAAAAAACAAACCAACAACCCCAAATGGTTTTGAGTCTTCCTTTGATTTTAGCAAAGACAAGAGTTTAAAAAGCACTTAGGAAGCTTGTACTAAAACCAGGAGCTCTCAGAGGAGAGAGTCATCTGTGCACCCCCCTTCCAGGCCGTAGCGGAATTCCTGCAGATTGGACACCCCATAGAAGTGGACAAAGGCTGCAGCCACCACCAGCACGTGGAAGATCTGATGAGACTGGAACTGCAGGGAAGCAAAAAAGCCTTTAGACCACGCCAAAGGGGACAGCAACATTGTCAACACCTCCTCTTCTGCTTCGATGGTCCAGGACTGTCCTCTGTGCTCTGCTCCCCACTCCGCTGCACCCAGCAGCGATTTCCACCCTGTACTTTGCCCTGCCCACGCACAGAACCTGTTCAAGGTCTGCCTGCCAGCATGTGCTGAGGCACAGCCGGATACCCCCAGCCTCCAGCCCCTCAATGCCCCCTCCCCTGACCCGAGAGCTGCCCCCAGACAACCTGTTCACCCCCACACTCACCCAGATGTCAAACTTGCCCGGGAAGAAGCGCTCAGGGATGCGGGCAGCGTAGAGCCCGGCGCCCGTGATGTACATCACAGCCATGAGGAAGAACCAGCCCATCTGCCCCACTGTGGTGGCCTTCACAAAGCCCTCGGCAATGGTGAAGTGCATGGTGGGCACAACCCCGCTCAGTCCCAGCCCCAGGAACACGCCTGCAGCCCAGAGAGGAGGTCAGGGAAAAGAGCTCAAGTGTGGAAGGGGAGCCACTCCTCCCACAAACTCCCCTTGATCCCTCATCCTGTGCTAGGGAAGCTGCTTTTCTTCACTGAATTTATAGAATATCTCAAGCTGGAAAGGACTCATAAGGATCATTGTGTCCAACTCTTGGCCTGCACTGGAGACCCCCAAACAATCTCACCCTGTGCCTGAAAGCGTTGTCCAAACACTTAAAACTTCTCCAATCCTCATGGCACTTATCCTTCACAAAATGAAGGACCCACAGTTCCACAGGGGAACTGCCCCTGTGCTCACTGGGCAGAACCCACCCAGTGTTTCTTATGCAGGGCTGCAGCAGCTCCCGCACCTGGCTACGGGAATGGACATTTTGGAAGGTGCCAGCCTTTTGGATTGCACCAGGAACACAGCCATGCCTTCCAGGAAAGTAATTTCTTGCAGCTCCTGAGGAAGAAGCTGAAATGTTCAACTTTGGCCTCTGATGAGTTGGCAGACAACAAGTGGCACCATAGTGACACTGGCCTGGAGAGGCTCTGGGTGGCACTCGGCTGGATCCTGCTCATGCTGGGGGCACAAGATGCAGTGGGGAGGAGCCATGGGGACGCGAGTCCTGCCTGTCCCCTGCCCTCATATGGGGGCTCTCAGGTGGCCTCTGCCTCAGCATGGTCTTTCCTCACTCATGTAGCCAGGACTGTTCTGAGAGACATTTGCTTCAGGACCTCTGGGAGTTGGGGAGGGAGGTGTCTCCTGGTGCTCAGCAAGGCTGATAGGATCTGCCATTAAAACTGGGGTAAATTGGGGTGTGGGGCTGGAGGCAGACCCCCCACTCCAGCCCCAGGAAGAAAGGGACCAGCCACCGTGTCCCTGGCAGGGAAGAACTCAGGAATGTCTTCCTCCTCCGCCCCAGCTGCAGGTTCCTGCTGCTAAACTGCTTCCCAGAGAAGGCAGAAAAGGCAGAGCCCCAGCCTGCCCAGGGCTATTTTAAAACTCCAGACCTCAGGCTCTGTTCAGATTAATCCCCAGCACAGCAAGAGATGGCAGGAGGCCACTCCCTGCAGTGCTGTGCTGCTCAAGGGGAATGAATCCTGCAGGTGCCCAGAGCTTCTCCCAAATGGAATCTGCCCAAAGTGCCTCCCAGGATCAGGGGAGGAGGGAGCTCCTACCTGCTCTGGTCTGCCTGTGCTTGGGGGTTGCAAATCGGTCCCACTGTGCCACAATGATGGCAGAGATACCCAAGACACAGACGATGGAGAGGTAGATGAGTCTTGGCTGTGGGGAGCAGTAGAACGAGTAGTAGAGCCACGGGACAAAGCTCCCCATGATCAGCAGTGCAATTCCTGAATAATCCAACCTGCAGGCAGGGTGCAATGACAGAGAGCCACAGGTGAGCCCCAAAATCCACCCCCTCCATGTGTGGGAACTCTCCAGCCTGCACCTGAGTGGAGTCACTGGGCAAGGAGGGGTGTGCTGGGCAGGTGTGACAGGAGAAAGGGCCTGGGCACAGTGGGAATGCTGGGGAGGGGCAAGAGGAGCATGGAGCTCAAACCACCAGGAACAAATCCCTGTGCGCATGGATCTGTGATCCTCTACTCATCTCACCACAGAAACATAGCCCCTGAACTGCCCGCATTGCCTTCCCAGGACCACAAGGGCATTCCTGCTGGATTTGTTCTGGAGACAGGATCCCATGGGATCTCTGGCAGTTGTGCAAAGTGGATGGGCAGGATTCCCAGCAAGCAGCACCCAAATAAATGCAATTAACAGCCATATGGGAGCAGAATGTCACTTGAGAGCCTCACTGCAAAGGCTGATGGGAGCTTCACCCTCGGAGCAGCCCGGGAACAGGCACAAACCACTGACCAGCCTTCCCACTCTCCTGGGAATCCTCTTTGCATTGCTTCTTTCCATTTGGCTTCAGTCCAAACTGGATCCAAACCAGAAGTTTTCAAAAGCATCCAGTAAACTGGAACCTGCCAAGCTGGCCATGGCCCCAGCTGCCCAGTGAGAGCAAGACCCCTCCTCATTTCACTACTATAAGGGGCATAGAGCCTGTTCCCTTGGGAGCACAGAAGCCATTCCCTTGGGAGCCAGGATCCTGTTCCCTTGGGAGCTGCAGGGTCCCAGGATCTTTATCATGCACCTGAGGCCCCTGACCTGGCATGTTTAAGGTGCTCAGGCAGAACCCTCCAGAACCCTGCTATGGTTCCCCTCAGTTCCATGCTGGATTGGTTGATGCTCCCTTCTCCCAGGGATAAAACATTTGGGAATGCTGTGCTTTCCAAGAGAAAGTGCTGCAAAAATTCAAAACCTCCCAGGAGACCACACAACCACA
Organism: Passer domesticus; assembly: GCF_036417665.1. Lineage (NCBI taxonomy): Eukaryota > Metazoa > Chordata > Aves > Passeriformes > Passeridae > Passer > Passer domesticus. Next base: position 151,461 of record NC_087498.1, read on the forward strand.
CTCATGCTGACTCACTTCGAAAAAGTCCGTGAGACCTTCTCCGAGTGACAGTACACAGTGTGGAAAAGCCAGGAGAAGCTGAGGCACAGCACTGCTCCCAGGAAGAACATCCCGAACACCACCTTCTCTTGGAGAGGAGCCATAAAGTACATGTTGGGCCGCAGCATGGTCAGGATCCCCAGGCAGAGGAACAGAACAAACCCTGCAGAAACACATGGAGAGGGAAGTCAGGGGGACAGTGGGGAATTTCAGCAAAGCCAGGATAAGAACATTCCTGGCCATGCTCCTGGAGGTCCTGGATGTATCCCAGAAGTGCTCAGTAACCCACAGTGGGTCCTTTGGCTGAGGCCTTTGTGCAAATAAGAAGGGGAAGGGGCAGGCACAGGGCAAAGAGCTGCTGAGCTGCTATTTCACAGGGTCATGGAATCACAGACTGGTTTAGGTGGGAAGGGACCTTAAAGCTCACCACATTCCACCCCCTGCCATGGGCAGGGACAGCTTCCACTAGCCCAGGTTGTTCCAAGCCCTGTCTAACGTAGCTGTAGACACTTCCAGGGATGGGGCAGCCGCAGCTGCTCTGGAAAACCTGGGCCAGGGCCTCACCACCCTCACAGGGAAGAATTTCTTCCACTCTCCCATCTATCCCTGCGCTCTGGCAGTGGGAAGCCATTCCCCCTTGTCCCGTCCCTCCAGGACCTTGTCAAAAGTCCCTCTCCAGCTCTCCTGGAGCTCCTTTAGGTACTGGAAGGGGCTCTGAGGTCTCCCTGGAGCCTTCTCTTCTCCAGGCTAAGCACTGCCAGCCAGCTCCAGAGCATAAGAGCTCCAGCCCTCAGAACATCTCTGTGGCCTCCTCTGACTCATTTCAGAGGAACATCCTCTGAGGCTCCCCTGTTTTGCCCAGGACACATTTCCCTGTCCCACTCCTGCAATGGCTGAGCCCAGCCCTTGTCCCTCTCTCCCAGGGAGCTCCAGGCACTCCATGTCTGATCCTCATGCATGCACAGGATCCACACAGGGAGCCCTGGGCATGGAGAGGACCCGGCCCCAAGCCTGTTCTGACCCTAATGCAGGGTCTGAGTACCTCCAGCCCCAGGGCTCCCCCTTCCCCACAGTCACCCAGCAGGTGTGTCCAGATGTTGCCTGTCTCGGTGTGTATCCGGAAAATGCTCCGGAAGCAGGCGCGGAAGGAGGGCATGGGGGGCCGGTGTCCATGCAGGAGGTAATCGTTGTCCTTGAGCCAGTCGGGCAGGACATCGTATGGGATCACACGCCAGCGCCCTTCCCACACCTGCAACAAACCAGGGGGATCAGGACAGCCCAGAGCCCCAGATCCACGGGGAACAGCCCAGCTCCGGGATGCTCCTCAGGGACTGGAAGTTGGGCTTCTCTGACATCAGGCACCCTGTGGGACCCTGCAAGCCACTCACCCACATCCTGCCCTTTGTTCTCCATAATTTCCCAGGGAGTGATTCCCAGTCACCCCAGGCAGTCATTTTACCCCCACCTCAGTTCCTACAAGGACTGATTCCCAGCCCCTGAAGGGAGTGATTCCAGGACCCCCAAGGAAGTCAGGGGTGATTAACACCCTCAGCTTTAACCCTTCCACACCCACAGACTGTTCCCTGCGGTGGGAATTCCCATTTGATCAGGGAAGAATCCCAGGAGCCACAGTGACTGTGGGCACTGGGTGACACCCCAGGAACCACCCAGGCCCGCAGGAACATCTGAACTGCTCCCATGTTCTCACCCACCATGGCTGGGCCAACCTCATCCAGGCCATCCCCTCCCCACACCGTTCCCGGGGATGCTGCTGGAAGCAGCCCAGCAGAGCTGGAGCCAGCTGCAGCCAGTGGAGCTTTATGTGGACACATCCTGTCACCCTAAACCTGGGGACTGGGGAATCTGCTCCAAAATCAAGACTGGGGGATCGCCACAGGTTCCGGTACCTTGTACACAAACTCTTCCATCTTCTCCATAGCATGGTGAGCCTGCAGAGGCAAGGTCAGCACCCGCACCACTTCCTCCTCCTCCTCACGGACCACTGGGCATGGTGGGTCCTCAGCCTGCAGTGAGAAGAGCCAGAAGGGAATTGGTTCCAGCCCCCAGGAATCATCCCTGCCCTTCTGAGAGCATCTGGGGTTTCATCCCTCTGATGGGATGGGCAGGACTCGCTGGTCACCCTCGTTTATGCAACACGCTGCTGCCTGACCCATCCCGGGCATGCTAATCCCAGACTTATCCTGTCGAAAAGTGGGATTAGTACCAGGGATTTTCATCCTTACAACCAAGGCTGGAATGGCCGCTTGGCCCACCCGGGAGACCCAAGTGGGCCCACCCGAGCAGAGGCAGCCCCGAGCTGGGAACGCTCTGGGTCCCGGCACAGCTCCCGCTCTCCTCAGCCAGGAAGGGGCTCGGGAAGGTGATTCCCGGCCCTGTGGAAATGCTGGGGCACCGGAAACACTCCGTACAGACACAGCGATGCCGGTGACATCCCTGTGAAGGACTATCCCGGCTCCATGCCTGCTGGCAGGAGCAGTTTAGGCCGGCTCGTAACACGGACCGGCCCGAGGAACAACGCGGAGCCGTACTCCTGTAGCTCTTAATGGGATAACGGGCAGATTCCCGGGATAATCCGCGAAGACGGAGCGCGGAGACTGAGCCAGGCTCTGGATTCCCTCCCGCCGGGGCTCCCGGAGGGGCTCACGCTGGCCGCGCCGGTGGCTCCTTGGTCCCCCTTCTCTTCCAGGAGCGGCCCCAGCTCGGCGAGCTCCAGGTGCGCCCGCTCCCGCTCCCGGTCTCGGCCGGCGGCCACCATCCCGCTGCCCGCCCCGGCGGGGGCCTTGCGGGACGCCATCGGGGCGGCGGGTGCGTGCGGCTCCGAGGCAGCCGGTGAAGGTCCCTCCGCGTCCTTCTGCCGCCGCGCTGGAGGGGGAAGCAGCACAGAGTTACCGGGACCGAGGGAACCGGCGACAGGGCTCTCGCCGGCGGGTTGGACACAGCGGACGCCCCGCTGCCCCGCCCGTCCCTCACCGGCCGCTACATCCCGCGGGCGGCGGCGGCACCGGAAGCAACGCTGAAGGAACGGGAACGCACAGCGCTGCTTCCGGCCTCGGGGCCGCGCCCCCACCAGAGCCCCGCCCCGAAGAAGAGTGCTCTATGATTGGTCAATATCACTGTCTGTCTGTCTTTTCCCCGCCTCAACGGCCGCCGCCCGCTGCGATTGGCCGAGCCGCCGGGCTGGGGTGCCGGCGGAAGCCGCTCTGGCCGCGCGGCGCGGCTTTGCGGCTGCGCGCGCGGCTGCCCCCTGGTGGCAGCGCGGCCGTGAGGGGCGGGCCGCGCTGCGGTGACGCGGACCCCGCGTTCCAGCCGAACCCGGGCCCCAGGGCGAATTCCCTCACCTTTTAAAACTTAACCGTCGTAATTCAGTTTAGGTGCTTTAATGAAGAAGTTTGCGTTTCAAGTATTGAGTAAAGTCACATCACCAAAACAAATACACGTTAGGCAGGCAAAGGATGTGCTTTAGATACGCGGGTTCATGTAAATTTTACTGTATTTAACCTTTTACTCCTCGCTGTGCTTGATTTGTGGAAACCTCCTCTTCGTACCTGGTGCAGAATAAATAATATTTCCTTTCTAAAGTGAGTTTGTGTTTAGAGAGCTCCTAAAGTAGACAACAAGAGGAACAGACCCTGTCACCCATCTGGGATGTCCCAACAGCCGATGGCCCTTGCAGCACCGCCTGCCTGCCCACGCCAGGCCATTGAGGGCTTTCCCAAATGGCCACAGCAATTAGCAATGGCCGAGGTCACCCCTGCCTGGTGGGGCGGCTCGTCTTTCCCTGCCCAGAGGTTTAATTTCCTTGGCTGACAAGAGCAGGAGACTCCCAGCCGCCGGCTGCACAATGGTGGATCCTGTTCCCCATCAATCATTCATGGCCTTGCTGCTGGAAGAGATTTCTTGGGGACTGCTGGAGTAGCGAGGGGGGAGAGATTTTCCAACCTTGGTGATGTTATATAGGTGCTGGGAGCACCAGGAAGGTTGGAGGTACCTGGGTCGCCCACTATCCCCGCAGGGTGAGTGGTGTGGGGGCTGAAAGGAGCACAGGATTTAGAGAGGACATGGGTTTGGAGGGGACATGGAATTTGTAGGGGACATGTGATTTGGTGGGGACACAAGGTTTTAGGGGACATGGGTTTGTAGGGGACACAAGATTTGGAGGGGACACAGGGTTTAGACAGGACAAAGGACGGGAGACATAGGGTTTGAAGGGGACACATGGTTGGGAGGGGACATGGATATGGAGAGGACACAGGTTTAGGGCTTTTTGGAGTGTCATGGGAGAGGGTGGGGATAGAAAATGATCTGGGAATTCTGGGATGCTGTATACCCCCACATTCTGCTGGAGCATGGGGTCCAGGACAAGGGTTGGTTGTGGGCAGGGCTCTGCTCTCCTCTCCACAGGGACAAATGCTGCCGTGTCCCCCCTCCCGGTGTCCCCATGGGTGTGCTGAGCTGCATGAAGTACCTGATGTTCATCTTCAACGTGCTGGTGTTTGTGAGTCCCCTGTGGGATGTAGGGGTGGAGGGAACCCGTGCCTGGGGACTGACAACTCCAGCTGGCTCAGGGGTGGGCAGCACCAGTCCCAGGGAGGGAACCAAGGGTTGGAGCATCCCCCATCCACATGGGTGACATTTCTGTCTGGCTCAGGGGTGGGTGACACCCATTCCCAGGGAAGGGACCAAGCCTTGGACATTCCCTGAGCCTGTGGTCATCTCCTGATGTTCCCTTGCAGGCGGGGGGAACATGCCTGGCAGGCATGGGAGTCTGGGTGGCCGTGGACCCGGCTGGTTTCCAAGACATCGTGGCCACCAGGGCTGTGCTGAGCGCAGGCGCGTGGCTGCTGCTGGCCGTGGGCATTGTCCTGTCCCTGCTGGGCTTCCTGGGCTGCTGTGGGGCCCTGCGCCGGAGCCGCCCGCTCCTGCTGCTGGTGAGGGAGGGAAGATGGGTGGGAAGGGGCTGCAGGATATGGCCAGGGGGAACTGGGGGCGGGAGTCATGGGCTGGATGGTGGGGGGGGTGCAGGTGTTCCTGGAGGAACGAGGAGCTGGTGCTCCTCATCCTCAACATGTCCTGCTGTCCACTCCCCACCTCATGAGTCTCAATTTAGAGTCCAGAGGATTTATAAAGCCATCAAGTAGGGTAAATTCTCTCTGAAGCCACTGGCTTGTCTCATTGTGGCATTTCCAAGATGACCCCACTGCTGGTAAGGGGCAGAAAAACGCCTGTTTGAGCACCAAGACTCCCATTTCTTCAGCATCCTCGGTCCCTTGCAGACACTGCTTGTTTTTAACCCCTGTCTTGCAGCCACAGTGGTCAGAGATGTGGCATCCATCCCCAGGAGCTGTACACGTGTCCCTGGTCTCGGGGACATAGAGCACAGGCAGGACTGGTGCAGAGGAGGGCAGGGATAATGTGAGCAAGCTGCTGGTGGGATCAGGCCGGTCTCTGATTCCTTCACCTGCTGCCTTCCAGTTCTTCATCCTCGTCAGCCTCGTCTTCCTCATGCAGCTCATTGGGGCCGTTCTCTTCCTGGTGCACTGGAAACAGGTACCAGCACCGTCCCCACTGTCACCAGCCTCCCTCTGTCACGCCGTGGCTCTGAGGCCACCAGGTGACTGGGGCTGGTGTAGCGACACCCTTCTCCTCACCTCCATAATCAGCACCATGATACAAACTGCAAAGCAGGTGGGAGGGATCCCCTGGGTGCCCAATTCCCCTCAAAAGGAGCTAATCCTGAGCAGAGTGGGAGAGGAACAGTCCCAGCCCTGGCACCGATTCCACAGGTCCAGCCTGAGCACTTCCTGTCTGAGCTGCAGAGGAACTATGCTGGGGACGAGGGTGCTGAGGTGTTCTCCACAGCCTGGAATACCCTGATGGTCACGGTGAGCAGCTGGGAGACTCCTGGGGAATGCACAGGATCCACCAAGGGTGACCATGGTGATGATGTTTCCCTTCTGTTCCAGTTCTCGTGCTGTGGTGTTTTAGGACCTGAAGACTTTGGGAATGGCTCCCGCTTCCAGGAGCTGCACCCAGGGATGCCATGGCCACGGGCATGCTGTGCACGGGATGGGCTTCTGCAGGTGGGAGAACTCCTGGGCTGGGAGCAGTGCCAGGACAGAAGCCCTGGCTACATCCATGAGCAGGTACGGCAGAACTCTGCTGTGTCCGTGTACCTGTCCCAGCCTCAGCCCTTCCTAGGCTCACGGAGTGAGCATTAGGGACAGAAACCAGGGACACTGCCTGGTTCTGCTTCAACAGTCCAGTGGCTCCCAAAGTCTTCAGCTTGTCCTGAAGGACCCCCCCCCACACATCCCCCTGCAACCCAGTCCCCCTCTGGGCTCCCTGTGGCCATGGGGAACATGAGAGAGCCCCTCCCTCCTCTCTCTGCCCCAGGGCTGCTTCTCTACCTTCGGCAAGACTCTGCAGAGGTACATCTCCCTCCCTGGGACCTGCAGCTTAGCTGTGCTAGGCATTGAGGTAATGAGGCGGGGCCGGGGCAGGGCAGGCAGAACATCCACTCCTTGTGGCAGGGGGGGTGCCCAGTGGGCAAGGAGAGCAGAAATGGGCTCAGGTCTCAGGGTACAGAGCCTGCTCTCTGCTGCAGATAGGGCAGGTGGAGGAACAAGGAAGGGTTTGTTTTACTCTCCCTGGGTCTCCTTGCCCTGGTGTCCCTGTGCAGCACCAGGAGACCTGGCCCAGGCCCCTCAAGGGCCACAGCAATGGCCCCAGGCCAGGGATCCTCCAGCCCCTCTCTGCCCCTGGCCTGGCCTGGCCCTGCTATGGGGCTGACCCTTTCCCACCTCCATCATTCCAGATCTTTGCCATGTTCTTCGCCTTCTGCCTTTACTACAACTTCGACTGAGTGGAACAGGGACACGCCAGGGGTTTGGGAGCAGCTGAGGACACAGCCTTTCCTCACCCAGCAGAGATCAGCTCATCACTGTATAAATGACTCAGACCCCGGGTGGGAATGAGTAAATAAATTTAATTAGAATCCATTAAAGTTACAAAGCAAAGAGGGGACAGCACTAGAGCATAGCAACACTCTCTCTGCTCACCAGAGGCTCAGCTCACAAAAGTATCTTCACCTTTTATACACTCAAGGTTGCATCAGCCACATTAATATTCATACATGGTCCTTCTGTGTCCTCCCAGCACTTCCGTGGCTTTGCCCATATATATATACTTGGCTCCTCCTAGGGTCCATGACCTCATTCTTAGAAGTAGATTTGGCTCTTCCCAAGGGCTGTCAGTTAGCCCTCTGTGCCTCTTTGTTGGTGGAGCCCCTCTTACATCTTGATTGCTGGTGAGCTGTTACCCTGCCAAGCCTTCCAGCAACAAGTGTCCCCCACTCCCTGCTGCCTCTTGCAAGGAACAAGTATACACCCTCCCCCATATTTTTGACAGTTCTGTTGGCCAAAGCTGCCAAGCAGCAATGACACAGGGGAAGGGGAGGATTGGAGGGAGAGCAGAAAACGGTTCAAAACCAAACTGGAACAACAGAAGTACATGTCAAAAGAACTGTGAACCTTAACAGAACTTCTTCTCACCATACTTAATAACTCCTCCTCATTTGCATGAGCCAATCACTACACCTTATTCACAACAATACCCCCTTTTTCTCTTGATGCCTCATTTATGTGGCTCATGAAAATTAGTCTCATTTCCAATTTCATTACAACACTTGAAATTGACCAACCCAACATTAACCATATTTACTTAAAATTTTCCACCCTAACATCAACCACATTACAATATCCAATAATAAAAAAACAATTCATATAGAGTCTAGTAAAATCAACTTCTCTTAACTCGTTCTCCTTATATTTGATTATATCAACTTGAACTATATTTGAATGAGTTCTAACAGTATCTGTTGACGTGGTTCAGGGTAGCAAAAACCTTGGGTCTCCCTGAGAAAATGATTGATGGCTCTCATGACATGGGTAGTCCTCTGTAATAAAAGGCAAGTGACAGACAAGAATGGGAGTAACAGAGGTCCAGTATGGCTTTTACTTCATCCCACCATGCCTCATAGGGTCGCTACCTATAGTGGGGATGTATGCTTTTCCTGGTGCAAGTACAGAGGCCAAGCCAGTCTTGCCTCCATCCATTTGTTACTTCTCCCAATTTTGTCACCTTCCAATTTTAGTTACCTTTAGTACTTTTTCCATTATGATCTTTTCCTGGTCCTCCAAGCCCTTCCCATTTAACAGACTCTAGTAGTTTCCACCCACAGAGAGAGCTAAACACAGTAATATGTCACATACTAATGTTAATATGTTACACCCTCTCCCTTTTGACGAATACAATCCTGGTCTTTCTGCTGGGAGCTGAAGTGTCTTTCCCTAGTGTGAAGTCAAGGTCTCTCAGAGCCCATACAAACTTGGCTGTCCTTCCCCATTTTCTGTGCTACTTGGAACATTCTCTAGGTTATTTGGATTACCTCAGTTTGTTACCTCTTAATTCCCATTTAAGAGTCAGTTTTGTATCACCTGGTTCAGATGTTATAGTCCAGTCCTCAGGTTCTTCCACAGGTCCTTTGACTTGGCTAGTGTGGGTCCACCCTCGTGCAGCGGTTCTGACAGCTCAGTTGTTATTTGCACTTGAAAGGGACCTTCCCATTATGGTATCAATGGTTGTTTATTCCAGGATTTAATTAACACCCAATCCCCAGGTTTTATGTGATGTATCTTGAAGTCTAGAAGGGAAATTTGGGGAATCATTCCTCATTTTTGTAAGTCCTCTTGATTTTGGGCTATGGTCTTAACATATTTCATGACATTTACTTCCCCCTCTTCATAGGTCACAGCTTCATGGGTTGAAGCTAAAAAGGGTAACCCAAACATCATCTCAAAAGGGGATATACCAAGGTTGGACCAAGATTGTATTCTAACCCATAGAAATGCTAGGGGTAAACATCTTATCCAAGACATTTGAGTCTCAATCATTAACTTAGTCAAGGTTCTTTTAAGGGCCTGATTCATCCTCTCAATCCATCCAAAATTTTGTGAGTGCCATAGTGTATATAAATCCCATTTTATTTCCACTGCTTGACCTATCTGTTGTAAAACATTGGAAGTGAAGTGTGTCCCCCTCGCTGAATCAATCCTCTTCACCATCCCATACTGGGGAGTAATTTGTTCTAACAGCATCTTGGAGACAATATTAGCCATGGCCCTCACAGCAAGTATAGCCTTGATCCAGTGAGTCAAATGATCACTAAGACCAGTAAGAATTTCCGTCACTGGATCTGGGAAGTTCAGTGAAGTCCACTTCTATACTTTTAAAGGGTCTTGGGGCTAGTTCTCGCCCTCCTGGGGTTACTTTTATCATTGCCTGTTTGATCACCGTTTGACAAACTCCACATTTACCAACTATTTGCTTTGCTATTCCAATGACTCCTACACACCCATAATTCTTTAAAACTCATCACAGAGGGCTTGGGTACTCAAATGGGTCTTTTGGTGTATTCTGTCTAATACTTCTTTGGTAAGGGGTCTATTTAACATTTGCCTTCTGTCTGGGATACCTGCATCATTCTTCTCTGCCCCTATCTTTCTCAGTCTGTCCTCTTCTGGTTTACTAAACCTTGGAATCCCTGATTCTTTGTCTTTGATGTTAGGACTATCATCATTCTCTCCTCCCTATTTTCTGCAGCATCCTTTGCTTCTCTATTGGCCAGATTGTTTCCCCTGATCTCTATGGCCACTCCCTTCTGGTAACCCCTTAATATGGACTATAGCAATCTCTTCTGGTAACCTCAGGGTTTCTAAGACTTCCAGTCAATCTTTCATGTATCAGTCCCTTCCCTCATGAGTTAAAAAGCCCTCTTTCTTCCCTTATTTTTCTGAAGGCATATTTTGAGTGCACTACTCCAAAGGCATGTTTTGAGTCAGTATAGATTGTCCTTTTTTTTATGGTCTAGTAGTTTTAAAGCCTGGACTGAAGAATACCACTCAGAAGCTTGGGCTAGTGGACTAGTCTGAGGGCAATTTCCCTTTTTCAATTACCATAATCTTTTGTTCATTTATGATGGCAAACCCAGATTTCCATCACCCTTGTATAAACCTTGAGGAGCCATCTATATACAGGATCTTTCCTCTTTGGAGAGACTGATCAGTCAGGTCCTCCCTCACCTTGGTTTGGTATTCAATTATGTCCAGACAGTCATGTTCTACTTCTCTGACTGGTTTCCCATATAGGAATTGAGCTGGGTTTAAATACTTGTCTCTAACATATTCCAAATCATCCCTGTCTATTAATATGGCCTCATATTTGAGCATCCGCGAGTCTGTAAGCCACTTTTCAGCCTTTTGGTTTAAGATATTTGTTACTGCTAATAGGATTCAACAACTTAAACAAGTGTGCCACAGGTTTTCTAGATCCTCCCCAATCCTGGGGGAGGACCCTGTGGGTTAGGACCCCATGGGCCACCCCATTGTTCACATTCAAAAATGGGTGAAAGGGCTTTTTTAGAGCAGGAAGGCTGAGAGTGGGGGCAGTTATCAATTTTTGTTTTAATTCTTCAAACATGTTTTCATCCTCCTCTGTCCAGATTATCTCCTCTTCAACTAACTTTTCATACAGAAACTTAATAGCCTGGGTGTATCCCTCAATCTATAATCAGCAATATCCTAGTAATCCTAAAATCTGCCTTATTTTTTCTTTGGTTTTGGTCTAATCATTGAGACAATCCCTGTAATCCTTCCTGGATGTAACTGTCAGCTGCCTTTACTAATTATATGACCCAAATACTGGACCTCCTGCTCCACAAATTGGATTTTTTTCTTTGACACCCTCAATCCCTGGGTTCCTAGAAAATTTAGAAGGCCTATTGTGGCTTCCTTAACTTCTCCTTCCTCAGTCCTGGAAAGTAACAAGTCATCTACATATTGTATGAGTTTAATTTCAGGGTAGAGGATCGCAGGGTCTCCTCTACGGCCTGCCCAAACAAATTTCCATAAACCCTTGGGGTAATCTCGTCCACCTCAGTTATTTTCTTCCTATGTTAGGATTCTCCCACTCAAAAGCAAAAATGTCCCTACTCTCCTCAGCCAAAGGACCAACCCAAAAAGCATCTTCAAGATCTATTACACTGAACCATTGATGTGAAAGTGGTATCTTACTTTAGAGAGTGTATAGGTTAGGAACCATGGGATATCAGTCAATAGTCCTTTTATTCACTTCTCTCAGACCCTGTGCCAGTCTGTAGATACCATCTGATTTCCTTATGAGTAAAATCAGGGTAATGTGAGTAGACATACACGATTCCAGGGTTCCATCCTGATCAGAGAGTCAATAATGGACTGTAATTCTCCTTGCCCTTCCAAGGAGATAGGATATTGATGAACTCAGATTGGGCGACTTTCATCAGTTATTGTAATCATAATGGGCATCATGTCTAGTTTTCCCTGACTCTCGGGTCCTGCCCATACAATTGGTTTTATTTTATTTTCATAATCTTCTTTTAATTTGAATAGTTTCACTACTATTTCCCCTTCTTTTGGTAACACCCCAATTCCTAATTGTACTTGCAAAGCCCTCCCAAGGAGATTACATCCTGCCCCCAGTACCAATATGTCTCCCATTCCTGTTTTATGACTCCCCTCAAAGGTTACCTGTTTGATAACAGGTGCCTGAAAGCCCCCTCCTTTTGCTCCTGTTACCTGAAAAGATTATTTTCTCTTCTCACATCCTTTTGGAATCTTCTGTACACATGTTCTCTCAGCTCCTGTGTCAACTAAAAACTCAAAAAACTTTTTCTCCAGGGGGACCTAAGTATAGGGTTTTCAAGGGCTTACAAAGGTATTTTGTCCCCAGAAGATAGAGCCCCTGACACCTCTAGTCCTCTATCTCATTTTGTGCTTTCCTATACACTTCTAAATCCCTTCTCTTGACAATCCCTCTTTAGATGTCCTTTTCCCTTTCAATAAAAACACATGAACCTTGATCTTGTTCTGTTGTTCCTGCTCCACACTGCCTATCACTGTCCCTGAATATCCTTGCTTGACATTCCCCTCTATCCTGTTGAGGGGTCCCACTCCTAACAGATCGACTGTCTTCTCTTATTGCTGCCACCATAACCTTGGCTTTTGTCTTTGCCTTCTCCTCTTCTCTTCCAACATAAGCCTTCTGAGACTCTCTCAACACTTCATTCAATCCTCGTTCCTGCCGATTCTCAAGCTTTTGTAATTTCTTCGGATATCTGGCCAGGCATGCATGACAAAAGTGACCTTTAATAGTGTCTTGCCAGCTGTTGATTCCCGGTTGATGCCACAGTACTGTCTCATATTCCTCCTGAGTCCTTCCTCCATGGCGGTTTTGTCCTTCCACTGTCGTTCCGTCAAAAGCTTTACTCATGTTTTGATTTCATGGAGCAGCCTCCTTTATTCCTCTAATTATCAATGTTCTATAATCTTCCATATTTCATCTCCCCTCCTCGTTGTTGTGGTTCCAGGGGGGATATGGGATGGGCATCTTTTCTTCCCCATTCTGTGGTCCATTCTGGTGCTCTCTATCCCAGATTCCTGCACCTGCTATCCTGATCATTTGCCTTTCCTTTGGGGTAAACAGTATGCCTAGGATGCACTGCATTTTGTCCCAAGTATAGGTGTTTGGTCCTAAAAACTGATCCACCTGTTCTGACAAACCAATAGGGTCATCTAACAATCCCTTAATTCTTTCTTAAAAGCCTGCACCTCAAAAGAGTTGAGAGGAGCACTCACACCAACCCCCCCTACCCTGTTATACCCCACCCATCAGTACTTCTCTAAGGGGATATACCCTGATTTGGTGATTCTTGTTCTCATTCTCACACCTTGATTTTGCTTTACTTCTGGTATTCTGCCTAGGCCCACCTAGGGTTACCACCTTCTCTGGGGATGCTGGGGCTTCTGGGGATATTGGTGCACCTTGGGTAATAGGGTAGGCTGGTACTGCTGGAAGTACCAGTGCATTTGGGGCCATGGGAAATAGCAAAGTTATCTAGAGGATCCCATTCCTTTTTCTGTGACACTTTAAAGGCTTTGACCTCTAAGGGAAAAATCTCCTCTTTCCAGCAGGCCACATATTCACCTTCCTCCTGATTGTAGGTTTCTTTGGCTTTCACATATATTTGCAGGGCTTGGCAAATGCACCCCTCAAGTGACTCACACTGAGGCTAAAAGATATGATCGAGTCATATTTCCTCTTTTGTCCACTCTATCATGCAGTACCGTATCATTTTTACCTTATCCTTCCCCCTCGTATCAGGCTGGTGGTCCCATTGGGATAGTTTTAGTCCCAGGGGGCTATCTGATGGTATATTCCTAGGCACCCTCCTACTTTCTTCCTTAGGCTTTTTTCTGTTCTCTCCCTGTCCCGTATTATTAGTTTGGGACTACCTTCTGCTTCCTCTCCTGCCTCTGCCCTGTTGTCTAGCAATTAGATTTCCCCCTTGGGATGCTCCTCCGCCACCATTGCCCATTTGCCTGGTAAACAAGCCCCCGCTTCAGGGCTCCCTAGGGCTGCACTCCTGCCTTTGTGGCTTGTTGTATCTCCTCTGCCTCGCGACGTGTACTTGATCACTATCGTGCTTGCTCTGCACATCCTGCGCACTTCCACGGCTTCTGTGCCCACCGTGCATCCCGCGTGTTCCCGCTGTCATAGCCACCACCTTGCCTCCTGTGCCGCCCTGCCATTGGGGTTTCCCTGCTCCCTCTCTTCTGCCTCTGGCCTCCTGGGGACTTCCTGCCTTTGTCCCTGGTGTGCCACCATGCGGGGCTTCTCCACCTCCCTTTTACCTAGCGCCAGAGACTCCTGCCACTCCAGCTATCCACCCAACCATCCAATGTCCCCTTGCTCCGATGGACTCTGGTACAGGTCCCATGTGAGGCCACTGGAGCTGTGGCTGCTACACCCAGATTAGAAGCACTGGCCAAACCTCTCCTGTTCGCTCGTGTCGGGTCTCCATGCATGTAAAAAAAAAATGACCACAGCAAAAAGGGGGAATTTTACCTTTGCTTAATGGGTTCTCCTCATTCCCAGTTATCCAGCTAGAGTCCAAGGGCTTACAAGAGGCGAGGGGTGGAAATATCCTGGACAAGTCCCCAGAATTGTTATAAACTACCCAGACTCCGGGTGGGAATGAGTAAATAAATTTAATTAGAATCCATTAAAGTTACAAAGCAAAGAGGGGACAGCACTAGAGCATAGCAACACTCTCTCTGCTCACCAGAGGCTCAGCTCACAAAAGCAACTTCACCTTTTATACACTCAAGGTTGCATCAGCCACATTAATATTCATACATGGTCCTTCTGTGTCCTCCCAGCACTTCCGTGGCTTTGCCCATATATATATACTTGGCTCCTCCTAGGGTCCATGACCTCATTCTTAGAAGTAGATTTGGCTCTTCCCAAGGGCTGTCAGTTAGCCCTCTGTGCCTCTTTGTTGGTGGAGCCCCTCTTACATCTTGATTGCTGGTGAGCTGTTACCCTGCTGAGGGAAATGCAAGCACAGAGAGCTCCCAAAGCATCAAACGTACAAGTCGGAGATAGATGGATACAGTGTTTGACCTAAGACCTTGGGGAAGGCTTTAAGGTTTAGAATAAAAAGTGAAACATACAGACTAAGAATAAAGATTTGTAGTTTAAGCAGAAAAATGCAAGTAGAAATATGCCTCATGTAAGTGAATAAATATGTTAAGCAAGAATTACTACAATTCTAGTAATGGAACTTGTTATAGAGTTTGTAAAAAGTAGAAGATAGAGCAATAAGTTTCTCTAGAGTTATATGATTAGATAAAAAGAGATGCTTTGCAGCAAAATAGTATAAAACATAGTAATTAATGATTGTTTTATGAAGATGCTAGTGAGCTTTGCGGAAGTAGCTGATTAGATAAAAATTAGATAAGAAATAAAAGACATTGTAACTAGAATTAAAACAGCTTCTGGTGTGATGGTGTTGAATGTAACAACCTTACGGTCTCACCCTTCCATGAGAGTAATTTTACAATAAACCATATTTTAATAGCCCCATCAGTTGACCCTGTGTACTCTGTATCCTGAACAATTTTTGCCCACTGTGTGAGGAAGAAGACTTTTTGTCTCAGTTTGGGATCGTCCCAGAGGACGATTAAAAGGCTGCTGAAAGGAAGCAGATTCTGTGGAATATGTACACCTGAGATGAGGGTGAGTCGAGCTCTAATCAGCTGCTGAGAGGCAGCAGAATAACTGTGCTTGCTGGATCAAGCCCAGCCTGAGCTTGACTTGGATCACCCATGAAGAGAGCACAGGTGAACTCTGGGGAACGGGACAAGAGGTGTCCAAAGAACAGAGAGATGTTTTTACCCGTTAAAAACCCTGATAAGATCTAATTCCTGTGCTGTACCTAAGCAAGAACTTAAAGACCTTTTAAGCTGGGCACAAAAAAATTTTGTGAATGCAGATCTTGAGTCTACTTTTACTACGTCTCTTTGGGATGTTGTTGGAGTTAAACTCTATGATGCGATCTCCCACTGAGATATTACGGCTGCTAAGTTGCTCCCTGTGAAAAACACCAATCACTTGTTTTGAAAATTTTAGAAGTTTAATAGTAATAAAATGTTTATAAAAATAGTAATATAATTATAGTAATAAAATTTGAACAATTGAGATTAGGAAAATATGAGACAATAAAAACAAAGAGATACGGATGTCCGGGTACCTTTTTCTGGGCAACACAAGCCTGAAAAAGGACACCTGCTAACAGAGGATTAACCCTTAAAAACAATCACCTGTTGCATATTCATAGACCTCATACATGATGCATAAATTCCATTCAAACACAGGACTTTGTCTGGTAATCTTCAACTTGTCCTCTTAATCCTAATGGCGAACGAGGTGGGAAGAAGTTAGTTTTCTGCTGATAAGGAAGCAATAAATTCTCTTTCTCGGAAAGATTTAGGTGTCCTATGGCTGCTATCTGGTGCGAGTCCTTTCTTTAAAAAAATATCTCACATAGCATAGTTTCTATTTTAACATTATGTTAAAATATACTTAACACACTACTTAAGAAAATCAATACAGCATAACTTTCTAACATAACACGTACAAAATTGATTTTGATACTTGCAAAAAGCCAATCATAAAATACACATTTTTCACATTCCCAGTGTGTCACGTACTTACTGAGATATTTAACAAGTAGTCTAGTCCAGCTGCACCTTTGGTAACCCCCTCAGCTCCACAGAGCCCACCGCTGCTCGCTGTGGCTGTGCTTGCTTGGCCGCACCCCCACCTCGGATGGGTTCCCCTCCTGCCTCGGCTCCTGCTGCCCTGGCAGTGGCTGCACCTCTGCCTGCAGCTGCAGGTCCAGCTCCAGTTTTGCTGCCCTTAGCTGCTTCTAACACCACAAAGGAAGGGAAAGATGAGAAGCAGCTTGGAACTTTTAAACAGATTATGGGGGTGCAGGAGCCAGAAAATGATTATACTTCTGAAGAAGAAATTGATCTGCTAGACTCCGGTCCCAGATTTAAAACTTGACTTGTTCCCTCCTGACCCTGGAGAGTCCCCGATTGTGGCAGTGGGAATTTGAAGATATTTGGTCTCTCCCTGCCTGGAGCAGTGGGGGTTTGAAGAGTATGTTTAGTCTCTGTCAAAAGTTGTTTACCTCCTGTCTTGCTGTGGCACTTATGAGAATTCCAGATTTTTCCCTGTCTATCCTCAAAAATCCTGCCCCTGTAGATTGTCTGTCATGATTTGTTACACGCCTTTATCCAGAGAACTTGCTGTCAGTTATGATTTTTCCTTTCTGCCATTGGCATGTTTGTGACTTTCCCGCTTGAGGTTATGTTTACGCTTGTTACGCCAGACCCCTCCTAACTAGCCAGATGGTCTCCTCCTGGGATTACATCCCCCCCCGCCAATAAAAGCGGCTGTTTTTCTCTGTTTCCCACCCTTTTCTCTGTTTCCCGCCCTTTTCTCTGTTTCCCGCCCTTTGCTACTGCCACCTCTTCGAGTTGCTGGCGCCTGGCTGGCGCAGCACAGCGGTTTGCAGCTTTGGCATGCCCCTCCGCCGCGAGAGAGAAGCACACCCGTGCGGTGTGCCACCAGCTGTCCCTCTCCAACGGCAGGAAAGCCCCTCTGCCGCCGCGCTGCCGCGGCTCCGGCTGTGGGAAAGATCGTCATTGCGGCCGCTCCTGCCCCCGCTGCTGCAACCGTCGCCTGTGCTGCCCCTGCTGCTGCTGCCCACGTCACCTGCCTCGTTCCTGCCACGGGAAAGAACAACTCCTGTGCCGCGCCACCGATTCCACGCGGCGCCGCCCCGATGCCACTCCTGTGCAGGAAAGAAATAAAGCAGCTCGAAGAAGCAAGCAAAGAGTCCTTCCTTTTCCTTCGCCCTGATTCTTCCGCCTTGGGTCCACGTTTATCAGCCGCTCCTGGCAGTTTGGGACCCCAGCCAATGGCCGAGCCGCAATCCTGCCTGCTGGCGCACAGGTGGGGCGATCGTGTCTCCCGTGATGTCATCCCATCCTTTCCAAATCAAAGGATTTTTCAAAAAACAATTTAAAATTGACTGATTTGGCTGAAATATGGTGCAAAGCAATAAAAGAAAGAAACTTTGACTTAGCACATTGTTGCCATGATATTTTAGTGAAAAAGCCTCTGCTAGGATTTTTCCTGTCCTGAGGAGCTGAGAGCCTCAGGAAAGAAATGTAAACAATAACTGTCTGCTGCTGTGGAATGCCACAGGTGCATCTTTCATTGGTCCATGTGGATTGTTTTCAATCAGTGACCAATCACAGCCACCTGTGCCAAGGCTGTGAGCAGTCACAGGATTTTTGTTATTCATTCCTATTCTATTCTTGTCTCATTCCTATTCTATTCTTGTCTTTGTAGCCTTCTGATCTTTTTCTCTCTGTTCTTTTAGTATAGTTGTAATGTAGTATTTTAGTATAATATATAACATAATAAATCAGCCTTCTGATGAAAATGGAGTCAAGCCTCGTGTCCTCACACAAGGGGTTCTTGCCGAAACAAGAGCGCATGACTGGCTCTCAGCTATGCCAGTGAGGTACGGCAGGCAAAACATAAATTCAAAGTGGGAGCCTGTGGCACATGACAAGATTTAAAGACTTGCAAAAAGCTATTAAAGACAGTAGCTTAGGCTCACTGTATTTTAAACAGCTCTTGAAAGGCATTTATGGTAATTTTGGTTTAACACCTTATGATTGTCGTTATGTCTCATCCATCATTCTCAAGACTCACAGTATGTCTCGTGGGATTTAAAGTGGAGAAGGCTTCTTACTAAGGCTTCTTAATAGGCTGATAGAAAACTGTGCAGGAGGTGCAAATGCTGCTCCTACAATTGCCCATGTGGCTGGAGATCAGCCTCACAACAGAGCAGAGGATCAAGCAATTGAGTTACCTAGGGTTGTGCTTGCTGACATTAAAGACGCTGCTCACAAGGCTGTCCTGCAAGTTCAGCTGGCAGGGAGCTCTGAAGGGGTCTACACACAAAGAAGGCAAGGAATGTCTGAGCCATTCACTACCTTCATAGATCAATTAACACAGGCCATTGAAAGGCAATGTGATGATGATTTAGTCCTTCCACTTTGCAATCTTTGTAATCTTTGTAATCTTTGTAATCTTTGTAATCTTTGTAATCTTTGTAATCTTGCCTTTGCAAATGCTAATGAAGAATGTAAAAAGATTATTCATGCCTTGCCTGATGTACAGCCAGACCTTCCTCAGATGATTGAAGCTTGTAGTAAAATATGTAGTCCACAGCATATAGCTACAATACAAGCAGACACTTTAGGAAAGAGACTTGAAAAAGCCTTTGCAGCACAGGCAGAAGTGATAGGCCAGAAATTTATAAAAACCCTCACTGCTCTTAACACCTCAACAGAATACTTTTAAGGCAGTAATGCAAGCAGAGACTGTTAAAAAGTATGTTTCTTATGTGGAAAGCCTGGGCATGTAATAAAAAGTTGCCCAGAGCCTGCAGAAAACACAAAACCACTTCCTCTTTGCCCTAAGTGCAGGAAAGGAAGACACTATGCAACTCAATGCCACTCAGAGTTTGATGTTTCTGGGAAGCCTTTGTCAGGAAACTCAAAAGTGAAGGTACAGCACCACTGTGTGACAACACAAGTAGTGGCAGCCCAATAACCCAAAAATTTTGTAGGGGTGAATCAAACTGGAGACTTCGGCCAGATACCATTTGCGAAATTATCAGTAATTTTGCAAGCAACCCCAAGTTGTTGCCCCCAGGGGCACAATGCAAACTGGCAACTTCAAAATTAATACTTTTTACAAGTGAGATTCATGTTGTGGTTACCACAGGAGTTACTGGAACACCACAGAAAATACAAGATTTTTTTAATTATGGGGAAAGATAGAAACTGCTTTCTAGGACTTGTTGTTTATCCAACCACTGTTTCAGCTAACTGTAATGAAGAACTTACCGTCTTAACTCAAGCAAATCAACCACCATCAGTAATTCCAGAAAAGACCCCAATAGCAACAGCTACTGCTTCACCAGCTAACCTGGCTGAGTAAGTTTGGTTAACAAAATGCCAGCAGTCACCACTCGAAAGCTCTGACACGGAGACTAATGTCTTTTGGATAAAGCGCATCGGCTGTGATCAACCGCAGATGACCTGCTACTGACACATAATAACCAGACAATTACAATTACAGTCTTGCAAGACACCGGCACAGATGTCACAGTTATATTTCACGTGTTTTGGCCAAGAGATTGGAAGTTAATAACACCTTTGAACTCTCTCAAAGGGATTGGGGGAGCCAAAACATGATTACAGAGTGAGCATATGATTACTGTTACAAGGCTGTCACTGTGATATTTTCTGAAAAATCCCTTCGCCAGGATTTTTCTCCTGAGAAGCTGAGAAGCCTTGGAAAAGAAATGTAAACAATAATTATCTGCTGCTTTGGAATGTGGCAGGTGCATCTTTGATTGGCTCCATGTGAATTGTGTTGACTTAATGACCAATCCCAGTCCCGATGAGTTGAACTCTCTGGTCTGTCATGAGTTTTTGTTATTCATTCCTTTCTAGCTTTCTCATGTATCCTTTCTCTATAGTTTAGTATAGTTTTAGCATAGCATTTTTAATATAATATCATAATATAATAAATCAGCCTTCTAAGAAATATGGAATCACATTCATCTCTTCCCTCATCCTGGGACCCACAAACACATTAACAATTGGTGACCTTAAGTGAGTCGCATTGATTACCCCTTTGTGGCGTCACAGGAAAAATGGTGACCACAGAAGTGGGTTCTAGCCTGGAGCTCAAGAACCAAGACCCTGCAGATGGGCAGTGTTCACAGCCAAGGCTGAACACACAAGTATCTCCTGAAGTTTCCCAGACATTGTGTCTGGAGACCTTCTCAGAGCAGGATTATGCTGCGCAGCTGCTGAAACCAAAAGGACACTGTCACAAGGTTCTGTTAACTCTTCCCTTCCTGAATATACTGCCCTTTGCAAAATGTGGGCTGCAGCTTGGGAAAATGTACTTTCCGAAATGGAGGTTCCATTCTCTCCTTCAGAGGAGGACTTTATTACCCTCTGGATTTCTTGGGGACTCCAGGACAGAGTTCGTATGATGAAGAGACAGCGATCCTGCTGCCTCCCGCCAACCCAATTCCAATTCAAGAGGATGCTGAGAATCGTGTCGAGCCTGCAGAACCATCTCTGTCGCCGCCCACGGTCCCACCACCCCCAGCAGCGGCTGCTGCAGCACCTGTGATCAGCCCGGGCCCTACCCCTGGAGTTGTTCGGGCTGTCCCGAGGCTGCCCCTGCAGTGAGGGCTAGGGCCAGGGAAGGGGACGTCAGCCTGCCTCCCAGGGGAGGCATGGCTCAACAGCTGATTGCAGGCATAGCCCAGCTGCATGCTTTCAAAGTCAGTGTTTTTCTGAGACACAGTGTTTTTCGCGGGCCAGTTTGTGTTTGGTCAGGGGCTTCTCCCTGGGATTTGGAATGCCTGACTCCCCCCATGTGCCTCGGTAGCATTGGTGGGGGTGGTTCCTGGAGGTTCTGCCTCCAGTCCCGAGCCCAGAGGGTGGTGCCGAGGGGCAGAGAGCTTGAGCACTGACATTTGCATTGCGGGGGTGACACAACAGTGGAAAGCGAGCATCGCTTTCTTGTTTTGGGGAATGAAGACCCCCAGATCCGGGGTGATGATCCCTGGGAAATCTTCTCTTCTCCAACTGCCAGTATGCACCAGTGGTCCTGGGGGGAGGAAGCTTTCAGTCACTCCTGCTGCCAGGGCATTGGCGGCATGGTGGTGCCAAGTTGTGAGAACAAAGAGCCTGTCCTACAGGCCATGTCTGGGCCGTTTGGCTCGTTTCCCTGGGCCAGGGCCTCCACT
Organism: Passer domesticus; assembly: GCF_036417665.1. NCBI lineage: Eukaryota > Metazoa > Chordata > Aves > Passeriformes > Passeridae > Passer > Passer domesticus. The sequence continues at coordinate 172,879 of NC_087498.1, forward strand.
CTGCCTGCTGCTGGGTTTGGGGGTGTTGATTCCCCCACCCGAAACTGGGCCACCATTTTGTGGGCTGGGTCTGGGTTCCTTGGTTCGCCCATGAGGACCAGGCCCTGCCACAGGGCCCTAAAAGGCCCTCTGCTGCTGTTCTTTCAGAAACAAAACAAAACAAAACAAAACAAAGCAAAACAAAACAACAACAACCAAAAAAAAAAAAGTGGAAAGATCTTAGAAGAATTAATGAAATTATAGAAGACATGGGACCTCTACAACTGGGACTTCCTTCTCTTTAAATGATTTGGAGAGGTTGGCCTCTTGTTATCATCAAGCTAAAAGATTGTTTTTTCAATATTCCACTTAATCCAGAAGATGCCCCCCTTTTTGCTTTTTCAGTTCCCAGCATCAATAGACAAGAGCCTTTGCAAAGATATCGCTGGGTAGTTCTCCCTCAAGGAATGAAGAACTCACCTACTATTTGCCAATGGTTTGTAGTATGAGTGTTGTCTCCAGCTTTACAGAAGCATCCTCAAGCAATGATTTCACATTATATGGATGATTTACTTATTGCAGCACTAACACAAAAGGAGATGGAAGAAGCTCATGACTGCGCAATCACAGAAGGTCAAAATGCTGGACTAGAAATTTCTACATCAAAGATAAAAGAATCCTCACTATTGAAGTATTTAGGATGGAAAATAACAGAACAATCAATTAGGCCACAAAAAATACAACTTCAGACCAGTGTTAATACTTTGCAAGATTTATAGCAACTTCTAAGAGAAATCAGTTGGATTAGACCTGTCTTAGGGATTATTAATGATGAATTTGCACTGCTTTTTCATTTGTTAAGAGGAGACTGTAACATTAAATCTCCTAGAATTTTTACACCTGAAGCTCAAAAAGCCCTTGAAAAAGTTACTGAAGCTCTTCAACAAAGACAAGCACACCATTGTGTGATATCACAACCCTTTTTTCTTGCAGTATTAGGAGAAAAAATGCAGTTGTATGGTCTCATATTTCAATGGGACGCTTCTGAAATAGATCCTTTGCTGATAATAGAGTGGATTTTTTTTGCATTACAGGTTCCAAAAAAGTTTTTATAACATTAGAGATGATGGCTCAGATCATAATCAGAGCCAGAGCAAGATTGCTAACTACAGCAGGCCAAGATTTTTTTTGTGATTTACCTTCTTTGAAAAAGAAATATTTTGATTAGGCTTCACAACATTCAGAAGATGTATAAATTGCATTGCTAGATTATTCAGGTATTTGTTTAATTTGATTACGGATTCCGTTTATGTTGCTACTGTGGTTAGAAGAATAGAAGGATAGGTTGTAAAAGATGTTAATAATTATAACCTGTGTTATTATCTCACCTGGCTTTACTAAATTTTACAACAGAGAACTAACAATTTTTTTTTCCCATAATGGGGCACATTCTTCACTTCCAGGATTTTTAGCAGAAAGAAACGCAAGAGCAGATAAATTAACAATGGTTGTTGCAAATACCTTACCCAATATTTTTGAACAAGCAAAATTGAGTCATGCCTTTTCTCATCAAAATGCACAAGCACTTATGTGAATGTTTTGTATTTCTAAAGATCAAGAAAAAGCTATTATAAATGCTTGCCCTGATTGTAAACTTGTGCAACCTCTCATGTCCACAGGAACTGTCAACCCACGAAGGTTGCAAAGCTTGCAATTATGACAGACAGATATCACCAAATATCCATCTTTTGGGAAATTTAAAAACATTCATGTGTCAGTGGACACTTTCAGGTGCGGTTTTTGCCTCCTTACACACAGGAGAAACTGCCAATCATGCTTGTCAACATTTTTTGCAAGCATTTGCTTCCTTAGGTATACCTCAAGAAATAAAACCAGAAAATGGTCCTGCATATACTGCTAAAAAACTCTCCACATTCTTAATGGATTGAGGCTTTCGCCACACTTTTGGTATTTCCCTACTCTCCCACCACTCAAGTGAAAGAACACATCACACTTTGATATGTAACTTGGATAAACAAGAAGGGGGAATAACACAGGCAACACCACAGATGTGATTGAATAAACTTTTATGTCTTTAATTTTTTAAACAGCTCTTTTGCAGAACCAGACCCACTAATTTTGTGGCATTTTTCTAATAGCACACAAAATTGAAAGAAAATCCTTTCTTTTTAATTAAAAACAGGACAAATTGAGGGTCAATTTCCTTTAATAACCTGGGGCAAAGGGTATGCTTCTGTTTTGGCAGGTAGAGGACCTAAGTGGATTCCAGCAAAGAATGTAAAGCTGTATCAGGTGCAAAAACATGCTGACAACCCCACAAGCAGAGAAATAAGCATGCAGACGTGTGCGGAGCAGAGACTTTGTCTAGCAATGGAGAGTGCATGAGCAACGAGGAGCCAGGGAATCCCGTCTCATCTACACTGATCAAAGGCCAGAAGAAAAAGAGGGGGAGACCAAAGAAACAGCTACAGGAAGGTAGTGGGAACATTGCTATTATCTCACAGGGTGATACAAAAACACAGCTAGTAAGAAAACCCTGAGGAAGGCCAAAAGGAAGTAAGAAAGTGACTGTTTTAACTGAGGGAATGTGGAGCTAAATCAAATATTACTCTTATGTCCTTTTATGTTGTTTTCTTTTAGTAGTGCAAACTTTAATTAACCCAAAACAAATGTTTGGGTGACTTTAGCTAATGCATCAGGCTTAGACACCATATGCTTAGTCAATACAACCCCAGAAAATCCATTTTCCACTTGCTTAGTAAGGCTGCCTGTGGACACATGGCAAATAAAGGAGAAAACTATTTGTGTTTTAAGAGGTAAAAGTGCTGCCAGCATGTGGGATTGGGATCACAACCCTGTAGATGCTTGGAATTATCGGTGAGTTAAGGCAACCCTGAGGATGGAGAGAAATGATGCATCTGACTCCACTGATATCAGAAGGCTAATTAATTACTTTATTACACTATATTATTCTATATTATATTACACTCTTACATTACATCTAAACTGAATCTGCACAAGCTCCCAACTCAGCTCAGCTGCCCAGAATCTCGTGACTGTCAGCTGACAGTCCTGACACACACACACATGGATTCAATTGGTCAATGAATCAAAACACTCACCAGAATCCAATTACCAATTCCCTTCAGGTAAACAGTCAGGAGCAGTAAATGAGATAAGAATTGGTTTTTCTTTCTCTGAGGTTCAGAGAATGTGAATCCCAGAAATATTATTGGGAAGTTGTGCCTTGCTTTTCTCTGTGAAGAGAAATGCAGCCATATGGCATTATCGGGCAGGAGAACTTTCTTGAACATCTGTCATGGTTTGGCCTGGAAGTGAGTTTCTGGAAAAGTTGTGGTCAAACCAATCAGTGGCCAGATTTGAAATTGGCACCTGTTGTGGCCACTGAGGATCTGGATACGCCTCTGAGAACACACAGGGGTTAAAAGCAGAAGATTCTCAGAGAACTTCTTTTTTGGATCTGGTGGTGAGTGGATCTGACCTCTCGCCTGCCCAGCTGCATCTGGGTGGGGCAGGGGAGGCCATGCAGCCTGTGGGGAGGGAGGCCAGAGCCCTGCAAGGTGCAGGGGTGGAAGAGACCTGGGATGTTTGGGCAGCCCCCCCAGGAGAGAGTGATAGAGACTGTACTGGCAGCACGGCCGGCCAGAAGCGGGGGATGCGGCGAGAGAAGGTGCCCGGCAGCTGTGGGAGTCCTGGGCAGACAGAGGCAAAGATTTTAACCCCTTGGTAGAATAATGGAAACCTTACACATACTGATCCTCCTGAATCAGAATGAGGAGAGAGAGATGAGAGATGATGAAATGGGCAAGTGCGAGGAAAGCTGGAAGAGGTGAGAAGAATCCTAGGTGGGAAGAGATGATGGAGTGGCCTTGAGCTGGACTCTTTCTTGTATGGTCATGGACAGACCTGTGTTTTTTCCCTGTGACCCAGAGACTGTATTTGGGGGGAGGCAATACCTTGGAGTCAAGAGTGAAGCAGTGGTGTGAACAGAGACGGCTGAGGAGGGTGTGGGATGCCCTCTGTCTCCATGGAGAGGAAGATCTCTGTTCACGAGGCCCCTTGGCCCCAGAGGGTGGAATTTGGGGGGGACTGGTGTCCCCAAGTTAAAAGACTGCTGCTTTTGGAACTGGGCAGGGCATCCTTAAACGGGGAGCCCTAAAAGCAGTCCTGGCCCATGTGCAGTGGTGAGAGCACTGGACATGGGGGGGAGAAGTCACGAGTGCCGATGTTCTCTGGGCAGTGCCACGAGTGACACGGAAACACAAGAGGTTTCAACTGTGTTTCTGGGGGAAGCCTGTGGTACAAGGGGGGACTCCTCTCTCCCTGATGGATTTGAGGGTTGATTGTTTGAGGGGTGGTGATGGACTGAAAGTTGATTATCTGAGAGATGGTAACGGGGTGGAAATCTATGGTGTTATTTCATTCTGTGGAGAAAATGGAGGGGAGGAGGAGGAATGTATTTGGAGGGTTTTCATTCTTAGTTTTGTTTTTGTTCCTTTTTAGATATTGTAATTAATAAAGTGTTGTGTTTTTCCCTCCATTCCCAAGTTGGAGCCTGTTTTGTTCTGTTTCTGGGTCACATCTCACAGTAACCATTTTGGAAATACACCTTTCATGGGGGCCCTGGCATTATGCCAGGGTCAAACCATGACAACATCCTTAGAGGCTCAGTAGATTGATCTCCTTAGCTCAGTAAAAATGGATTTTTTGTATTAAGTTCAGCTATACAGGAAAGAGTCATGGTTGATTAAAGATGTTTCTCCCTGTCACCAAGTATATAAGAACAGACTTCTTAGTGAATTTATATTTCTCCAGTACAAAGGTCTACTGACACACCGTTACAGCTGCCACAAGTTTCTTATCTGTGGAGATAGAGCCTGGCCTGCCATTCCATCACACATCATAGGTGACCCATGTAGCTTAGGGAGACTTACTTTGCTAACACTGTGTATGAAAATGATCACTGACAATAGATGCAGAGGTAAGAGGTTTGTTCATCAATATGAATCAGATTGTAAAGATGATTTTGAACTTTGGAGTTTTGGAAGAAGATTTTCTGCATCTGTACTTTTACTTCAACTTGCCTCTGCAGTAGTGTTAAAGCAAATAGATGTAATAGGCTGTTGGCTAAGTAAACAAACCTGTAGGAATGTGCCCCCTGTTGACAGTGACCAAATTATTCTTTTGTCTGCTATAAAAAGGCAAAAAGCCCAGAAGTTTCTCTCCTTAGTTTGGTAAAAAAACAACATAGGACCTTTGGGACTTCACCTCAGACCTGGGGCTGCCCAATTGGACAGAGCCCAAAAGGTCCTGTCTAGGTAAATCACTAGAAAAAGAAGATCACAAAGGAAATAATTGCTTTTGTGGGGTGTTTTAGCAGAAGAAAGAACCTCTTGCCCTGGCTCAGTTTTTCTCTGAAAGAGCTTTATTATTTTGCCTTTTATTAAAACTTTTTCTGTTTCCAACACTACCTCAGAAGTTATCCTGCTAATTTTATGTCATTTGACGTAGCTGAGCTATCCTGGGTGTGATAGGTTCCCTGACAGCTCATAAGACCTGGCTCAAGGAGAAACCTATCACAAACCAATGCTACTTCCCTTGCATTAAGTGGTTTGTTAGCAGTTGTCAAAGGTGTAAGACATGCAACTCTGCAAAACAGGGCAATTGATTTTCTCTTATTGGCACATGGTCATGGATGCAAAGATTTTGATGGAATGTGTTTTATGAATCTGTCTGATCATTCAGAATCCATCCATAAAAGCATACAGCGATTGAAAGAAGGTGTATCCAAAATTAGGGTTGATGATAAAACTTGGTTAGATTATCTGTTTAAGAGATTTGCACCTTGGCTGAAACAACTTCTAAAAATAGGCATATATATATATATATACACACACATAGTAATTGTGCTAATAATGGCACCTTGCTTGCTTCAATGTATGCAGCAGATGTTTAATAAAGCTATTAAGGGAGTATTTGTGGTTTGACAGAAAGGGGGAGATGTGGGAAATGCAAGCACAGAGAGCTCTCAAAGCCTTGAATGTACAAGCTTGGAGATAGATGGATACAGTGTTTGACCTAAGACCTTGGGGAAGGCTTTAAGGTTTAGAACAAAAAAGTGAAGCAGACACAGAGTAAGAATAAAGATTTGTAGTTTAAGCAGAAAAATGTTTTATGCAAGTAGAAATAGGCCTCATGTAAGTGAATAAATATGTTAAGCAAGATAGTACAAAATTTTAAAGTCCAGTAATAAAACTTGTTATAGAATTAGTAAAAAGTAGAAGATAGAGCAATAAGTTTCTCTAGAGTTATGTGACTGGATAAAAAGAGACACATAGCAGCAAAATAGTATAAAACATAGCAATTAATGATTGTTTTATGAAGATGCTAGTGAGCTTTGTGGAAGTAGCTGATTAGATAAGAAATTTATAAAAGACATTGTAACTAGAATTAAAACAGCTTCTGGTGTGATGATGTGAACAGAAAATGGTTCAAAACCAAATGGGAACAACAAAAGTACATGTCAAAAGAACTGTAAACCTTAACAGAACTTCTTCCCACCATACTTAATAATTCCTCCTCATTTGCATGAACCAATTACTACACCTTAATTCATAACATCAGTGAGCTTCATTGCTCCCCAGGCATTGGGAACCTCGCTGAGCCCTGTGTCTGCTCCAGAGATGGGCCTGACTTGCTTTTCTGGGAGCAGGGACAGGATGTGGGTTAAATTCCCAGCGGAGAACCTGCAGAGCAAGAGGTCGAACACCTGACTTCTCCTGCTGCAATCTGCTGGCAGCCCTACTCTCCAGGTCTGTGGAAGCACCAAGAATTGTCCTCCTTAACGCAACCCTCTTGCTCTCTTCACCCTGCACATCACATCGCTGACATCCTGCTCTTCCACACCCATCCTCCCAGACCCCTGGGAATCCTTTGGGCTCTTCCTCACCTGCCGTGAGCTGGTTCTTGTCACTGGCTACCTCTTGGAGTTACAACAGAGCCAAGACACCATCCAGGTTATCCTAAATGGTCCAACTGGAATTTAACACTCTGCTCTGGAGAGCCAGAGTTGTAAGACTTGAGTTTAATGACTTAGCCGTTGAGATTACATGGAAAAGTAAATCTTTCCTGGGAAAGGATTCCCACCAGCTGCTTCTGACTTTTCTGCTGCTCAGTTCCTGCTCTCAGTTGTTTGTGAAAAGAGAAACTGAACTATTTGGCACTGTTCCCATGTCTCTGAAAGTTGGAAACTGGAAGCTGAAGCAGCAGTTCCAGTTTTCCTTTTGTCATGGTTTGACACTGGCCAAACACCAGGCACAAAAGTTGTTTGCTCACCCTCTCCTGCTACTGTTGGGCAGAGGAGAGGGGGGGAAAATGAAGGGCTCATGGATTGAGATAAGGACTGGAAGAAAAAAAACCCACTAAGGGCAAAACAGGTTCAAATTCAAAAGTATAAAATATATTTATTATTAACAGAGTCAGAAGAGGAGAATGAGAAGTAAAATAAGACTTAAACCACATTTTTTTCTCCCCCAGCCCCTCCCTTTTCCCACCAACAGTGTAGGGAGACAGGGTGTGGGGTTTTGGTCAGTTTGTCACTTGAGATCTTCTGTTTGCTTAGGGAGCAGAGATTTTTCTCTGCTATGCTGTGAGACCCCTCCCACAGGCAGTCTTCCCAAAACTGCTGTGGTGTGGGTCACTTATCCATGGGCGTGTAGTCTTTTAACAATAGGCTGCTCTAGCGTGGAAGCAAGAGCCCTCTCTCTCTATTCGGGTCTCCCACTGGATTACAGCTTTCTCTGGCATCCACCTGCTCCAGCGTGAGCCCTTTTCTCATGGACTGTAAGTGAATTTCTGCATCTCCTGTGGACTTCACACATTACAGGGGGACAGTTCATTTCACCATGGTCCTCACCATGGCTTGCAGAGAAATCTTGGCTCTGACATTTGGAGCACCTCCTCCCTCACTGACCTTGGTGCTGCCATGTTGTTTTCTCTCTCATGTTCTCACTTCCTCTTCTCTGACTAGAAGAAAAACTGCTGCTTGTAGGTACTCTTGCCAAGAAGTCCTCTAATTCTTGCAAGATCGTGCAGCACAGAGGATTAATCTCATCTAGGTTCCACATCAGGAACATTGCCCTGTTTCCCTTGCTGGCCAGTTGGCCTGGCTGTCATTGCGTGGGCAGTGGCCACCACGGCACTGGAACCATTTAACACCTCTCCTCAGGCAGGGCATCGGGAAGGGGAAGACACTGCCCCTGCACTTCTGTCCGCGGTGTTTAGCTAGGGGTAGCCAGGCAGGCAAGGCTCACCACAAGCCACACCAGCAAGGCAGTGCCTCCCCACCACTGGAGAAAAACTGCCCCTGTGTGCTCCTTTGACTTTCTTCTTAAACGCCATCACAGAGACATTACCAACCTCTCTGACTGGGCCAGCAGCATGTCCATCTTCAGAGCCATCAGAGGTTGGCTCTGTCAGAAATGGTGGAAGCTTCTAGCAGCTTCTCACAGAAGCTACTCCTGTGGCCCTCTCCTGCTACCAAAAAACATGCTGTGCCACATCAACTCACCTTTTCTTTTGAATATTCCAAAACCTCCATGCAACAAAAGGGAAAAGCAGATATAAAATAAAAGCTTTATATTTTATTAATATAATGGAACTTTTCACAAAAAAATAACATCCCAAGGAAACAGAAACCCAAAGCTGGTACAGTCCCTAGAAAGCAGACTCTTTCCTTGTACATGTGTGAGGAGAAGGAGATAGTGACAGCCGAAAGAGAACAAAAAGCCCTCAGGAATCTGAGCGGGATTTCTTCTCCTTCCTACTGATGTCAACCCCTTTTCTTTTCTGCATGGTTGAGTCACTGCTGGGGCTTGTTTCACTTTGGACGATTTTCTCTTCCAAAGGCTTGGGAGCCTGTGATAACCCAAGAAATAAAAGAGTTGTGAATAATTTAATTTTACAACCATTGGAATGCCCTGTGCTCCACCAAGGTCAGAGCCAACAGTACTCTGGCTCTTATGCAATGAGCCTTTGTTATTCTGCTCCCACTGCTGGGATTTTTAGGAAAGGGCATGACAGGAGAGCAAAATAACGGCTGAGCAGAGCAGTAGAACACACATAGATGAGCCAGGTCGTTCCAGGACTCTGTGTGTTGTTGCAGGGATGGCTTTACTCTGTGCCCTCCTGACAATCACAGTTAACTTGGAAATGCATTCAGAGCTGGAGCAGTGAGCATGGCTCCTGCAGGGAAGATATCCCAATCCCAGAAAGGGTGTTACCCAAATCAGGTGCAAGGGAGGGAAGGCACCTAGGGAAGAGAGAAGGCCCAAAGGTAACTGATTTTTGGGCAGAGGCTTTGATTTGCTTAAGTGTGATTTTATTTTTGAGCACCTCATTGGTGAGGTGACAGAGAGGAAAGGAGACAGGAAGAGAGGAAGGATGAACTCCATCAGGGAACAGGGAGACCAGTCAATGAATGGATGAGCAGGTAGAGAACAAGCACAGGTGGGCATCAGGCACAGGAGGACAGGCAAGAGAGCTGAGGGAGAATAGGGCTCCAGAATCCCTGGGAAGGGTTTATCCATCTGTCCCTCCTCCTCCTTGAGCAGCATGGCAGTTATTAGTGAATGAGCACATTTAATTGGAAGGAGAGAATGTAATGAGCTTAAAAAAAGATAATGAAATTAATACAGATCCAAAACACAGAGCAGAAGGTGAGGAAGGAAAGAACAAAGCAACTGTGAAAGGGAAACTGAGACAAAAGGACTGTAGACCAAGAGGGAGCTATACCAAGTGAGCAGAGCGTGGTCCTTACCCCCAGCTGCCCTGCATACTTCTCGGTCCACTCCCTGGCATTGAGCAGGAACAGCTGCTTGTTGTACTTGTACTCCGAGGACTAAATGGGAAGAGCAAGACAAAGACAGATTTGATTGAATATGTGTCACTGAGAAGCTGGGACCAAGTCTGGCTTTAGGACTCCTAAACCAGACTATAACTGCAACAAGCATAAAGTGTAAAAATCATTTAGCTTGCTTGAAGAACTTGTGCTGCCATTTGCTCTGAAGATAATGGCCTGAAGACAAGATCTTGACCATCTCTTCTGGCCTCAGCTGCCTCAGGGAAGCCCAGGGATGCCCCAGCTGATCCAGGTCAGGCCATGCTTCGAGTGTGTCAATCCAGAGTGAGTGAAACAGAAGCTGAGCCAAAGTCCAGCCCCCCACACCCTCCCCACCTATGTCCATGGCCAGGAGAGAGGGAGCTCACGTACGATATTGGCCATGAGAGGATCATCAGGATTGGGCTCTGCCATCAGCAGCTGGATGGAGGTCAGCAGGGTGGAGATGTTCAGGGAAGGCCTCCATGCACCCTGTAAGGTAACAGGATGAGAGCAGCAGCTCGGAGAAAGTAACCAGCACACGACAGCCCAGAGACACCTCAGAACCTACAGCACTTCAACACAACCTGCCCACAATTGCCTTGGGACTTCCAGCACCTAATGCCCCTTGGAACACACCAGACCCACTCTCAATACAAGGCTCCGAGAAAGCCCAACTTGACAACCAGGGCACTGGTCATGGTTCCAGGCTGCCAGAGCTTAAGGAGCATGCCTGCATTCCAGGCACAAAGTGGGACTTTGGGCTTGTCCTGTGCAAATCCAGCTCATGGCCCTGATGATCCTTCCAATTCAGGAGATGCGATAATTCTATGGGCTGTACCCTGCATATCTCTGCTGTGCTGGGGCAACTCATTTTCAGACATAATGCCTTTTGACTCCAATTTTTAAAGCCTTGGAAACTTATATGGAACAAAAACCATCATGTTCTGGCTCTAAACAAAGAAGATGCCACTCAAAACGTCATTCCCTGCTCCCTGTAAATAAGTCAGGAGCAAACAGGCATTCAATCAGTCTTTTACAAGAAGCAGATAAGGAGTTCATTATCCTGCCCAGCTCACTTACCCACACCCAAGCACTGTCTTACCTTCGGTGGTAACTTAAGAACATCCAGGCAAATCCTTCCAGCAGAGTCAATGTTGGGATGGTAGATGGGGGTCAGGAAGCGAATCTTTGGCGGCTCAAACGGGTACCTGAAGGGATAACCATTAAGAAACAAAAGTTATTGTTATATCTATAGGACCAGCTGTTTTGTCACCCAAACCATGCCATAATTTCCTCTTCCCAGCCTACATGACACCCTTCCCCACAAATCTTCAGAGGCAGTGCTCTGTCTTTGCTGCTTCCAGCTGTGTCTAACACTTCCCTGGATAGCCTTCCACAAGGGGAAGAACATAAGAAACTTTGTACTAATGAACAAGCTCTTTCCAGAAAGCTTTGAGACAGTATGATTAAGACTTTTGCCTCATCATTGCACTTTTAGGTTTTTAATCACACATCTTTGATGTTCAATGCAAAGTATCAGCTACTAGAAAAACTTCATTCCTTAAAAAGAGAGTCTTGATTCCTTGTTGAGAAGATAAAGACTCACACGCTAGTATTTACAGCAAATACCTTACATCAGTCTACTCCTATTTAAAGCAGGACTACACCAATTACTTAATCAGAGAATCAGCCTGGTTTACATTAGAAGGGACCTTAAAGCACATTTTGCTCCACCCCCTGCCATGGCAGGGACACCCTACACTATCCCAAGATGCTCCAAGCCCTGTCCAACCTGTGCCAGGGCCTCTCCACCCTCACAGGGGAGAGCTCCTTCTTAATTAATCTAGCTAGAGTCTATTGCCCACTTACCTTTCAGGAACTATGATTTCCAGGTTGAATATTCCTTTCTCATATGGTGTGTCCACACCTCCTAAAATTTCTTTAGGAGCAAGATCAAAATACGAGAATTACATTCAAAATCAGAAAAACAGAGTGGTTTGGGTTGGAAGGGACCTTCAAGATCATCTCATTGTCCAGCAGTCCCCACATACCTCCCACAGTTACAGAGCTGCTCAGGTGACAGAATCACAGAATGTTAAGGGAGGGACCTTAAAGACCACCCGGTTCCAGGAACCCCTTCATTATCCCAGGTTGCTCCAAGCCTCATCTAACCTGGACACTCCCAGAGATGGGACAGCCACAGCTTCTCTGGGCAACGTGTGCCAGCACCTCATCTCCCTCACAGGGGAGTATCCAGAAATAAAAAAAGTCATCTTATGTAAGACCACTTCCACCCCCCAGCAATCAAAACTAAGGGCAGACCAGCCAAGGCACAGGATAAGCTATTTTTAAAGGAAACTACAATCCCACATTTCCACATAGCCTGTAAAGCCCAAAGCATGTACAGACCTAGCAGCAAACTGCAACCCAGCCCTGCCTCTGGGAACCCCCAGGGTACGTACGTGCCCGTAGGTCATCCAGCTGCCCGTTCTGCCAGCAGGTGATGCCTGGAGGTGGCTCTGTAGCCAGGAGCGAGAGCTCCCTTGCGAGCCGTGAAGCTCTCTGCATGGTGCTGGAGCTCCAAGACCAAATTCTATTCCTGACAAACCTGTATTTTTAAAAATAGCCCTTTAAATTGAGATTTTTTTCAGCTAAGGACCTGGGTTTTGAGCTGTTATCCTGATGTGATATCAGAGTCACAGAGAGGCTGAGCCAGTTCCTGGAGCTGCTCTTGCATCCGGCTGGAGGAGGGGCATGAGACCCTTTATAATCCATCCCATCCCCTCAGTCCCCAGCTGAGTCTAATAAACCCCGGGGTTTAACAAACCCTAATAAACTAGGAGGCCATAACCAGACTCCAAACCCCTTATGGGACTGTAACATCTGCCCTGGGACCACCTGTGCCCTTTCATGGTTGAGGCACCCACTAGCCTGCTGGGGCCATCCATCAGTGCCCCTTCCTACCCAAAGGCTCCATCCCTCCCTTCCTGTGCAGGGGCAGACCTGAAAGCTGCTTCAGGGATGGGCCACCCCCTGCCACAGCACTGCCCCGGACATTCCCAAAGGAGGGGTCTGCCCCTCAGTCCCCACAGACAGGGACACAGGGGCAGGGACACACCTGAGAGGAACGTGGCTCGATAACCCACCACAGCGCCAACCACGCACCCTGAGGGTGGGGGACACTCCCCGAGGCCGAGCTGCCCCTCCAGGGATGATCCTTTCCCTCAGGCACCATCAGCACCCCACAGACCCCCTCACCCCAGCACCCCTCAGTCTCACTACACCTCTGGTCTGACTATCCCCAGTGCAGAAGCGTCTTACCCTCCTCCATCAGCCTAATTAAATACCCCCGCAAGCCTAATTAAATAGCCCCTCAGCCTAATTACCCCCGCACACCGACAAGAGCTGCGCACCCTTCCCACTCCCCAAGGATGGGAACGGCCACCCACAGCCTCACCCCTCCAAGATCCCCCACACAATCCCTTCGGAACGACCTCCTCTCTGCTTGCTAATTACCGCCTCACTCTGACTAATTAACGCTCCCCCCGTAATGACGGAGCCCGGGCTCGCGCCGCACGGTCCCGTGAGGCGCCGCGCGACGGGGCCGCACTTCCGCCATCGCCCGGCAGCCCCGCCCCCCGGGCCGCCGCTCGGGCGCTGATTGAGCCGTCCTGGCGGGCCGCCCCGCCCCTCCCTGGAATTGGGGCGCTGCCATTGAGTGAGCGCTACGGGCGGGAGCCCAGGTCCCGCCCCTCGCTGCAGCGCGCGCGCGGGGCGCGGCCTGAGGCTGCGGCGCGGAGCCGGCGGTGGGGCCGCCGTGGCTCGGGACCCTGCGGCATCCCCGGCTCTAGGGTGCTCCAGCCCTGCCCTCTCCCACCCGAACCCCTTAAACCCCCGCGGACAGCGGGCAGAGCCCCGCTGGGCGCGGTCCTTACATACCCCCCCCCGTCCCAGCCGGCGTTGTGTAACCAGCCCCGTGGGGCGAGGAACCGGTGCCGCGTCCGCCGCCGCCACAGGCCGTGGGGAACGAGGTAAAGGCGGGCTCAGGGAGCCCACAGGGAGGAGCTGGGAGTCCAGGCTGGCCCGTTCGCCCCCAGCTGCTGCGGGGCTGGCGCAGGGGCCGCTCCCGTTGCCTCCTCGCCGCTTCCCGTCCGTCTGAGGGCCCGGTTAGGGTATCCCGGAGCCTCAGCCCGTCCTCCCTCCGCCCCATCCCCATGGGTACACACTCTCGGTTTGGTTCTCGACCCACTGCAGGAGAAGCCCCAGCCAAGCCCCTACACTTCAATGTGTTCGAGACTTATTTCCTCGTCTAACTCAACATGCCATTTTCTTGCTGTATCCAGCACCTAAAGTATTCAAACAGGGGAAAGAACCTAGAGGTTGGAATCAACAGTAGCCTCAGGGCTGGATTAGTGTGGAGAGTGGGATTATGAAACCAGATTTATGCAAAAACTTAATTCTTAGAATGGTTCTCAAGCCTATCAAATCAGAATAACATTAAACCACTTAATGGTGATAATTTTTCCACTTCCCAAGCCCAGACTGTGGTTTGGGAGAGCAGGTGTGAGGCTGCTCTCTCCAGGTATCTGACACCTATGTTTATCTGTTTCACTATTGCTTCTGAAGCAGCCAAGATACAGTGAAGGAGCATTTGACAATGGAGAGTGTCCCACAGAGGAAATTAAACTGTTAAAAGTTTCTCTTCCCAGTTCCTTAGGCCTTGGTCTGTCCCTGCCCCATCTGGCTCTGCCAGCTCCGAGGGCCAGTGGGACCAGAGAGGAGCAGCCTGCAATCCTCCTCCTTAGTTCTTGGGAATTACACAAAACTTGAGTGGCTTAGACTGTCTTTGATGCAGAGTCCACATCAGTGCAGATATTTATGGTACTTAGTGGTGTTTAAAACTGGGCAACACAGTGCTGGATGCCTGTAGGAGCAGGATCAGCACAATGGGTTTTGGATAGTGTCACTGACAGCCTTTGCATCTCTCCAGCACATTCCTGCCTGTGGGGAGAAATGCTCAACAGCATTGGAGAGGTGGCACTTTCACCCTCCAATCCACTTTGGAAATCTATAAATGTTGGAGTTAGAAAATAAACTTCCCCTTTTTCTGCCTTGAGAGCAGCAGCATGTCCACGCCGTGTTGTCCTATAGCAACACCCTGGATTTGGGGTGACCCTGCAGACCATGTGGGGCCACAGGGCTTGGGACAGCCCCAAAGGCTGTAAGGCTGTGGGGGCCTCGGAGCCCCTGGCTGGGCCAGTCCCTCAGTGGGCCTAGCTGGTGCATAGGACACAGGGCACTCTTCCAGCACACTTTGCATGGTTTAGTACCCAAAAATGCCCTCTGGGTGCTCCCCTGAGCAGCAAGAGTCACCTTGTTTTTCCAGTTCTCCCAGGAAGTGAGTGCAGGGCGCAGCACAACACACAGCCCAGCCCTGCATTGGGCTGCACCTCATGCTTGTGAGTTTGGGACCTTGCTGGGGGGTTGTAACAAAGTGGGCCTGTCTGATGCATGTGTTTGGGAACGGAGCAAATCAGATTTATGGAAAAGCTGCTAGATGTGGGTTGAGCAGGGAGAAAGACTGAGTTGCCTGGTGCAGCCATTGTGAAGGGCTGAGTGGAGCTGTTTGGCTAAAAGAGCTGAGCTGGATTAGGGGTTGTTGTTTGGTTCTTTGCTAATCTCTAATCTCTTCTCCTCTGGGGATAAGGCTTGAAATTAGCAGCAGGTGGGGACCCACCTAGGAGGTGGGCATTGAACTTTCCCAATTTTACATGGGAAAGTGAGTTTAGGAGGTGCTGCTGGGCTTGGTGCAGGCACGAGGTGGCAGCTGGGCTCTTCCTTTGCTTCCTGGCATCTGCTGGGTCCATTGTCCTGAACAGGGCAGCCAGTGTTGGGAGCTGCTTCCCAAACTGTACCCTGAGATGCTTTTGCCTAAGATGCAAGGTCAGCACTCCTGCTAACCCTCTGAACTCAGCTGAAGTGGTTCAAAGGGGAATAAATTAATGAATCAAGAGTAATTTTGTGTCATTATGACACCCAGCTCTGTTCTGGAGGCAGGCTGGGAGAGCTGGGGATGTCCAGCCTGGAAAAGAAAAGGGGAGACCTCAGAGCCCCTTCCAGTGCCTAAAGAGGCTTCAAGAGAACTAGAGAGGGTCTTTGGATAAGGGTCTGGAGGAACAAGACAAGGGGGAATGGCTTCCCACTGCCAGCGGGCAGGGTGAGATGGGATATTGGAAGAAATTCTTCCCTGTGAGGGTGGAGAGGCTCTGGCCCAGGTTGCCCAAAGAAGCTGTGGCTGCCCCATCCCTGGAAGTGTCCAAGGCCAGATTGCCTGGGGCTTGGAACAACCTGGGATAGTGGAAGGTGTCCCTGCCCATGGCAGGAAGTGGAACAAGGTGGGCTTTAATGTCCCTTCCAACCCAAACCAGTCTGGAATTCTGTGAAATCCGTAAGTTCAGGTGTCTCCTACTAAAATCACCTGAGAGGGAGTATTGTACCAGGTCTCTGATGAGCTGATTGCTCCTGTGGACCTCCTTGAAATCAGCTGATGACTTCCAGAGGGTTTGCTGACAGCTGCATCTGTAGAGTTAAAAAGTGTTTGTGCACTAAATGGGCTCTGGCAGCTCCATCTGTTTTGATTCCTTCCTTCTGGTGAGTGTTATTGGGATGTAATTTCATAGAGGGATTTAATTTAAGGATTTGATTGACTCATTTGGGGTAGAGGCCATTTGATTGACTCACTGGGGCAGAGCTCCACTCTGTGGAGCTGGGTGGTGATCCTGCTGCTGAATGGTGGGGCCAGAGGAGAGGTTTGGTCTTGTTCCTGCGTTACTCTCTCATGAAAACTTATCAAAGCAAGAAGTTTGTGGTAAAAACTGCAGACTATTTTTTTGAGCTCTATTTCTAATTGTTAATTGACCGTGTTCTTTATAGGGATTTGATATTCTGAAAGCCAAGGGTTCTCTTCCTCCTGTAGCCAGGATGCTGCATCGCACCATTCACCTTTTCCGGAAGGAGCTCCGGCTCCACGACAACCCAGTGCTGCTGGCTGCCCTGGAGTCCTCAGAGGCCCTGTACCCCGTGTACATCCTGGACAGAGCATTCCTGACTTCCTCCATGCACATCGGGGCCCTGCGCTGGAATTTCCTGCTCCAGTCCCTTGAGGATCTCCACAAAAACTTGGGCCAGCTGGGCTCCTGCTTGCTGGTTATTCAAGGGGAGTATGAGATTGTTCTTAGGGATCACATCCAGAAGTGGAATATCACACAAGTGACGCTGGATGCAGAGATGGAGCCGTTTTACAAGGAGATGGAGGCCAACATCCAGCGCCTAGGGGTAGAGCTAGGCTTTGAGGTGTTCTCCCTGGTGAGCCACAGCCTGTACAATACCCAGCGGTACGTGACTGCCCCAAACCCACAAGTGTCTCCAGGGAGGTCATTTTAGAAGAGAAAAGGCCAAGTGTCTTGGTTTTTCCTTTGGAGGAAATTGAACTGTCTGAGGTGAATGTGGTGCTGTTTGCTGGGAGAACTTTGTGTGTTGCTCTCTTGATAGAAACAGAAGATATTGTGCACAGGTTTTAGGATTTCACCCCAAACAGCTGCTTAATTTTTTCCTTTTGGACAGTTTAATTCACCTAAAAACTTACTCTTTTAAACAGAGTGGAAGAAATTCTCTAAGACTTTAGTAGGACTTGTAAAAGTTCTGTTAAATATGGTAAAGTGTTTTTGGTGTCAGATTTTTTTGAAATCTTTCAAGTCAACTTTCACTGGTGTCTGAATACACTTGGCTCCAAGCTGTTGCTCAGTGTTGAATGACTGAAGATAGTGGAATTAGTAAAAAGGAAAGCAGTAATAATTAAACCAGCTCTAATGCTCCAGTTTTGCAAAACCCCTAAATTATGTAAATGAATGGATGTGTGTAACTTGCTGTCTTAAATTCAAGCTGTTTTGCACAGGTGATTGCTCAGAAAGGACAGTTATTTACTGCCCTGAACCTGTTTTTTGTGACACCAGAGGTGTCCCACTCCCTGCCCTGTGTCTCCTGGCTGCTGGTGGCTGTGTAGGTGAAGCCATGGCTGGAATCCTGATCCCAGTTTTGTTGTCTTAGGTCCTGAGAAACTGTTCTTGGGATAAATGTACATTCACCCATGGGAGTTTGACTTGTAAAATCTGTAATTTCTACATTCAGTTGCACTAATGGAGTTGTTATAGCCTGTGATGTCACCTTCAGTCCACTGGCATTTCCAGCTTCTTCCTTGGTTTCTGTTATGTGAGAAGAGATCTTGTTTTGTTTTGTTTTTAAGGATTTTGGACCTAAATGGTGGGAGTCCCCCATTAACTTACAAGAGGTTCCTTCACATTCTGTCTCTGCTTGGTGACCCTGAGGTGCCTGTCCGAAATGTCACAGCTGAAGACTTCCAGTAAGTACCAGCCTGTGAATGGGAATTGCTGGTCCTCTTTCTCTGCCCAAAAGAAGAGCCAGACCCAAATGCTAATGAGGCATTTTAGATGTTTTTTTTGTTTCTGTGCATGGAGGGTTATTGATTCAATATAGAGGGGATGTAACTGTCATTGGGAGGAGAAAGCAGATGGCAGAATGGTCTGATACTCATCTCTTTTGATATTTGTGCAAATTTCTCACCATGTGGGACACCTCACAAAATAATGGTTGGATTCAATGACTTAAAGGTTTTTTTCCAACCTTAATAATTCTGTGATTCCATAAAAGTCTTTAGCTTTTGCAAGGCACTTTTGTCTTGGTTTGAAAAGACAGGGGTCTGCTAAAGAAGGCAGGAGCCTCCCTTGAAATGGAAAATGTAAACAGCCTCCAAATTATTACAATTTTGAAATTAAGGGGCTCTTAGGCAAAGATATGGGAATAGGAATAACACTTCTTTACTAGGAAAATTAAAAATACAAATGCAACAGTACAAAAAAATACCCAACACACTGACAAGAGTCAGAATAGGAGCTGACAGCCTATTCTGTCAAGGTGGTGGCACAGTCCCATCCCATGGTGGCTCAGCCCTCCTGCAGTGCCAGCTGTGGTTCTGCTGGAGCAGGGATCCTGGACAAGGGGGGAGTTTTCCTCTGAAGCTCCAGGGCTGCTGGAGATGGGCCTGCTCTTCCTCTGGGAATGCAGTGGAGAAGAAAGCTGCTCCTCTGGGAATGCAGGGGGCAAAGGCTGCTGTGGTGTTCCGGGGTCAGATTCTATCCAGGTAGGAATGCTTGGCTCCTGCCCTGGGCGGAGCATCTCCCAGTGGGATGATGGAATTTGATCAGCCATGCAGGGACACTCAATGGTCTATTAACAGAAGATATCTCCCCAGAGGGAGGGTGTGAAGATATAAAGAAAACTGCCCCACCTGGTTTTAACAGGTGCTCCAATTAACAGAAGATAACTGCCCCACCTTTAACAGATGGCAGTAGAATACACAGCCCCAGCCACATCTTGTAACCTAAGACAGACCTTGAGAAAAGCTTTTAAGAGATGTCAAACTCCAGCAGAGGAAAGCCTGGGGAATTTACTCAGAGGCATGCCCTGCATTCCTTTCAAGATTTTGGACAGGAATTGGATGAACCACAATAGTTTGTTTTATGCAGGGTTTGATGGAATGATGCTACTGTTCCCTCCTGGCTTTAAATCTCTGCTCTCCTCTGCTATATGGGAAAGAGAGACTGAGCCCTTATCTGCCAGGACTTGAGAAGAAGCTCAGAGTCAAGGATGTCTTGTGTTTAGCTCAGCTCTCAATGAGGAGAGGTCAGTGATTCAAAGGAAGGTAAGACTGGAGCAGGAGAGAGCTGGAATGGGACTGTAGGTACTTGGCATTCAATACCAGGTGCCTCCTGCATGGCCTCAGCTCAGTGCCACCAACCAAGGCTTGGATCTTCCCATCTTGGGGGAGTCCTCTTACTTCCTGAATATTGTCCTCAGACAGTCTGATGACAAGACTTATGTAAGTACTGAAATATATAAGTTCCTGTATTTTTTTCTAGCACTGTTTTTTCCCTTTCCTGATGATTTGTTTGGACTTTTAACATTAATGCTGATGAGAGATAGTGGTTCACATGCTTCCCAGCAGGCCTGAGCCAAGTCAGTGCTCTGAGAGCTGCACTGGCCCCACCTCTGTAGGTTCTGCAGCAGGGCTGAGCTCAGGTTTGTCCAGGTAAGTACAAACATTTGTTGACGTCTGAGTTAATTCACGGGTTGTGAAAAGTCTCTGTGTCACCAGCACTTCCTTGGGCCTCTTCATCTGTGTTTTATGGGGGGAAAGACAAACCAAACTGATGCTCTTCCAGCCATATGGAAGGCAGAGGCCTTGGGAAGCCTCAGCAACTGAGGCTGAGGAGATGTGGGGGAACTGCTGAGGGGTGTGACCTTGGGGGCCTTAACTTGGTTAGGAACGAGTAGTTGGGGTGGCCCAGGAAGCTGACCTGCCTCCTTCCCTATGAAACTGAAAGAGAGAAGGTTTAGATTAGATGTTGGGAAGAAATTCTCCAGTGGTGAGGCCCAGGTTGCCCGGAACAGCTGTGGCTGCCCCGTGCCTGGAAGTGTCCAAGGCTGGGTTGGCAGGGGCTTGGAGCAACCTGGGATAGTGGAAGATGTCCCTGCCCACGGCAGGAGGTGGAACTGGATGGGGTTTAATGTCCCTTCCAACCCAAACCAGTCTGGGATTCTGTGACTTCAGAGTGACCTCTCCTCAGAGGCACAGGAGGCAGCACAGAGGCATTTGGAGGCAGCACCATAATTGTGTTTAGAGTCTGAGGAGGCTCTTGGTTCCCTCCTAGGGATGGATGTGACAGCTGGGAGGAACAGAAGAGGAGCTGCCTCTGAGCCTTGTGTAGGGCATGGGAACTAGAAGGGCTCTGAGCTGGGGGTGCAGCTGACTGCTCTGAGCACTCTGACTTGGTGGGACTGTTCCTCTTCCCCAGTTCAGGCTAGAATTCCCTGGAGCAATTGCAGGATTAACTCTTCTTCCCCAGAAGAGTACAGCCTGGGATTTCTCACTGTGCTTTCATTTTCTGTGCTCTGGTTGGACTGTGATAGATGATACTTACTTAGTATGTGCATGGACAGGGACTGCCTCTTTCTCCTGTCTCCTGTTGCTCCTTTCAAAGAGTTTTCTCTCTCACCTCAGGAGATGTAGGGCCCCTGACCCGGGCCTGGCTGAGTGTTACAGGGTACCTCTCCCTGTGGATTTGAAGATTTCCCCAGAAAGCCTTTCCCCTTGGAGAGGAGGGGAGACTGAAGGGCTGCAGCGCCTGGAACGACATTTGACTGACCAGGTCAGCCCTGATGGAACACAGGGGATGGTGGTGGCTCCAGATGGGCTGAGATCAGTGCCCAGCTTGGCTTGGAGGAGGGTGGCAGCTTGGGCTCGGGTTTTGTTCTCCTTGATTTCTGGGAAATGGGAGTGTTTTCCAGGCATGACATCAAACTGTGATAGTGAAGCTGGTTCCAAGAGCTTTCCTCTGTTTATTACTGGCCATGTATTATCTTGTGCTGCCTGAACCCTGATTTCTGTTTTCATTTCAGGGCTGGGTGACAAGTTTTACTAAACCAAGGACAGTCCCAAACTCGCTGCTTCCAAGCACCACAGGCCTGAGCCCATATTTCAGTATGGGCTGTCTGTCAGTTCGGACATTTTTTTATAGGTTGTCAAACATTTATGCTCAGGTAAGCAAATAATTGGTCCTAAGTAAGCAAATCGAAAACTGTGACATGTCTGGCATGGGAGGCAGGATTTAACACTTGGATCATCTTGGTAGGGACTTGGTGGATCAAAAAATGCTGCTTTGTTAATGTTTTCTCAGAATGTCCCATGAAATCTGGAGTGGCTTCATGTTGTGTGAATCACCTGTGAATGTCTGCAGCTCTTCCCAGTTAGGTTTTAGAAACAGGATATTCATATTCTAAATTCATATTTTCATCAGGAACTGTAGTGACAGGGCAAGAGGGAATGGTTTCAAACTGAGAGCAGGTCTAGATTAGTTGTTGGGAAGAAATTCTTCCCTGTGAGGGTGGGCAGGCCCTGGCACAGGTTGCCCAGAGAAGCTGTGACTGCTCCATCCCTGGAAGTGTCCAAGGCCAGGTTGCCTGGAGCTTGGAGCAACCTGGGCTAATGGAAGGTGTCCCTACCATGGCAGAGGTTGGAGTGAAATGGGTTTTAATGTCCCTTCCAACCCAAGTCATGGTTCTGTGAATAGGGAACAAGCAGACCTGGGATCAGCAGGGAAGTCCAGGAAAACCTTCCTAAATGTCAAGGATTTAGTTTGTCTGTCTGGTGCTTAAGGGAGGTTTTTGATTGGTTTATACTGTTTTGTTTCTGGAAATCAACTGTTTTTGTCTTAGACAAGTTTTAATTGTTGCATAAATGAAAACCACTTTCTGAAATCTTGTTTGATTCTTAAGAAAAAGTGAGCTTGAAACCAGCCCAAGAAAACCAACCTCCTTTACCTCTATCTTAAGATTATCATTTGAGACATGGCTGAGCCACCTGAATTCAGTTAACACATTAATGAACACATGCTTGGTATAAGAAATCCCAGTGTGACACTGTTTTGGAAGGTAGATGGAGTATGTCTGAGGTAACACTGAAGTCTGGCAGTTCGGCTTTGCTTTGGGCCAGACAGCATTGCCTCAGATACATGATTTCCTTGACTTGAACACTAAAGTGCCTTGAAACCAGTATTGTAGTCAGATCAATCTTTATTTTATAGGCCTCACAGTCACAAAATGAGTGAGGTTGCAATGGTATGTATGGACTGAAGCTGTCACCTTGCGTCTTTTCCAGGCAAAGCACCACTCTCTGCCCCCAGTGTCGCTCCAAGGGCAGCTGTTGTGGAGGGAATTCTTCTATACAGTAGCATCAGCAACCCCCAACTTCACCCAGATGGCTGGGAACCCCATCTGCCTCCAGATCTGCTGGTACAAGGATGCAGAGAGGCTCCACAAATGGAAAACGGTAATGAGATGCATGGCCACAGCAGCTGCATTGGAGCTTGGAGCTTTCCTCTTCCCTTGATAGGTCCCTGCTGGCGGTTTAATGCATCTTGCAGTGGTGTGGCAGGCTGTGAGAACTAGGAATGTTCAGCCTGGAGAAAAGAAGGCTCCAGGGAGACCTTAGAGACCCTTCCAGTGCCTAAAGGGGCTCCAGGAGAGCTGGAGAGGGACTTGAGACAAGGGATGGAGTCACAGGACAAGGGGAATGGCTTCCAGCTGACAGAGGGCAGGGTTAGATGGGATACTGGGACAAAATTCTTCCCTGTGAGGATGGTGAGGCCCTGGGCTGGCTTGCCTAGAGAAGCCATGGCTGCCCCTGGATCCCTGGAAGGGTTCCAAGGCCAGGTTGGACAGGGCTTGGAGCAGCCTGGAAGTGGAAGGTGTCCCGGCCCATGGTGGGGGGGGAATGGGCTTCAAGGTCCCTTTCCACCCAAACTATCCTGTAATTCTATGAAAGCAGTGTATGAGGGGAGAACTGATGTTCCTGTTCTGCTGCAGGCACAAACAGGGTTCCCATGGATCGATGCCATTATGACCCAGCTGCGCCAGGAAGGCTGGATCCATCACCTAGCTCGGCATGCTGTCGCCTGCTTCCTGACACGGGGGGACCTTTGGATCAGCTGGGAAGAGGGAATGAAGGTTCACTGCTGGCTTTTTATTTTCCTCTGTTCTGCCTGGCCCTGAGAAACCCTGCTCAGCCTGAGTCTAGCAGTGGACAGTTCTACAGAGCAGGGTTTAGTTCTGTCCCTTCCTGCGGATCTCAGGGTTTATGGAATCTCTTTGTTTGTCACTCAGTACAGTGGTGAGTTCCCTTCCCCAAATCCTCATGATTTTCAGATAACGAGGACACTGGTGAAGACATGCTCAGTCTCTAGCAGGTTCCAAACCTAGAGTTTTTGGGTTGCTCTGTCTTTCTTCTGTCTGTGGAGAGCATTCCTGGTGTGCCTGTGAGGAGGCAGCCCTGGCCCCACAGTGCTGTGCTTCCAGAAGCAGCCTCCCAGCCTGGTTTTGTCTAGATTTTGCAATATAGCTATTTCAGGGGTGTTTCTCTCTCTCTTCCCATCCCTGATGTGCAGGTTTTTGAAGAGCTGCTTTTAGATGCTGACTACAGCATCAACGCTGGGAACTGGATGTGGCTGTCAGCCAGTGCCTTCTTCCATCAGTACACACGGATCTTCTGCCCCGTCCGCTTCGGGAAGCGCACAGACCCCCAGGGCAACTACATCAGGTCAGGGGCCACCCACCCCACCACCTCCCTGAGAGCTTCTCAAGCGCCTCTGACAGCAGGAACTGATGAACTGGATCAGTTTCAAACACGCACACATCAGGGCTCATAACAATGGTTTTATTGAATGCTTGGGGAAACTCAGGCATGGAGAAGCAGAGAGGTATCTGTCATTCCAAGCAATGACTGAGCAAGGCTTGTGTTCATTTGTGAGCACTTGTTGCATCCAGCACCATGTTTGATCACTAGGCTGGGTCCTGTTTCTAAAGGATTTAGAACTTCCCACAGCTTCTCTGCTCCAGTCTGCACTTCGTTTCTTGCTTTTCACAGAGTTCTGAGATGTGCTTGGAAGGGAGCTTAAACCTCATCCAGTTCCACTCCCTGCCATGGGCAGGGACACTTTCCACTATCCTAAGGTTTCTCCAAGCCTGGCCTTGGACACTTCCAAGGATGGGACAGCCATAGCTTCTCTGGGCAACCTGGGCCTTACCACCCTCACAGGGAGGAATATCCCAGTATCCCATCTAACCCTGCCATTCTTTAGTTGTACACACATAGGTTTTATTTTCCACTCTGAGTTCTCTTTCCTTCACAGTATCATTTTCTTGTCTCACCATAATGTGCTGATGGGCTTTCTCAAAGCACTGGACTCACTGTGTTAATGTTGAGCAAACACTTGTCCTGGTTTGAAAGATGTCATCTAAGGAAGGTAGGAGCCTCCCTTGGAATGGAGAATGTGAACTCCCTCCCTCCAAATTATTATAATTTTGAAATTAAGGGGCTCTCAGGCAAAAATGTATGAGAATAGGAATAACCGTTCTTTACTAGTATGTATAACAAGGCAAACAAACAACAACGACTATGGCACTAACAGCTCACAGAGCCCGAGCCCAGTGCCAGCCCTTGGGCCGCGGCGCTTTCCCCGTGGGTGCAGTTCCGCTCGCAGCCAGCAGGGGCGCCGGTGGCTCGCGGCGGGCGGGGCAGTGCAGTGATCCTCCACAGCTGCAGGGGGCGCTGTGGCGATGGCGGCTGGGCCCAGACGGGCAGGCATGGCCGAGAGGCTTTGCTCCACAGACCCTGGGGCATTCAGTCCCAGTGCCCCACAGGACTCTGTGAAGCACTAAGCTGGAACAGCAGGAATGAACAAAAAATCCCCACGTAGTGGGCAAGATGTATCAGAAGATCTGCCGCGGTAGCTGGAACCACGGGACGTCCCGATAGGGCACGGGGGTGCGGGGCCCAGCAGCAGGAGAAAAGCAGCTCCCAGCTGGGTTGTGGCGATGGCAATGAGTTCCTTTTCTGAGGCTGCGGGTCCGACCGTCCTCCGAAGCCCAGACTGAGCGAGAGATCTGCAACTGCCCCAGCCCCAGTCCTTTACATGCTTCTAATCTCGTGGTATCTCTCTCCTTCCCAGAGAAGCTCCCAAAAAACAGAGGAGTTCCCCCTCCCTGCAGTCTCAAACACACAGCCATCAGTGCTTCTTAGCAACTTAGTGGGAAAAAATTCCGCAAGTAGAGGAAAGAAAAGGAAAGAAAACCCAACCCCCAACACAGCTCCATTTCCCCACATCTCTTTCTCCCACCCTGTCTAGATGTGGGTATTGCCAAGGAGAAGCCTGTGCTGAGGTACCTCACAGAGTGGGACAGAAAATTACTTTGCCATTCTGCAATGATTTTTTAAAATTAGTTTGTTTTTAAATTTATTAATGTTTTAAGGTGAAACGTCAGTGAAAATGTTAAAAGCATATTTGGAGGAAATCAAAATTGAAGTACTGTTTAAATCACCCCATTTGTTCTAGGCTGTGAAGTTAACTTTTGGAAGACATCACCTATGAAGGTTTGAGAACATAAACCCGATTTTTTTTGTGGAAAGTGAATTGGAACTTTCCCACAGATTGTAATATCAATATTAACACAGCACAGGTTGGTTTACACTTCACTGAATGTATGAATATTTGCCTGCAGGATTATAAACCCCCCTGTTACCACTGCTTTGTAGGAAATACTTGCCCATACTAAAGAACTTTCCCTCCAAGTACATCTACGAGCCCTGGACGGCATCTGAAGAGGAGCAGAAGCAAGCAGGATGTATCATAGGTAATTAATTCACATTCCTTGCTAAGGATTTTTCTGCTGCTAACTATCCAGAATAAATGTGTATGAGATGGAAGCATCACACTTCCAACATAAGTCATTTATCTTCTGAAAATGGATGAATCCAACAACCTGCCTTCTGTTAATTCTCTGTTAACATTTTTTTAATTGGAGTCTCATTTCACAGTACATATTTTTGCTTCAACTTTATGTCCTAAAACTCTTGGATTACTCCACACTTTTGCCTTTGAATTTATCCATCTTGGATGCTTGGCTGCTTTAAATAGTATCAGAACATCTTGTGCTTTTACTTGTGCTCTAACAGATCTTTGAAGGCTCTTAGGTCAAAGTGAGAGCTCTTGGATGGAAAGGATTAGGCACTTCCATTTAAGGAAAGCTGGAAGTATTCCAAATCCAGGGAAAATGTCCTTGCTGAGTGTGGTAAAGGCTCTGTCTCCACATTACTCAGGTCAGGATTACCCCTTCCCCATGGTGAACCACAAGGAAGCCAGTGACCACAACCTGCAGTTGATGAAACAGGTCAGAGAGGAGCAGCACAGAACAGTCCAGCTCACAAGAGGTGAGAGATGCTGCAGCACCCACATTCCCTGTGCTGTGACGCACAGGCTGTCCTCAGGAACCTAGGGCTCTGGGGCTTGGCTTTGGGTGCTTTTCCAGGATGCTTTTCCACGTTGGATACTAACATCATGAATGGAATGAAGTCAGAGAAGACTTTGCAAACTTTAATCCTTCTTTATTTCTTGCTGTAGATGATGCAGATGACCCCATGGAAATAAAGGTAAAACGTGACCATTCAGAAGAAAACATTACAAAAGGAAAAGTGGCCCGAATGACAGAATAAACCAAAATTCCCTCAGGCGTGCTAGAAGAGGCAAGAGAGGAGAGCCAGGGGCCAGCTGAGCTGGCCAAACCACTGTCCTCCATACTTTGCCTTGCTGATGGTGCCTCTTGCTTGTGAACTGACCTCAGGAGACGTGTTGGATCTTGAGTTTTGGTGCAGTTATTTTGGATGGAATTGTTATATCTTTGAGTGGCTTCTGGACCATTTGTTGAAGCTGTTGGATGAATGCAAGAGGTGCGTGGTTGTGGCAAGTCCTGCTGCTGTAGCATCCTTCAAATCCATGTTTTCCATGCACATGAATAAATAGATTTTGTGAAAAATATCTTAATGTCAGTAGACCATGTGCACATTAAAGCAGTTGCACATTAGTATTATGCCTTGTAGAGACAGACTTAGGGATGTTCAGTTTATTTATTCTAAGTTCCCAGTTTATGATTGTAGTCCCCAGTTTGGGAAGACAGAGCAGAGTGCAGCCCCTCGTACCTTGTGTGTAGTTTTTAAGTCATAAGTAGGAATTATTACGCATTTTAAGGGCAAGGTTGAAAATATCTCACTAAATTAGGGCTAATATATAACTTTGTCACCATAATTGTCTTCCTTGACTAACCACAACTGCAGGGCAGAGATTAATTCTATCATGTACCACATAGAAAGATTTCTCCTTCCACTGAAATGTATTGTGAAGTTTGACAAGGCTGGATTAGTCAATTATGATTGGGGATTTGGGGGTGGGGAAATGCAGTGGGGTTTTCATGGCTGCAGGTATTCTGGGATTGGAAAGAAATAAAACTTATTTCTGGCATGAACAATTCAAAGGCTCTGAAGCAATCTGTTATCACAATTGATATCCATTGGTCCTCTTGGGAAACCTGGTGGCACAGCAGCTCCAGCAGCAATCCAAACTCCTTGGAAGCATCCCAGGATCTAGTGCAGGAGCAGCACAGGAGCCATGAGCACCAGGAGGAGGCCATAAACTGCAGGATCTTTGAAGACTGCTGGAGACATGCAGGACCTGTCAAGGCAGACCATGCTGGCAGCAGGACAGTGAGGTGTAAATACAAAGCTGCCAGGACCTTCCTGCTGCTGCAAGCCTGCATCAAGCTCCTGGAGATGCCTATATTCCCTGACACCTCAGCCCTCCAGCAAACCTAATGACTTGCAGGAAAGGAAAGGCCTTCTGCCTCCCCCTTTATGGAAGGTAGAATTCCAAGGTGGTGCTTGTTTCTTTGGGGGATCTGCTGCTCCAAAGCCTCCTGGCATTTCTTCCCTCTGTCACTGGGCTCCTTCCTCTGCCTGAAGGGATTTACAGCATCCCTGAAGGGCTGGAAGGAGCATCTGGGAAACTCCAGGCCTGTCAGCCTGACACCAGTGCCCAGTAGGATTATGGAACAGATCATCTTGGGTGCTATCACCTTGCACCTACAGGATGTCTGGGGGATCAGACCCAGCCACCATGGGTTTATGGGGGACCAGGTCCTGCCTGACCAACCTGATCTCCTTCTGTGGCCAGGTCACCTGCCTGGTGGATGCAGGAAAGGCTGTTGATGTTGTGTATCTGGACTTCAGCAAGGCCTTTGGCACTGTCTCCCACAGCTCACTCCTGGAGAGGCTGGCAGCCCACAGCTTGGACAGGAGCACTCTGTGCTGGGTTCAGAACTGGCTACATGGCCGGCCCAGAGAGTGCTGGTGAGCGCTGCTGCATCCAGCTGGTGTCCAGTCACCAGTGGTGTCCCTCAGGGCTCTGTGCTGGGGCCCAGTCCTATTTAATCTCTTTAATCTCTTCACTGATGATCTGAATGAGGGGATTGAGTCCACCATCAGTAAATTTGCAGATGAGAGCAAGCTGGGAGCATGTGTTGATCTGCTTGAGGGTAGGTGTGGGAGCTCAGTACATCACTCCGGATGTCCAGAGCTACCGAGACAACCCTTGGGGGGCTCGGAGGCCCTGGAATGTTGCCAAAAGTACCTGGTGGCTTGACTTTGATCCTTTTAAAGAAATGATACCTGAAGGTGAGGAGATGAGAAAATTTCATGTCTAAATAGAGAGGGGATGTTATTCACTTGTTAGAACTTAAGTTAGAATGCACTGTACAGGGGGGTTTTATGTATTGTACAGGGGGGTCTAGAATTCTGTGCATGGATCAGGAGTCCCAAGATGGAGGAATTTGGGCGTGCCCTGTCCTTCTTCTTTCTTCTCCTTGGCATCCATGTTCAGGATGATGTTGGCATGTGTGGATTGGTTCATAGAAAGAGTACACTTGCCAACAAGGGCAGAAAGTATTGGGAAGTAAAGGTAAATATCGAATACGTAATTTTCATTATAAAAGAGACAACCGCCTCGTGGGCGGGGGAGAGTGCCTTTGGCTGTCCTGCTGATCAGACCTCGGCTGGACAGACAGAAAATCTTTGTAGATAAGAAATAATAAACTCGACTGAAGACCGAAAGCAAGAGTCCAGACTCCTTCTTCGAGAGCGCGGCCTACCCAGAACCACTTTTTCCCGTGCTGGGGCAGAGACAAGCAACAGCCGACCCCGGCATCTGGCGTCCCTGGGTGGGCACGAAGGGGGGCCCGAAGGTGGGCACGAAGAGCGACAGCTCGAGCGGAGAGCCGAAGAGTGAGCTGCAAAGAGAACACCCAGGTGGGCAGCACCCGAGCGGGCAGCTCCCAGGCGGGCAGTTCCCGGAGCTGGACTCATTCCCAGGAGAGCACTGATAACTCCTTGGGAAGGCAGCCAGAAGAGTCCGAAGAAGCAGCAGCCAAAGAGAGAACACCGCACTCCACTTCTCCCGAAGAGACCTCGTATCAGAACAGCCCGGAGCGGAATCAGAAGGGCCCCTGAATCCATCTCCTGTGACCTGCTGGACGGGAACCGGGAGCCTCCAGACTGCTCTGACGACATAAATTCGGTGAGAAGGTCAAAAATTAAGAAACATGGGGAACACACTCACACAGGAACAAATAGAAACATTGTCAGCCTTACAAGGCGTGACAGAAGCGTACGCAGAGGGGGTTTCTAAAAAGGAGCTCAAAGAGTTATTATTGTGGGTCAGATATAATTATCCGTTTGCAGAAACACATGTGTTGTTTGAGGTGGGCTTTTGGCAAGAAGTTAACAGACATTTATATTTTTTAGCTACCAGAAAGGAAGAGACGGCTTTCAAGCTGTTATCTCCAGCGAGAATTATGTTAGAGGCTATCTCTACAAGGTGTCGGAGATCAGCCAGGGAATTAGGTTCCACAACTCCCACAAGGGCGGGGAAAACAGAGCACGGCTCGGTGCAGAGATTGGCTCTGGTTCCAATTGGCCCGGGGGGGACAGCTCCCGAGGGAGAGGAGCAAGGGGAAAAGGCACTGCTTTCAGCCCTGTCATCCCAAAGTCCCAAGAGACCTCCAAAACGCCCTGAAACCCCAGAAACTGAGGGGGGTTCAGGTTCCGATTCAGACGCGAATGCAATCCCAACCCCAGAAGAGCTAAGATCTTTACCCAGCGAGATCGAGGGGTCGGGGACGATTGTTCCTGAATCTCGAATCTCGGGGAACGAAGGGGCGGGGGAGGCGGAAGAATCGGGAAGGGGGGTCCGCGGGGGATTGAAGGGGGATGGGGAAACGCTTTCTCGCGGCGGCGCGGCGGCGACGGCGGCGGTCGCGACCGGCGGGGGGGGCGCGGAAGCGGTGGGGAACACGAGTTTTGGCACGGGTTTTGGGGGACCCACACCGGGGGTGGCGGCCTTGGCGGGCGCCGTGCCAAAGACGCACGCGGGGGGCGAGACACGCGGGACATCCGGGAAGGGCTCCCAAATCACAGCGTCCACGTCAGACGCGGGGAACAAGCTCAGAGCAGCCGCGGAACTCCGAGCAGCACCCGTAAGTAGACGTAGGGGACGCACGGCGGTGACGCAGGACCCGGAAGTCGAACCGCGGCGGTCAGCTCGCATCGCGGAGCAAACACGGGCACGGGCGAAGCAGGGATCGTACACACGGGTACGGGGTATGGACACAGCATCAGAGAGGGAGGAGTCGGGGACAGACACTGGGGAGGAGACATCAGAAGGGGAGCGGGGCGGAGACAGTGACGTCAGTCCAGGGGAGACGGGAAGCATTCCCGAAAAAGCGCACACGCGAAAAGTGCGGGCGGAGCGCGGTCGGGGGCGGGTCCGATCCTCCGTGACGTCTCGGGCGAGGAGGGGCCGATCTCGGGGCTCCGTATCCCGGGGCTCCACCCCTTCTCCGGTTCCAGGTTCCTCGATCCCAACCCCTGTGGTTCAGACCACTCCCATCTCAGGGCGGTGCTCAGGTGTTCAACCTCCATTGCTGGCTCAGTCAAAATCCGTGCAGGCTCAGGTTCCACAAACACAACTGCTGCAGCCAATCGATGTGGCTGAAGAGCCGATCGAGCTCGTGACGTCATCGCACCTGTCCAGGCAACCCAGTGGGGGGATGACCGAAATGCAGGGCAGAGCCACAACGTTATCTCGTGGCAGGACTGCAACCATGCAGCAGTTTTTCCAACAACATATAAAGGGAAGGCAACATTAAAGAAAACAGTACCACAGTTAGAACTTAAAGATACATTATACGAGGATCAAGGGCAAGAAGAAGATGTGATACGAATCGCAGCATCAGAGGGAATTCCGGCAAGGATGTTTTCAGCAGCAGAAGCAAGGAAAGAATATATGCCATCATTCGATGCGATGAAAAGGGTGCAGACACAAGAGTTTCAAATTCCTTATTTAAGTCCAGGAGCGAGGCCAAAGACCTCGAGTCAAAGACTGTTTGAAAAACAATCACTGCTGACATCAAAGACTCCACTGTGCATGCAATTGCCAAAAGAATTTCTACAGGAAGAAGAGGAACAACCAATGAAAATGGTGGATTGGAAACAAGTCAAAAAGGAACTGACAGAAGAAGCTTTGCTGCAAGGATCAGGAGATCTGACAATGCCAGTGACATATGATGCGCAGGGGCAGAATCCAAGGTGGGAAAGGTTGAATCACGATGTGATCAAAGACTTAGCGAGAGCTGTTCAACGCAATGGACTGGATTCACCATACTTTAAACAGCTCCTGAGGGGGACATTTAATATGTATGACCTGACGCCATTTGATATTCGAAGCCTTGTGTCAATGATTCTCACAGACACGCAGAATCTCATCTGGGAAAGAAGATGGCGAAGATATCTCACAGAGTTGAGGAACAATTATCAAGGCGGGCCAAACGCAAACCTCACTGAAGCACAGTTGGCAGGAGATCCTCCAGATGACAATCCAGCAGAACAAGCGGTGCGTCTTCCAAGGCGAGTGTTGAATGA
Organism: Passer domesticus; assembly: GCF_036417665.1. Lineage (NCBI taxonomy): Eukaryota > Metazoa > Chordata > Aves > Passeriformes > Passeridae > Passer > Passer domesticus. The sequence continues at coordinate 205,272 of NC_087498.1, forward strand.
CATCAAGGAAGCGGCGCGGAAAGCGATCTTGCAGATCGCTCCAGCAGGAGTTCCAGATGTCCCATTTTCAACCATCAGACAAGGTCCCACAGAACCATATTCATCATTCATAGATCGACTCCCGCAAGCTGTGGATCGGCAGGTGACCATCGAAGCTGCGAAGCGACCACTCTTGGAAAGTCTTGCATTCGGCAATGCCAACCCGGATTGTCAACGGGTCATCACTGCAATGCCAGGACGGCCATCCTTGGCAGAGATGGTGGAAGCATGCAGCAAGGTGGGAACGCCTCAACATGTTGCGTCGATCGTGAGAGATGAATTGAGAGGAGAGTGGGAAAACCAGCTGAGAGAACACTCGGGAAAGCGATCAAAAGAAGAGATGCTGGACAAAATATTTCAACAGCAGAATGAAATTCTTGCAATCATCCAAAAGAAAAACAATCCACCAAGAGGACAGTGACACAGGCCTTCAAAAACAATTCTTACAGATCTAGAAATGATGGCGCAAATCATCATCAAGGGGAGAACAAGGTTGTTGACAATGGCAAGACGAGAATTTTCAATCATTCATTTACCATTGAAAAAAGATTATTTTAAATGGGCGATGCAGAAATCAAAAGATTTAATAATTGCATTGTTAGCTTTCCCAGGAACTTACACAATTCATTTTCCACAACACAGAGTGCTGCAGTCGCAAATATGTTACAGGGCAAAGCCAAGAATAAGTGAAGAACCTCTGGACGGGATCACAGTATTCACTGATGGCTCAGGGAAGACACACAAGTCAGTGATCACATGGGTGAACTCAGAGACAGGGAAATGGGACTCGGATGTGAGGATGATTCAGGGTTCTCCACAAATTGTGGAATTGGCAGCAGTCACTCGAGCATTTCAGTTGTTTGAACAACCTCTCAATTTGATTACGGATTCCGCATATGTCGCGGGGGTAGTCAGACGCTTGGAAGGTTCACTCTTGAAAGAGGCCAACAATGAAATATTGTATTCGTATTTGGTGAGCATGAAAACTTTGTTGGAAAATAGAGAACATGAATATTTTATCACACACATCAGAGCTCACACAACACTTCCAGGATTTTTAACAGAGGGGAATGCTCGAGCAGACAGGTTGACAATGCCCATTTCACATTGTATGTGTTGAATTTCCTAAATAGTTCATCCTCAGAACCCAATCCTCCGATCTTGAGACATTTCTCAAATAGTTCACAGGCAAGATTAAGGGAGAATCCTTTAGTTTTGGTCAGAAACCCAGAATCAGGACAGATAGAAGGTCCTTTCAAACTAATCACTTGGGGCAAGGGTTTCGCTTGTGTTTCCACAGAGCAAGGTCCGAAGTGGGTGTCGGCACGACACGTGAAGCCGTTTCGAACGCAAGAACAAAAGAACACAGATCCCGGAAACAGAGAGACAAGTACTCAGACAGAGGAGGAGACTCAAACTACAAGCAATAATCTAGAAGAAACAGAAGAATAAAAGACTTTGGGGGGTTTTCTGAAAAACTTTGGGTGGAAAATGGTGATATTTAGTCAGAAAGGCGGGGTGATGAACTTTGCAATGTTCATGTGTTTTGTCTCATTGCCAATGGTTTTGAACAACAAAGCAAATTTACCAGTCAATCAGCCAGAGAAAAATGTTTGGGAAGCTTTAGCCCAAGCAGCAGATTTAGATAGCATTTGCCTGACGCACTCCAGACCAGGGAGGCCATTTTCAGCATGCATGATTGGATTGCCAGTGAGTGAATGGCCAATTCCAGGACACACTGCAATCGAGATCTCACAGGTCGTTAAAGATCCTGTGAATGAATGGTATACTTGGATACATTCTCTTCCTGTGGCTTCTTCTGAACCTCAGGAATTGGAGATTTTCGGGTCCATGACAATGAATGTATGCATGAAATTTGAAATTTCAGGTACAGCAAAGCCAAACAAAACTATTGATGTTACTCCCAGTCATGAATTCTACAGAAATGCGTCAGCCTGGTGCAACAACACCATGGTGACAGACAAAGGGTCACTCCAAGTCCCAGTGCAACTGCCAAGGGGATTCTTTTTGATTTGTGGAGACAGGATTTGGCATGGTATTCCTGCGAATGCCAAGGGAGGTCCATGCAGCATTGGAAGAATTTCAATGCTGACGCCAGATTTAAAGATGCAGAAAGAACAAAAACATAAAGAAAAAAGATCTTTACAGTATTTCGATGAGAATTGTGATGACAGGGTTTACACTTGGAGCAAGGCAAGGAGGATTGCGATAGCAATTTTCTCACCTCAGGCAGCATCAGGAATTGCTTTGACTCAATTGGATCGTATGGGTTGTTGGCTAAGCAAGCATGCTCAATCAGTCTCTCTTGCACTGAGTGACATGTTACAAGACATGAACAGTGTAAGACAGGCAACTCTGCAAAACAGAGCAGCAATCGATTATCTTTTGCTTGCTCACGGCCATGGGTGCAAAGAATTTGAAGGAATGTGCTGTATGAATCTCTCCGACCATTCCAGGTCAATTCATGAAAATATTGAAAAAATAGAGGAGAGTGTGAAGAAACTTGGCGAGATCACAGGATCTTGGATTGAGGACATGGCAAAGTTTTTTGATCTTTCACCTTTGGGAAAAGAAATTTTAAAGATAGGGTTTCAAATTTTGGTGATTCTCATAGTTCTCTTGATTGTAATCCCATGCATTCTTTTGTGTGTGCGGGGTGTCATGAGTCGAGTTGTAAAGAGGGTGCTTTTGGTGCAAACAGAAGGGGGAGATGTGGGAGCTCAGTACATCACTCCGGATGTCCAGAGCTACCGAGACAACCCTTGGGGGGCTCGGAGGCCCTGGAATGTTGCCAAAAGTACCTGGTGGCTTGACTTTGATCCTTTTAAAGAAATGATACCTGAAGGTGAGGAGATGAGAAAATTTCATGTCTAAATAGAGAGGGGATGTTATTCACTTGTTAGAACTTAAGTTAGAATGCACTGTACAGGGGGGTTTTATGTATTGTACAGGGGGGTCTAGAATTCTGTGCATGGATCAGGAGTCCCAAGATGGAGGAATTTGGGCGTGCCCTGTCCTTCTTCTTTCTTCTCCTTGGCATCCATGTTCAGGATGATGTTGGCATGTGTGGATTGGTTCATAGAAAGAGTACACTTGCCAACAAGGGCAGAAAGTATTGGGAAGTAAAGGTAAATATCGAATACGTAATTTTCATTATAAAAGAGACAACCGCCTCGTGGGCGGGGGAGAGTGCCTTTGGCTGTCCTGCTGATCAGACCTCGGCTGGACAGACAGAAAATCTTTGTAGATAAGAAATAATAAACTCGACTGAAGACCGAAAGCAAGAGTCCAGACTCCTTCTTCGAGAGCGCGGCCTACCCAGAACCACTTTTTCCCGTGCTGGGGCAGAGACAAGCAACAGCCGACCCCGGCAGGTAGGAGAGCTCTGCAGAGAGACCTGAAACAGTTGGATGAATGGGCACAGTCCAGTAAGATGAAGTTCAGTAAGTCCAAGTGCCAAGTCCTGCATTTTGGCCACAATAACCGCCTGCAGTGCTATAGGCTGGGGACGGTGTGGCTGGACAGGCAGAAAGGGACCTGGGGGCACTGGTCACAGCCGGCTGAAGATGAGCCAGCAGTGTGCCCTGGTGGCCAAGAAAGCAAATGGCTCCTGGCCTGTGTTAGGAATTGTGTGGCCAGCAGGAGCAGGGAGGTCATTCTGCCCCTGTACTTGGCACTGGTGAGGCCACACCTTGAGTGCTGTATCCAGTTCTGGCCCCTCAGTTTGGGAAGGACATTGAGATGCTTGAGCGTGTCCAAAGGAGAGCAACGAGGCTGGTGAGGGGCTGGGAACACAAGCCTTATGAGAAACGACTGAGGGAGTTTGGGTTGTCTAGCCTGGAGAAAAGGAGACTCAGGGGTGACCTTATCTCTCTAGTGACCACCGTGAAAGGTGGTTGTAGCCAGATGGGGGTTGGTCTCTTCTCTCAGGTGACTAGTGACAGGATGAGAGGTCACAGCCTGAAGCTGCACCAGGGAAGTTTAGGCTAGATTTTAGGAAAAAAAATTATTCACAGGAAGAGTGGTTCAGCGTTGGAATGGGCTGCTCAGGAAACTGGTGAATTCATTGTCCCTGGAGGTGTTTGAAAAAAGACTTGATGAGGCACTCAGTGCCATGGCTTAGTTGGTAAGGTAATGTTAGGTCACAGGTTGGACTCAATGATCCCAAAGGTCTTTTGCAACCTGGTTTATTCTGTGATTTTGTGTCTGCAGCCTGGCCCCAGTGCAGGGGCTCCAGGAATGCAGATCTGGCTCCTGCCTCGTGTTTCAAGGCACAGTCTTTGCCTTCAAGCCCTAAAGGGGCTGGTCTTTTTTCTGGACTGTTTCTACCTTGAAGTAGCAGTCTCTACCTTCAGTGAGCTTCAGTGAGTGCTGGGACTGTGTAGCACAGCAGAATTGTGAAATCCCAGACTGGTTTGGGTAAAGCTCATCCTGTCCCACCCTCTGCCATGGCAGGGACACCTTCCATTAGACCAGGTTACTCCAAGCCCCATCCAGCCTGGCCTTGGACACTTCCAGGCATGGGGCAGCCACAGCTTCTCTGGGAAACATGGGCCAGGACCTCACCAATCTTTCAAGGCCTCTTTGGGACTTCTGTTGTTGCAAAGCAGTTTCATGGTCTGGTCTGTGGTTGGGAGGAGCAGGACTTGGCCTGCAAAGGAGCTGCTGTGAGAGCAGGAGCTGTGTTTGAACAAGAAAAGGCAAGTGCAGTTGGAGTCTGACCTCTGCTTCTGGCTGACAAAGTAGCATTGGAGAAGTTTCTGAAAGAAGCAAAATCATGGAATCACAGAATCCTTGAGGTTGGAAAAGCCCTCTAGGATCACCACGTCCAAATGTTCCCCCAGCACTGCCATCTACACTCCTAACCCATGTTCCCAGGTTCCACATCCACACAATTTTTGAACACTTTAATGAGTGGTGACTCCACCACCGCCCCAGGCAAGGGGGCCCCTTGCCATGGCCTGACCACCCTTTCCAGAAAGAAATTTTTCATAATATCCAACCTAAATCTCCCCTGGGGAAACTTGTAGTCTTGTCTTTTCAGTGCTGAACCTTCTTGTCTTGTCCCTGTTCCCTGTGAGCAGAACCTGACCCCTGTTGGCTGCTCCCTCCTGTCAGAGCGTTGTGGAGAGCCAGAGGCTCCCCCCTGAGCCTCCTTTTTTCCAGCTCCACCCCCCAGCTCCCTCGGCTGCTCCTGGTGCTCCAGACCCTGTCACAGCTCCATTTCCTTTCCCTGGGACATTCTCCAGTCTCTGAAGGTCTTTCTTTGGGTTAGGGGCTTAAAACTGACCCCAGGATTCGAGGTGGAGCCTCACCAGTGCAGGGAGACAGTCACTGAATGGTCCTGCTGGACACACCATGGCCAGACAAACACACCCAGGTCCTTTTCCTCAGCAGCCACTTGGAAGGACTGAGCTGGTTTGTGACCTCATGGCCAAGAGACTTGCTCTGTAAAAATTAATTACTGGCAGAGTATCAGAATGAATCAGGCAAGACTCCATTTCTTCATGCAGGAAAAAGCCAATTCTTTATTCACACAACTCATTTTTATATAGTTTTTACTGACCTCGTGTGCAACTTTAATTGGTTAATAGCTTTCTTGCCAATTACTCTATTGGTTAGTAAAAGGTACATATTAAATCTCTCTATTCTTAAATTGCTTACATATTTTCTTCACTGGTTCTCATGGGATTGATTTAATGTTTATGGAGGTGCTAGTTGTTTTTCACCCAGGAACAGATTGTTAGGTTAACAAACTGTTCACACTAGGATTGTTTTCACATGGGAACTTGCAAAGTGCTAGCTGCACTTAGAAGAAATTACAGGCGATTCAACTGAGCAGGTCTGATTTTATGAGGCCCTTCTTTTATAATTTTTCTACTTGACTGCAACAGCAGAGTGTATCTGTCTCTGCACATTTTTCTCTGCTGAGGCAATCTGATTTTGGAGGTAGCAGGATTTGATGTGAAATTGTTCAGATATTGACCCACAAAAATGCACCTGATGCAGTCTCTGAATTCTGGGGTGTGGAGACAAGTAATGGCATCTTTGCTGGGCATTCCTGGCATGATTCAAAGACACTCCAATTGTATTTGGGTCACCTTAGGTGTTTTTATTATAGGAGGGAAATGTGTCTGATGGGGTTGATTTTTTTTTTTTTTGACCACTCCTGCCCCTCCCCCTTTGGCTTCTTCACCCCTTCACCCACATGCCCAAAGCTTCTCTCTATGCCTGGGTGATATTCTTTCTCATTTTTGCTTCCTTGTGAGACCTATCTTGTGAAGTTTTCATTTGGGGGTTGTGAATTAAGGCTTTAAGTGTCTTTCCTGATCTTATTTCCTTTGGTTTGAGTCACCGTTGGTAGAAATGAGAGTGAAACATGAATTAAGTCACATTTTTTGGGTCACTTTTGCTCCAGGGAGCCTTTAATGGCATCCCAGACTGGTTTGTGTTGGAAGGAATCTTAAAGCTCACCCCACTCCACCCCTTGCCATGGTCAAGGACACCTCCCACTAGACAGGTTGCTCCAAGCCCTGTCCAGCTTGGCATTTTCAGAGCTGATTTAGTGTGTTGCCAATAGTGGAGTTGATGAGCTATCTGCCTTCCTGGCTGTTGAGGAAATTTTCACTTCCCATAACAGGGCAGAGCTCCTGGGGGGCTGCAGCTCCTTGTGAAGGGCAGTTCTGATTTCTGCTCTCTGTGAGCAGGGACAGGACCCCAGGGAAGGGCTGGATCTGGGCCAGGGGTGGGTCAGGCTGGAGATGAGGGAAAGGTTCTTCCCCAGAGGGTGCTGGCACTGCCCAGGCTCCCCAGGGAATGGGCACGGCCCCGAGGCTCCAGAGCTCCAGGAGTGTTTGTACAGCACTGCCAGGGATGCCCAGGGTGGGATTGTTGGGGTGTCTGTGCAGGGCAGGGGTTGGACTGGATGGTCCCTGTGGGTCCCTTCCAGCTCAGGATATTCTGTGATTCTATTTCTCCAATTCCTTTGGCACAGGAAGGTGACCAGAGCAGCTGCTCCCTGGACAGCTGCAGCCAGGCTCTTTCTGCATTCTGCCATGTCACACATGATGGTGACAGCTGAGCTTTTGGAGTGGCACTGGCTCCACAGCACCTCTGTATGCCACTTTGCTGTTCCTGAGGATGGGCTATGCCATGATGGCCCTGCTCCCTCCGCCCCAGCTGCATCTCCACCTGACTGGTTTTTCCCTTGCTGGAAATCCCTTTGCTCTCAGGAACATGGTGGGATTCTTAGGGTTGTCCTGTGCAGAAATAGGAATTGGAATTGACAGGTCTCTCCTAACTCAAAATATTTTGATTCTATGATTAAAAACATTCACCAGTTCAACCAATTCTACTGGCTGTGTTGAAGGACTGAAATCACAGTCTGAAAATAGGAACAATTATGTAACCTTATCCCTGAGGGCTTGCTCCTGCATGGTGATAGCTGGAACTTTGCCAGGAGTGACAGCAGAGGGAAATCCCATGCCTCACCTTGATATGGTTCCCCCCAGGTCACAGGGTCTGCTGTGCTCTGACCAACCCTGGTGGTGCTGTACTTCCAGTGCTGGAGCATTTGTGTCCCAACACCTTCCCTTCTGCAGAGCAGGATGTCAAACACCCTCCCTGGCTGGGAGTGAGGCAGCAAAGAGCCACCAGGGAGATGTTTGGCACTAGGCCATAGCTGACCCTCGAACCAGAACCAGGCCTCCGATGGATGATCCTTTTCAGAATAAACCTGTTGACTGCAAACCCAATGCACTGAGCCACAGCTCCAGCTGAGCAGGGCTGGTGCCTCTGGTGATGCCCTTGAACCTTCAACAGCTGAGAGAGGGAAGGACAACCTGCCTGTCCTCCAGTCAACACTGTCTTGTTTAGGATGGATGTTTATGGAAGAAATAGCTGAGTTTTAGACTGATTGGGTTTTTCTGGATAACTAAACTATATTTTTTCAGGTTTCTGCTCATGGGAGAATTATGTAATCTTATTCCTGAGGGTTTTAGTATTAGTCTGGTATTCGTCTTTCATATAAGTTTATTATAGTTTTTTTATAAAATCTTCTGAGTTTTTGTGTCTAAAAAATGTGCTGTCTGAGCTAAATCTAAATCCTTTCCTATATCTAAACTCCAAGACCACAGTAATCTATATCCTAATGTTTTTCATTACATTACATGGTTAAGTGAGATATCACTTTAACAATGAGATTTTGAATTCTAAGTAATTTACTCCTTATTTTATTCGGTTCATTAACAGGAAAAATAATTACCCTCCTCTGTGCAGTAAACACCGGTAGGAGCCAGTGGAGCCAAGGCAAGGGACTTCGCCCACAATTAAATTTTTCATGGTCCAAATTGTCCTGTCAAAATTGCAACTTTCCTTTTTTACTCAACTGGTTTTCCTTAATCCTGAAACTTCATGCATGGTGGTGATGGATCCTCAAACAGCCCACTGGCATTTCAGACTTGGGATGAGTTTTGAATTTTAATTCTTTGTGGTTGAGTGGAATTGGACAAAGAAATATCTTGAACAAAATAAGCACTATGACCCAGGATTTGGTGGGCCTTGAATAGAATTTCAAGTATTCATTTGCTTAATATGTAGAAATCAGAAATGGAAGGTAAAATTATTGTGAGCCCTCATAAAGTCTGATTTTAGTTAAAATAATGGGATCAACTAATCTCAGCCTGCTTAGGGTGGGAAAGGACATTAAAGCCCATCCAGGGCTTCCACACTTCCAGGGATCCAGGGGCAGCTACAGCTTCTCTGGGCAACCTGTGCCAGGGCCTCCCCACCCTCACAGGGAACAATTTCTTCCCAATATCTCATGTAACCCTGCTCTCTGCCAGTTTTTATGGTTTAAAAACCCTAAATGAGGTTTTTGTGTGTCTAATGCCAACTCTACCTTTCCAAGCTGAAAAAACTGACAGTGAATTTAGCCAGTCTTACAACTTTATATATACACAAATTTGCTTTATGTGGTGAAAAATATTAATTCAGATGTGTTCTCAAAGAGGTGGAGCCCTGCCCTTGTAGGACAGGTATATCTTTGTTGACTCAGTCCTAAATATTGCACTGAGAACTGTAAACCAGTTTATAATTGACATAGCACATATTGGATAGGGAGCACATGGTAACCTCTAACTCAGGATCATTTGGTGCTTTCAAGGCTCCAGATGAATTTTGGCACTAGTTCTGTTGCAGCTCAATTTTCCATCTTGTGATATCTCAGTGCACCAAGTTTGACAAGAGCAAGTATTCACAGCATCCCTATTGACAGGCAGTGGATGCATGTGTCTGGCTGCTTTTCCAGCTGAAATTGCTGGAAGGAATTTCTTCCTTGGAAGACCAAGGAGCCAAACCCTCTTGAGAGCAGACTGGACCAACATCTGACAAATAAATAGCTAAACAGCTCTGCACACAAGTCTCTGCTGACACCAGACCTCAAAGTCAAGCCCAAATGATGCCAAATGAACAGGCAGGAGAGGAGACAGTCAGCTGAAATATTTTTTCCCCAAAATGTTTGTTTGAAGCCTGTGGCTCTGTAGTTGAGAGGAACCTGAGTTAGACCTTGCTCAACATGTTTGGATTCAACATGAGGAAAACTTCTGACCATGAAAAAAACCTGAGAGGAGTTGTTAGCCTGGCATCTCATAAATGAGGAAGGCAAAGATTGACCTCCAGAGGCTGAAGGACTTTGCCAATTCAAAGGGAGTTGAAAGACTTAGCAAAAATTACCCAAATCTGAATGAATTTGAATTTTCCAAGAGACTAGCTGGCATCCTCTTGCTAAAAGGACCGGCAGTAAATACTGCTGGCAGACAGTGATCCTGGGAAATAGCAAAAATTTATTCTCAAAGCCTTTACCTATGACAGGACAGGTGATGTCCAGACCATGCTGGATGTTGTATTTCCAGTTCAGTCAGACACCTAACCTCATTCATTTTTTAGGATTAGGATCCGCGTGGGAAAATAAGGAAATAGGAGAAAAAGCTTTTGACTGGGTAGAACAAGGTGCTCTGGTGAGGCAGCTGTAAAGCTGTGTCCAGTTCTGGGCCCCTCCTGGAAAGAGAAACATCGAGGGGCTGGAGCATGTCCAGGGGAGAGAATGGAGCTGGGGAAAGATCTGGAGCACCAGGAGCAGCTGAGGGAGCTGCAGGATGTCATGACCCTTGGCTGGTTCATTGTAAATCCTCATCAGGCTGCACAAAGGTCAGGGAGCACTTGTGCTTATATTGTACTGCTGCATCAACTCCAGCAACCAGCCAGCTGAGTCTAGAATATAGACTCCAAAAGTGTTGACCAACAAGCTCTTGTATATTTACAATGCACTTCCACAGGAGTGGTGGCTACAAGCCCTTAATTTTGTGCCATTCTCTTCAATGAGTTGTCAACTCCCACAACAAACTGCTCAGAGGAGCTGGCTCACAAGCCGCAGTACCACTACTCCATCTCCCAACTCCACATCAAACTTCCATACATGAAATAAATTGGGCAGGAGATCTTTCTCCTTTTTAATGCCCTTATTAAAAAGAATCAGCTGCTCCCAGGAGTGGCACGGAGGAGGAGCATGATGCAGCTGTGTCTGCTGATCTGCAGGCAGAGCTGGGGCTTCCATCCTCACGGGAGACCAGGAGATTCCGCTTTTTCCATCTAACATTCCAGCTCCTCTTTCTAGTTAAGACCTTTTCAGGTTAGGGTGAGAAGTAAAAAGGATCTTAGCAGATAGTGGGCTAAGTTCCTCACCTTTAGACATCACTTAGGTCTCTTAATTCCATATTGGCTTGTTGTTTTTAGGGTTTTTTTTCCTCTTTTTCTTTGATCAAGCCTAAGTTTAAGCTTGCATCAACTTGCAAATTTTGGCTCATTAACACAGAATTTCTTTTATCTTTTGTATTGATTATAAATTTCCTGATCACTTTGGTGATCATAGTTAGTCAACTTCATTACTTTTTTTGTTTTTTTCAGGTTAATTTCTTTAGAGATCCTTAGGTTATTCTGTACAGCAGATGTCTCTATTTTAATTAAGCAGGTAAATAAGAAGAACAAACTAACAAGTGTACACACAGTGAAGAAGGCTATAGTTTTTCAACCTCTTTTGAAAGTCCATAGGTTATCCCACCAACTGGAATCAAGTACAGGAGTCCTTTCTTGATTTCTTACATATGCTACTTTTCTTATTTCATTTAAGATGTTTCTAATGACTGCTACAACTAATTTGATTTGATAAATTACTGTTTTGGTTTGGGTGAGTTGGTCATTAATATGATTAAGAGCTAATGTGGTCTGATTAGATATTATCTCTAATACTGCTTGTAGCTTCGTATTTTCGTTTAATATATATGGCTTCTTGCATTTGGTTTTTCTTAAATTGTATATAGGGACTCTTAAACTTGATTCAGATTCTTTGGGTTACATAAAGAAAGTTTGTTTTATAATTCTAATGAGGCAACTGCCAGACCAGTCTATTGGCAATTTAGTGGGTGTTGTAGTACCATAGATCCAAAATAGGTGTTTAGGGGTCTCCTGAAATATATAAGTTTTTATTGTGCCCTCCCAATATTTAGAAATTTCTTTCATTCTCCAAAAGAGGTTTATCTCTTTTTTATCACACTCATAAAGTCTATATATTTTATTGTAAATGCGCTTGTTTTCTTTTTTCTTAACAGACCAAATTCTCTTTGGATCTCTTGGGATCCACCGGGTAGCAGAGTCTTTTACTGCTAAATACCTTTTACAAGCCATTCTTCCTACTGGCGTACTGTACCCCTTCCCCTTCTTTAACATACATTCTTCTCTTATTAGATTTTTACTTCTGGGTATTGCTAAATGGTCTTGTTCTCTTATTGCTTTTACTATTTCTTTTCCTCTGACCAGATTTTCCAGGCTTGTTTCAGTAGCATCGTGTTCAAAGCACCACCAGGCCTCTCCTACAGGGTGCTCTGCCAGGAGTGGCTGCCTAAAGGTGGCAGTGTTCCGGGCTATCCAATATATTTTCTCATTCTCTTGATAAAAGATCAATTGGGAGAGGTTAACACAATAACAGTTTAAATTGGTGTGGACTCTCAACAAGGAACTTTCTTCTTCCTCACAGAGGGGTTGGCAGTACTCATTGCACAGCTCTCCTGGGCTCTCCAGAGCACCACCAGCAATCACAGCCATCACTACTACCCTTCCCAAGAGTCCGGTATGGGTCATCTTGCACAGCTTGCCCACCTGGCCTTGCCTCTTGGGGATTTTACTAAGAAGAAGTTTCCAAGCTTTTTAGAGTCTCTTCTATTTACTTCCTTGGTTAAACTTCTCTTGATCTGTCCTTACTAATTTGGTCTCTCTTAGGGGAGCACTCTGCAGAAGATTAACCTGGAACCTTTGGTACTAAGTTGGGAGGACTTAACCAAAATTACTTATTAACAATTTTTAACTTTTGCAAATTTCTTATAACACTTTAAGATATGTTATGATTCTAAACTCTTTTCTTATGCAGTTTATCAGTCTTTTTGGCTCTTCCTTTTGAGTGTCAACTTTAAGTCTTTTGGTCCTTTTATAATACTATACTCAGCTGAATTAACTCCTGATGTGGTTGAATCCTGTCCTGAGTTAGGGGGTGAGAGTGGTGTGGAATCTGGTCCAATACCAGAGGGAAACACTGACCAATCTTGTCCAATGCCCGGGGGTGAGAGTGGTGTGGAATCTGGTCCAATACCAGAGGGAGACACTGACAAATCCTGTCCAATGCCCGGGGGTGAGAGTGGTCCTTTAATTCTCATGATGTGGGTCCAACCTTTTTCTCTGGTTCGCACAGCCGAATTAGCAATGAGGAGTACCTGAAAGGGGCCTTCAAATTTAGGCATTAATGGTCTACTATTCCAGGATTTTATCAAAACCCAATCTTCTGGGTTGATGTCATGTGCTTTTGTGTCAAGAGGGGAGGTTTGGGGAAGGTATCCTCTTCTAAGTCCTTCCAGGGTTCTCCCAATGACTTCTAAATATTTTCTGGTAGCTTCTTCTCCTTCCAGATAGTCTCCTGTGCTATAGGGTGTTAACAAGAATGGCAGTCCAAACATCATTTCATAGGGTGAAATCCCTATATCAGACCGGGGTCTTGTTCTGATGCGCAAGAGCGCTAGGGGCAAGCACTTTAGCCAATTCATTTTTGTTTCTTCGATCAATTTAGTCAATACATTTTTGAGAGTTTTGTTCATTCGTTCCACCCTCCCAGAACTCTGGGGGTGTCATGGAGTATGCAATCTCCAGTTTATTCCTGAAGCTTCAATTATATTTTGCAATGTTTGGGCCACAAAATGTGGACCTCGGTCTGAGTCTATGGCATTCACCATTCTGTATCTGGGGATAATGTTTTCTAAGATTACTCTTGCCACGACTTGGGCTGTTTCCCTTTTAGTTGGGAAGGCTTCTACCCAGTGAGAGAGATGATCTGCTATAACTAGTAGATGTTTGTATCCCTGCACTGGGGGCATCTCAGTGAAATCTATTTGTATGCTTTGTAAAGGTCTTAGAATTAATTCCCTCCCTCCAGGTGCTACTTTTCTCATGACCTTCTGGTTTACTTTTTGGCAAATTAAACACCCTTTTGTGATTGCTTTTGCTAGGTCATATACACCTAATTTCTTAGGAAATGATCACATAGTCCTTGGACTCCGCAGTGGGTTAATTTATGTAGTTCTGTTAGCACTGTCCCAGCAAGTGTTTTGTTTAAAAACACCCATCTGTCTGATGTTAACCACTCCTCTCGTTGCCTTTGGTGTAACTTTAAATATTTTATAGCCTTTAATTATTTTTCGCTAAATATGGGTTTTTCTCTTTCCCCCTCCTCAGGTGTGGTTTCTGCTTTAAAAACTTTCACTGGATCCCCTGGTTCTAAAGCTGCTTTCTTTGCTATCTGATCAGCCAATCGGTTTCCTTTAACTTCAAGGCTGTGTCTTTTTTGGTGCCCTTTTATATGGACCACTGCTATTTCTGTTGGTTTCTGTAGAGATTCCAATAGAGGCTTGACTAGATTCTCATGGGCTAAGCTTTTTCCTTTTGAGCTTAGATATCCACGCTCCTCCCATATTTTCCCAAATGTGTGTACTATCTCAAATGAATATTGGGAATCTGTATAAATGGTTCCCCGGTCTCCCTCCATTAAGTCTAATCCTCTTTTCAGGGCATATATTTCACAACTTTAGGCTGACCGGTTTTGGGGTAGTTTCCCTTTTTCATCAATTTGTAAAGTTTTTCCATCTATGATGGCATAACCTGAAGCTCTTTTTCCATCTACTACCCTCAAAGAGCCATCTATAAACAAAATTCTTCCAGTTGCTAGAGGTTGATCTTCTAAATCCTCTCTTACTTTGGTTTGGAGACTAATCAATTCAAGGCAATCATGTTCTAAATTCTCTATAGGCTCTCTCATAAGGAATTGTGCTGGATTGAGGGCATTTGATGTGATGAATTCCAAATCATCTGTGTTATTTCATATTTTATTATCCTTGCATTGGTTAGCCACTTTGAGTTCTCTGGCTCAGCACTGTTTTCAAATTGTGAGAGGTATGTACTTTAATCTCTCCTTGTAAGGTCAATTTTTGGGTCTCTTCTATCAGAATAGCAGTTGCTGCTACTGCTTGTATACAAACTGGCCAGCCTCTAGCCACTGGGTCTAACAATTTGGAGATGTAAGCCACGGGTTTCCTGCAGCCTCCCCACTCTTGAGTTAGTACACTGTAGGCTATACCCCCTTCACCACTTACAAAAAGATCAAAGCCCTTCCTGAGGTCTGGTAAGCTTAGGACTGGAGCAGAAGACAACTTGTCTTTCAGGCTCTCTAGTTGTTGATCGTCTTCTGCTGTCCAAATTATGGGATCTGGAGCTACCAGCTTATCATATAAAAATTTTACACTTTGTGTGTATTGATCCAACCATAACTTACAATAACCAAAGAGGCCCAGAAGCTTTCTCACATCTCTTTTTGTTTTTGGAGCTGGGAGAGACAGAATACCTGAAATTCTGTCAGGGCTTAATTTCTTATATACCTCTCCTGTTATGTGCCCAAGGTATGTTACTTCTGATTGTATGAACTGTAGCTTCTCTTGGGAAACCTTTAATCCTTTCTCCCCCAGAAAATTCAAAAGCTTAATGCTAGTTGTTCTGACTTGATCTTTTCCCTGCCCTGACACCATCAGGTCATCAACATACTGCAGGATTTGTACTTCTTTTTCAGGAACAAACTGTTCTAACAAACCCTCTAGGGCTTGTCCAAAGAGGTTGGGTGATTCAGTGAACCCTTGTGGTAATCAGGTCCATCTTAGCTGTTGTTTTCTTTTTGTATTTGGGTCTTCCCATTCAAAGGCAAACCAATCTCTACATTCCGCTGCCAGAGGACACACCCAGAAAGCATCCTTCAAATCTATAATAGTGAACCAAGCATGTTCTCTTGGAATACTAAGATTATATATAATCTTAGAAGATTATAGATACATTATATATCATAATGTGATGCTAAACATTATAAGACCATGTCTAACAATGGTCTTATAGCAAACACCATTGCTAGACATCCAGTTGTGGGTTGGGCACAAGTGGATGTCTAGCAATGATCTTTTTGTTTACCTCTCTTATGTCTTATACCAGCCTGTATTTCCCTTCAGCTTTCTTAACTGCCAGTATAGGGATATTGTGCAGTGACATACAGGGTTCCAAAATTCCCTCTTGCAACAGTTGTTCAATAATTATGGCAAGCCCCTTCTTTCCTTCCAGGGAAATTGGATACTGTTTAACCTGTATGAGTGAAGTACCATCTTGCATTTTTATTGTTATCGGAGGAATGTCCAATAGGCCCCGCTTTCCTCCTTCAGCCCACACCTCTGGGCTTATTTCAGTAACATCACCTTGGGATAACTTCATTATTTGTACTACCATCTTCCCTTCTCTTGGGACAATTCCTACTCCCAGATGAACTTGTAGATCTCTCCCTAACAAACTTTTTTCTAGTTTAGGCAGGTAGATAAAATTTGCTTCACACTGCCTTGAGTTTCCGATTATTTTTACATTCTCAATCACTGAAGCTCTAAATGGTTTCCCTTCAGCCCCAGTACTTCACAAAATTTTCTATCAATTACCATACCTTCTGGTACTTTGTTGAGACAGGATTTATCTGCTCCTGCATTAACCAAAAATTCAAATTCCTCATTTTGGGGTCCCACTTCAAAGTATACCAAGGGCTCCTCTAGATGTTGCATGGGGTGCCCTAAAGTATAGAGCCCTTGACACCCCTAATCGTCGCCTCTAAGCATCTTCTCTAAGGCTTCTTGTTCGTTGGCTATTGCTTCATCAATACTAAGATTTTTACAAAACCTCCTAACATGCCCAGTCTCTCCACAATAATAGCAGCGCTTTTCACTCAAAGGGACTTGAGACCTCTCTATTCTTCTTGTACCTGATGGTACTGGCCTATCCTTCTTGCTCCTGGTGGTGGACCCCCCCACTCTTTTGTTACCTTGGGCTGTGGGAAAGAGTTGCTTGCCCCTACACTTTGTCTAGCTAGAGCAACCATGATCCTAGCCTTGGCCTTTGCTTTTTCTTCTTCTCTCCTTAAATACACCTTCAATGCTTCCCTCAATAACTCATTAATGTCCTTCTCTTGCCAGTCTTCAATATTTTCCAGTTTTCTCCATATATCAGGCCAAGATTTAGTAACAAATTGGACCTTTAGTAGCACTTCACCCTCTTCGGTGTCTGGGTCTATTCTGGAATACAATTGGAAGTTCCGCTTTAGGCGATTAAGCCAAGTAGCAGGAGTTTAATCTTTCTCTTGTGCACCCTTGAATGCCAATTTTGTATTAGTTCCTTTGGGAACTGATTCTCAGATCCCCCGAATTATCAAAGACCTGTACTCTATCATGGCTTTCCTCCCTTCCTCCTGATTAGGTTTTCAATTGGGATCCACTAGTGGCAATTTGTCTTCACCTGATGGCACTTGGGGTCCTGGACGGTTATCTTTTTCCCAAATGCTTATGCTAGCAGCCCTAATCATTCGGAACTCTTCTGGGGAAAATAATATATTTAGAATGGAATTAATCTCCCCCCAAGTGTAGATATTTGGACCGAAGAATTGATCCACTTGGTTGGCAATGCCCACAGGGTCTTCAACTAAATTCCCCAACTCCTTCTTGAATCCTCTTACCTCAGAAGCAGTTAGAGGAGCATTCACAAAACCAACAGCTCCTGCTACTCCTCCCATAGGAACTTCTCTAAGGGGAAAAAGTCTCTCTGCCTTGGAGGTCCTGGATCGGGTACCGCAGCGTGGCCCATCTTCAGACCCAAGATTACTCATTTGAGGGGTATTAGCATTAACCTGGACCTGCTGTAGGTCAACGGCTGTACCTGGTGGTAAGAGGCTACTAGGTAAGGAAGCATTTGTGTCCCAGTTAGGAGGAGGTGGAGGGACAGCAGTAGGAGGGGAAGAAGAGCTTGGGTGCATGTTAGGTGGAGCTGAAGGGGTGGAGAGTGCAACAGGTGGAGTAGGTATTAGTGGTGGTGCAGAAGCAGCTGAAGGAGTCAAAGGGGGTGGTGAGGGAATGGCCTCCATGGCAGCTGGGAGAAGAACTGGATCTGCTATTTGAGGTGCTCGAAGGAGAGGATTCTAAGGTGGAGGGGCATCAGGGGGCAAGTAGTCCAGGGGGGTCCCACCTTTAACTAGTCTCTTTAACTCCAGCATCCCCTTATTCATTCCCCTCTTTCTTCCTCTGCACTTTACAAATTCGCATTCCTTCATCCTTGATAGCATTCAACCAACAAGCTACATATAACAATTGCTTGGGATCAGTATCCTCTTGAGCTGTCAGACAGTGACTCAGTTGTTGAGACATCCACTTGTCTTTTGTCCCACACCACGGCCATCCTCCTTGCACCTCTAATTCTGGCCACACTTCTAAACAGTAGTGAATCATCTTAACTTTGTCTAATCCTTCTGTGGCCTCTATAGAGTCCCATTTCTCTAATAGTTCACATAGGGGACTATAGGGAGGTATATTCTTCAGTCTCTGGCCACTTTTCTTACTATTACACCCTCCCATTTTCTTCGGCTTCAAAAAAAATCACTAAGATGCCTGTGCACTAAAGGAAATATATCTTATTTAAGAAGTCTCGGCCTCCTCCGCCGAAACTCCAATTTGCCTGATCCCTTTTGTCAGGACTTTGTTGAGACCTCAGCCTCCCTCGCCAAGACTCAACAAACAAAACCTCGAGACCCTGGCCTCTGATTCTATTTGCCTGACCTCCTTTGTCAGGACTTTGTTTGCCTGCAGGACTTTTGGACTTGCCCGAATCCTTCTCGGGACTTTTGCCTAACCTCTCTCGTCAGGACTTAAAACAAAAGTATGGCCTGATTTTTAGTTTGCCTGACTTTCCCAATCAGGACTTACGTATCAGGTCTTGACAAAACTCAAGATAGGCTTCCTCTGCCAGACCTCGTGCCTGACCTCCGTCGTCAGGACTTAAAAACAAAACTGCCTGATTTTCTAAATTGCCTAACTTCATTAGGACCTGTATCAGGGCCTTTGGGGTGCATGCCACTCACACAGCTATTTCCTCCGCACGCCCGGAGGGGGGTCCTCTTTACCCCTTTGGAGGCGCCTCAATCACCAGTTCCACTCGCTTCCCCCTGTTCCCGGCCGGCCCCCTCGCGGGGGTGCGGAACCGCGGTACTGAGGGGTCCTCACTCGCTTCGAGGAGCCGAGCTGCCGGCCCTCGTCTCACGCGCACACACTCGCTCGCCTCCCTCTCCCGCCGCCGGATACTCTCACCTATCCGGCACTGCTCCGTGTCACTGTCCCAAGCCGATCTTCTCTGGTCCCGATAGCCAGCTGTCCTGCAGGTCCAGGGTGGGTGGCTGTCCCAGTCCTGGTGTCCTCTTCAGGCGTGGCTATCCCGGACGAGCTCCCAAGCTGAAATAAATTGGGCAGGAGATCTCTCTCCTTTTTAATGCCTTTATTAAAAAGAATCAGCTCAAGTGGGGAGAAGCCGATGGGTTGCGCCCACACCGCCGCTGCTCCCAGGAGTGGCACAGAGCAGGAGGAGGATGCAGCTGTGTCTGCTGGTCTACAGGCAGAGCTGGGGCTTCCATCCTTATGAGAGATTAGGAGATTCTGCTTTTTCAGTCTAACATTCCAGGTCCTCTTTCTAGTAAACATCTTTTCAGGTTAGGGTGAGAAGTAAAAAGGATCTTAGCAGATAGTGGGCTAAGTTCCTCACCTTTAGACATCACTTAGGTCTCTTAATTCCATGTTGGCTTGTTGTTTTTAGGGTTTTTTTTCCTGGAAAGTTGCAAAATCTGGTGAAATGCATTCTCATCTGCATACCAGCTCTGATGTCACTCCCTTCCCCTGCTACCTGCAAGGTCTGGTGTCACTCCCTGGCAAGCAGCAGGAGGGACAATGGCTGATCACCAACCATTAACAGGTAATTGAAGAAGAACTCTCAACAATAGGTGACTGCAACATGAAGCTAACCTTCAATTCAACAGCAACTGGTTCAACCTGTTTTAACTCTGCAACCTTAAAAAAAATTGATAACTTTTTACTCATAACAATACAGAGCACAGGATGGAATGTGAAAACCATGCATTGCCCAGCCAAAGCAAGGGAGAAACTCCTGAGAACCCTGAAAACTACAGACCTGCCAGTATCACTTCAGTGCCTGGTAAAGTTATGGAGAAGGTTGCTGTGTATGGAAAATACACCTGAAGGACAACGCAGTCATTGGTCACAGCCAGAATGGCTTCATGAAAGGAAGGTCCTGCTTATCAAACCATGACGTTGCACCCTGGACATGGGAGGTGATCGGGGCACGCATCAAGAGTGGCCGTGCCCTGTCTCTGCTGCCGGCGGGCAGGGTCACAGTTCAGCTGGCTCAGAATGCGGGTTCAACGCCTAAAGGATCCATGGCAAAGGAATAAAGAAAGGCCCTGTGCTTGCTTTTCCGAGCTGCTTTTATTTCTCTCCCACGCAGAGATGGTGCTGCCGCGGTTTCTCTCCCGTGGGGATGGCACTGTCGCTGGCACCGCTCGGCTCTGGCAGCGCGGCTTTCCCGCGGGGCAGCAGCGCGGGCCGGGCAGGTGTCGCAGCACTCGCAGGCAGTGGCAGAGCGGGGCGGCCGGAGCCGCGCGGGGCCATCTCGGTCCCTCCGCAGAAACCGCAGCCGCGGGGCAGCCACCGCACCGGCGGAGTGGGCAGGAGCGGGGCCGTGTCCCCTCCGCAGCAGAGCGGGGCGCCGGCCGCGGTGGCTGTGCCGGAGAGCACGGGAGCGGCAGCTCCAAGGGGAAGGCAGGGGCAGAGAGTGAGGGGGCAGAGAAAACTGCTGCTGTTCTGGAGGAAAGCACGGGAAATCGTCGGGCGGGGGGAAGGTCAGAAGCCAAGGCAGGAAGACAAACCAATAGCAAAGAGAAAAGACTATAACTGATAGAGAATTCTCTAGTTTGGGGTGGATTTTTGGGGACAGAGAGAAATTATTCCAACTGCCACAGGCTAGACAAGAGGCAAACATAGACTAAACATCCCCAAACTGTCACCCCAACCAGACAGCTAGAGACCAAACACACCCAAAGTCCACTACAAAGGAGCCTCAAAACACTAAAAACTGCCTCAAAAAAATCCCAAAGCCCCACTGCTACAATTCCCCCTTTTTTGTTTAATTTTTATGATAGCATTGACAGGATGATGGCAGTGGTATCTAATGAAACTTTGGATTCTTTCTACTATCACTGAGGGGTAGAGGGTTCCCAGCTGGAGTTGCCAACAGTTTTAACAAACAGTTTTCTACAAAGGCTAATAACAACAGAAATTAGGCACAGCATTAACATAACTAAACAAATGTATTTGATGACAGATAACATCCATCCAGACAAACTCCATTGTGTAAAGATGTTCAGTTGTTTCCACATGTCTGATACGGATGTCACCTTGAATGTAAAAGAAAGAAAACACATCAGAAAATTTAATAACTTTCACCAGAAAATAAAGAAAACAAATATAGCAATTCTTTTTTCTTCTTTTGTTTGGAGGCTACAGACACGTTGGCTGGGTCCTCCAATGGTGATGGGGTGGAATTTCATCAGTCTTGTTTGTAACTACCTTCTCTGTGCTCTCTGTCCTATTTATATCTTCGCACGGGGCAGCATTGTGCTCATGTGCTAATTTTTTGCTGGTCATTTTCTTTATGTTCCTTTTCACCTTCTTGGTGGAACCAGGGGCGCCTTCCTTTGATAGGGACAGTCCCTTACAAAATGTTCTTTTTGCTTGCAGTGAAAAATGGACAAAGTCTTGACACTTGTGATGAGGTGAAAGGTAGTGGAGCGTCTGCTCCTGCTGTGATGACTTTATTTGGTGCTTCTACTTGAGGAATTCTCGCTTTTCTTGTACATTCTTCTATACTTAGGTCTAACAGTGGTGGTGGTAATGAAGGAAGGCTGAGAATAACTGTCTTGCAGTCTTCATTTGCACCTTTGGTTACAATATTTATTATGATGTCATCTTGGGCATTTAATCTAGGAGTTCTCTTTTTCACTACCTTTCTGACTTTGCCTACAAAAGCTAGAAACACTTCGTTGAAAGGAGATACAGGGGGTAAAGCTAGGGTAATTTGAGGATGGGAAGAGGAGAAGCCAGAGCACTCTTGTGAGTTTTGGGACAGAGGAAGGGATTATGGGAAGTAGAAGGAGGACCACAAGATGGGGACCAAGCCATGTGGTACCCACCACTTTGTGACTCAAGGTAAGGGGGAAGGGAGCAGGTGAGAAAGGGATTATAGGGAAAAGAACCACAAAATGAAGGCAAAGCCATTTGACATTCTCCATTCTGAGACTCTGGGTGAAGTGAGGAATCTGGGGGACGATCTACAGGTTTTACTACAGGTAAAAGGGGTGAGGTTTTAGGGCCTAGGTGTTATAAATGAGAAGCTTGACTAGGCCAATATTCAAGCAGCAATCAATTTATTAATTAATATGGTAAAGTATGAGCAATACAGCACTGGGTACAGTGAGGGAAATTTTCCCTCCAACTTCATGCCAATAGTTTGGGCTTACAGGTATTTATAGGGGTACTCATAAGCTTTCTCAGCAATTTCTATGTCCAATTTTTTCTCATCAGCAATTTCTATTCCCAATTTTTATGTCACAATTCTATACACTATTGTGATTTAGTTTTTCTCAGAATGTATCCCAGAAAGGAGTATCCCCAGATGGTGGGGTCTGGCTTCCAAAAGAAGTCTCCCAGCTGGTGAGGTACAGATTCCAGTTGTGGGTCCACATTTTAATTGCAAGGACTATAAATCTCATAACAGTGATGTCCAGCTTCCCTTGGTCGAAACTATTAGTCCTTGACTTGATGTTCATCTTCCTTTCTCAAGCTGCTTTTCACTGTTTTGTTAAGGCGTCGAGATAAGCATGTTTCCTTTTTATATATTCTAAAGCTATAGTTTCAAAGATCCTTACTACAAGCAATATTCTAAAATTATACTTCAAAAGGTAATTATTGCAAAACTCTTTAAGGCTTAGCTACAAGCAGAAAGTTGCTGTCAAACAGCAACATCCCTAAAGCTTTAATTCAAATGCTCCTAAATCAACTTAAGACTACATAATTGCGAACAAAGGATAGGTTCAAGGGCCTTCTTCCATGCTTTACTTCCTCAGTTATTTATTAGAATTCGTCTTTATAACTGTCCCATGATCAGTTTCCACACATATCACAATCACAAATACACACATTGCCTGTATGTACCTGACACGAAACACAGCTTGGTATTTCACATAGGGAAGGAGCTCTGACAGGGTGATCAGTCCTGCCAGAGCCCGGGAGGAACCGGGGGAGATGTAGGGAGCTAGGGAGACCCACAGTGTGGGGGCAGCTGTGCACTTGCCGCAGGTGGTTTGCTCCCCTCAGCTCACCCAGTTCAGGATGCTGGAGGTCAGGAACAGGGGGACTGGAGCAGGGGTTTCAGGAGGAACCGAGGAAGATTTAAGTTGGATTTTCTTTCACTTTGTTTTCCATCATTGCATCTTCTCCAAGTTTAATTCTGATCTTATGCCAAGATCTTAATGTTTTTACTTCATTAAGGATAGTAATTGGAAAATGAAAGAAAATCCACTTTAAAAATCTCTTAACTTTTCCCTTAGATGAACAAAACCCTCCAGTAAGGAATCCACAACTTGGTTATAAACTTCCTTCTCCCTAGCAGACAGTCTCGCACCCATTGTAGCCCAGTTGGGTCCATCTTGGCCACTAGAATATTCAGACCGAGACTATTTGCTAGGTTATTTTCCACCCACCTCTGAGGCAAAACGAAATCTAAAAGAAAAACACCCAAGAATCACTGGCAGGGAGGGGTGGTTTGAACATTGCGCACTCGCCTCCCCTAATCCCCGAGAGTCACCCCCACCCAACTTCAGGGTACCGCAGTCAGGTCCGTCCCGGCTGCCGAAATACTCACAAAACCAAAGATTCTTGGAAACGAAACTCTCGGAGGTGGTCCTCGATCCGGGGAAAGCTCCTCTCACAGCTGGAATGGAGAGGGCTGGCTTTCCCGCCCGCCGGGAGCCGCAGCAACCAGAGTGCGCGAATTCACCAGCGGCGATTGACGGAGCATGAACTTCACTCGGCAGGGGCATCCGTGCACCCTGGAGACAGTCCTGTCTGTGGGGTCTGTGCCCCACGGCTGGGTGCCAAGCTGACATTGTGCCCCGGTCATGGGAGGCGATGAGGCGATCGGGGACCGCGTCAGGAGTGGCCGTGCCCTGTCTGTGCCGCTGGCGGGCAGGGTCACGGTTTGGCTGGCTCAGAACGTGCGTTCAACGCCTAAAGGATTGGTGGTGTGATGGACAAGTTTATAAGTTAATACTATTGAAATTGTTACTGTTAATGTGAAGTTGCAATAAGTTAAGTGTGTTAATTATGTTGTTGTTAAAATGTAAAACCTTTAATGTTACTGTTGACCTGAAGTTGTAATAAGCAAAGTTGTTGTTACGGTGTTAAACCTCTTAGTTACCTCCACTGTTAATCCCCTCATTTCACACCTACCCTTGTTACCTCCGTCAAGTGCTGCCTCCACTGCTCTCTAAAATGGTGCCGAGAAAACCTCCCTGGGAAATATGCAAATTAAGAGGAAGTCAAGGGAATCTGACTAAAGACCCTAAAACCAACAAACTAAACCAAAATTTAAGAAACTAAGTGAAAGGTTCCGCTGGCAAAAAGTACTCCTATTCAATTAGTGAGGTTTTAAAAATCACTGTAACCTAAACAGAGCAGAGTCAGAGTGAGGACGCTAGACTTCGAGCCAGGCAGTAGACTTCATAGGCACGCTCGTGAGGATGGAAGCCCCAGTTCTGCTGTGCAGCAAAACTGCGTCACCTCCTCCTCTGCGTCGCTACAGGGAGCAGCGGCGGTGTGCGCGACCCCTCGGGCCCCCACCCAGAGCTGATCATTTAATAAAGGCATTAAAAAAGGAGAAAGATCTCCTGCCCGATTTATTTCACCCTAGTCTGTCCTGGCCACTGGAATACTCAGACCGAGACTATTTGCTAGGTTATTTTCCACCCACCTCTGAGGCAAAACGAAATCTAAAGGAAAAACACCCAAGAATCACCGGCAGGGAGGGGTGGTTTGAACATTGCGCACTCGCCTCCCCTGATGCCCGGGAGTCACCCCCACCCAACTTCATGGTACCCCAGTCGGGTCCATCCCGGCCACTGGAATACTCACGAAACCAAAGATTCTTGGAAACGAAAATCTCTGAAGTGGTCCTGGATCCAGGGAAAGCTCCTCTCATGCCTGGAATGGAGAGGGTTGGCTTTCCCGCCTGCCGGGAGCTGCAGCAACCAGAAAATGCGCGAATTCACCGGCGGCGATTGACGGAGCATGAACTTCACTCGGCAGGGGCGTCCGTGCACCCTGGAGACAGTCCTGTCCGTGGGGTCTGCGCCTCGCCTTGTGCGCCAAAGTGATGATGCGCCCCGGTTCCGGGAGGTGATCGGGGCCCGCGTCAAGAGTGGCCGTGCCCTGTCTGTGCCGCCGGCGGGCAGGGTCACGGTTCGGCTGGCTCAGAACGCAGGTTCAGTGCCTAAAGAATTCATGGCAAAGGAATAAAGAAGGGCCCGGTGCTTGCCTTTCCGAGCTGCTTTTATTTCTCTCCCACGCAGAGATGGTGCTGCCGCGGTTTCTCTCCCGTGGGGATGGCGCTGTCGCTGGCGCCGCTCGGCCTTGGCAGCACGGCTTTCCCGCGGGGCAGCAGCGCGGGCCGGGCAGGTGTCGCAGCGCTCACAGGCAGTGGCAGAGCGGGGCGGCCGGAGCCGCGCGGGGCCATCTCGGTCCCTCCGCAGAAACCGCAGCTGCGGGGCAGCAGCCGCTCCGGCGGAGCGGGCAGGAGCGGGGCCGTGTCCCCTCCGCAGCAGAGCGGGGCGCCGGCCGCGGTGGCTGTGCCGGAGAGCGCGGGGCCCGGCAGCTCCAAGGGGAAGGCAGGGGCAGAGAGTGAGGGGGCAGAGAAAACTGCTGCTGTTCTGGAGGAGAGCACGGGAAATCGTCAGGCAGCGGGGAAGGTCAGAAGCCAAGGCGGGAAAGACAAACCAATAGCAAAGAGAAAATACTATAACTGACAGAGAATTCTCTAGGCTGGGGGCAGGATTTTTGGGGACAGACAGAGAGAAATCACTCCAACTGCCACAGGCTAGACAAGAGGCAAACATAGACTAAACATCCCCAAACTGTCACCCCAACCAGACAGCCAGAGACCAAACACATCCAAAGCCCACTACAAAG
This sequence comes from Passer domesticus, assembly GCF_036417665.1. Classification (NCBI taxonomy): domain Eukaryota; kingdom Metazoa; phylum Chordata; class Aves; order Passeriformes; family Passeridae; genus Passer; species Passer domesticus. Next base: position 231,128 of record NC_087498.1, read on the forward strand.
GAGCCCCAAACAGCCTCAAAAAAACCTCAAAACCCCACTGCTACAAAATGTGATTTACTTTTATGGCAAGGTGACCCACCTGGTTGACCTAGGAAAGCCAGTTGATGGAATCTTTGTGGATTTCAATAAAGTTTTCAATACTGTCTCTCCCAGGATCCTTCTGGACAAAATGTCCAGCCCACAGCTGGATAAAAACATCATGGAATGGGTGAGCAACTGGCTCGCAGGTCAGGCAGAAAGGGTAACAATAACTGAGGTGGCATCAGACTGGGATCTGTTACTATTGGGGTTCTACAGGTCTCCACCCTCAGCTCTGTGCTCTTCAACATGTTCAGAAATGACTTGTATGCAGCACTGGAAGGGATACTGAGCAAGTTCACAGATGATACAAATCTGGGAAGGAGCTGTTGACTCCCTCAGAGGCAGGGAGGCCCTGCAGAGAGATCTCAACAAATTAGAGGTGAGCAATCACCAAAAATATGAAGTTAAACAAGGGAAGATGCTGAATTCTGCACCTGGAGTGGGGCAAACCTGGATGTATGGACAGAATGGGGAATGAGAGGCTGGAAAGCAGAGCCTGGAAAGGGACCCAGAGGTCCTGGTCAACGGCCAGTTGGATCTGAGCCAGCAGTGCCCTGGTAGCTGGGAGGGACATCCCTGTCCTGGGGGACATCAGGCCCAGCATTGATGGCTGGGCACGGAGGGGATTGTTCTGCTCTGCTCTGGGCTGAGGTCATTGGAGGCCGCTTGGGCCAGAGTGATCATGAAATAATAGAGTTCTCAATATTTGGTGAAGTCAGAAGGAGCACCAGTAAGACTCTTGCACTGGACTTCCGGAGGGCAGACTTTGGCCTGTTTGGGAGACTTATTCAAAGCGTCCCTTGGGAGACGGCCCTTAAAAACAAAGGAGTTCAGGAAGGGTGGACATGCCTCAAAACAGAGATCTTGAGGGCACAGGAACAGACTGTCCCTGTGTGCCGAAAAATAAGTCAGCGGGGTAAACGTCCAGCCTAGCTGGGCAAAGAGGTTTTAGAGGAACTCAGGAATAAAAAGAGGACCTATCAGCTTTGGAAGGAGGGTCAGGTCTCTAAGGAAGTATTCAAGAAGGCTGCTAGAGCATGCAGAAAAAAAATTAGGGAGGCCAAATCTCAGTTTGAACTTAGAATGGCGACTTCTGTAAAGGATAACAAAAAATGTTTTTACAAATACATTAATGCTAGAAGGAAGGGTAAGACCAGCCTTAGTTCCCTATTGGACAAGGCAGGGAACTTAGTATCTGCAGATGAGGAGAAGGCAGAAGTGCTTAATGACTACTTTGCCTCAGTTTTTAGTGGGAAGATGACTTGCCTTCAAGATACCTGCCCCCCTGGGCTGGTTGATGGTGTCAGGGAGCAGAATGGTTCCCCCTTTATCCAAGAGGAGACAGTCAAAGAACTACTGAAATGCCTGGATGTTCATAAATCTATGGGACCTGACGGGATCCACCCCAGGGTAATGAGAGAGCTGGCAGATGAGCTTACAAAGCCACTCTCCATAATTTACCAACAGTCCTGGCTCACTGGTGAGGTTCCGGAAGACTGGAAGCTGGCCAATGTGACACCCATTCACAAAAAGGGTGCAAAGGAGGATCCTGGTAATTATAGACCAGTCAGTCTGACCTCAGTACCTGGCAAAATAATGGAACAGTTTATATTAAGTGCCATCATGAAGAATTTACGGGATGGCCAGGGTATCAGACCCAGTCAGCATGGGTTTAGGAAGGGTAGGTCATGTTTAACCAACCTGGTCACCTTTTATGACCAGGTAACCCGCCTAGTGGATGCAGGGAAGGCTGTAGATGTTGTTTATTTGGATTTCAGCAAGGCCTTTGACACTGTCTCCCACAGCATACTCCTAGATAAGCTGACAGCCTGTGGCTTGGACAGGAACATTCTGTGCTGGGTTAGGAACTGGCTGCATGGCCGAGCCCAGAGTGTGGTCGTGAATGGTGCTGCATCCAGCTGGAGGCCAGTCACCAGTGGTGTCCCTCAGGGGTCTGTGCTGGGGCCAGCTCTGTTTAATATTTTTATTGATGATATGGATGAGGGTTTAGAGTCTTTCATTAGTAAATCTGCAGATGACACTAAGCTGGGAGCATGTGTCGATCAGTTAGAGGGACAGAGAGCTTTGCAGAGGGACTTGGAACGGTTGGATGGATGGGCAGAATCCAATGGGATGAAGTTCAACAAGTCCAAGTGCCGAGTCCTGCACTTTGGCCACAATAACCCCCTGCAGCGTTATAGGCTGGGGACGGTGTGGCTGGACAGTGCTCAGGTGGAAAGGGACCTGGGGGTGCTGGTTGACAGTCGGCTGAACATGAGCCACCAGTGTGCTCAGGTGGCCAAGAAGGCCAATGGCATCCTGGCCAGTATCAGGAATGGTGTGGCCAGCAGGAGCAGGGAGGTTGTTCTTCCCCTGTACTCAGCACTGGTGAGGCCACACCTAGAGTACTGTGTCCAGTTCTGGGCCCCTCAGTTTAGGAGGGGTGTTGAGATGCTTGAGCGTGTCCAAAGGAGAGCAACGAGGCTGGTGAGGGGCTTGGAACACAAGCCATACGAGGAACGACTAAGAGAGCTGGGATTGTTTAGCCTGGAGAAGAGAAGACTCAGAGGTGACCTTATCACTCTCTACAACTTCCTGAAGGGTGGCTGTGGTGAGCTGGGGGTCAGTCTCTTTCTCCGGGCAACAACAGATAGAACAAGAGGACACAGTCTCAAGCTGTGCCAAGGGAGATACAGGTTAGACCTAAGGACGAAGTTTTTCACAGAAAGAGTGGTCAAACACTGGAATCATCTGCCCAGGGAGCTGGTAGAGTCACCATCCCTGGATGTGTTTAAAAGGAGACTGGATGTGGCACTTGGTGCCATGACCTAGTTGAGGTATAGGATAGGATGGGTTGGACTCGATGATCTTGAAGGTCTCTTCCAACCTAGAAATTCTGTGATTCTGTGATTCTGTGATCCTCACCTTGAGTGCTGGGGGCACTTTTGGCCACCACAAGATAAAAAAGACATTAAGCTGTTAGCATCCAAAGGAGGGAAACAAAGATGCTAAAGAGCCTTGAGGGGAAGACATATGAGGAGCAGCTGAGGGCACTTGCTCTGTTCAGCTGGAGGAGACTGACAGGAGACTAATCACAGTTACAATTTCCATGTGAAGGGAAGAGGCAAGCACTGATCCTTTCTCTGTGGTGACCAGGGACAGAACCAGAGGGAATGGCTGGATCCTGGAGTGTCAGCGGAGGTTTAGATTGCATATCAGGGAAAGGTTCTTCCCCCAGAGGGTGCTGGGCACTGACCAGACTCCCCAGGGAATGGACACGGCCCCAAGACTGCCAGAGCTCCAGGAGTGTTTGGACAGTGCTCTCAGGCATGCACAGAGTGGGATTGTTGGGGTGTCTGTGCAGGGGCAGGAGTTGGACTCTTCTTGTGGGTCCTTTCCAATGCAGGACATTCTGTGGTTCTGTGAAATAAAGACAGAAAAGAGGAAGGAAGAGAACAAGTACAGAGTCTCACTAGTCCTTAGATCCCACCTTGTTCCTGGAGTTGGGCTTGTGAGAAAAAGTGAAAGTGAAAGAGAGGAAAAAGAGAACCAGGAGGCCCAATTCACTCCCTTTATAGTTAAGCCGGTGCAGCCTTTTATGTAAATTAGGTTTTCTGTTCTGTTTTGTTCACAAATGCACAGCCAACCCTTTGAGTCCTCCTCAAGAGGGGGGACTGAGCATGAGTCTCTGGGAGTCGGCTCAGCTCCACGGGACCTTCTCTGATCACACCTTTCCTATTGTGACAGTCACAATGTCTTAGATAAATCATGCTAGTGCCGGATCTTCTCAGGGGACCTGATGAAAAAGGAGGCTCAGGGAGAACCTTCTGGCTCTGAAACAACTCCCTGGCAGGAGGGGGCAGCCAGGTGGAGTCAGGCTCTGCTCCCAGGGAACAGGGACAGGACAAAAGGAAACAACCTCCAGCTGTGCCAAGGAGGTTTAGTTTGGATACTGGGAAAAATTTCTTCATGGAAAGGGTGCTCAGGCTCTGGCTCAGGCTACCCAGGGCACAGGTAGAATCACCATCCCTGGAGAGGTTCAGGGGATATAGTTTAGTGGTGGCTTTGGCAGTGCTGGTTAACAATTGGTCTTAATGATCTTAGAGGGCTTCTCCAACCAAAATGATTCCATGATTCAGTGATTCTGGGTTGTGACTGGGATTACAGCTGTTGTAGAAAAATGGAAAGAGGTTTGCAAACGTGAGTTTGGGCATAAGCAAATCCCATTGACAAGTTGCTGGCCCAGAATTACTCACAAGGGCTTGTAAAGGCTCCCTTCTGGGCTGAAATGGTGGAGTGTCTCTCCAGGTAACCTCTTGATGCAGCCCAAGGGTTGGATCAGTGTAGGATCATCTCAGAGCAGTGACATGGACAGACTGTGAGTGGTCATGGTGCCTTTGCCTGGTGTCACATGCCAGACACTCTTCTCAAGTGTCCCTATGACACCTCTCTCTGTGTAAGCCCACCACTGGTTTCATGGCAGGTTCCAAACTCAGTCTTAGTTTATAAAGGAATAGTGATTCTAAAGAATATAAGTTTTTAGGTGTATCAGGAACCACAAAGATCAGAAGATGGTCTAAACCTCTGTGTCTTGAACCTCAGGATGTGCCAGTGGAGGTTCAAGTTGGACATGAGGAAGAATTTCTTCATGGAAAGGGTGGTCAGACATTAGAAGGGGCTGCCCAGGGAGGTTTGGAGTCTCCATCCCTGGAGGTATCCAAGGAATATCTGGACGTGGGACTCAATGCTCTGATCTGGCTGATAAGGTGGAGACCATTCACAGGTTGGAGTCAATGATCTTGGGGGTCTTTTCCAATCTGAATGATTCCAGGATTCTGTGGATGACTTTACAACTCAAGTCTTTGCCTGGATCATGCTGTACATAAAATAGGAGGAGGATGATTGGGTTGGGTGTAAATTACCCTAGTGAGGAGGAAGACCTTAGAGAGAATCAGTGGGTGACTCAGGTGACTCTGCTCTTGCCCTTCCCAGCTGAGGATGCCTTCTTGGTAACATTTTGCATACAATTATTATTACCCATGTTAGCACGTCATTATTAATATGGTGGCTGTTGTTGTTGTTGTTGATCATCATCATCATCATCATCATCATCATCATCATCATCATTCTGTTGGTGCTGGTGCATTTTATCAATGGCAACTCCAAGCCTGTATTTCTGTTGTTTCAGAACTGAATTCCTACTCTTTGTGAATCCGTGCCTTTGAAAGTCCATATGTAACTGGACCAGACTTGTGGTGCCCACGTGGTCATTGGAAATTTAACCCAGCTGTTCCCAGCCCCTCTGAGGACCAGTTGGGACACGGGGATTGTTTTCTGCCAAATTGCTATAATCTTCACATGACACCAATAACTGTCATGGGCAAATACTTGATGTTGGAAAAAAATAATTTATTGCAAATTAAAATATGTTTGGATGTTGAGAAACCAAGACAAGATTTAAACCACTTTTTTCCCAGACTCAGCTTCACATCCCCAACTCCTCCCTTCCCCTCTAGCCTGGGCAGTGCAGTGGAGATGGGGAATGGGGGATGTGATCAGTGTATATAAACTCCCATCTGCTCAATTCTTCCTTGCATTTCTCCTTCTCTGGGGTGGGTACTTCACAGGATAGATGTGGTTTCTTCAGGACACACCCACCTTCTCCTGTATTACCCCAACACCCTGTTGTTACCACAATCTGGACATTCACAAATCCAGAGAGTTTTGACCCATTCTCTTGCTTGGGGTGGAGGAGGGAACTGGGGCTCCATTGGTGCTAGAGTCATTGTCCTTGGACGTTTTCAAGGAGTGACTGCTTGTGGCACTCAGTGGTCTTGTCCAGCTGGTGACTGGTCACAGGCTGGACTTGATGGTCTTGGCAATCTTTTTCAACCTAAATGATTCTGTGATCCTGGTCATGGGGCAAGAGAGAGGACAGAATATGAAAGGGTCTTTCAGTCTGTTCCCAAGGAGCAACATGAAAATCAGTGGCAAGAATCTCTCAAGCAGTTTTGTAACATCTCAGAATCCCAGAACCCCAGACTGGTTTGGTTTGGGAGGGACTTTAAAGCTCATCCTATCCCACCCCCTGCCATGGGCAGGGACACCTTCCACAATCCCAGGGTGCTCCAAGCCCATCTATCCTGGCCTGGGAAGTTGGGGTGTGGGCTGGCATCGTCCTGGTTCACCATCCGAGCCACACGGGCTCATCCCTGCCAAGGAAGAAGAATGAGCCTGGCCACACAGATGGAGGGACACAGCTGCCAAAGCTGTTCCTCCACATGTGGAGGGCAGCCAAATGTGTCCCCAGCATTCCGTATCACTTGGGCAATTTATGGCTGGTGAAAGCAAAATTCTACCAGGTGATTTTGAAACTCTTCCCTTCCATGGAATAGAGAGTCTGACACTGGAAATCATGGAATCGCTGAGGTTGGAAAAGTCCTCCAGGATGATCGAGTCCAACCTGTGACCAATCCCCACCTTGTCAGCCTGATAAATTTCACCAATAAATATAATAAATATGATATGATATGTTATATTATGCGATATAATATAATATGTAATATCTAATATGTAATATAACATACTATTACATATTATATAATATGTAATATTATATAATGTATTATATAGCTAATATTTCCGTCACATATAAACACCTTTAGTATATGTATTTATACACTTGTATACACATACATTCATGCCTATAGGCCCATGTGTTTATAGTCTCAGACACCCTTTTATCCTAGCGTTACACCACAGAGAACTTAACAATACATAATGTGATTTGTGTTATTTTCACTCTCTCACCATTTCATACACACACACACATATTTATACTTTACAAATGCACACACTCCCAGGCACTCTTTCATTTCTCTGTGTAACTTTAATAACCCAAAATATATAACAAAATGCACAAGATATTTTATATCTGCCGTGTGTTATGTAGTGTATTATTTGTACTTATATTTAAAGCTACATCCCACAGTGTCATGCTATTGTTTCCTGTTGGGTACTACATATGTTGCTATATTACAACTTTATCTATAATTATATATTATCTATATATGTATAAATGTATATATATGTCACAGTCTCACACAGTCTCCTTTTTCGTACACATGTATATTTGTAGTCTGTGCAGCCTCAGATGCCCCTTTTCATAGCGTCTATATGACATAATACAAACACGCATTTACTTCATGTAATCTATAGTACGGATTATATAAAATGTAAGAGCATAATAACAACGATAAATTTTCATTATATTTGATTACGTCATTATTTATGACTTGTATTTCAATTTGTTATTTTACCACAATTCAAATAATTGCATCAATACAATATTAGATGATCTGTTTTGTCATTCATGTTATATATTACACAACACCTGTTACATGTGAAGCCCACAGGCAGCACGCAGCGCTTCTCACGTGTGTTCACCGCCCTCTCTGTGACAGACCCCTGCCCTCGCATGATTACAACTCACATTTGCATATGTAAATTGCCCATGCAAACGCCGGCCCGCGCTCAGTGGCGCCGTCCCGTGGCTCCCGCCCACCCGAACCAGCCGTGCCGGTACCGGGGCCGGGGGCGGGGCCGGTACCGGGGCCGGGCCGGGGGCGGGGCCGGGGGCGGGGCCAGGACCCTCCGGCCCCGCCCCGCCCGTTTCCGCCCGCACCGGAAGCGCCACCACCGCGGTGCCGCTCGCGGCCGCCGGTCGGCGCCACTTCCCGGAAGCGGCGTCCCGGAAGCGGCGGTGTGAGGGGCGGGGCGGGCGGAAGTGACGCGCATGCGGAGCCGCGGCGGGGCCGTGCCGCCATGTCGCGGAGCCCCGAGCGGCGGCCGCAGTTGTGAGTACGGGCGGGCCCGGGGCTCCGCCTCGCAGGGACGCCCCGCCAGGTACGGTCCCGCCGCTCCCCGCCCTGCCGGGACCTGTGGGCGGAAACGGGAGGGCGGCGGCCTCGGCGGGACTGGCGGGGGGCGGGGAGGGCGTCGTCCTGTTCGCTCCTATCCCCTCCATTCCTTTATTATCCCTTCCTTTCTCGTCTCTTTCTTATCTCGTTCTGTCCTGTGCTTTTCCTTCTTCTCCTCTCCTCTCCTCTCCTCTCCTCTCCTCTCCTCTCCTCTCCTCTCCTCTCCTCTCCTCTCCTCTTTTCCCGTTCCCATTCCACCGGAGCGGAGCGGCCTGGGGACAGTTCCAGCTCCTTCCGCGCGCGGTGCCGTCTCCGGCCTGACGCCACTTGTGTTTCGGTTGTGTTTCGGTTGCGTTTCGGTTGCGTTTCGGTTGTGTTTCGGTTGTGTTTTGGTGCCGCGGGCTCTTGGTCTTTGTTGTCACTGCTGCCACATCGCGGTGACGGTGGTGTGTGCTGGAGGTAGCCGGGAAAGGGGGAGTGAGGATGTGAGAGGAATTGAACCTCGTACAGTCATGGAATTATTTCCGTTGGAAAAGCTCTTAAAGATCAGTGAGTCCAACCATTCCCGCAGCACTGCTGCATTCACCCCAAGCCCATGTCCCCAAGTGCCTCATCCACTCGTTTTTTTAAACACTTCCACGGATGGTGCCTCCACCTCTGCCTTGAGAAGCCGTTTCTGATGCTTGGCCACCCTTTCCTTGAAGAAATTTTCCCCAATATCCAACCTGAACCTCCCCTGGCACAGTGTGAGGCCATTTCCTCTCCTCCAGTCCCTGTTCCCAGGGAGCAGAGCCCAACTCCCCCGCAGCTCCCCCCTCCTGTCAGGAGTTGTGCAGAGCCAGAAGGTCCCCCCTGAGCCTCCTTTTCTCCAGGCTGAGCCCCTTCCCAGCTCCCTCAGCCACTCTGGGGCTCCAGCCCCTTCCCCACCCTGTTCTCTTCCCTGGGGCAGTTTCACTGGCCGGGTCCCTCATTAGGATCAAAGCACGAAGAGTGGCTGTGCTGGGCTGTGCTGGCTGGGATCGTGCTGAGGAAATGCTCCGGGCTGCCCAGCTCTCTGTGCCTCCGTTCCTGCTGGGGAGCTCAGCAGGCCCAGCGGCTCCTGATACCTCTCCTGTCTCTCAGCTGTTCTCAGGGTGCTTTGTGTGTTCAGGGATGAGGTCTGGGTGGTTTCTGCATCCCGGGGCTGCCAGGGGATCCATGCTGGGTGTTTGTGATGGTCACAGATTCTACCAGAGGTTTTGTGGCAGAGGAGGATTCGGTCACGGCTCAGGAGAGCTGTGGTTGATAGTAGAGCACAGGAGGTGTTTCCTGGAGTTTGCACATCCACAGTTATCTCTATTCCAGGGAATATTACACAGTGGATGAAAAGAGTTCCCGGAAACAAGTACTGTCAAAGAGACAGTGGTTTTTCTGCCATTGTGGAAAGCTTCTGGTTTAGGATAAAACCTCAGATCATGAGATGGCTTGAACTGAAATTCTGGTCAGGATTTCTCCAAATTCAACATCAATTTCTTGATTTCCTTTAGATGATGATAATAATGATGGTTATTGTATATTATCTAGATTATATCTATGTTACTATGTATTTATTATTATCATTACTATTATTATTTTATTGCAATTTTCAAATAATCCATGGAATGAATGCAGCTGTATAAAATAAATATGTATCAACTACTATCAATTAATGTTACTTTGTCCCTGGGTGCATGTTTCCAATTGATGATAAATAGTTCCTTTGCCACTTCTTGGATGCAGCTGAACCCATTAAAATAAATTCTTTCGGTTCTCTGGAGTGGTCCATAGTGCCTGGTTATTTATTCAAATTTGTAGATGAAAGTTGTGCCTAAAGGAACAGTTGGGAGTGAAGGCAGATGAAAAAGTAGCTCATTGTTCCTTCTGACAACTTTGCAGGAAAATTGAGCCAGTCTGTCTCTTTGGTCTCTACTGATGCATTTTTTAATGCCACTGTCAGAATTTCTGTGGGAATCATGTGCTGGTGTTTGCACTGGATTTGGTGAATGGATTTTTTTGGCAAAAACAAATATTCCTATTTCCTGAAAATATTCTGTGGATGTTTTGTTTAATGCCAGCATAAAGGACAGAAGGTGAATGTTTGCATACTCAGTATTTTGTGTTTTGGGCTGCTCACTGAAAGTAATGAACAGAGAGAGAAGTTGGGACAGTAAAACTGATGTGTCTGGTCAAGAAAACAGGAATTTTGGTGAACTGAAGGAAATGTAGATTATTCTTTTTATTTTTCTGTTTTGAAATAAGTAAGTAAAGAAATAAATCTTCCAGGTTCTTTCTGTTCTCTTTGCTTTCCTGCCTTCCTTAATGCCACATCCATAGGGGGGTGTTGATGTTGTCACACACACACTGTTCACCAAAAGAAATCTCCTTTTTGGGTCAAAAAAATGTGATCTGGTTGACAGATCCCTCTGAGAATGTCAAAGAATTTTATTTGATTGTTTTTATTGAATTTGATAATTTCTCTGGTGATGCTAAAATATTTCTTCCAGTCCACCATTTTTTTTGGTCTTCTGTGAGCTTATTTCCCTCAAGGTTTGTTCATGGATCTGCCTTAGGCTTTTCTAAAGTATCATAACAACACAATTATTTCTGAGTGTTCGTATATGAGTCTTGAGGAAGTTTATTCTTACGGGATTGGAAGTGAAGGAGGATGAAGAGGAGAAAGAAAACTCTACTTCACTAACTGTGGGAGAAGTCCCAAGGGACAGCCTGGCATGAAAGAGATTTTTTTTTTTTCCTGGTTAGGAAAATAAATTAACCTGTTCTTTAACCAAACTAATCTGACACCCTAAAAATGGGATACTGAGGGAGTTTTTTTTCATTCTGCTTAAGACATTCTTAAAGATTCATTAATTCAAGGAAGCAGTGACCTTGAAGGCTGATGCAAAACAACTTCTAACTCTCTCTTCATCACTCGAAAATTTATGGGGACAGTGCTTTATTTTATTCTGGTAACATGAAACTTCCTCATGGTTGATTCTTTGTATCATCTGGGAAAAGCATTATGATGTGAAATTATTGTAATGAAGCCTTTTCAACTTAGCTAAAAAGACTTGCTGTGATTCTTTCCCTTCTCTGTCGAGTAAATATGTGTGAATTCCCCTTCTTGGTATCTTGTTGGACTTTTCCTTCTCTCTTGCCTGTCCTTTAGTTTATTGTCATTCTCCAAACATGTAAATACCTGATATTTGTTTCAAGTTAAAGAACGTTGTTTCCCAGACAATTACAATTTCGGAACATCTTGCTGTTTTTCATGGAGATAAAAAGCTACAGTTGCCTTCTGTAATCATTAAAAGCAGAATGATCTGAAATTCAGGCAAATGAGATTTTTTACTGGTGCTTTGCCCCCAGTCTACTTCTAAAGTTCCTGTATGTAGCACAGTCAAAACCACTTTTGAAGTCCGTTGAGCTGGAGGTGAATGGTGATTCCAGGTGGAATGAGAACGTGAGCGCTGGAAACTGCCAGAGGAACATATTGATACAAATATATCATCAGCTTATCTCTCCCTGTTTTTCTTGCTTCCTCTCCCTCTGATCTGCTCCCCCTCCTCTTGCGCAAAAGTTAGAAGTGTCCCCTTGCTTTGACAGGTGGAGGAACAAGCCTCTTTGGAGGTTTCTTCTTGGTGACATTTTGCGGCCCTAGTTAGTTGGGGGTGCAGGTAAGTGCCTGTTTCTCTGTTCAGCACTTCCACGTTTGTGGGACTTGCTGAAAAAATCTTTCCTATTTTGCCTTTACTTCTTATATGTAGAAGCAAAGTTGAGGCTGTAGATTATGAAGTTAGGAAAGAAGTGTTGAGAGATTCAAAGCACAGAACAGACGAAGTGTTGTCCAGGAGCTGCTGCTGTTCCTCTTTTGCATTGTCAGTAGTGCTAGAAGGTTTCAAGTTCTCCAAAAGTCTTTTTTCTCTGCTTTAATCATGTTCAAACACACAAATATTTCTACTTCCTCTTTGTTTAAGCAAAACTGTTTTCTATCAGATTGTTGCCTGTCAGTGCTAGTCCATCTCAACTTTCATTTCTGATTCCAAAGCATCCAATGCCATTTTGCTCCTAAGCCCTTCAATGACAGCTTCTATTAGGAACTGTGTGATAAATTGCCCATATTTTAATTTTTGGTACCTTATAAACAATAGTACTGGAGAATTTCCTGCCCACTGCACTGTTACCTCATGCAAAAATCTCAATTTTCACATATTTTGACCAGAAATGAGGCATTGTACCAAAATACTAGGCGTGGGAGTTAATTCCAAGGTCACAGGAAGGAAAGCTCTGTGTCCCTGACACCTTTGTGTGTTGGGCAGACAGTAGTGGGGTATTCGTGTGAGTCCCCAGGGGAATGGGACCCCCAGCAGCAGCTGCCCAGCTTTGGGAGTGAAGAACATTCCTATGACTTCCCACTTGATGGGAAAAGGGAAAGGTTGGTTGACTCCTGAGCAGACACAGTGATGGGAGGCAAGACTGAGCTCTCCCAAGCACTGCTCCAAGCTGAGTCAGAAGCCCAAAAAGGCAGAAAAAATTCTGGTTTCAAAATTACCTGACAGAAAGCAGAACACATCACTGATGTCATCAGGATGGGTCTGGCTATTCCCATGTTCATCTTCCTAAGGCATTTATTGATGTAGGAGGTCAGTGGTATGGAGCTGGTGCTCTTGGTTACTCCAGGTGGAGTTGGCAGCTCTGCCTTTTAATCACTCTGGATCTGCTGTCAGGAAACAACTTCCAGTGATTTGGTCTCCTCATTCCAGTGAGAGCAGCTCTGTTTACCCACACATGTCTGCAGTACTTTGGGCAGTAGATTGTTCTGCTCAGTCTAGGAGCTCTTTTGCCAAAGAGCTTGCTTTGGGCAAACTCCCCCGGAGTGGAAAAGGTTCTTTGTCTTGCCATGGACTCAGGAAATCTTGGCATTTGGAACAGTCACAGCTAACTTACGTTCTGACAAATCTGTCTGTCTCTTGGTGAGTTCTTACCTTCACCTGCAAGAAATCTCTGTTTTCTCTTTGAGATGTCCCTAGTCCTGGTTCCATGTGTTCCTCCTTGGTTTTGAAGCCTTTTCCTTCCCAGACTTAGACTTCTGCTCTCAAAAATGTTTATAACCCAGTAGTATTTGAGGGTTTTCCATTTCTTTGAGGACAAACCACCTCTGGTCTGTATCTGCCTCAAGAATGGCTAGGCAGGTGCAATGGAGGCACAGGAACCACCTGTTCCACAAGATAAACACATCCTACTTCCAAATTCCTTTGTTGTATCTGAAGTAATTTCTGCTTCCATCTTGCCATGCAACTACTCTGCCTGTATTTTCCTGAAGTGTTCCTGAAATTCATAGTTCATAGCTCTCAGGAAGGATATAAATAGTAACAGGGAGGTGGGAAAGGGAAGAATATAGCTTCTCCGGGAAATAGGGAGGTAGTGGTTTCATTTTCAAGATGGAAGGCCCCATGAGGGGAAGCAGAGGTAATGTGAGGTGTTTCCTGGGGTCTTTTAACTTACATTTAATCTGAAAAAGATGCCATTTATTTCTACTCTGGGGTGTTGAAGTTGGACACTATTTTCAGACAGTCTGAGCTGGTCTGAAATGGAAACCCAGGTAGGTCAGTAGGAATCTCCTGAAGATTAGCTCAGGCATTTTCCAAGAGTTAATCTGCTTCAGCCCTGGGTGTAGAGTTCACTGATGCTCGTGAATTAAAGTACCTATGCTTATTCACTTACATTGCCTTTCATTTTTCTCTCCTTTCCCTTTTCTTTGTTAAGCATTACAGGCTGTATGTACCGAGTCATTCAGACAACGGGACCAGATGGAAAAAACCTTCTGAAATTGCTTCCCATTTCTAAAACTTCTGAAAGCTTTGTACCAATAGTTCAGTCTCCAGCCATGCCAAATAATTCTAACGCAAATGTTTCTAGCCCAGTCCATCTTACTTATAAGACACAGATTGGCAATACTGCTGCACCTTCATCTGTTAAGATACCGATTCTTCAGCCTCCTAATCCTGGAAAGATTATTCTTACGACAACATTAGACAAGCAGGAAAGTGCTAGTGCAGGTTCTGAAAAGGAAAGCTTGATTCCAAGTGCAGCTGCCAATGCCCAGAGCAGCTGTATGCCCATGGATGGAGTGTCCTTGCAGAACGTGGCCATCATGAGCTCTTCTCACCAGAGCAGCACAACCTACATGGTAATGAATACCAAACCCCTTCCAGTGACTGTCAAGTCTCCAGTGGTGCCTTCCGGACACCACCTCCAGATTCCAGCTGATGCAGAAGTGAAATCTGTCCCAGCGTCTCTTTTGCCACCTGCAGTACAGCAAAAAATCCTGGCAGCTGCAGCCGCCAATGTGTCTGGAGGGGCTGACAGTACAAAAACGCCGACGGTGATTTACGTGTCACCCGTAAACACAGTGAAAACCTCCCAAGTCCTGCCCAAGCGCTTGCAGAGCTTTTGCCCCAAACCTGCCACAGAAGTTTCAAAGACACTGATAGTGACAGCTGCCCAAAAGGGATCTGGTTCTTCTCTTGAGCCAGTCACATCTGAGGGGCAGCAGTGCCAGCAAACTCCCATGAAATGGATTGTGCAAGAAACTGCCCCACTCTCAGCAGCTTGTCTTATCCCTGTAAAGTCTTCAAATAATGCGGCTTCCAAGATCCTGAAAACTTTGTCAGACACGAAGAATGTAGAAGTTAACCCTGCAAATATTTTGCCACTCTGTTCTAATGGTCCTGGTGGAAGCCAAACCAAAATCACACCTTTAAAAGATAATGCTCTGGTCATGTACAATGGGAAAATCTATTTATTGACCAAAAGAGGCTCTGATATTCTGTCAGCCCAGGCTGACAAACAGGCATCTTCCTCTTCTGATGCTTTACTTAAAAAGGAGACACCCAAGCAAATTGATTCTGCTGAAGTCAATAAAATAACCAGTAAAGTGGTGAATCTGGTGTTTTCAAAAAGCAAAGGAGTGGTGCTATCTCAGAAAGACCCAAAACCGCGTACAGTTTCCAAAAGTTCGTCACCAGTTAGCTTAAGAAATGACTTAAATTCCACACCTGCAGCTCTGCTAACACCAAGTGCTAAACAGCAGGATCCCACTGTAAGCCAGAGACAGAGTTTGCCCTCCATCAAGAGCGTTTCTTGCAGTGAAGTGATCCCAGTTCCAGCAGTAGGGATGCAGGAAAGTGTGTGGCAAAATGGCAAAGATATGAGTCATTCCCCAAGAGCAGCAGGGGCTGTGTTACCTCAGGCTAAGCAGGAATGTGCTGTCAGTGAAGACTGGCCAAAGGTAATAAATCATAGATATGCTGCTCGGTGTCTGGTCAGTGGTTCTGTGGTCCTGGTTTTAGATGGATAAAATGACTTGATGAGTTCACACATTTTTGTAACCAGGTATCCTGGAAATGCTGCTCTTAAGGTTGGTTCTAGTCAATAAATGGCCTTTTTCCCCAATAATTTTGCATTGTGCAAGTGCGAAATGCATAGAAAAGAAAGGGGCAGAGAAAGGGTGGTTTTCATTTCCTCCCAAGATAAATGGTCAGCAATAACTGAATTCCAGGGAGGCTGTTCATGGTTTGAGCTCTTAGATGTTGATACCACATGCTTACAGCACAACCTTAGGGCTGTAGGGGTGATGTAGGGTAGAAAAGGAGAAGTTTGTGGCTTCACAAGAGGAAAATAAGTTGGAAGAGCAGTTTGTCCTCCAGTGACAGCTCTGGCGTGGCACTGTCAGCTCCAGACTGACAGCCATGGGCAGGAGCTGTGTTTCCTTCCTCCTCTGCCCTGGTGGGGAGTGTCCACCTCCTTCGCTCCTGGGCCCATGCCAGACAGAATGAACTCTCGAGATCCTTAGTGGCTGCATTGACATATTCTTTTACGGTCATAATGTTAAAAATATGTTAAAAGTTGTATGCCTCCATTCCTCAAACTCTCCACACAGGATTGGGGGTCATGTTTTTAGGAGCTTCAGAGTCATGAATGAATTTGTCTCCAAAGGAAAAAAAACCCGAAATTCGTTTATGTTGTTCAGGAAGAACAGAAATGTTAGCTGAGTGTATTTTTGCAAATTTTAGACATTTAATTGTTGCAACAGACTGTAATACCTAGTTTTTTTATTTTTTGTCACCTGAAAAATGGTTGAAATACCATTTATTTTCTTCAGTGCTATGTGATGCTGAGTCTCAGCATTTGCTTTAACCTTGGTGAGAAATAGCTCAGCAAATTTGGTGTTCTTGTCCCTAAATTTGCAAAGTCCTGGATTGCAGAGTAAAGACACTACCTGCTCTTCCCTCCTCTTTCTTTGGTACTTTGAAAGAGTAGGACAAGCGATTCTAATGTTGCATCTTTTATTTTTGTGGTTTCTGGTTGGCCTGGACATTTTCGGGATATCCCACAATGTACTTGGGGTATTAATTAAAGAGTGTTAGACCTATGACAATTTGCATATAATTTATCAAAATTGGCTTATCTGTGTCACATGTTACCTGTGTTAAATGCAGTTCTTGGAGAATGGCAGACAAAATAAATGCTCACCTGTCTTTGCAGTACCTACTTTTTGTATAATATATGTTATCTATTTATAGATATATATAGTGAGAGAGTGATTTATGGCTCTCTCACTGTTTCTGTATTTCAGATGCAATGTGTAAAGATGGATTCACCAGGAAAGGTTATTCAAATGAAACACCAAGAGCACCCACACTGGAGACAATACTTGGAATTAAGGAAAAAATTTGGTCTATTTAAGGAGGAGAGAGTTTACCTTACAAGAATACCATCAAGGGCCTTCTGTGAGAATACAGAAGAAAGGGTTTGTTCCAATGACAACTTGGAAAGGAAAAATGAGTCTTGCAGTTCATCCTCATTGCATGTGGAAATAATGAGTGATCATCAGGAATGTGTTGAAGAAAAGGTACCTGGGATTTTTCAGTGCTAAACACACTCAGAAAACAGCATATGTTTAGTCAATACAGAACTGAGGGTGTTTGGAGCCTCCCACCTCTGGATTCACCAGGAGAGTCAGGAGTTGTTGGGATCTTTATGAGAATTGTTCCTAGAACTTGAGACTTCTGTATGACTCAAGCGCCCTCTAGGAATTTTTATTCTCAATTTTGGGTTTTGCTGGAGGAAACTTGAACAACAAATGCTTTTGAGAAGACTGTCCCTACTACTACGGTGATGGTCCTTGTTGGAATAGGGACCTGACCTCGGGATCCTGATTTATATTTAAGCCTCTGCAGATGGTTATGTTTGTCTAGCAGTGCAGTGGGTACAGGCAGAGGAATGGGTTTACTTGAAATTAAAAGAAATTTACTTGTGGATCTGTCCAATCTTTAGAATTACAAATGTTGTTACAAACTTTGTCATTGGTTGGGTACTTCTGGAAGGAAGAACTTCCGTGTTAATGCATGGAAAAGATTTTATCCATTTAAGTATTTCTGTTCAGCTACATTTTCATCTGTGTGATTCCATTCAACTCAATCAAAGGCTTTCTCAGGTTTACTAATTTTGTGCTAATAATTGAGCAGATCCATGGCTGCTATTAACATTAGCATTAACCCATCTCTTAGAAGTGTGCAAGACCAGGCTGGATGGAGCTTAGAGTGACCTGGTCTCATGGAACGTGTCCTTGCCCATGGCAGGGGGTGGAATGGAATGGGATTTAAGGTCTCTTCCAACTCAAACCAGGATGTGATTCCATGATCCAAATAATAAAATGTCTATGAGGAATTTAGTCTGATAATGGACTGTATTTTCCTATCAAATTAGAAAGTTTTTGTCTTGCAGTAGTGTTAACTTAAACAGCCACAGGAGGTGATGGATGTGGCCAGGAAAGGCAGATATGCAGCATTGACTAAGAAAGGAATTCAGTGTCTGGAATTACTAACTGGGAATCTTTGCTAGAAGAACATCAAACACAAAAATATGTTTGATCCTTTGCTGAAAGGAACTTCTTCCAGGCAATAATTTTTAAAAGCTTGCAACAAATAACTTGTAGTTTGTGCTTAGAGAACTTGGTGTTATAATGTAACTGCTACTGAGTTTAACAAGTGAATTTTGTCTGTTTCTAACTCTGCAGATAATTGTGGATCTGGAAGAGGATTTGATTAGGAAAAGGAAAATAAAATCCTCACCTTTGTCAGACAGTGGCAAGAGGAGGAGAACTTCAGTCAAATCATCCACAAGTCCTAGTTTAGAAATCACCAGCTCAAGTTTCAGTGCACTTAAAAGGAGTGTTTCACCTGCACCAGCCTCACCACAGCCAAGTGTTCCCACTGGTTTCGTCGGAGTGTCCCAAGAGAGGGACTTGGAGCAGGACACGTTCCCCCAGTACAGTGACATTACCCACCCAGGGATTTCACTTTTAGTGACTTCTGAAGAGGATACTTCCATTCTGGAAGGTTCTTTCCGAGATGATGCTTTCCCTGTGGCTCCCCCAGACCTGGATGAAACGATACGGGATGAAAAAATCAAGCGACTAAAGCAGACCCTGCGGCAGCGGACCGCGGCGCTGGAGGAATTCCGGCAACGGGAAATGCAGCAGAGCTGAGACCCCTGCCCTGGGGATCCCAGCCTTGTGCATCACCTCTTCAGTGATTTCAAGAGGAAATCCTTTGCTTAAATGAATATTTCTGGTAGATGGAATAACTAGATGAAGTTTAAGTATGTGTGTATTTGCAGAACTGTAAGTTTTTGTTAAATGCCAGAAGTAAGAGACTTGACCATCAAATTCTACTTCTAGGACATGATCCAAGAGCACAGATAAAGGGCATTTTTACCAGCATATTCCCCATATTTTTAATTGAGGGGGTTCTGTATTAGTCTCAGCAAATAAACTTTCCCCTTTCGAATTCCATGGCCTGGCTCTTAGAACCCCAATGCAAATTGCAAACTCTAGCTGTAGATACTTTTTTGTTTGTTTTTCTCATGTGCATGAGAACTTCGATGTATTCCTGAGAACTGTTAATTTTCAGAAGAGGTCAACAGTCAGTGGTTAATAAATGCTAGTTAAATAATCTGGAAATTAGACTTTAGACAGTAGCAGTGCAGATATTTATATAAAACCTCTTGCAGATGTGAAGACATAGGCAGGAGAAGCCCTGTGACAGTTGCTTGGATTCATGGCTCTCTCTGTCATTATTGTGAGCCTTTATAAGGTCATGACCAGATGTGCAATGTGGAAATTTGGTTGTGGGGTTTTTTTTGAAGAGTGGGATGTATTTTTTTTAAACAGAATTCTGTTAATAATAATTTCTTGAAGCTAAAAGACTTCTTTATCTGTCAGTGATATCTTTAAAAATCCTCAATGAGTGTCTTTTAATATGTTGTTTAAACATGTCTCTTGCCACCTTCAGTTATGGTATCTTAGTTTGCCTTGTAGGAGGGGATGTGCCCTCAGACTGTCTTTACATCCTAAGTTTTGTAGAACTTTTTGTGTATTTCCCCACCATGCTCTGTTGTATGTGTAGGGACACCTTTCCTTGTCTTCTGTTGTCATGTCTTTGATCATTGCAGTTCCTTCTGCAGTTTTTCAGTGTTCTCTCACCAAATAATAACTTTTTTGCCAGCAGAGTTTGTTATTGCTTTGTTCCTGTCTGTTTATATTTATTTTAAACATCACCACTCCTGGCAGAGCTCTGTTGCAGATTTGTGTTCACTGAAGGCTTATTTTTTTACTGTCCTTACTTCTGGTTTTACTCCTATTTTGTTTAATTTTAATCAAATTTTCATCTGCAGGGTTTTCATTTATTATCCCACAGATGTCCAGTTTATCTATAGGATTTTGGTGGAGATGGATGCATCTTGGAGAGCTGAGTTCCATATTCCTTACTAATTTAAGTTTTCACAGTGGGAAAAATTCCAATAGTTTGGAGAGGCAAGACAGCTTTTTACAAGGGAAGAAAAATGAAGTTCCTGCTCTGAAGAATCACAGAATCAGAGAATGGTTTGGGGTGTAAGGGATCTTAAAGCTCATCTCATTCTACCCCCTGCCGTGGGCAGGAACACCTTCCACTATCCCATGTTGCTCCAAGCCCTGTCCAACCTGGCCTGCAACACTTCCAGGGATGGGGATAGCTTAAGCTAGACCAAGGTGATGGACCAGATGCACAGTGATAAGTGAGGAGGGAAAGTGAATAATGGAAATAAACTCTGCAGTGATTGAGATTACTTGATAGGAGGGAAGCGTGGTGGAACAAGCAAGTCAGGATGGAAGTGTGGTATCCATGGGCTCCCTATGTATGGAATGGGTGTTTTGGGACAGAACTGACTTTGGTCAATTCCCAGACACCCACCTGCTCCACTCACTCCCTTCCTGCGGTATGTGGGAAAATGGAAGAATGGAATTGTGGGTGGAGATAAAACCACTTGCACAAAAAGTAAAATCAGGAATTCAGTCACCACATCCTGTCAGCAGGCAGAAGATCAGCCATTTCCGGGGTCTCTGTGTGCACTGTATTCACTTGGAAGACAAATACTTTGACCAGAAATGTCCTTCCATCCTCCTGCTTTCATAAAAGCTTTTATTTGCTGAGCATGGCCTCCTGTGGTATGTAATATCCCTTTGATCAGTCTGGGAAGACTGTCCAGGCTGTGTCTCTTCCCAGTTTCTTGTCCATCCCCAAATTCCTGTCCATCCCAAGCCTGCTAGGGGGTGCACAGCAAGAGAAGGAAAACATCTGGATGTTGTGGGAACTCTTCTCAAAACACCGGTACGTGATCAGCAGTCTCCTCAAAACCCCAAACGGCATGATGTGGAGCTACTGTGAAGGACGTCGACTCCATCCCACCTGAAAGGATGAAATGGGACTTGGGAAGGAGATGGAGGCAGCCTTGTGTTATGTGTCTGGTGCTGCAGTCACCTGGTAGATACTCTTCCAACACGCTTTGCTCACTTACTGTTCTCTAACAAATGTCTTTCCTTTATTTTCCAATGATCTCAAAAATAATTAATGAAGCCGAGTTCTCTTATCGTCTCATTTCACTTGAGGTTTCCAGCATTGACATTCTACAATGCACCATCTTTTTATCCCAGAACCTCTTTTACCCTAACAAAGTAGTCCATTTGCCTGAGTTTTTTGTAGACACAATTAAGTACTCAAAGTTTGGAGAAGAATCCTCACTGCAAAATTTTGAAGAAACGTGACCAGGATCTGATGGAAGAAGGTGTATGGGCTATGTCCAGTATAGTGACGGAAAATACCTGGTGCAGTTCAGAAACCAAGTATGGAAGAGAGACATCTTCCTTGGAACAGCACTAGTGCAAGGTTGCAGGGATCACTGAGAGCCAAGAGAAGCCTCTTGATTGCTGATGGGGGAAAGTTGCACCAAGAGGAGCAAAGGGGCTTCTGACAGCCAAGGACCTTAAGGCTGTTGGAGTTGCTCCTCATCCTGACTCACCATCTGCAGCATGGATTGGATTTTGCTGTCCTGTTCATCCTTGAACTCCTGTGATTTATGAAGAGTCTGTGACAAGAGCAAGAGTTCTGGCAATACTGGCTGTCACCCCAGGAGTGGAGGTGACCGGTGGCCATCCCTGAGTTCAGCCCAGGCTGGCAGGAAGGTGTTACACACCAGAATTGCTGTGCTAAGTACTACAAAATCAATGGATTTAGGATATGAATTACAACTTCAAGCAAATTCCTGGCAAGAATCAGTGGAAAACCTTTTACGAATTTCAGAGTCCAAAGAGCAGAAGTGGCAGTGAGTGCTGGACAGAACAGATTCAGGAAGTGAAGATGGTGCTGGGTAAGTTGCCAACATCAGCCAAACCTGGCGCCTTGGAGTCCCTGGCCAGAATTGTCCCTGTGCCTGTCTCCTGTACTGGAGACCCACCACAGCCCCAGAATTTCTATGTGAGGCACAAACCTTGACAGAGGTCTCTCCTAGACATAGAATCATTGTATCGTTTTGATTGGAAAAAGCCCTCAAGATCATTAAGTCTGACCATAAACCTGAGGTGGCCAAGCCCAGCACTGATCCAGAGCTGGGCAATGCCAGGTGCAGCCCAGGAAGCCACCAGAGGAAGGGGACTGTACTAGGAACACCCATCAGATGAAGCTCTGGACAGAATAGCAGTGTCATGTTCACAACACAGCAGAGCATAATTAATTCAGGAGGTTCTGGAATGTATTGAGGATAAACTCCTCCAAGTGAGGGAGGAGCCAGCAAGGAAGAAGCAAGAAGCCAGCTGTGCTGGACCTCGTGCTCACCAACAAGGACGACTTGGTAGAGAATGAGAAGCTCAGGGACAGCCTGGGCTTAGTGAACGTGGAATGGTGGATTCAGGATCCTCAGGGCAACAAGGAGGGCACAGTGAGTCCTGGGATTCAGGATGCCTCTTCAGGGATCTCCTTGGCTGAGTGTCATGGGATAAAGGCCTGGAGGGAAGAGGGGCCCAGAAGAGCTTGTTCATATTTAAGGATAACCTCCAAGCTCAGGAGTGACGCATCTCAAGCATGAGAAATTTGGACAAAAACTCCAGGAGGCCTGTGAGGGTGAACAAGGAGCTCTTGGACAAACTCAGAGTGTGGAAGCAAAGACAGGCAGCCGAGGAGGAATACAGAGGGATTGTCTGAAGTTAGGTTAGGGATCAGGTTAGGAAACCTGAAGCCCTGGTAGAGTTAAGTCTGGCCAGGGACATCAAGGGTAACAGAAAAGCTTCTATAGGAACATTGGTGATAAAAGGAAGACTGGGGAAAATGTCCTCTCCAAAAGGAAACGGGACACCTGCTTTCCCAGGACATGGAGAAGTCTGAGGTTCTCAGTGTTTGTGCCCCAGTCTTCACTGGGAAGTGACCCACTCACACCGCCAGAGTTGCAAGGGCAAAGGCAGGGACTGGGAGAAGGAAGAACCCTCCAGAACCTTTAAGGTTGGAAAAGCCCTCCAAGGTCATTTAGTCAAACCTGTGTCATCTAGTCCAATCTGTGACCAATACCTGCCTTGCTACTCAGCCCAGAGCACTGAATGCCACGTTTAGGCATTCCTTCAACACTTCCAGGGATGGCAAATGCATCATCTCCCTGGGAAGACCCTTCAATGCCTGACCACCCCTTCCAGGAAGAAATTCCTCCTGAAGCCAACCTGAGTTTCCTGGTACAACTTGATGCCATTTCCTCTTGTCCTGTCCCTGTTCCCTGGGAGCAGAGCCTGACCCCCCCGGCTGCCTCCTCCTGTCAGGGAGTTGTGGAGAGCCAGCAGGTCTCCCCTGAGTCTTCTTTTCTCTAGGCTGAGCCTCCCAGCTCTCTCATCCATTCCTAAGAGGACTTATGCTCCATACTCTTCACCAGCTCTGTTCCTTTCTCTGGGCTTGAGAAGATAAAGTATCTTCTACTGGAGTATCTTAAATACTCCAGTAAAGGAGTATTTAAGGAATATGAAGGTGTACAGGTCTGTGAAACCTGATGAGATACATCTATGGATCCTGGTAGAACTGGCAGAGGAAGTTCCTAAGCCACTCTGTATCACATTTGAAAAGTTGTGGCAGTTCAGTGAAGTTCCACTGACTGGAAAATGGAAAATTTGACCCCATTTTTCAAAAGAGAAATAAGGCAGATGCAGTACGCTATAGGCCAATCAGTCACACTGGTGTCCGGCAAGATCATGGAGAAGATCATTCTGGAAACTATGCTAAGGCACACAGAAAATAAAAGGTGATTGGTGACTACCAGTATGGCTTCTCTGAAGACAAATTGTGCCTGACAAATTTGGTGACCTTGTATGACAAGGTGACAGTGCTGATAGGTGAGGGCAGAGCGACTGATATCATCTACCTGGACTGTGCAAAGCATTTGACACTGTCCTGCAGGACAGCCTTGTCTCAAAACTGGAGAGACATGGATTTGATGGGTGGAACACCCACTGGATAAGGAATTGGCTGGATGGTGGCACTCAAAGGATTGTGGTCTGCAGCTGTAGACAAGTATGTCTGAGTGGAGACCAGTGACAAGTGGTGCCCCAAGGGTCAGTTGGGACCAGTGCTGTCTTTGTCAGTGACATGGGCAAGTGGAATTGAAGCATCCTCAGCATGGTGCTGACAGTGAGATGTTTGGTCATGTCACACACGAGGAAAGGGACAGGGCATCCAGAGGGACCTGGATGGGCTGGAGAGGTGAGATCGTGTGAACCTCATGAAGTTCAGCAAGGCCAAGGACAAGATCCTGCCTCTGGATTGGGGTGACCCCCAGCACAACTCCAGGCTGGGGGATAAATGGAGCAGCCCTGAAGAGAAGGATCTGGGGGTGTTGGTGGATGAGAAGCTCAACAGGAGTGACTCCATCAGTGATGAGGGAAAGCTGACAGATGCCATTTATCTAGACTTCTGTAACCATTTGACATGGTTCTCCCCCAGTATCCTTCTCTACATTGGAGAGATGGATTTAATGGGTGGATTGTCAGGTGGATAAGGAATTGGTTGTATGGCCACATCCAGGCAGTTGTGGTAAAAGGCTCAGAGTCCCTGTGAACATTAATGACAGTGGTGTCCTTCATGGATCTGTACTGGGACCAGCATTATGTAATATCTTCATTAATGACATGGAAGGATCTAGGGCACCCTGAGCAGGTTTGTAGGTGACACTGAACGGAGGGGCCCCTGAGGGAGAGGGTCATTGAGAGGGACCTGGACAAGCTCAGAAGTGGCCCATGGGAAACTCAAGTTTAATAAGGCCAAGTTCCAGGTGCTGCAGCTGGGTCAGGGTGACCCTGGGATGGATCCAGGCTGGGGGTGAGCAGATGGAGCAGGCCTGGGAGAATGACCTGGGGGTGTCGGTGGGTGAGACCTGAATATGCCTTAGCCCAGAAACCCCCCAAGCCCTCGGCTGATCCCCCAGTGTGGGCAGCAGGGGAGGGGGATTCTGCCCCTATGCCTCACTCAGGTGATACCCCACCTGCAGAGCTGCCTCCAGCCCTGGGACCCAACAGCAGCAGAAGGACCTGGAGCTGCTGGAGCAAGTGTAGAGGAGGCCATGGAGATGCTCAGACACCTGGAGTCCCTCTGCTCTGGAGCCAGGCTGGGAGAGCTGGGAATGTTTAGCCTGGAGAGAGACACTCCAGGGGAAGAGAAGGTTCCAGGGAAACCTCAGAGCCCCTTCCAGTGCCTAAAGGGGCTCCGGGAAAGCTGGAGAGGGACTTTGGACAAGGCATGGCATGACAGGACAAGGGAAATGGCTTTTCACTGCTAGAGGGCAGGGTTAGATAGGATACTGGGAAGGAATTGTTCCCTGTGAGGGTGGACAGGCCCTGGCCCAGGCTGCCCAGAGAAGCTGTGGCTGCTCCATCACTGGAAGTGTCCATGGTCAGGTTGGACGGGGCTTGGAGCAACCTGGGATAGTGGAAGGTGCCCTGCTCATGACACAGTGGTGGAATGAGATGATCTTTAATGTCCCTTCCATCCCAAGCCATCTTGGGATTTTATTAATCGAGATCTGAGGACTGTGCACAGAATAAATCCTGGGGCAGAGCTGAGCCAGGGCCACCCATAGCAGCCCAGGCCAGGGCTGGATGCTCAGGCTTGGGCTGATGTGGAGCTCATGGGCCAAGAGTGTGTGAGGAGGTCCCAGGGGCCTGGTCAGGGCAATTCAGGTGTATTAATGGACCCTATCAGCCTGTTCAGTGCTTGGCTGGTCAGGCATTGGAAGGGGCTGTCCAAGGAGCTGGTGGAGGCACCATCCCTGGAGTTCTTTAAAGGTTGTCTGGATCTCGCTGGGTGATGTGATTTAGGTGTTATGGGGCTACAGTGGCAGTATGGGATGGACTTGGATGGATGATCTTGAAGGTCTCTTTCAGCCATGATGATTCTATGGGAGGTGGGACCCAACCTAGACCCTGGATCATGACTGTGCTGGTAGGACTGCAGCAAAGGGGAAAAAGGCAGGGATTCACTGGGGGGTGTAACTGGAGCAGCTGGGAGTAGGGAACTGCTCCTCATTGCTGCTCATCTGTCTCTTGACAAAGGGTGAGACAGCAGGAAAAGGGTTTTCCTGGCATTGAAGAGGTTGTTAAACCGAGAAGAGTTGGACGCTCTGAGGCTGAATTTCCATGGATCTGCAGCTGAGCAGGAATTCCAGCACGTGGTGCTGGGCTGATAGGGGAGCAGTGAGGGAGATTTGCGGGGTTTAACTGTAAACCCAGGAATGTACTGCTTTGGGCAGTAAATTCATAATCTTTGAGGTTGAAAAAGCCCTCTGAGGTCATGGAATGAAATTTTCCCCACCACTGCCAAGGCCACCTATAGCAGTTCGTTTTGGGGGGGGCACTCCGGGCAGTCCCCGGAGGGCCCCCTTTCAAAACGAACTACTATAAACGGTGACTAATGTTCGGCAAGAGCACCGACAGCCCCGAGACGACCCCCGAGACCGTGCCAGTATGATAAATTGAGACACGCCTTATTGGTATAATCAAATAAGAATTTATTGATTACAGCAAATAAAGCATAAGCAAAGCAGCACTGGGCGATGGGGGAGTTTGTTCTCCGCCAACTGCCACAGCCACAGTCAGTTCCAGTCGGTTTTTATACTGTATCGTTTCCTGTCCACGTGTCCTTTAAGTCGTACTCTGCGTATGTGTTCTTCTGTTGCTAGGTGGTCATATCCTGCCTCCCGGTGGTCTCTAGGTGAAGGCCGGTAGTTTTTTTTTTCTCAGATTTCCTCTGGGTGACCCATTCCTTATTTAGTACCAATGCTTATCTCTCTGAAACTTAAAAGTTGTTAGGCAAGCATATTTTGGACAATGTGGGTTTTATCAAGTGCTGAAAGTCTGTTTCCCATTATCTTACTTTAGTCCCAGGTTTTATCAAGAGCTGGAAGTCTGTTTCTTGTTATTTTACTTTAGTCCCAGGTTTTCTCAAGTGCTAGAAGTCTGTTTCCTGTTATCTTACTTTAATCCCTTAGTGAACAAAACACGCCGTGTTCTATCACACCTCCACGACTGGTGATTCTTTCACTGTCATAGGCAGCTGTGCCAGGGCTGGACAACCCTTTTGGGGAAGAAATTTTTCCTATTGTCCAACCAAAACCTCAGTCTGCCCCGGCTGGCTCATCTCCAGCTCATCAGTGACATTAAGTTACAGAGAAATTCCTGCTCTCTGGGGCAGGAGTTGCTTCTGGGATGTCTGTTGTCAGGATCAACCTCTGCATGTTTCACAGGGATCCATGGAGAAAGCAGTGAAGGGGAGGTGAGGAAAGCCCTGTGAGCAGGCAGATGTCTTCTAGAGCCTCCTTGAGAGCTACATGAATGCATCAATTGGGATTTTTTCTTCTCCCATCCTCTTACATAAAGAGCTCTCTCCTTCCTCCACAGGGATCCCATCACTGTTGGCACCATCTCTTGCTTAAACCATTTGTCTAATGGGCCTTGGGGGAAGCAAAGGATTCTCTCAGCTGAAACATCACATTTTCTACATTGGAGCAGTTAATCACGAACTGGGCTTTACCTATGCCCTGCTTAGGAAGTATGTGGCCAAGTGTGCAGCTCTCCAGGGTGGCTGGGATCCCTAAGGATTCATCCGCAGGTAAAATACAATACTTGAGAAACCTTCCTAGGCCATCGAGCCCAGGGTTCTCTGTGACTCCATGTAAATCACATCCACCTGTCCTCTCACCCCACTGCCCTCAGTAGTACAGCATCTTCTGGCCCCAAATGTTGTTTCCACTCTGTGAATTGTCTGAACTCTGGCTGAACCAGGCTGGAGGTGCGGTAACAGGGATGGAGACATCCCATTTAAATCTGGAAGAAAGAAGCTACTCAGGGGAAGTTGGGGTTTCCAGGAGGCCTCCAGCTTAGATTAATTTCTCTCCAGGTGCTTTGTCTGCCCCTCCAGGAAGGGAAGATGCAAAAGTAAGGAATTCTGGTGTGGGAGGAAATGTGCTGGAGCTCATGTATAAGCCTTGAACTTGGTAACTTGGGAAGGGAACTGAGCTATCCCTGCCAAGCAGGGCTCAGAGGCAGCTGTGAAGGTACTTGGTAGGTTTGTGCACAATCAAATATCCCCTCAATCTGCTGTACCTTGGTAGAATTTGAGATACTTGTTTTTAAGTATCTTCTGGCTTGGCCTGGGCATGAGCGTGGGAGGTTGTCCCTATGGATTGACCCTGGAAGCTGCTGGTGTGTCTGGCACTTAGAGGCTCCAGCTCAGCCTCTGGAGCACACAGACACTCCACAGGGTTGGGATAAGGGCTGTCAGCACTCTGGGAGCTGCTGGAAGCAGCTGGAGGAAGGAGCAGCTGGCTTAGGTTGGAGGCTCTCAGGGAACACCAGGGATGTTGAGAACATGAGGACAGGGGTCGCACTCTGTGGTGTTTAAGGGACAGCTCTTGGCTTGGGAGGGAACGGGACATGGGCTGCCTTGGCCAACTTCCACCTGTGTAACAGGGACACTTGGCATGAGAATTCCTGGGTCAACCTGCCTGTCAGCTCCAACAACTGGAGGTTGGACAGGGCCTGGAACAAACTGGTCTAGTGGAAGGTGTCCTTGTGCATGGCAGGGAATGGAATGGGATGGGCTTTAAGGTCCTTTCTGAGCCAAACCCTTCTGGGATTCCGTGGCTGTGTGGTTCCTGCTGCTCTCTGTCACTCCTGTCCAGAGCCAACACAGCAGGAGGGAGCTGCTCAGCTGCCTCTTGACCTCCAGAGCAGGCTGTGGTGTGAAGAGGTTTTTCCCTATGGGCTGCTCAAAGGATGGGGTGGCTTTGGGGTCCATCCCATCTGGCCCAAACTACAGGGCATGGATCAGCCCCCTGGGCCCAAGGGGAGCAGAGGTGAGGCTGGAGGCTCTGCCATCCAAAAGGATTTAGCCTGAGGAGACTGGAGAGAGGAAGGTGAAGGTCAAACTGGGTGTGGAGGAAGAGACAAAGAGACACAACTCATTAATAACCTTCATTTAATCCTTCATGACACTGGGAAATGTAGAAATGTCACAGACTCATTCACAGTACTGGTAACATTTGCAAAGCTGTGCAAAGCCCTTGATGTCAAGTACAAGATTTGACATGACAATAACTTCATACTTTTTTTTATATAAAATAAATGTGTAGAAATAACAGCTGTTATTGCTATTGAATTCCTGAGTTCTCTCCATCCATCAGATGCTCCCTGCTATGAGCAGTGCCTGCTCCTCTGCCCTGAAGCTCCCTGGGCTCTCGTGCAGGGTCTGGCCCTGCAGGCTGACCACGGCTCGCAGGGAGATTTTCTGTGGAGGGAAAGCAAAGGAGGTCCCTGTGAGTGGCTCCCTCACTGCCTTGGCACTGGCAAGTTCAGTGACCAGAGGAAACACCAAAGATTTTTGTAAACACCAAGAGATCAGCTCAGAACCATGCCTGGCTCCTAGCTGTGGGCTCCATCATTTGCCTTGTCCTGGAGGAAAAGGCCCCTATGGCTGTAACAGGTCTGGAAGTGAAGTCAGTCAGGGCCAGTCGAGGCTAGTTAAAGCCAGCCTGATGCTGGAGCTGTGGTAACACAGCAGGGACAGACTCTGTGGGGGTCACTTAGAGCTGCTCATGAGTCTCCAGCCCTGGTGACTGATCCATGCCAGGTTAATGGTTGGACTCCATTACCTTAAAGGTCTTCTCCAACCAAAATGATTCCATGATCCCATAAAACCTAAGGCTGCCCTGCAGCACCCACTGGGCTATTCAGAAACAGAGAATGTTAACTTCATCTTACCTGGAAGTCACGGATGTAGGTGAGGAAGAAGCTGAGGAAGGAGAATGCCAGTGACCACTCAGAGACGGTGCTGATGATGTGGGGGGTGTAGCCCTGTGTTACAGAGGAGAAAAAATCCATGTGAAAACTGCTCTGGAACCTGCAGTGGCACAAGAATTGCTTGTGACTTGTGACATCCCATGTGAGATCCTGCATCCAGAACTATTCCCACTGGAGACCAAAATCCCTTATTGTATCTGGAATCTCCAAGAATGAAGTGCTGAAGAATGAGAATGATCAGGAAAACACCTGCTCCAACTTGGATGATGCCTACTCGGAATTTAATACACACCTGCAAAACCTGAAAGTTCAATCCAGAGCTCAACTAACAAAGAGCAGGAAGGTTCAAGGCCCTCCTCAAGATGAAGAAGGAATTAATTTAGAGTTACACTTGAAGATCCAACAGTTTTGTGCAATTAGAACTTCAACAAATACTGGCACAGGTTGCCCAGAGCAGCTGTGGCTGCCCTATCCCTGGAAGTCCAAGGCCAGGTTGCACAGGGCTTGGAGCAATCTGGGCTAGTGGGAGGTGTCCCCACCCATGGCAGAGGGTGGAACTGGATGGGCTTTAAGGTCCCTCCCAACCCACCCCAGTCTGGGATTCCATAATTCCAAGGAGCTGCTGGCTGGTTCAGCTGGCACAGCTCTCTCCTCTCTCACCCCAGGCTGTGTCATGAACTGCAGGAAGTTCTCACCTGTCCCTCCAAATCCAGCTGGATTTGGACTCCATTTCCCACCCAATCACTTACTCTTTCCTGGGGGTCCCAGTGCAGCTTCTGCACCAGGTTCTGTCCATACAAGCCACTGTACAACACAACTGAGGACACAAACACTGAGGGAGGAGGTTAAGGAACATTCAAGGCCAAGAATGAGGAACATGGAACTTGCAGACTGTGTTGAGCTGAGGCTATGTGATCTCATATCTGATCTCAGCCTGAGGAGCAGTAATGGTGCCATGGACAGTTCACATTGTGCCCTTCAACCCGTAGCTTGTCCCAGCCCCCTGGTTATTGTCATGTGAAAAGGTTAATTTCAACCTAAACCCATTATTTCTGTTCTCTGAGTGCTGCCTCTCATTATTCCTCTGATCAAAGGCAGTACTCTCATGTAAGTATTTAAGCTATGGTCAGATGTGCACACTTACTGAGCATTTTAATTTAATTTTACTGATATTTCCCACCCTAGTAAGAGTCTGATCTCTTCTTCTGATGGCTTGTCAGTGTCTCAACTACCTTGCATTCTTGCTGTGGGCCACAGGTTGGAATTCTGTATCACCTGCAGCAAAGAGGATTTTTGGCTTTTCTGTTTGCCTCTCAGTCAAGGTTTGAGAAGTGCTTTGGATTTCACCCCATGTGACAATGATCCCCTATTTAATCAAAGACCTGGATCTTTCTGGAGTATTTGATGTCAATTCTTCAACATCTTACAGAGGGAAGTTACCCCAAAAAAGTGCTTCTGCTACGCCACAAATGAAACTCAGATCATTAATTTACAGACAACCTGATTTTCATAGCATTAAGATATTAAATTCTTCAGTGGTTAATGAGATTAAACATGAAGAGCCTCCTGATGTGAAAAATTAATTTTGGTAGTGAACAAGGCTGGACTTCCTAGCATAAACATAGCTTTAAGAACCCAGACTTCTAAAACTTATTTAAAAATGGGTGTGAGTGGTTTAGGAGCTCTGGTTACTGATTGGACCACAGAAACCCAATTTTCTGCTGAATTGAACTGGGCAGCTCTAGGAGCTGTTTGTTATCTGCCTGAGTTCCTGCTGCAGTGGGAAGAATTTAGTCATTGTGATACAAAAACAACTGGTTCCTATTCCCTCCCCTGCCCCCCCCCCCCCCCATTACAGTGGGTCATCAACTGCCTTGCTCTGTGCTGGCAGTTCTGCTTGTTACACTCCACCACAGGACCAGGAGTATTTTCATCGATTCAGAGAATTGTTTAGGTTGGAAAAGATCTCTGAGGTTGAGTCCAATTGTTCCCCAAGGCCAAGGCCACCACAAACCCATGTCCCCAAGTGCCACATCCACATGCCTTTTAAATCTCTCCAGGGATGGTGACTCCATCACTGCCCTGAGCAGCTGTGCCAGTGCCTGACCACCCTTTCTAGGAAGGAATTTTCCCTCATATCCAACTGAACTGAGGCCGTTTCCTCTTGGCCTGGTCCTTGTTGCCCAGCAGCAGAGCACAACCCCATCCTGGCTGCCCCCTCCTTGTCAGGGAGTTGTGCAGAGCCAGAAGGTTCCCCCGAGCCTCCAATTCCCTGAGCTGAGTCCCCCAGCTGCTCTCCCAGCTGCTCCTGGTGCTCTAGACCCTTCCCCAGCTCTGCTCCCTTCCCTGGACATGCCCCAGCCCCTCAGTGCCTCTCTTGTCAGGAGGGCCCAGAGCTGTCCCAGGACTGGAGCTACCCCAGCAGTGCCAGCACAGGGGATGGGCACTGCTGTGACCCCAGAGCTGGCACAAAATACATTTCCTTCTGTCTTCCAGTACCTGTTACAACCATTTAACCCAAGGTCACAGACTTCTCCCTTTCCCCATCTTTCCCTTATTACATTATGATCTGTTAATTTAGAACAATCATTTCCCTTTTCTTCCTCTTTCATTGTTATATATGTACACATCATTACTTCTACAACTTCCCTATAATTTTGGTTAGACTACATTGGCACAAAAACCTCTACACATCTGAGGTTTGTGGGCTTTTGGCATCTGTAAGAGGAACGTAACTTGCAGCAGATCATATTGTTCATAGAACATATTTTAGTTTCACCAGTTTGCTTCCTCCCTATTCAAAGCTGAAAATCTTGTTTGCTAATAGCAAAAATTTCTGTTAAATACAATTCTCCAAGTTTCTTGGATGATTTCTTTGCTGTCTGCCAAGGCCCCTCAGCAGGTGAAGGTCCTTCATGATGGATAACAAGCCTGTGCCCCACTGTCCCTGCTCCTCTGACTCCTACAGATTCTATAATCCTGGAGCAGCAGGGATGGGAGCCCAGTGAGATGCTCCAATCTTGGGAAATGAGACATATGGTTTAGTGTTGTTATTGTCTGCCAGCCTGGAAATATGTGGGATTGGTGGGGATTAAATCAGTGGCCTGGATACAGCTGCAGATGGGACAGTGTTTAAGCAATGGGTTTTGCAACTTGTGTCTCTGGCAGGAAGTTTGGTGTTGTTGTCCTGTTTGACACAAAAAGTGAGTTTAATTTTTAAATCAAATTTCTAAGTCCATTATGGTGAGCAGGAGAACTGTTCGGGTGCAGTTTCCTGACTGTTTCAATAATTTGGGAGAGGAAAAGGCCTCTATTTCTGAGTGAGTTTGCCCACATTTGTTATATAAATATATGGCTAAATGGGAAAGGATTCCCACTGAGAGAGGGCAGCACTAGAAGGTCCCTTCAACACAAACCATTCTGTGTTTCTTTCTTTCTCTAAACCTCACAACTGCTTCCAGCACTGGGAATTCAGAGCTAAAGGGGGTGATGGACTCATGCTGAGGGAAGGTGGTAGGGAATGCCAGTCAGAAATATCTTGTCTTTTGAACTGTAGGATGGGAAGGGAGGAGATCAGAGGTCTAAGTCCCTCCCTGACTCACCCTTGAAATGTGCTCCAGACTTGTCTCCCTGGCAAGTGCCAGCATATCATCCCTCTTCCAGAGCCAGCTGGCACATGGTCTGTTTTCCTCTTGTGCTACATTCTGGGTTTCTTTCTCAGTTATATCCAACTCTAACACTCTGCACCATTTTTGTCCTCAGGAACACACTTTTACTTCTTACTTGTTTTTTTCCCCCATTGAAACCAGCCATCCCTTAAGCACACTTCGCTTTGGCACCGTATTTCTTAATTTAGTCAGGCCTCTTGGGGATAAACTCGTATTTTTCCTATTTTCAGTCTCTGGTGTGCAGTAGGAAAGGGGAGGAGAAAGGGTAGTAACTGTCCCTCTAACTTTTTTTTTTTTTTTTTTTTTTTTTTTTTTTTTTTTTTTTTTTTTTTGATATCCGGGGGGGAATATTAAAAGTATTAAAGGGATTAACCATTTTCCTTGACATTCCCAGGCTGGAATACAGAACGGGGCACACTACAGGGTGTACAATCAAGGATGACAGGCTTCTTGTGGCACATGGTGGTGGTTCGGTTCAAGTAGGTGTAAATCCTGTGGAGACTACTGGGTTTTGGTGCCACTGCCCAAGCAAAGGATACTGCTCAAGATGCTGGAACAGCTCCACAGGAGAACGGCCAGGCGGGCCCAGAAGATGTCTTTGCTGTGAAGTTCTGGCTGCATCAGGTAGGACAGGATGGTCTGAACCAGCATGTAAATGGACCCCACCCCGAAGGTCAGGCAGGCTCCCAGCACATGGATGTAGTACAGGACGCATTTCTAGGGAAAGAAAGTGCTGCCTGTGAAAACCTGGTTTCATTTTCTTATGTAAACCTCTGGCATCCACCCCTCAGCAACCTCCCATTCTGCGCTAAGCAGTTCTGGACTGTGCCAGTCCACAGGAGACTTTTTTTGGAAGCAGCATTGGAAGATGTCTGGAAGCCACAACCTGCCAGCCTCTGGAATTTCTGCTTTTGTTAAGTTCTTGTGGTGAAGTTACAGGTCACAGCTGTATCTTCAGTACAGGAATTTGTGAGAGCTCTTTTCATAAATGACAGTATCAGAGGAATGGGGTGAAAGAATCCCTGCAGGTGGGCAGGGAGTGGGAGTGACAACATTTCTACCCCAGGAACCTGTGCGTCTATGTATCTGTGAAAGATTATGTAATACAGGACAGACACAACACTATTCTAGCACCCAATTTTGGATTAAGAATAATGAGGTTTTGCATTTCTCTGAATGAACTCTGGTTTGAATAAAGATTGTTTGTCAAATTAGTGTCTTGGAATTCTCTGAGGGAACAAGCAGCAATACTTAAAAAACACCACCAAGAGAACCAAGTGTCAAATAAAAAAAAACAAACCTAAAACCAGAAGATATTAAAAAAAATCCAATCCAACTAAAAATTTGTTATTAAAATATATGTGTGTGAAAACCCAAGTGTGTTCACCCCTTTACTCTCATCACCAGCTTCGCATATGAGCCAGAGACAGGGAACAAAAAGTGTCATCTGACCTGCTGCACAAGGCAAGGCCTGGCAGCCTCCTGCACTCCAATCATGCAGATGTTTCCTGCCCTACAACATGAGGTTCTGTGTGTATCTTACTGAGTAACTCTTAAGATCAAGCTTTTCCTTGTGCACTTTCTGTGCGCAAATGAATTTTAAGTGCTGCATCTACAGTGAGAATTTATATGTAAGAAATAATCAGGTTGCAAAGGTGTGTGCTCCAAAAACATGTACTGTGCAGGGAGGTGTCAGCAGAGAGAAATTCTCTATTTTCACACTTCAGGGTCTTCAATCACCAGTGGATTTCAGGGAAATATGCAAGTGCATTACCTCCAACTTTTTTTTGCTCAAGATTAAACAATGCACGAACTGTTACCAAATTAACATGTGCCTCTTGGATTTTGACTGTTGTGAAATACAAATAAAGTAGAAAAACCCTTTATTGATGGCAGTGGAGGGAAATCATGGAGTTGAGCAGAGTCTGGAGGATTCTTCTTGGTGGATGTGGAATGGGAGGCTGGGACCTCTGAGGGCTCTAGAAAACAATAAATAGAGACCTCCAGAAGAAAAAAAATGCCTAGAATGAGAGTGCTGAGGTTTCTAAGACAGGGGGTGCTGCAGCACTTGAGGAGCTGGGCTAGGGAAAGGTGGAGGTTCCCAAGAGCTTTTCCTCTTTCGTTTTCCCTGTCCCTAAT
Source organism: Passer domesticus (assembly GCF_036417665.1). NCBI lineage: Eukaryota > Metazoa > Chordata > Aves > Passeriformes > Passeridae > Passer > Passer domesticus. The sequence goes on from NC_087498.1 coordinate 266,650, forward strand.
CCAGCAGGAGCCCGAGGTGACACTGCAGCCTGTGGTGGCTACAGGCACCACAACAGAGCCCCAGAATCCATCAGGTAATTAATGTGATAAGGCTGGCAATTATACAATCACCTGGCAAATGAAGCCAACAATGGGGAGCTGCTCATGGTGTGATAGGTGAGAATATCAGATGTGGTTTTTTTGGAGTGGAAAGTATTGAGGAGAAAAAAAAAATAGAGACCTGGGATGGAGAAAATCAGAAGAATTAATATTGCAGAATTTTCAAGAATTAAAAGGTGTGAAGGAGAACCTACCCAAGAGGGCAGGTTTTCCAGAGCTGGGCTTGTGGGTTTGGATGTTTTGTTTGCTTTACTTCTAGTCACCACAAGTTTTTGATACCTTTTATACTATTTGATACCTGATTCTCCTGAGCCACAGCTGTGGGCTTTCAATCTGGATCTCAGGCTTTCAGCCTGCCTGGAAGGAGATCCAAGTGTGGCTTCTGCAATGCTTGGTGGTTATGAACATTTTGAAATGTCATGAACAGCTGCTCACAAGTCCCAAAGCAAATAAGGAATAACTAACAAATTAAAAGTCAAACCTTACATTTTTTAACTGTTCTCTGTAGAGAATGTCACAAAAAAGCAGTTTGCCATGGAAAATTGCTTTCTGTAAATCTGCCATTTATCAGGTATGACATCAGATATCTCAGAACAGACACAGCTCTGGCAGGGACAGAGCAGTGCAGGTGGTGCACAAACCTGGAAATTTGCAATAATGCAGAGTCCAAAGCAGCTCATCCATCCCAGCGTGAGGCCCAGCTTATTCAGCCTCAGGATCTTGGGTTTTTCTGGGCTCAGGGCAGACACTTGCTTGTACCGGACGTACATGGTGGCCATCCCTGCCAAAGACAGCCACAGGCAGTGAGATTCCTGCTGGGGAGCAGTGTCCTTGTTTACCTGGGAAGATGCTGAGTGCCAGAGGAAACTTTTAAAATACAAGAATTTTTTAGGGCGCAGTGAAATAGGAAAGCTGTAAGGCTGGAATGAAAATTGAAATACTATAATGGCAAACAAGTTAAATTAATAGATTTTTCTGAGCTATTTAATTTAAAAGCCATATTAGGTTGTTTTCCTTCCTTCCATTGTTATAGCACAGGTAAGGTGACTGCCTTGAATTTAGATTTTTATTGCTTGTACTTTTCTGTTTGTTTTTTTGAATGCATTTTTTGTCCTTCTGGTATCTGCAATTGCCATATTGGCAATTCGTGGATAACATCCCTGACACACACTTTGAATTGTTTAAGAAAAGTGAGATTTATCGCTCAGTATTTTGTTTTTGAGTAAGAATTCTGGGCTGTTTAATGATCTGGAGAAGGAAATGAACTTTTTTAAAGCTGTTGCATTCCAGAACTGCCTGCAGCTCACCAAGGACAGTTTTCTGTACTCACCCAAGAAGGTTGAAACATTTAACATGATCCCAAATAAGCATCTTTCAGGTGGTATTGTCCCTGTGTCACTGGAAAAGATAAATGGAGTGATACATATCCTATATTATTTATATTAAAAATACTTCCAACACAACTTTACTTATTTCAGTCTACAAAGGACATGTAAAAAAGTGTCTCCCAGATGATTTTCACTGAATTTTTCACTACTCAAACTATGCTGTGCAGGTTTTAGAGCTGTACAAATCACCATGGTAAAGACAAGCTCGCCTTGGAGCAGGGAATGACCATGCTCAGTGTAACTGTTACTTTCATATTGATCTTGATGCCATAAAAGGTGAATAAAAAGGATTAAAACTGAAAAAATTAAGAACATGGAACACTGAAAGAGCAAAGCTGTTATATATATCAGCCTTGACAGAATAAAGTTGGCAATGTAGATTTTAGTACGGATTTTCTGGTGCAACAAACCCGGCAGCAAGTGGCTTCACTCTGAGCAGGGATGTGGTGAGGCACCCCCAGTTTATCATCATTTTAAGGGTATGTTCACAGAGCCAAAGCTTAAAGTTTTGCACAAAACCAGACACCTTTTAATAGGGTAACACACAAATCCCAGAATGGGTTAGGTTGGGAAGGACCTTCAAGCTCATCTCAACTATCTCATTCCAACCAGGGACACCTTCCACTATCCCAGGTTGCTCCAAGCCCTGTCCAACCTGACCTTGGACACTTCCAGACACGAGGCAGCAACAGTATCTCTGGGCAACTCATACCAGGATTCACCACCCTCACAGGGAAGGAATTTCTTCCTAACATTTAACCTGAATTTCCCCTCTATCAGTTTAATATCACCTATAACTATATTAAATGACTATAAAGAGTAATTTTAGAACAGGAGCTGTTGGGTAAGAACTGCTATTTAAGTCTGGAGTTGGTAAGAATTCACAGGTGTGGGGTCATTTCAGTGCTCTGACACAGGGTGGACATCACTGACCTGATGTAGGGCACCAAAGGGTCAACGTGGTGCAGGACAATTGCAGTAATGTAGGAAAACACAAACGATGCTGCTGACCACACAACCAGTGCCACTGGCAGGAATGAGAGGCCTTGCTGGAACCACCACATTTCAGGGCTGACTTCTGCCTCCAGACACTGTGAAGAACCAAATGCAAAGGTTTACTAAGAGTTCTCAAACATTTACTGAGATTCTCAAATTTACTGAGTTCTCAAGAGTTTACTGAGAGTTCTCAAAGGTTTACTGAGATTCTCAAAGGTTATCTAGGATTTTACTATGAGGACTTTGAAATTTTGCTTTCCTTAAGGCAGGAAGCTTCCCATACAGCAGTTTGATGTATCTCTCACTCCTCTCCTGCAAATCCAAAGTGAACACTGACTTCACAAAAGAAATCATAAATAAGCAGAATTAAATCTGGAAATGTTAATTCTGAAATTCTTAGAGTATCATTAGAAACCAGTACTGTCATTTTACTATGTAGCTTGGATTTTTTGCTGCCAGAAAAGGGTCAAGTGGGTCACTGTGAGTAAGTGACTCCATTTTCTTTCAGCCTTGTGTCACAACACCAGGTCAGTAGAGTGAGCTGACAGAGAATGTGTCCCTGCACTGACACTGCAACTGATGGTGGCTGTGCTGGGGCCTCTAGCTTCTATTAACACTTAGCTGGGTAGATGTGGAGGAAATGACCCAAAATTACTTTAATACCTGCCCTCAATTATTCCTTGTCAGACTGTGTGACTTGACATCTGTTATAGAGTCCCAGGGCTGGAAGGGACTTTAAACTCTATCTTGTTCCACCCTGCCACAGGCAGGGACACCTTCCACTATCCCAGGTTGCTCCAAGCCCTGTCCAACCTGGCCTTGGACACTTCCAAGGATGGGGCAGCCACAGCTGCTCTGGGCAACCTGTGCTAGGGCCTCACCACCTTCACAGAGAGGAATATCCCATCTAACCCTGCCATTAGTTGCACACACATAGGTTTTATTTTCTACTCTGAGTCCTCTTTGCATCACAGTCTCATTTTGTTGTCCCTCCATAATGTGCTGATGGGCTCTCTCAAAGCACTGGGGGGTTTCCTGGGCTCACTGTGTTAATGTTGAGCAAACAGCTCCATTTCCCCACATCTTTTCCTCCCATCCTGTCTAGATTTGTGTATTGCCAAGGAGAAGACTGTACTAAGGTACCTCACAGAGTGGGACAGAAAATGACTTTGCCATTCAGCAACAATTTTTAAAAATTAGTTTGTTTTTTAAATTTATTGATGTTTAGGATGAAATGTCAGTGAAAATGTTAAAAACATATTTTGAAGGAAATCAAAACTGAAGTACTGTTTAAATCACCCTATTTATTCTATGCTGTGAGGTTAACTTTTGGAAGATATCACCTACGGAGGTTTGAGAACATAGATGCAATTCTTTTGTGGAGATTGAATCAGAACTTTTCCACAGACTGTAATATCAGTAATAACAATATGATATTAACAGGGCAGGGGCACCTTTCACTAGGGCAGGTTGCTGAGCTCCATCCAGCCTGGCTTCACGATCTCTCAGCTATCTGAGTTCACTGCTACCAACCACAACCCTCACACTCAAGGGCTGCTCACAGCAGTTGCTGTTTTACAGGTGAGAGGAAAAGATCCATGTGCAGTGCAGTGAAATCATGATTCTGTAGTCACACTGTTCAGTTCCCTAAATCCCAGCCTGACAGCAAATCTGTGTCTCAACCCAGCTGTCTAAGAGCAAGAAGGGTGTCTTAGGTTGGAAATGAGGGGTGCATTCTATTCCTATCTGATGGGGCAGTTATCTTCTGTTAATTGGGCAGTTTTCTTTATCTCTGCCACAAGCAATCCTCCCTCCAGGAGATATTTTCTGCTAATGGGCCATTGAGTGCCACAGCATGACTGATAAAATTCCATCATCCCACTGGGAGATGCTCTGCCCAGAGGGAGGAGCCAAGCATTCCTACCTGGATACAATCTGAGATCTGGAAGACCACAGCAGCCTATTCCACTGGATCCCCAGAGGAGCAGCTGCCTTTTCCACTGGATTCCCAGGAGAAGACCAGGCCCATCTATACCACCTCTGGGTCTTCAGAGGAAGACTACACCCTTCTACAGGATCCCTGCTTCAACAGAACCACAGCTGACATTCCAGGAGGACTGCAGCCACAATTCCAATGGGACTGCTGCCAACACCCTGACCCACAGGGTACTAACTCCTGTTCTGACTCTGTCAGTGTTGTTTTGTATTACTGCATTCTTAATTTTATTTTCTTTCCTAATAAAGAACTGTTATTCCTGCTGCCATATCTTTGCCTGAGAGCCCCCTTAATTTCAAAAATTATAATAATTTGGAGGGAGGGGATTTACATTTTCCATTGAGGGGAGGCTTCTGCCTTCCTTAGCAGACACCTGTCTTTTCAAAGCAAGATGAAGGACCACCCTAGTGAGCTCACACAGAGAGAACTGTGACTCTTCTCTACTCTTGCTGCAAAAGCAAAGTAATTTGCTACTAGCTTCAAACACAACCAGAGCTATTTCAGCCTCCCAGAATGGCTGAGGTGGGGAAGGAGCCCTGGAAGTCACCTGGGCCATCCCCCTGCTCAACCAGGGCCACCAGAGCCAATAGTGCAGGATTTCACCCCAAGGTTGGAGATATCACAACCTTTCTGGGGAGCCTGGGATGACCAGTTCCAGTCACTCTCACAGGGAAAAAGTGTTTCCTGATGTTCACTGGAGAGAAGAGGAGAAAAAGTGTTTCAACATAGTTAAAACTGGAGACTGTAAACAGAAGATGAAAAAGGACAAAGGTAAAGAGCAAATAATGGACAGTGTACATCCAGGAACATCCAGGCAAAGATCTGTATGTGAGAAAAGCAAAATAATGTTGAAAGAAATTAGAAGGAAGTATTGAGAGATTTTAGAAGGGCATAGCCTGGGGTGGAGAGGCTGAAAGAAAGGAGGAAGAGAAAAGGAAGAAAGAGGAAGCACCAAGACTAGAAAGTCTCATGGCGAGAAAAAAGTTGAAATAAAAGTAGGTGAATCTTGCAAGAGGTCAGAGCTGGTCAACCTTCACAGCTCTTGCATAGAATGGACAACTACAGCCTTGTAGAGGTGAAGGTTCAGCTGCTTGTGAGAAAGCTAGTTGGTGACAGGTAAAGGTGTTTAACAGGATATGTAGTGAATAAGAACAGATTGACAGAACTCAAGTTGCCTGATCTCTTGCCCATTTTTAAGCTAAAGTTTGCCATCTGATCATGATTTTAAGATTGCAAGCAGTAATGACTGTAACTCCACAATCCCATCTCTAGTATGAGTAAATTGGGAATTTGAAAGAGAAATGTGGATTTTGCATGATGTTCTCTGTTATGTTATGTTCCTGGGTATGTAATTGTCAGCTCCAACCAGTCAGTCTGAATATACTTTTCATTTCACATTTAAATATTCATAGTGTCTTAATTTTATTTCTGAGCTAACATACTTTCCCCTGCAAACAAACCAGCCAACCAATGAACCAACAAACCACATTCCACATACCTGAGAAAAAGGGCATCAGAGGACATGTCACTTAAGGGCAATCCAAGGTCATTTTTCTGATGAAGCTCCACATTCGCTTCATTTTTCTGACTCTGAGATATAAAGGAAAATAAGAAAGATGTGAAGTTCTTCTGTACCTCTTGCCATGTTTATTCTTCTTAGCACCTTCTGTTAGTCACTGCTGCTGACTGGATACAGATTAGGCTGTTGGCTTGCCCCACGGTGTTTTTCCTGCATTCCAAGTAGTTTAAGGAGTGAAAGTTGTGTGTGGTGGGGAGGTAGAAATGAAGGTGTTTAAGGCTCTTTGATTTTAGGAGTGTTCTACACAACCATTTAACTTGAATTGAAGAGCTTTCAAGAGATGAAGTGAATGCAACTAAAACCAGTGCCTAGGACTACAGCTTTCACCTAAGAGAGGGAACAGAACATGGAGACTTCCCATTTCATTGTGGACATCCCCATGTCCTGCTGGTGCAATGATAAATACATGGCTGGAGAGGGGCTGGAGGAACCTGAGTATCATAGGACCATTTAAGCTGGAAAAGGCCTCTAAGATCATCAAGTTCAATTGTTCCTCTGGCACTGCCAAGGCCACCGCTAAACTAAATGCTCAGGTGCCACATCCACAGCTTTTAAATCCCTCCAGGGACGGTGACTCCACCTCTGCCTTAGACAGCCTGCACCAGTGCTGGACACATTCCAGGAAGAAATTTTTCCCAATATCCAACCTCAACTTCCCCTGGTACAGCTTGAAGCTGTTTCCTCTTGTCCCGGCCCTTGTTGCCCAGCAGCAGAGCCTGACCTCCCCTGGCTGAACCCTCCTTGTCAAGGAGCTGTGCAGAGCCAGGTCCTCCCTGAGCCTCCTTTTCTCCAGGCTGAGCCCCCCAGCTGCTCCTGGTGCTCCAGACCCTTCCCCAGCTCTGCTCCCTTCCCTGGACATGCCCCAGCCCCTCAGTGTCTCTCTTGTCAGGAGGGGCTCAGAGCTGTCCCCAGGACTGGAGCTACCCCAGCAGTGCCAGCACAGGGAACCACGCTGGGCCTTCTGGACACCCCACAGCTGTGACAGCCTAGGTGCTGTTGCCCATGTGGGTTCATGTCCAGCCACTGTTACCAGCATTCCCAGAAAATTTCCCAGCTTTCCAGCCACTCCTTTCCCAGCTTGGAGCGTTCCATGGGATTGTTGTGACCCAAGGGCAGAACATGGCATTGGTCTTGTTGACTCTCCCACTGCTTGCCTCAGCCATGGATCCTGCCTGTCCATTTAATCAGACATTCCATAACTCCTGACTTCTCCTCCCATAGGTTTGAGTGCTGCCTTGGGGATGCAGAGGGGCTGAAGCTCTGTGGGGATGAAGCTCACAGACAATGCAGATTCTCTACCTGCTGATGGTATTTACGTGCCTGTGCAGACTGATTTACCTGGGCTAGGACAAGCTTAGTAAAGCAGAACAGCTATTCCCAACTTCTCCCTGCATGCTGCCCTTACTACAAAATAAACATGTCCACACAGGCAGCTCATCAGCAATGTCTGCTCCAAAGCAAGCTGGGCAGCAGAGAAGCTCTCACTCTGTTAGAACTGGGAATCTCTCTACCCTGAGCTGTCACTGCTCCCACAGCTGAGCTCTGCACATGACTTATCATCATTTTCATGTGGTCTGGCACAAAGAGCACCTTCAGTCACACCACAGAGCACTGCTGAGGCACAGCTTCTTACTGAGAGTGTATGTGCAGGCTGGCAGAATCCTGGAATCTCCTGAGCTGGAAGGGACCCACAAGGATCATCCAGACCAACCCCTGCTCTGCACAGACACCTCAACAACTCCATCCTGTGTATCCCTGAGAGCACTGTCTAAACACTCCTGGAGCTCTGACAGCCTCGGGGCTGTGCCCATTCTCTGGGGAGCCTGGGCAGTGCCAGCACCCTCTGGGGGAAGAACCTTTCCTGATATCCAGCCTAAATCTCCCCGGCACAGATCCAGCCATTTCCTTGGGTCCTGTCCCTGGTCACAGAGAGCAGAGGTCAGAGCTGTCCCTCAGGAGGAATCTGCAGCCCCCCGGAGGATCATCCTGATGGCACCAGTTGGGCTCTATCCCTCTTGCCTTCCCCAGCAGAAACCCCCTCATGAACTCTCCTTACACCAAAAGCAGTTTTATAAATTTCTCCTCCTTTAAATTCTCTTAGGTCAGTCAAGATCTACCCCAAGTTCTTTTCTTCCTCTATTTCTCTCCTCATTAAATATTTTACAGTGGAATCAAGTCAGTTCTCCCACTGTTCTGGGGGCAGACTGTACATCTCCAACACAGGCTTCACTCTGCAAACCCCTGGGCACAGTCAGGGCATAGTGTACTCCAGGCTGTCCCACCTTCCTGCTGTGCAGCTGCCCTGTGTCCCTGCCAGCTCCCAGGCTCTGTCTGGGCACAGAATGAGGCACCTCCAAACACCAGGAGGCAGAAAGGAATTACCATGTGTCAGATGCTGAGGTCCTGAGATAAATTATTATTGACACCTCGTCCTATCCCATTGTTTTCAACAGGGAGAAGGAAAACACACACTCAAACTCCTTTTTTCATAAGCTCCTTTGCAAGCAGATTATACAACAACAACGGCCAGCCTCAATTTTCCATATAACTATGATTTTCTTAAACATCTATTCTGATCTTCAGGCACTTTAAAGTTCTAAGGGTTTTTATTTTTTTTTAAGCTCCAGTTTGAGTATCACAGATTGTTTCCAATATCAAGAGTGAAGAAAGTGTTTCAAAAGCAAAGATTTTAACCCTCTCGGAAGTTTCTCCCAGCGCAAGAATGCAGCCACACCCTACCCAGGCTGGAGCACGTGGAATAGAATCTCCAAAGGAAAATGAAAGGTGGGCAAGACCATAAGGGCAGGAAATTCATGTTACCTGGAATGACAAAGCTGCAAAGATGGTTGAATTACGTGGGGAAAAGAGAAATTCCTGAATTACTGATGATCCCTGGGTTGTCAACCTGTCTCTTCCCTGCTCTGCAGCCAGATAGGCAGAGATAAAGCACTACCAAGGGACACCTCCTTTTGTCTCCAGCAAATTTTCCAGTGGACAGCACTGAGGGAAGGACAGAGGAACTTGTCTGTGTCTTCTAAACAAACAGAGGCTGGATGGGGCTGTGTCTAACACAGGTTAGGTCCTACTGATAAGCCACGGGTAAAGGTCACTGATCCTCAAAGCACTGACGTCAGGAAGTAGGAAGAGTGTTACCTCTGCTGTCCGTGCTGCAGGGTAATGACAGGTGACTCATTTTGAGTGTTTTGTTAGTACAGCCACCAAAAAAGTTGCCAGGAAACCTTTCAGTCCTGGACGGCAGCTTCCAGGGGGTCTCCGTGTTCTGGCCCTGCTCCTGCTCCCTGGCTGGGAAGACACAGCATGGCCTAGAGCCAACCCAAACAGTGCCAGGCCCAGGACACTGTGGCACAGGATGTCCCCAAGCCTGCTTGGGACAGCTGGCACACTGTGACAGTGGCTGGGTGCTCTGCCTGATCCTGGAGCTCTGTGTCAGGGATGAACCGATGGCACTGGCCAATCCCACTTGACTGACCACAGTTTCAGCTAAAAACACCTGAGTCCTCAGAGCAGAGCCACCGGGAGATTCCCAGGGGACAGCTGGTACTGGAGTCACTGCAAGGTCACACGGGGAGTGGGGTGCTGGGGGTAATCAGGGAGGAAAGGGAAAAGGAACCAGGATGGAGGGAGGTTTAAGAAAGGAGGAAAAGGGAATGAAGGGGAGAAAGGGGAGGCTGAAGGCAGAGAGGTGAAGGGGCAGAGGGGCTCAGTGGGGTCCTCGGGGCAGTGATGGAGGTTCACTGGGGATGTGGCAGGGGGGTCACTGGGCAGCAGGAATGGTGGTGGCTGTCACTGGGGCTGACAGGGGGGCACAGAGGGGATGAGGGGGATTTATTAGGAGAGGGAGCGAGGACAGCTGAGGTTTCTGGGGGTCCCAAAGCGCAGTGCAGCCGGTGGGGGCTGCAGGGGGGTGAGAGGCACGGAGCAGGGTGGGGGTGACGTGGAGGGGGTCAGGGAACGCTGGGGATCGCTGAGCGGTAATGGGGGCTGACAGAGAGACCACGGCGTCTCTGGGGATGGGGGATCTCTGAGGGGATGACAAGGGGCTTCCGAGGGAGTCTCTGACGTGGTGACAGGGACATCGGAAGGTCCCTGAGGGGGATGAAGGGGGGTCCCTGAGGGGGTGACAGGGGATCTCGGAGGGGGTAACAGGAACACTGGGCGGTTGCTAAGAGGAGTGATAGGGAGACCGGGGTATGGTCGCTGGGGGGGTGACAGAGGTGGCTGTGGGGGGGAAGGGGAGGTTGTGGTTCCCTGAGGGGTGCAGGGGAGGCTGTGAGTTCCCTGGGGGGTGCAGGGGAGGCTGTGGGTTCCCGGGGTGCAGGGGAGGCTGTGGGTTCCCTGGGGGGTGCAGGGGAGGCTGTGGGTTCCCGGGGTGCAGGGGAGGCTGTGGGTTCCCCGGGTACAGGGGTGACAGCGGGCTCGGTGTCTGGGTCCCCCGTGTCCCCCCCTTCACCTCAGCCGCTCCCGCGCCGTCCTCGCATCGCCCCGGCCCCGCCCCCGGCGCGCGCTGCCGCCGCCTCCTTTCCGGCCGTCGCAAAAGGGGCGTAAAAGCAGCGCCGCCCGGTGCGGGAGCGGAGGTAGCGTCGGGGCCGTCCCGGGGGCTGCGCGGGGCCGGGAGCGCCGGGGAGCGGGGAGGGCCCCGCGGCGGGACTGGGGCCGCGCTGAGCCGCGGGCCGGGGGGAGCCGGGGCTGCGCCGTGGGCGGGGGCGAAGTGCCGGCGGGGCCGGGGCTGCCCTGGGCCCCTCCCCGGCCAGCTGTGCCAGGCCCGGGGGAGTCCCGCGGCTGCCGGGCCGGGCATTTGCTCTGGGGAACGAGGCGCTCCTGGGCTGTTTTCCCCCGGCTCATGCCCTCAGGATGAGGGGAAAGCTCAGTTTAGTGTACTGGGAATCGTTTTTCTGGTCATCCAGGGCGACGCCCACGGGGACCTCCGCCGTGACGAGTTCTGCTCTCCCGGCGATTGGGGAGGTGCAGCTCTGCTGCCTCCCGAGCTTATCGAGCACAGCGAAGGCCCTGCCACTTTCTCTTCTCCTCCCTCTGACGGGGCTGCCTGAGGTGGCTTTTCACTGCTGGAATTTGCCTTGCTGAGGGTGTGGAGAGTGGAGCTCAGATCACTTGTTCTTAGGCCAGCGATGACCTTTGATTTGCACAGTTTTCTCTACCCGTGCAGTGCAGATGGCTTTAGAGCTCTCTGTCTTTTTCCTTTCTCTGCTTTATTTGCTGGACTTCCACCGGGTTTTCTTTTTATTTATTTTTTCATGGTTGTCTCCTACAGATAAACAGCAAATTCTTATTTTGAGTCTCCTTTCTCTACTGCTTCTCTGCGTCTTGTGGAGAGTTATGTGTCTGGTTACCTGTTTTCAAGGGAGATGGAACATTGCGAGTGTTCTTGTTTGTGCTGGAAAGGTTGTTCCTGACCCTGTATTTTCTTTTCACAGCTGCTTTATGCTGTCTGTGGCCAGCTAAAGCTCTCCAGCTCCTGCGCGTTTTCTTGTATCTCTTGAAAGTTGAACAGACAATGAGCTGGGTTAAATTTAGAGAAGAAAAAAGCTATAGCAAAACTGAAATAAGGACCAGAAATCTGAAAAAAAATGTGCATAACTGTTTTTAAGTGGTTGTCCAGCTTCACTGCAGAGACAGAGCTGCTCCAAACCAATTTAACTTAAGACTTTCCAGTGTTAGTACAGTTTTTGATAACCTGAATGGTGTCACCTGTTCTCCTGGGAGAGGTGTGAGGGGTCTGGCTGTGCCCCAGTCTGTAACACAACTCACTGCTGGGCTTGGGAGTTTCTGCTGCTGCTGGAATTTCAGCTGGTGGCTGCAGGGTTTTACTGCTGCATTTGGAGCACCTGTTTCTTGTTGTTCCATCAGCAATTCTCCAGATAACTTTCTCTGTCAAAGGAGTAGTCCTATGAAATCATCTTGCTTTGCTGATGGCAAATGAAATGCTCTTTAGGGCAGCAGCTGGAAACTTCTGATATCCTAAAATCCCATTTGTGTGCTCAGGTGTGTCTTGCCTCTTTGTGTTTTGCAGGATCTTATGGTTCTCCAGCCCAGCTGCTGCCTGCCCAAGACAGCTGCTAGGCCAGCCACCGATGAGCGGGCAGCGCGGCGTCAGGCGGCGATGCGGGGAGTCGCACCTGGAGGGCCCCGCGGGCTGCGGCCACGGCGCCAGCGCCGCCTGCGTGCTCAGCAAGCTGGTGCAGCTGCCCACGCCGCCCCTGTCCAAGCACCAGCTCAAACGGTTAGAGGAGCACAAGTACCAGAGTGCCGGACGGTCCCTGCTTGAGCCCCTCATGCAGGGCTACTGGGAGTGGTTAGTTGGAAGAGTTCCAGCCTGGATTGCCCCCAACCTGATCACCATCATCGGACTGTTAATAAATATATTTACAACTCTGCTATTAGTATGTTACTGCCCAACAGCTACAGAACAGGTGAGTTATGGACTGCTGGCACTTTGTTTTGGTTGCTGTCACTGCTTTTGGGTGGGTTGTTGCTTTGGGGAGTGCTGGTTCTTGCTGTTCAGCTTGCAGTCCTCAACCTTGTAACCTGTTCTCTTGTGCCTCTCTGTGATGCTGGCATGCAGAGAGATCATGTGTGGATGCTGGAGTGAGACAGCAGTTCCTGGGGCCAACACGCCCATATGGAATAGGATCTGACACCAAAGCAGCCATGAGGGACCTACTGCACAAAGCTCAGCCCTGCCAGGAGTTGGAGCAGTGGCTCTGCAGCTGCCTGGCCTGCGTGGCAGGAGGAGTTGGTACCTGTTTACTCTCTGTGACCAGAGCAGGGTGACTCCCCTCGGCTCTGGGATCAGAGTTGCCACACGAGCTGGGTGGGTTGGACATGCTGGGGCTGCACCAGAGCCAAGGCACTGAGCTCTAGAGTAGGGGCACTTAAGATACCAAAGCTGGTGTGAGTAATCCCAGCTTAGTGAGCCACAGGGACACCCTCCTGGGCCCCACAGGTTCTGTGTCCTGGCAGCTCAGTCAGGACTTTGGCACAGCATGGTGGAGTTGTGTTCCTGAGCTGTAGCTGTGCTGTGAGAAAGCCAGATAAAAGTCAGTGGTTTTATTCTTTGTCTTGAATGCTCTAAAAGCTCCTCACCTGCCCTGAGTAGAACTGTTTTAACCTGATTTCAGGGGTACAAAAGTCTTTGAGGCATTTCAACTTCTCTCTATCACCAATTATCTCATAAAGCGCTTGAAAACTAATTTTTGTGCACTGGAAGAGTTTTCACTTGAATGTTGAATCTTAAAAGCTGTTTTTATGTGTGTGCACTGAGAAAGGGAGTTATTTGGTATAGAAGTGTGTTACACACCAAATGACTGGGAATGTCTCAAGAGTTCCAGCTTTTAAAACATCTGAACTCCTTCCTAACCAAGTCTCCCAGCTGAGGTTGGGAATCCAGCAGGACACAGTTTGTTCCCCACCAGTTTCCAAAATCTCACGTAGGTTGGCACAGTCAGCACTGCATCCCTGCTCCACGTATGAAATGGGAAAGGGATGTTTGCTTCTCCTAGAAATCTGTTGAAATAGATTGTTTCACAATAATCTGTGGAATTTGGCAGGTGTAAAATAAACAGTGACTGTTCAGTTTGAGCAGGGAATACTTGGAGCAGCTCCTTCCTTTTCCAGGCTGTGGCATTGTGGTGTGTGTTGGTTTAACTTGTGTTTACTTCTGGGCAGGCTTATGTGGGGGCTCAGACTCTGAAATCCAGTCTGAGACTTCAGCTCTCAGGAACCCAAAGCTGGTTTGGGTCACTAAACTGGAGCAGAATTTAGAATTTGGAGAACAGTTGTATCTTGGTAACTAAACTTCTGAAGTGCCCAGGAGGCTGCACTCAGAGCATGAGAAATTCAGTGTTAGCTGAAGGCTGCTGTATGAAAGCACTGTTTGGTGTTTAACAGTTTGAGAAGTACTTTGCGTGAGGTGAGTGAGATTTTTCTCCTCACTTGAACTGAAAAACAACTTAGTGCTGAGGCAGCTTTTGGCCTGATCTGATTTGCCACATAGCACAGCATGACCAGGGAGGTGCTTTTTAACCGTCAAGGAACTGTGTGGGGAAGAAAATGGGGCTCTGAAACTCCAGGAGCAGAATTTCTCCTCCTCCCCCCAAACCACTATTGATTTCTGATGTAAATTTTCTTCTCCTTGTAGCTCAGCCTTAGTTCTGCTTTTTTTCAAGAGTGACTCCTCCCTTCCTGTTGCTGAAAGGTGCAGCCAGGGCAGAGCTGTCACTCAGGGCCTTGTGCAGCCAGAGAGTAAAGAAGATGCAAATATTTCCTGCTCAGCTGAGAGGACCCAGCTGGAAAAGTGCTGACTGATGGAATGGTACCTGAGTTTAAAAAATAAAAGGGAAAAATTACCTGGATAAGAAGAGAAATATGAAATCTTACTTGGATATAAATAGGTCTAAGTGGAAACACCTACACTGCTCATGAAAGGAGCTCTTAAGAAAAGAGAGCCAGCAGATTGATTTTTAAGTTTATAGAGAAACCTTCAGGGTGATGTAATTTAGCTTAACTGTGGCAGATAAAATCTGCACCTAAGGGATAAAAATGAGAGGGAGTTGTGTGGCATCAGAACCTCGGCTAAATGTGGTGCTCTGCTCTTGGGTGACACATTCCACCTTTCTCACCTTGTGCTGTTTGTACAGACGGTACTGAAAGCACTTCACAGCGGCAGCTTTTGGGCAGAAGGAACTGTTTTGGTAAATGGCAGGAGCAATGCAAGTTGTAGAAGGAAATATATTTAAGTTGATGTGCTGCAAATTAGTCATGGTTGTGTTGGCCAAAACCAGCTGGACTTCAGGGCTTGATGAGAGGCAGGTCAGCTTGATTAAACTGTATTTGGTTTTTCTTGGTGTCGTCTGTAAAATAAAGCTGCTTGTAAATGCTCACTTCTGTAAAGTGTGTCAAATGTGAAGATTGCAAAATAGTAAATAATATCTGATTTATGGATGTGTAAACGGAATAGAGTAATGACAACTCCCTGGCTTTTGTGCTCTTAATGGTTTATGCTTCAAAAAGCATAAAAAAGCCTGGATAGTAATCTTTGCTCCAGCAGGGCTTTGGCATTGTTTGTGTTTCTGTCAGAGTAGAAATCCTTTTCATGGATGTGACCATTAAGTGTTCTTAACATAGGTTTGGCAAAGCTGCTGGTGCCTCATACTGGAGGAGACACTTGGTGGTGGAGGGGCTGTGCTGCAGAGCTCCAGAAGTGTTCTTGGACTCAAAGTCTGGGCACTGGCAGTGACACAGCTCTGGACTGGTGAAGATGAACACTGGTGAAGTGTTTGTGACAAAGTTGGGGGCTAAAAGTTCCCAAGTTTCTGAAATCAGTGCAACAATTTGCATGTATTTAACAAGGACTTTGCTGTGCACTGCTTTGCAAATGTCATATTACAATTTTTCCAGCTGTGCAGTGCAGCTTCCTACTTCAGAGCAGGGGCTGTAGCTATTAATCTGTCACTGGTTTATTTACATTCCGTATGTAACAACCCATTCTGTCTGGCCTTGCAAGGGCCAGCTGCTGAAAGGCCCCTGAGTGAGGAGCTGTATGTGCAAAAGGAAAACTGTTTTGTCTGGCTGTGGGACAGCTGCAGGCTTTCTCTTTTTTGAAGAGAATTTTATCTGTTTTAAACCTTATTGTGATTGCCTTTCTCTCTTAGGCACCTCCCTGGGCATACATAGCTTGTGCTTGTGGCCTTTTCATCTACCAGTCCCTGGATGCTATAGATGGAAAACAAGCAAGAAGGACAAACAGCAGCACTCCGTTAGGAGAGCTTTTTGATCATGGCTGTGATTCATTGTCCACAGGTATTGTTGTCATTTTTAATTGAAGTAGGAGGATTAAATTACTCTGTTTCAGGGATCAAATCTGCAGTATAATAAAAAAGCTTCTTTACTGAAGAAAGGACAACTGATAATGTTGAATGTATCAATTTCAACCAAGAAAGTCACCCTTCTTTCCATAGAACAGTGCTCTGGATCAGCTGAATGTCTTCTGTTGTATCACATTGAAAAAACAAAACTAAGCATGTGACTAATTCAACCTGAGCCAGCACTTCTATATGATGTTTTAGCAGAGTCTTGGTTCTAAAATATTTTCTGTAAGAAATTGTCATAATACTCTGCTATATTATTTCATATTGACTTGATACAGAGTGATACCAAGACAGGTCTAAGCCTAAGCAGTGGGACTCTACAAGTCAAGAGTTTAAGATTCAAATTGTCTAGGTCAGTTCCTGGGTAGGTGGAGTTCATTGAGCCAGCCTGAAGTTTAACCTCATTGCAGAAAAAATTGTAAAATCATAGAATATCTTGAGTTGGAAGGGTCCCCCAAGATTGAGTCCAACCCCTGTTCAGGTGTTTTGGATTCCTCAAATTCTAAAGGTCCTAGGCTTTAAATTTTATGAATTCATTGTCAGAGTTGTATATGGAAAGGGTGGATGGGAAAGCCTAGATATGTTACTTATCTTGAATGTATCCCTTTGATTTTCTTAATGCCATCAGAAAAAGTCAGAAGACAGGGAAAAATGTCTGGCAAATGCAGGAGAAAACCCCAAAACTTGCTGCAGGCTGCATCTGCAGAAATTACTCGAGTCCCTTATTGACATTAGGCATCACAGGGAATAAAATTGTAGGAGACTTAGAAACCCTTAATAATGATGACCTCTAATAACTTATGTGGATTGAAGTCTATGTTGTGCAGCCTGTGTATTTTTAAGTGGAAGCATTAATCTCTTATGTCTGTGAAATAACCATGCCAGGATAACCTTCCCACTGTCCCTCCTCTGGGCCCCGTTGTTAGCTTTGCTTCTGGTGAGGATGCTTACACACATGCACCCTTTTCACTCTGTGACTGATTTTCTCCTGCAGTCTTTGTGGTTTTGGGAACTTGTATTGCTGTGCAGCTGGGCACCAACCCTGACTGGATGTTCTTTTGTTGTTTTGCTGGGACATTCATGTTTTACTGCGCACACTGGCAGACGTACGTCTCGGGGACGCTGCGCTTTGGCATGTAAGTACGTGGCTGAGAAAAAGGGGAAGGCACCCTGTTCTCCTGAATTGCACCTTGTGTGGCCATAGTGCAGCGCCTCAGAGCAGTAGCAAATTGTTTTTATCCATAGTGACACGCTTACAGCTTCTGGCAGGTGTTGGATCTGTAATTAATAGTGAATGTCCCTTAGCCTGTGTTAGGAGTGGTAAAAATATGATTTTGGCCTGTTAGTTAATTAGAGCTTTTGTTGTGATATAAAGCTAAATAAGCAATGGAAAGTACCTGCTGTTTTATCCTAAGACAGGAATGCTTTGGTCAGATGGTGGCAGTCTGGCTTTAGCATTTGTTAAACTCTGTCATAATACTGCTTATTGTGATGTGCAGTTATTTGTTAATATTAACCATAACCCTTAAAATATACTGTATTAATTGCCGTTGTGACTCCAATTTAAAGTTCAGAATCCCTTTTGGTTAATGCAGCTCATGGTTCTGTCAATAAATGGAACCAAAATTGCAATGCCAGGAAGGTCAGGATCAGAAATCCTGTTTCCTGCTGGATGAGACTGGGTGGGAGGTGCAACGCAAGGGCTTGGCGAGCTGTGGGATTCTGTAACCTTAATGAGGAAATAAATGTATTCTATGTTGAGAATTTATTCTGTGTTCACATTCCAGAGTAAACAAACATGCTTCAAATAAATGCACTGGAGAATTATTTTTTTTTCAATCTGGAAACTGAAATTTGCCTTTAGTTTCTTGGATTTTGAAACAATTCTAAAACAACTACATACAGATGTCTAACAGACTGTTATTTATGATCTATAATTACTAGTCTGTAGGTACCCAGATACTGCTGGAACAGTACAACTGTGGGTCTCTTACATATGACAGCTTTTATTGGCAGGATACTGTTTCAATAATGCAGATGCTCTAGAAAAACTTCTGTGTTTCTTCTCAAAAATTTAAGACGTTGGATCAGTTTTAAATGTCTATTAGAGGAAGAAAAGAAAATGTAGACCTCTGTTCCAACTCTGATTACAGTAAAGCATATTTACTGAAACATCCCATTCTGGTACTTAAATCTTTAAAATAAGACATGTGGCTCAAATAGTTTCCTGTTTTAGAAGTCTCACTTTCATGCTGTACGAGAAGTCTGAATGCTTTTAGCTCCCTTCAAACTTTACAGGGCCCTGATAACCAAAGATTTCTGGCTATTGATCAAAGAACACAAAAGCCTGACCTTGACATGTGCTTGACTTTACAGACGGAAGTATCAACCTCCCCAAACTGCTGCTGTGCTGCAGAGAAGTGTTTGGGTCAGTGCTGGTGTTGACTGGGACATTCCTTTGTGAGGAGTCTGTATTTTGGAGGCATTTTTCAGCAAATTTGATTTTTCTGCCTGGCCTTATAATAGTATAAGAATGTAGCGACCATGAATATGTAGCTAATTCAGATAAGGCAATAAGGATCTAAATGTGTGTACCATTAATTTAGATAGCACAGCACTGTGTAGTAAACATATTTGTTCCTTCTTTTGCCCTCTGTCACAAGGTTAATAGACTGTCATAAGCTGATGTTCATTTTAATGCATAAACCATGAGACTATTTATCCAGTTAACAGATTCTCACTGTTTGACAATTTTTAATGAAGCTTTTGTTTCACTAATCTAAAATTGAAAAAAGGTATTTTATCAACCCTTTCAGATTCACTGCAGTGTACAGACTTAGGTATCCTTAATCCTGAATAAGTGGGATCAGAGACAGCTGTTGAAAGGAGCCAAAAAGATCCTTGTGCACAGGAGCTTTTTCCTGTCTGTATCCCATGTTGTGACTCTCAAAAATCCTCAGAGAGAGGGTGTAATAGTGATGTTTTAGGGAATGTGGCAGTGGTTTTGACTTGCCTTAATTCTGAAGCAGCAGGAAAGAGTAGACAGCTGGTTATCACTTACTGTATTTGTGATATGTCCAAGAAATTGTATTGCAGTACAGAGAGAACTTGGTAGTGAAATGGCTTGGAGAAGAGCAGAGGGTGCTAAAGGGAGAGATTGTATTTCTTTCCTTCCACGCAGGCCTAAAATGTTGAGTTACAGAATCAGCCTGTCTTGCTGAAAAAGCCCACCTTAAAAAAACAGGGAAATTGGTGTGTCCAAGTAAGTGTGTGCTTGTGGAACAGTGTGTCGTTTGTGTATGGGGAAGGGACTGCAGCTCCAGGAGCAGCTGAGGGAGCTGGAGGGCTCAGCCTGGAGAAAAGGAGACTCAGGGGGAACCTTCTGGCTCTACACAACTCCTGACAGGAGGGGACAGCCTGGACAGGGTCAGGCTCTGCTCCTTGGGAACAAAGGACAGGGCAAGAGGAAGCAGCCTCAAGCCGCACCAGGGAAGGGTCAGGTTGGACATCAGGAGGAATTTCTTCCTAGGAAGGGGTGGTCAGGCATTGGAAGGGGCTGCCTAGGGAGGTCTGGAGTCCCCATCCCTGCCCAAGGAACAAATGGAAGTGGTGCTCAGGGCTGGTGACAAGGTGGGGATCAGTCAGGCTGGGCTTGTTGATCCTGGAGGGCTTTTCCAACCTTAACAATTCCATGATTCATTCAGGTGTCACTGCACCAACCTTGAAGGCCCTGAAGGTGAGCAGGGCCTGTCAGATTGCTGAGCAGGATCAGTTCCTCTGAGGGAGGGAGGAGGAAATGGGATCTATTTTGCAAAATTCCTACAGATCCTGCAGGTGGAAAAGGAAAACTTTGTTCGGTTGGACACAATTACTGAATCCATCAGCTGTGTATGTTGTCTTCTCCCTGACAGCTGTGGGGGTGTCCCTGTGCTACTCTGGGATTTAGAATAATCAGTTGAGTCAAGAAAGTTCTGTGATCTGTCTCCATTTTCAAATGATCACATAATTCCATTAGATCCTGGCAACCACTGCACTCTTCAAAAAGCAGTTGGTGTTGATTGAACAGCTCAAATAGCTAGAGGTCAGTATTGCCTAAAAATTCCCCAGGAGGAAGCAGGAAGTGTCTCAAGGCAAGTGGGGAAAGCTCCAGGAAAGTCACTGTAACAATATCAGCAGTGCAAAGGCAGCAGGGGTAGAGTTTAATGAAGAAGTTTTACTTAAAACACCTGATGTGTGATGATCTTATGGAAGAACAGGAATACTCAGCATATTTGAAAAAAAGAAAGGTGATTTTGAATGGCAGAGAGACACTTAGTATTGAAGCAGCCCAAATAATGACTTGGTTCTCCTGACCTGGTTTCCAGCATAGAACTGGTTTGTCTGGGTTGTGGATTTGCTGTGCTACAGCACAGGATGAGCTGAGTCATGTATTGGGGCAGCTGTGCCATCACTGGGGCACCTCTGCTTTGGAAACAGAGAATTTTTTCCTGCATATCCCAAAAATCCAACTGGCAGGCTGCGATGGACTTCCATGTGTCCTTGTGGAAGCAGATTTGAGGTACTTCATGAACATGCTGTAGAAAACAGATCATTAGGGAGTATGGTGCACAAATCCTGAAAGGATTTTCCTGATGTTATCTGGAGCCCAGGTGTGATCACCTGGTTCTTCCCAATCCAGGGTTATCCCACTTGGGTTCAGTAATGGTCCTGGTCCCTGCAGGAAGTGCAGGAGGAGAAGCAAGTGTGTGGAGGCTCAGGATGTTCCAGCTGCTCAAGGTCAGAGCACAGCCTTGACTGCAGGGGCTGTCCCACGTGCATGGACTGTCTGTCCCTGTCAGAGCTGGATTCTGCAGCACAGCTCAGAATCACAGAACCATGGAATTGGTTTTAGTAGGAAAGGACAATAAACTCATCCAGTGACACCCCCTGCTATGGGCAGGGACACCTTCCACTATCCCAGATTGCTCTAAACCCTGTCCAGTCTGACCTTGGACACTTCCAGAAATGGGACAGCCACAGCTGCTCTGGGCAACCTGTGCCAGGGCCTCCCCGCCCTCACAGGGAAGAATTTCTTCTCAATATCCCACCTAACCCTGCCCTTTGGCAGTGGGAAGCCATTCCCCCTTGTCCAGCCTGGGTGTTCTCTTGAGAGACATGATACACAAACTGCTCAGGTAAAGTCCTGGTGCATTTGTTCATGATGGAAGTGCTGGAGGTGCTGAATCATATTGAAAAAAACCCAGTGGGCACTGAATGCCCAAGGGTCCATCCAGAGACCTGAGGGGGCTGCTGTACCATGGTCTCCAGCATTTCTCCTACAAGTTACTGCATTATCTGGTTTATTACAACCTTTTTTTAGTGAAAATACCATAAATTGGTGATGGTAGGAATTATAGCTGTTGTGTATGTATGTAAATATAGACACAATGAGATGGAAATTAGTTTTCAAGGAGACTTCACAAAGGAGTATCATTAATAGGAGAGGAAGAATCAGTTTTTACCACCTTTCATAGAATTGAAAAGTTAAAAATGGTTATGCTGCCATTTGAATAATAACCCCCAGAGAAAGCAAAATAATTCCGGCTGCTGAGCAAAACAGCCTTTCTCGATGAGAGATGGAGGATTTGGGGAAACATTCCTTTTCCGTGACTCTGGGGCAGTCGTCCAGGCCCAAGAGCCTGTGGGATAATAGGTTAGTTCACCTGAGTCCTATCGCCACTGCTGCCACTAAGGTCCAAAGAAGAGGTGAGGAAATGGGGGATTTCAGAAAGCTAAGCCAACCTTTTTCTTCAGCCTCAGCAGAGAAGGAGTTGATGTTCTATCTTGCATAGACAACACACACCAAATGCTGAAATACAGGGATGGAAACCTTCCAAGTCAGACTTTAGCACACTGAGTTCTTGCTCCTGGGAACAGCCTCAGGATCTCCACTCTGAGATAAGGCAATCATTCCCATGATTGTACAGCTTAAAACTTTCCAACACTTCTTGGAGAACATTTACACCAATGTTATTTACAGAGAGAGTCTGAGGCTAAGTAGAGCCACTGTTGATGTCAGGAGGTGTTGAGTTCTCTGTACTTGCAAGCAGGATGTGTTAAAGTGTCTTTGTGGTGGGTGTGAAGTTTGGTAACCTGCACCTCCTGCTTCCTCAGTCACACTGGCAGCGTCACAGAAACCTGTGCAGCTGATGAGGGCTCATGGAAAAGGTGGGGGGTGGTTTCCACATCCCGCTCCTTTTCCCTCCCACAAGTCCTTCCAACAGCATTTTCAGCTGCAATCCCATTGGTCATGTGTGGAGATGCTTCTCCTGATTGTTCTGAGAAATCCTTGGAGTTCTCGCTGTTCTGTGAGCATAACAAACATATGAAGGAAAAATTTACATACTGGATGTGTATAATAACAAGGAAGGGGGCTTATTTTTAATTATTTTCCCCTTAATTTTTAATATTATTTTTCCTTTAACATGAATTTCCTGGTGCTGGAAATAATTCTAATTCTTGCTCACATTTTTTCTGAACAGTTTGCTTTATTCACACTATTGCATTTCATGGCATCCAAGGGAAACTGCTGGATTGGAATGAGTTAGGGTAAAACTCTAATCAACAAAGCATTTGCACTTTTAGCATGTGACTCTCAGCCTTTCTTTCTGTTGTGTTCAGATGTTGAACATTCTTTTCTTGCTGCTGTGGTTCCCTTAAGAAAACAGTCCTTTGTCTCCTGTTCAGATTCCCAGTTCATTGCTCAGCCTTAGTAATCCCACTTGCACACTCAGTAGATATGGACAAGACAGATGGAACAATCATCATTTTCCAGACCAGAGCATTAACTGGTAGATGGTTCCCTGTAAGTTTTCCAGCTCCATAACTTCTGTTTTCTGTTGAGGCAGGAGTGTTTTTCTTGTCTGCTGTGATCTGGGACTTTTTAATGGAGTTTTGTGTGTTGGGAGAGGAAGAGGAGGATGGTACAGTAGCCTCCACCCTAGTTTCACACAGCCTTAAAAAGCTGTATTAGATGAGCTCTGTTGTTACTGATTTACTTGATTTCAGGGCCATCTCCAGTGTAAGTGTCTGTTTCCTGTTTTCTCAGGGCATCTCTCTGTTTGAATTCAGTTTGGGTTCCCTGTTAGCACAAGGAAGGGACTGACTGCAGCTGTCTCTGAGCCCTGAGCCAGTGGTGGCTCTTGAATTGTCTAATGATTTGTTTAGTTAAGAATTGCCCATGGAGTACACTCAATAAATTAGCACTGACAAGGGAATATTCTGGATACAGCACTAATCCCCTGTGTGTTAATTGGCTCCAGACTCAGGAGCCTGACAGGGCTCCCAGCAGAGCAGGCACAGGTATTGTCAGTGCCAGCATCTCCGTGGAGTGAAGCACATGCCAAGGTCAATGCCCCTTCTTAAACTTCCCAAATGATGTTTAAAAGGTGGATCCATGTCTGAATTACAAATATCACCTAAAATAACGTAGGAAAAAAGGAATAGAAACTGCAGCTGTTGTGAAGCACCAAAGTAGCTGTGGGGTTTGGGCATGGGGCTTTCTCTTGTATTCCCTAAAATACCAACTATTGCCTATCCCAGCTATTTACTGTGTTATGTGCTGTGCTAATTAAACTGAAAATGCTTATCAGGCTGAACTTCAGCAGCCCCTCTCCTCTGGCTTGGTGTCTGCATATCATCACTGCACCTGAGCCCTGCAGTGGGGCCACAATGACCTTTCTGTGCTGCCCATTTTAAATCCCTTGGCATGGTGAGTGTCTGTTCCAGCACACTCTGATAAGCACAGCCATAAACAGGAGCTGTTTTCTGACTGACCCTGCTGTTGCTGCCGAGTTATTTTCTTTTTAACCTCAATGGTTTGATTTTTTAAATTTGATCCCATTTAAAAATATTTTGTTATGTTAAAATGCAGATTTATGGCACTGTATTAGGAGAAAGGGTGGTTTCTGTGGCTCTGTTGGCTCTGGTATATTTTTTCATCTCTTTCAGTCAGGGATGAGAAATAAATAGATACAGAATGGAGCATGATTACCCCTGAGCAGGGGTCCAGAGCTCACTTCTTGGTGCATTATTTGCCAAAAAGCTGCATGAGGAGAGAGGTGAAACTTCTTCCTTTCCCTCAGAGGTGGCAAACTGAAATACAGTCTGCATTTCTGTTCCACTGAAACATGCAGGAGCATCTTCAGCTAAAGAATTCATATATTCAGTGTTGTTTGCAGACATGAGCATGAGGTTGGGAGATGAGAGTCCTGGATTGTGCTTGTTTATGGATTTTGTTCACCATGACTCAGATCAAGGAATTTCATTTATTCCCTC
The DNA here is from genome assembly GCF_036417665.1 of Passer domesticus. Taxonomy (NCBI): domain Eukaryota; kingdom Metazoa; phylum Chordata; class Aves; order Passeriformes; family Passeridae; genus Passer; species Passer domesticus. Next base: position 290,929 of record NC_087498.1, read on the forward strand.
ATGCACACACCGAATGGTTGTTTTTTCTCATGTGTTGGAGTGATATGGTAAAATTGTAAATTGCAAAAGTTCTGAATGAAGATTTACATGTGTAAAATACTATGTGGGATGGAATGGTTTTGTTAATTCATTAATACTCCTGGGTTTTGTGGTTGTTAATCCCTACCCTGAATTGCCCTTTGAATCATCCCGACCCTGGATTTTATCCTTTAGCCTGGCTGAAGATGTTTAATGGTTCCCCTTCAGAGGAGTGCTCAGGACAGTGTTCTGAACTGTTTCTCTCCCTCACGTGTAGATTTGATGTGACAGAGTCCATGCTCTGCACAGTAGCCATCCAGCTCCTCACGGGAACGCTGGGGCCCTCGTTCTGGAATTACACGGTAAAGCCTTTGCTTGGCAGCGCCACGGACTGAGCAGGGCAGCACCTTTGTCATGCACTGCTCTGTGGAAAGCAGCTTCTTTTTCATATTTAACACAAGGAGGAAAAATATTTGAATGAGTAGGAAAAATTTGATTTAACTAGAAACAAATTTTTTGAAAGCATCTCATTTTATTTGAAACCAAAGCAAAACCTGCCTGTTCAACAAAAGTTTAAATCAAACTTTTCTATTTATCACAATTTTGGCTTCACCTAAAAGCCAAGTGGGGCTGTGGAATCGTCTCTAAGTATGGGTGTAGAACAATGTTGTTGGAACTACTTTTTAAAAAAGCTTCTTTTGTTGCTACCATTTCAATACCTTTCCACCAAAAAAAAAAAAAGAGAATTTCTTGGCTCTTTCAGGGAGCTGTGTCTTGTGTAATAACTGAAAAAGTCTGGTTAAAAATGTTTGGTTTAAGCTGTGCAGCTTGATCCCTGTGCTTGTAGCTTCATGAAGAAGTAACTTCCTTTCCAGCTTGTCTTGATTTTTAAAATACTTTTCCTTATGTCTGTGCTAAATAAGTCCTTCTCCCCTCTAGTTTGCTAGCTTTAAAAAGGACTTTCTCTTCCTTATTTCACCTCTTTTTTTTCCTTTTTTTTTTTTTTTTGGCTAATACATTGTATGTGGGTGAGGTTCCTTCCCAATAAAATCTTATCATTAAAAGTGAATGAATTGGATTCCTGGAAATATTTCATAGATGGTGATTATTGTTGATGAATTTTTACCCTGGACTTTTCCTTGAAATATTTCAGGATATAAGTATAGCTTTTTGATCTCTTTCTTAGAACTGCATCAGATGTTAAAGAAAAGTGAGGTTATTTTTTTGATGGTTGGTTTGCATAGCCTTTGTTAAACCTGTGTTGATGCTAATTATTTTCAAATAGTTATTTTGTTTTTTCATGTAGCAGCTCAGCAAAATCTCTGCTTTCACGAGGTTATTTAGGAAGATGAATTACTGGCTCTGCTTTAGATGCAGCACCATCAGCAATCTGGTAAATCCTGATGTGTCTCCAGCTGACCTTGGGAGCTGGGTGGCTCTAAAGGGAGTCAGGTGACATGAGTGACTTAATTTTAAAAATACTTTGTTCATAATCTATGAAAGGCTGGAAATAGTGTCAGGAAATAGTAATTTAGCAAGCAGTATTGCAAAGGAAGGAAGAGCTTAAATCAAGATTTTAGCCTGTAATATCAACTGACCAAGGAGTCACTTAGGGCGGAAAAATGATAAAATCACATAGTTCTGAAACACTCAGAGTTCTGAAATCATTCCCTGGTGTGAGGTTGTGGGGTGGAAATAACTCAGATTGGGTGATGAAAGGAAATTGTTTGAACTGGAGTAGGACAATTTACCATGGGGTGGAAGAGAGAGGAAGGGCAGGTGCAGAGGACCTGGAGCTGCTGAAGATGTCCACCTGCAGCCCCCCAGCAAAGGAGGCCTTTGCCATTCCAGGAGATACTGGTGATACTGATTTTACAGCCAGCTGGGGAGGGGATGGGCCAGGCAGGGCATTTTCACAGAATCCCAGGATGGTTTGGTTTAGAGGGACCTTAAAGCTCATCCTATCCCCCACCTGCCACAGATGGGGATCACCTTCCACTTGCCCAGGTTGCTCCAAGCCCCAATGTCCAGCATGGCCTTGGACACTTCCAGGCATGGGGCAGCCACAGCTTCTCTGGGCAGCCTGGGCCAGAGGCACAAGGAGGAACTTCTTCCCAATGTCTCATCTGTCCCTGCCCTCTGGAACTGGGAAAGCACTTCCCTCTTTTCTGGTCCCTTAGGCTCTTGTAACTGGCTCCTGAGACAGAACCCCAGGTGTTGCCTGTGACAGGTCTCCTCACACACTTATTTTAACCCAGTTTTAGGCACTGAGTTACGGGATAGACTTTTAAATCTATTTAAATTCTTGCATGAGTAATTTCAGATGCCTTCTGGCATCTTTAGTTTTAGTCTTAACTCAGCTAAAGATGCTGCTGCTTCCAAGTGCTTTACTCAGACACACCAAGCATCAATGACATATTTACACACTCAGATGTCAGGCAGAACAGATTTTTAGGTCAGTATTGCACATCTCAGATGGGTAAGTTACAGAAAATGTGTATTCATACTCTGGCTGTTTCATGTGACAAACATTTGTACTGAGAAAATATAATAATATAACCTTCTCTTGAAAATTATACAGGAGCTAGGACAGTATGAAGTGAGTAGCTTCAAATTCTTGCAGCACAGCTAAACCTTGTACTTGCTGGGCAGGAAAGTTTTATATTCACCAAGGAGGGGAAAATGTCTTAAATTGTTAATGAAGTTTACTTATCTCTGTAGCCAATGGGAAATTATTTAGAAGAACCTGAAGGCTTAAAAAGCTGGAAAATAAAAATATTTTGGGAATCAAAATCGGTTTACTCCATTATTCCCCACATTCACACTTGAAGTGCCAGAGTTTCAGCTCTGCCTCCGTCTTCTTGCAATTCTGCAGTGTCACCCAGCAGTTCTTGTACTGATGGAATGTGACTTTAGTTTGGAACATTTTGCCTTGGTGATGTTTCAAAGACCAGAATTGGGCTGTTTTAATACAGTTTAGCACAACAATATAGAGGAATTGCAAATAAGGGTCTTGAGGATGGTTCAATCTGGAGACCGCTCAGCATTTTATAGAAAACAAAATGTTGAAATAATAATTCCTGACAATATTTGGCCACAGAAGTGATTAGAGGGATGGAAACCTCGTATGAGGAAAGGATGGGAGAGCTGGGGATGTTCAACCTGTTAAAGGAAAGATTCCAGGGAGCCCTTAGAGCCTCTTCTTGTGCCTGAAGAGCTGGAAAGGGACTTTGGACAAGGGATGGAGCGCCAGGACAAGGCAGAATGGCTTCCCAGTGCCAGAGGGCAAGGATAGATGGGATAGTGGGAAGGAATTCCTCCCTGTGAGGGCGGTGAGGCTCTGGCCCAGAAAGAGGTTGCCCAGAGAGGTTGTGGCTGCTCCATCCCTGAAGCCTGAGGCCGGGTTGGACAGGGCTTGGAGCACCCTGGGATAGTGGAAGGTGTCCCTGCCCATGGCAGGGGGTGGAATGGGATGAGCTTTGAGGTTCCTTCTTACTCAAGCCATGCTGGGGTTCTCTGGATCTTCTCTTATGTGGGAAGACTGTACAAGTTTGAGGACAGGCAAATAATCTGCATTTCAATTTGCCACAACAGGGAAAGGAGGATCAATAGAGGAAGACACTGCAGTGTATGCAGGGGAATCCATGGATGGCAGTGTCACCACAGGAATTACAACTGCTCCTGGAAACTGTGCAGGAATTCTCCTGTCTTGGGAATTTAGGCAGATAGGGAGTAAGGGTTGAAATGTGCATTTAAAAGCTCACAACTTTTGTGCTTCTCTGACTTCACTTGAATTAAATCCTTGGGTGTTCTGGTTTTCAGGCTGTGGTCACCCCCAGTGCAGTGCTGACATTGCCTGACCCTGTCCCTGCCTCCTACAGTGCTGCTGGTTATTATTCTTCCCTAGCATCTCTTTGCTGCAGAATCAGTATTTCTCAGCATTATTGTGAGTGTTCTCCCCAGCCTTGCCACTGGATGTTCTGTCTGGGCATTTTAGTTTGTCAGATATTGAGTCTGGGCTCTTTGCTCTGTTGTCAGCATCAGCTCTTTGTTCTTGTTCTTCGTCTGGATGTTCCTGCCGATCTTAAACCTTAATATAGGGTCTTCTGTTTATTTTATAGAAGATGAAAAAAGCCCCTGGTTTATTTGAAGAAGAGATTTTTTGGAACTTGATTCTTTGTGTCCACTGAACTTGTACAATAACTTTCCGTCCATCTGTTGTTGTGTGGGAATGTCTTGGGAAAAGGGTTTGTTTTATTTTTTTCATTTAGTGGGGCTTAATGATCTTCCACACAATGCGCACAGTGTCAGTGTCTGGGCAGTGCTGACATGACTCAGTTGTCAGGAAGCATCAGGCAGCAAAGCTGTCAGGTTGGGGGGAAGTGTGGCTCCAGTGATGCCTGAAAATAACCCACATAATAAAAATATCCCAGTTCAGAGGCTTTAAGAACCTCTTGCAGAATTCATGCTGCTTGCTCTTCCCATTAGTTTTTTTCTTAGGATTTCCACTGTAGTATTTAAATGAGTAAATAAATACAAACACAAGTTGAAAATAGAATCTTTGAACTGGCTGATTCCCTTCTTGCTTTGAAATGGATCTGCTTTCTTACAGCTCTGTGTGTGGTACAGAGCTTACATTATATTATATGTAATTAAATGTGATTATAGTAATTAAATGAGGCAGTCTGCAGGAACAAAGGCCTTTTCCTATTTTCTGCTTTTTTCCCCCTTATTTTTTTTACTATAATTTGATACATGATCCATTGATCCAAAATTGAGTTTTTCCTTATGTGTACCATGGGAGAGACACTTGAATATACAATGGAACTTGATGTAGGATAAAATATAGTGTTAATGATATCATATCTAAGTAGGAACATTATCACCCTACTTTGTGAATCAATTCCCCATCCACTAAAGCAAATTGGATGTATTTTCCCTCAAAAAGAAAGGCATTGATCAGTTTCCCTCTGTAGAAGCCTCCCCCATGGGTCCCCCTGATGGGGAGACCCATAAAAAGTTCTGTGCTAGGAATGAGAGATGGACGGGACTCTTGGGTTTTTGGTTTTCAGGTTATTGTTTATTTTTCTCTTATCAGAAGTTCTGTATGCCGTCTACATCTTAGACTTAGCGTACGAAGAGAAGGCACCAAAAGTCACAAGACACACAGATTCAAGATCTTTTAAAGCTATTTTGTCTGATTAACTCTTAGAATGTACTTTATTTCTACCTTCCTACAAATAAGTAATTATTTTTCTGTCTACGCAGCATCTGCGTTGTGGTTCTTTTTAACCAATCACCCTGTGCTCCCAACACTGTAGAAAATGGAGTAGATGAAGAACAAGGAGATCAGACAATGCCCAAAATCTTCTATCTTGTCTCCTATCTACCTCCATACTAAAACCACAAAACTCTAAGGTTGTCACTCTGTGATAAACTCTACTACTATCTATTTCACATACTCATAGATTCCAATTAATCCCAAAGTCTTGGAAGCTTTCTCCATAGACAAAGGTTAAAAGCAGTGTTCTCCTGAGGATCAGGATGTTTCAGGACAGGTAGAGAAATCCTCCCTGTGCCCTGGGTTCCAACATCCCTCCAAGTGGAGCAAGTGCTTTCCTGCAGCCCTGCTTTTGCCTTCCCATTTATTGGGTACTTCCCAGCTCTACCAGAGTTTAAAAGCACTATAGTGACCTAGGCAATTTATGGATTTTTTTGATTGCTAGGTCATTTTACCTGGGTACAATGCATAAATTTAAGTTAATCATTTAGGTGTAAGAATGTCTTCTGGATCACCCGATGTGTTAATGTTTTCCAGGCAGTGTGGATATTGCTTTACTCACGTCTGTCTTGACAAAACCATTGTTGCTTTGGTTTATAATGGCATTCTTTCACTTCTTTTTCATTTTAGGGGCTGTTTAGGACTTTTATGAAGGCAGATAGCAATCCACTTGTCTGTCATTCCCATTTATTCCTCCCCTCTCTGGAGCTGGCAAGTCTCACTGGCTCAGTGTTGGATTGTGTGGCTGAGCAGACCTTCCCTGCCCTCTCCTCAGGGCTCCCAGCATTCCCGAGGTCACGAAAAAAAACACCAGGAAAGCTGATGGGCTGGGAATTGGGACAGGAATTTCTTCTTTTTTGATTGGGTTGTTTTAGCCAAGCCAGTCTCCTGACCCTACTGATGGCAGGAGATGGTACTGGCATGGGAGAGAAAGTGGGGCTGAGCAGGTGTTTCTGGGGGAAGAAAGTGGTTGGATTTTAAGGAACTTGGGATGCCTGCTCCAAAGTAGCAGCATCATAGATGTCTCTGGTTCATGCTGTGGTTGCAATTATCTTGAATTCATGTTAAACCCAAAGAGGAACAGTGTGCCCCTTTCACACTTTGTTCTTCCAGATGTTGTTCCCTTTTGTGGTTCAGCTTTGAGGAGCTGCCTGTGGATTTCTGGATTCTTAGAGTTCTGCCCAGAGGCCACTTGATATCCTACCAAAAAAAATAATCACTGAATAATTCCAACATCAGGCATGTGCTTTACTGATATCAAGCTTATAATTTTAAGCCACCTGACAGTGATTTTAATGAGCATGGGATGTTCCCAGGCCTTTTTTCTCTTTGGTATTAGGAATTTATGCTTTCTTTAGGTGTTAGTTTGGTGTTTAGTTTTTCCTCAATAGGTCTTAATGCTTTTGTCTTCTCTTTTAAGGAGCCATTTGGTATTAAAAATACAGAATATTAAGATGGAACTGAAGTTAAGACTTGTATTTGTTCTACAGTAGGAGATTCTTACTCTAAGTCAGGGGCGAGTTTTTAACAAATATCCTTGGCTGCCTGATGCTGTTTCTGTTTGTTGGAAGGATAGAGCCCTGGGCAGGGGAGTAAAGGTTGTGCCATGGCTGTGTAAAGATAAAACTGTTTCCCTAACCTCAATCCAGGCACTGCTCCCCATGTATTTGTTGCGCTCTCAGTCTTGTGCAAAGGTTTGTCTGGCAGAATAACTTGGGTTTCCATGCATGACATTATTCTATTGTGCATAAGATTTCTGCTGCCAAAAGAAACCCGGTTTCCTATCCAAGGAAAGCTGTAAATTGGAGTTACCTCCATGACTTATTAATCACTGTTTCTGTGAACTTTCTAGGTTTCTTTCTGTTCTTTAGGAGATTGACAGAAGTAATGAAATGGGCTAAAACACATTCCTGCGTTTCTGGAATGGAGCTGCTCCAGTCCTTCTTTGGCTGGACACACTGAGAACACATTTCCATGCTGACTCCAAGGGCTGGGAGGAAGCAATTTGCATTAAATTAGTTGGTTTGTGTATCTCTGCTGAGCATTTTTATTTTTTTTTCTCAATGGCTCCATTGGTTTGTATCAGGACTGAAAACAGAGATATTTTAGAACATTTTTTCCTCAGCCAGTTGTGATTGCCTTGCAGGATTGTTATTGGGCAAATTGAATATAGGAGGACTCTGAAGGTTTTTTCTTGGATGTTCCATCTCCAGCTTTGTGTAGTGGAAAGCAAATTGGCAAAGCAAAGAATCATGGAATGGGTTGGGGTGGGAAGGACCTTAAAACTCATCTCATTCCAACCCCTGCCATGGGAAATGTCCATCAAGGGATTTAGGTGCAGCCTTGGAATTATGCCTTGAGCATGTGGCTCTGCTGCTGACCAGACTGGAGATCCTCAGATGAGAGGTTCCACTCCCAAACTGAAACAAAGTCTATGGAGAAACACTGAGCTGATACTAAAATCAATTCCATGGTCTTGTAGCTCATTTAAGGTAGACAGGGGAAAGCCCACCCCATAATGCTTCTTCCCTGTGCAGGTGATATCAGCAGGGTTTTGTCACAGCAAAACCTGTGTGTGCAGGAAGGGATTTGGAGTCTTTTAGGTAGAACTATCTAATTGGAAATATGGATAAGCCAGAAATGTTTCAAACTGACTTGAAGGATTATTTTTAATGTAGCACTTCAGGGCAAGATACAATTATGTGGTTATAATATATAAGTTATATATAACATACATCTATATGCATACATACAGGTGTATAGAATGTGTATGCCTATTTATAACATATATAGTGTATACACACCCCATATATATATCACACCAGGAAGTCCATTCTTTTCCTTTCACTTGTATTTTTATATGCTCCTATTTCTGGCATTCATTTGTAGACCTGTTTCCCCCCCTTTCTACCTCCAAGACTTTTACAAAGCCATAAATTCCCTGTTTTCTCCCATTCTTCCTGCAGCACATCCTGGCTCTGCTGGAACCAGAAGTGGTTTCTCTTCTTGCTGCCACTGCACTATTTCCATTAACCCTTTAGGGATTTGTGTTTCTTTTCAAAGCTTGATGCTATTCAGAGAATATTCATATTAAGATAGGGTAGGGAATATAATAGGGGTTAAAAATTCATATTTAGAATTTTATCATCTGTACTAAATTCTTGTTTTTTTGGTGGACAGGGTTAAAACAGAATGTTTATTTCTGCAGCTGCCACTGGGCAGTGAAGAGTTCCAATGTTTCTGGTTGATAAAATGGATTTCTGTTATTGGACTGTGAAGTAAAACAAAATAATAGTACAACATTGCTCTTAATTTGAACAATAAAACTAAATACATTTTTGCTTTCTAAATTATTTGCAAGTTTTTCCTCTTTTCCTCAGCCTTTATACTGTGCATGACAGAGTTGTGCTGCTGAGCTTGCGAATAACTGACTTGAAATTGCTTTGAATAATTTTGCTCTTTTTTTGGCTTTTTATACCTAATCAGAATTGATGTGACTGAAGTACAAATCTTCATAATAATCATGCATTTACTGGCAGTGATTGGAGGACCACCTTTTTGGCAATCTCTGGTAATTTTGCTCATGTTCTTATTTTATCCTTTGTAATAATCCCGTGGTCACTGAAGGCCTCCTGCACATCTTGAGACAGTTTCACTTCTGCAGGAAGGTTTCACTTTTCCTTATAAACAGAAACAGATTTTTGAATTCCAATCCCATGGAATTAACTGTGGATTCTGTCTGTACCAGAGTCATTAAAACAAGGTTATTTTATACCTGTGCGTGGACTTGAACCTTTGGTGAAATCCTGGCCAAAACCTAAATTAATTTCATGCAACAAACAGTGGAGGAATATTAAACTGGGAGGAGGATTTGGGGAAACTCTCGGAGAGCAGTTGGGAGCCATCAGTAGATAATTTGGCCTGAATGTGGCTGATGACTTTTGATTTGTGTAAGGGGACACCCCCCACTTGTCAGGTTTTTCCTTTTAAACAAAGATGATCCTGATTAAATGAGCTGCTGGCATAGCCTGGCTGCAGATCTCTTATTTATATCTATGTCTATGTATATATCTATATATATGTGTTATAGATATGTTGATATAGGCTCACCAGGTCATGTCAGCTGACAGTTTAATAATAATGATAATTATAATAATAGTAATACAATAGTAAGTATTACTGAAGCCACATTGTGCTATCAAAATGGCATTGTCCACAGAAAAGCATGTATGTGCATACATAAATTAAAAATATATAAGTTTACTAGAAATAAAATCTAAAACATTGATTTCCTGAAAGGTTTTCCTAGTTTTCCTTCCTGGTTATTGATCTTCTCTCGTAATTAATTCTATAAACTGCAAAGTAAATACCATATATACGGAATGAGGGTGGGTAGGACTGATTACAAAATAAAAATTAGGCTACATGTCACCTTATTGGTGCCAAGTTTTCCAGAAATATTAGTGTGGCCCACATCCCCATGCAGCGATAATTTAATATTTCGTGTTATCAAGAGAATTTCTCAATTCCTGTTCTCAGTTTCCTTTAAAAAAAAAGGGGGGGGGGGTGGTGGCAGAATGCTGGTACAGCAATCTCTGGCACAGTTCAGTAATGTTTGTGTGAGCTTAGAAATGGATCTCTTGTTATTAAATAGCTTAAATAACTCTAAAATGGCCTTTAAAATAACTCTTTTCAGCAAAATCTTGAAATCTATCAGAAGTTCTAGGTTTCAGCAGCATTTGCTAAGGCAGGACCAAAAATATCTAACTATTTTGGTTGGTTTAACAGAGCATTTCTCCAGAGAACAACATTAATCAGGTCTCCCATGACAATCCTGTTTAATTCAATGAGTGTGATTTTGTGTTCATTTAGAGATAAATGTAGCTTACTGCTTGCAGAGCAAAATCAATCACACAACCCCTTCTCACCCAGCCCTCTCTAATCCTTTAATACTTGATGTGACTGCAAAATTGGTGGTTTGGTATTTTCTGTTTGCTTCTGTTTGGGGGAAATATGGAGTAGATGTGGTTGTGTACTCAAACATTCCACTTTTCATGGGAAAAGCAAAACACTCTGAACAGGCAAAATGCAGAGCTGTGAATTTTGGAAATTGTTGCTTTCATTACCTTTCTTTTAGTCCGTGAAACTGTGTGTGCCTGTCCTGACTCCCTCCTTTCCGGCAGTGTAAATTCTCTTCAAAGCCTGTTAAATGCTGCTCCCCATGCTCCTAGAGCTGGGTAATTCCTGTGGGATGCTGAGTGTGGCTCAGCTTGGATCATTTGGGACATACAAGTAAAGCAAGGAAGCTTAGGGTAACTTGTTAATAGATTGTCTATTTGGAGTTGATTTTCCTGCTTGAAGCAAGAAAAATGCTACAGTTGCTGGAGTTTTCTCCCATAGGATCTGGAATATGAAAAAGCACAAACACTTTGGGAATATGAAGCTGGAAGTTGGTCTTTGGGCAGATGTGACTGCAGTATATCTGGACAGCTCCAAACTCCAGCTGGGATCCAGCCCTGTGAGGAGGACTCCCGGGTCCGAGTTGCCCAGCTGGCTGTGGGATTTGTGGGATTGGTGACAGGAGGAGTTCCTGGAGGAAGCACGACTCTGACATGCTCCCTCCCTGCTGCTTCCATGAGCCCTTAGCTGGGCTCTGCTCTGGCCTATTTCCTCATCAATCCCTATTCATTCTGCACAAAACTGATGAAATGTACTCTGGAATCCTGGGAGTAATTTTCTGGCAAAATATTCCAGACTTGCTTTAATGCCGGCTCTGGCAACCGCTCCCGACTCCGTCTGTTGCCTGCTGCCACTTGGTTATTGTCATGCCTGGGCTCTTCCCAAACAAAATCTGGAATCATGGAATGGTTTGGTTTGGTTTTTAAAGCTCATTCAGTCTCACCCCCTGCTATGGGCAGAGACACCTTCCACTAGACCAGGTTGCTCCAAGCCCTTTCCAATCTGGAATGCTTCTTTCCCAGGGTTTACCTGGATTCTGCAGCTCTCTGGGCAATTCCATCTGTGATTAGTCTCAGAGGGTTGAAAGAAGAACATCATATGCCTGTGAAAGATGTGACTGGTGGTGCTTCCCTGCATTGCTGACATGGTTTTGGGAAGTTCTGCCTGCATGTGGCTTTGGATGAAGCCCCTGGAATCACCAGGAAGGGCAGAATAATTGCAGGGACTGTAGTGATACATGGAATACCAGACAGGGAAGCCTTGCAGCTCTCTTCCAGTGTCCTGAGTTAAAATTCAGGGGTTGCGGTGCCACTTTTCAGGAACATTTCCCTCTCTCCCTCCAGTCACAGCAAAAAAATAAAAGTAATCTGATATTTGCTTGATATTGCTGCTTCCCACTTTTGGCTTTGTTGATCCCATTTTGGCACAGAGAAATTCAGCAGGTTCTGACTTTTTAATGCACTACTGGCTTTCCTCTGCCAAATTTCTGTATGTGGCTCTTTCTCAATATTTTTTTCTTCGGACATGTTTTGCACTACTGATGCAGCTGGTCTGGAGGCCAAAAGGAGGGCGTTAAGAACCCAAACTTGGTCAAACTGGGTGTTAAAATAGTGTGGATTTATCTTATCCTTCCTTGAGCATCCTTCTCCACTGTTCTAGTGGTAGCTGGGAGTTCACGGGGTGTTTTTCCCAGCCAATTCGCTTTGTCTTGGGGAAATGTCAACCTTAATGTCATTTGACTCCTGTATGGAGTTTGCTACTGTTTCCTTTTGCTTGTAAAGTCAATCCCCCGCCCCTGCCGTTCTTTAAATACCGAAGTTCTGGGGCAGAGGCCAGCGCAGGTACCTGCTTTTAGATGAGCTTGAGGAGTCCTGAGCCTCTTGATGTTAATGGATGATTACAAGTAGTCCTCCAGTCTGGCAGTTCAAGCCTTCTCTTTACTTGTCTTTATTCTTTCTCTACAATCTTGTAGGAAATGCCTTTTTTTTTTTTTTTTTGCCTTAGCAGGGTAGCCTTAGCAAGGGAAAAATATATTTGAGTGTCATGAAACTGGGCGGGGTTGGGGGAGTGGGCTGAACAAGACATGAAGGGTTAAAGCTCCTCTGCCTCTTAATCACGCCCTGGAAAGACGAAGAGATTCAGTTGTTGATGGAATAGAAAACTTAGGATCTTCCAGAACTATCTTCAAGCTCTAGTAGGGTTTGGACAAAGCTCTCAGGCACAGGGTTGGATTGTTGGGCTGTCTGTGGAGGAGCAGGGGTTGGACTGGATGCTCCTGATGGGTCCCTTCCAACTCATAATATTCCATGATTTACCTGCTGAAAGCTACTCTGAGAGTGTAATTAAAGACAAATAGTAGCAACTTGATCTCCTTTGGCCTTCTGTTCCTGGCCGGACTCATCGGGGAGCCAAGCATTTATTCAGTTGAGTGCTATGACTTCAGTTCCTGAATAAAGAGCTTTTAGTAGTTGAATAGATACAGTTGGGAAGTTTTGGGTAGTTATCTCTAAACATTTGCTCCCATAACATGTTTCCTGTGGTTTACTTTGGACTATTCTTCATTTCTAGTTTTTCCTGTTCTGCTTGAAACATGACTGTTAAAAAACGAAGGAAACTTTCGAAACTGCCTGTGCTTGTTCTCCCCTTCTTTAGCAACCTCATCCTTCCTCTCCTGGGTCACTGACTCTGATCTGACTTGTCTGATCTCTTTGCTTGCCTTGCCTTGCACAAAAGATCGGATCCAATACTTGAAAGGGCTTATCTGACCATCCCCAAGTGGCTCTTCTGCCCAATTTGATCTTGGCTGCAGCTTCAGGAAAGGTAATGATTCTCTTCCCTGGGATGATTTAGAGCAAGTTTTTGGATTTCTCTGCTTTTGGTGTTTTTTCTCTGGTAACTGAACATAAGTCTGGCTTTTTGGGAAGCTTCATGGAAGCTTTTGGAAAATAAATTTTTCTCTGTAGAAATGTCAATCTGTGTATAGCAGAGAGAGAAGAGCAAATGTGTTGAAAAGTGGAGTGTTTGAGTGCACCTGAAATATTAACCCAAATTTGAGTTTGTACATATTTTAACTTCTTGTCTCTCTTCCATTAAGATTCCAATACTGAATATTCAGGTGAAAATATTCCCAGCTCTTTGCACTGTGGCAGGAACCATATTCTCCTGTACAAATTACTTTGGTGTGATCTTCACGGGTGGAGTTGGCAAAAATGGATCCACTATAGCAGTGAGTACCTTGGGCTGCCAGTTCCTCCTCAGCACAGAGGCTCTTCAGCCACAGTTTCTGTTTAACATAATCCCTCCTTCATGGAAAATATTTTCCCTTCAGCTTCTTCCTGATTTAGGAAAAACAAGTTAATACTGTATGTGTAAGAATAGTAGATTTAGGAGTCAAAGTTTTAAAATTTTTGATTAAAAGTACTCATTGTACTTTGATACTTGTTTTTGAATTAATGAGATAAACAGAGTTATACAAATACACTCCTCACTTAAGAGTTTATAGAAAAATCCTCTGCAAAAATCCATTCAGAAAGAAATTTTTCAAGAAGATTCTGGGTTTGATCCTTCTGAAAGGTCTATATTATTTATATTACCAATGTAAAAGAATGAGTAGAGGTGTCTGCACAAGCACCTTCTGTTGCAGTGTTCTTGCTGCCTAAAATCTGATTTTTTTTCCCCAGCACCAGAAAGTTTCCACCACATTCTCAGCTGCTGCGTGCTCAAGTTTCACTACTTTTTGTTCCTTTTACCACCAGCACTCAGAAAGGTGTTTCTAATGTGATTTTATTTTTAACCCCTCATTTAACACCATGAGGGGCTCTTTGAGGTTTCTTTTCAATGTGCACATTTTATTAACCTCATGCTTTAATCTCACCACAGGGAACAAGTGTCCTCTCACCTTTTCTCCATATTGGCTCCGTGATTGCCTTGGCTGCAATGATCTACAAGAAATCTGCTGTGCAGCTCTTTGAGAGGCACCCCTGCCTCTACATCCTGACTTTTGGCTTTGTGTCTGCCAAGATCACAAATAAACTGGTGGTGAGTGCGCCAGAACCTTTCTGAGTCTTGTTGCAGGAGAACTTTTTGTAGATTATGGAGCTCCCTGGGTATTCCACTGAGTAACTTGCACTTGTTTGTGCACTGAAGAGATATTCATGCTTTGCTTTAAGTAGCCTGGAGGTGCAGCAGAGTCTTCTTCTGTTTGAAAGGGCAGTGGAAACATGGAGTTGATGCTGTGGTTGCACAGGCAGCACCAGGCAGCCCAGTGCTGTTTCTCTCCCTTCCCCAGCTGTTAATTCACACATTTGCAATGTATTTATGCACGTGTGAAGAGCTGGGCTGCAATCCCCCTCAGACCCAGGAAGGTTTGGCAGAAGGAGGGGAGGTGATGGAGTTGCTGAGGTTTGGAACACTTCCTGAGGGTTTAACTTGAAGAATGGGAGGGAAATAGGGGTTAAAATAATTAACAGGTTTATACAAGGGCAGAGGTGTCAGTGAATGAGGGTTAAACAGATCCTGCTGTAAAGGCCATCCCAGTTCTGTAAGCCTCTGTTGGGCTACTGTGAGCTGGGTCAGTGCTAGACTTAAATCACAGTGAAAGAGTTTAAATTTGTCGTGGAGGAAAAGTTTAAGCTCACAGTGGAAGAAGAATTTCTTTCTTACCAGGCCCACTTTGGTGCTCAATTCCCTCCCAGCTGGATGTGCAGTGAGGATGGAGTGTGGGATGGGTTCTGTGCACGTAGGGAAGTGAGAAAGGCACACTTGAACACCAAAAATGTTATCAAATTGTAACCAGAAAGAGGTGGTGATCCTTATGGAATGGGAGAAAAAGAAGTGGAGAGAGAGGAACACCAAGTGTCCTTGACTTTTCAAGCTCCAGCAGCTGTGAGTTTTTGTTTCTAGGCTCAAATTTAAAAGTTACCAGTCTGCTTCCATTTCATTGTTTGGTTTCTGGGAGGAGGAAGAGGTGAGCTGGAAAACTTGTTAGTTTTTTTTCCTGTGCTACATTCTCTGTTCTAATAAAAGATGCCTCTCTGCAAACCTTGCATCTCTGTAGCTGTGGAGCACATGTGGAACACATGTAGAGCATGGTTCAAACAATATTGTTGCTGCCACTTGAGTATTTGGTATTTTGCAGTAATGTGGCTTGAACTGTATGGTTTGGGCTTTGCGTGTTCTAAAATCACTTTGCTTTGGCTGGCATATGTTTATTTCTTAAACTTCTCTTTTTTTTATTTTACTGCAGGTTGCCCACATGACCAAGAGTGAGATGTATCTGTACGACACAGCATTCATAGGCCCAGCATTGCTGTTCCTTGACCAGTATTTTAACAGCTTTATTGATGAGTATATTGTCCTCTGGATTGCTCTGGTGAGTCCAAGCTCATTTGATTAATTATCTTTGCCACTAATTCATTGTGTTGGCTGTGCCCAGCTGTATCCCCTGGAGGGGATGTGGGTTTGAAGCTGGTGCAGAGCTGAGCAGGGTCACAGTGTCCCTGGTTTGGTGTTAGGACAGTCCTGGGCACTGTCTTTAGGGATGGTCTGGGTGAGGGGATCGAGGCTCTCCCAGTCAGTTTGCAGAGGACACCAGGTTGGGTGGGATGTAGATCTTCTGGAGGAATCTGGACAGGCTGGATCCATGGCTGAGGCCAGCCAAGATCAAGTGCCAGGTCCTGTCCTCGGGTCATAACAGCCCCATGAAACACTCTAGGCTGGGAGAAGAGTGGCTGGAAAGCTGGGAAAGGATCTGGTAGTTCTGGTAACAGTGAACCCACATGGACAGCAGCACCTGGGCTGTCACAGCTGTGGGGTGTCCAGAAGGCCCAGCGTGGTTCCCAGTGCTGGCACTGCTGGGGTAGCTCCAGTCCTGGGGACAGCTCTGAGCCCTTCCTGACAAGAGAGACACTGAGGGGCTGGGGCATGTCCAGGGAAGGGAGCAGAGCTGGGGAAGGGTCTGGAGCAGCTGAGGGAGCTGTAGGGGCTCAGCCTGGAGGAAAGTTCTGGCTCTGCACAGCTCCCTGACAAGGAGGGTTCAGCCAGGGGAGGTCAGGCTCTGCTGCCAGGGCACAAGGGCAAGGACAAGAGGAAACAGCTTCAAGCTGGGCCAGGGAAGTTGAGGTTGGATATTTGAAAAAAAAATGCTGAAAGAAATATTCAGGCATTGGAATAAATTGCCCAGGGCAGTGATGGAGTCACCATACCTGGAAGTGTTCAAGAGGTGTCTGAATGTGGCACCTGGTGACATGGGTTAAAGGTGATTATGGTGGCTCTGGGGTGATGGTGGGACTCGGTGGTCTTGAAGGTCACTTCCAAACTTGATGACTGTGATAGTTTAAAATTTCAAAGCATTGTAGCCGATATTCAAAGCTCATATTAGAATATTTTGCAGATGAGTGTTGCTGCATCGTTAGCAGGGTGTCTGTGATGGGCAATGTCAGGTTGCTCTGGCTGTGGCTTAAGCTCTGGAATGTCTGTCATGACTCCAGCACCCATCCGGATAAACATCCTAAATTCAACTTATCTGGGCTTATCAAATGCACAAGTTTAATGTACAGGAACAGTGTTAACCTTTCAGTAAAATTGTGTTGATGTGATGGGAAAAGATGTTGTGTGTGTGGTTATCACCATTCAGAGTTAATGGGACATTTCACAATATCTCCATAGCTGCTGTAACTCTTCTCCACTTTCTGCTTCTAGAATTAAGAGTTTGTCTTGTCTTAGGCTGGAAGAAAGCCCACAATTCCCAGAAACTCTTTAGGGAGTGACACCCCATCCCTGGAAGTGTCCAAGGCCGGGTTGGACAGAGCTTGGAGCAACCTGGTGTAGTGGAAGGTGTCTCTGCCCATGGCAGGGGTGGAGCTGGATGAGCTCTGAGGTCTCTTCCATCCCAAGCCAGTCTGGGATTCCGTGACTGTTCCCAGAGCTGGAGATTCAGCTCAATGGAGCGCAGTGCTGTGGTTGTGGAGTGTGGGCTGTTACACCCTGTGTGGCACATAAAGAACATGTGGGTATAACTGGATGATTTTTTCCTGTGCAGATCCTGTCCCTGTTCGACCTGCTCCGATACTGTGTCAGTGTGTGCAACCAGATCGCCGCCCACCTGCACATCCACGTGTTCCGCATCAAGGGCTGCCCCGCGCACTCGAACCACCACTAGGCATGGGAGCTGCCACAGGGGATTGGAGAAGGAGTTGCGTTTCTACAGGAATGGGTGAAGACTTGTAGGAGACTAAGGCTAAAAGCAGATAAGAACAAAGTAATTTATAATAATCAATGTTGTATAACTTTTCTTCTTTGTTATCAGTAACACTCCTTAACTAGTCTCCTGCCTGAGAGAGTGAATTCCAAGTACACCCTAGTCAACTTTCCATGTAGTCAACTCTGTTGGTTCCAAGCCCGGGAAAGCATGCAGGAAGAAAATGCTCTGTCTTTGTAATTACCTTGATTACAAATTAATCTCTCTATGGTGAATGGATCCCCACCAACTGAAGTTTCTAATGTAGTATAATTACAGCTGCAATCTGACTTGCTTTTAATTTTAATATTTCATCATCTCTTAGTGAAATACTTGTTTAGTGTCCACTTGGAATTTATTTACTAAAGACTTGAGCTGGTAAAAACCCAGAGATATCTCACTAAGTTGTGTGGCTGCAGCAGCTGCCAGGTGGGAGCCAGGCTGGGGTGGTTTTTGCTCGTGCATTGCTGACAAAGCGGTTTCATGCTGAACAGGGTCCTGCGAGCCAAGGGGTGCCCGGCATGCAAAATAGTGTGGTATCTTTGTCAATTAATTTTATTTTTTTAAATAAACATTATCTAAAAAGACAACTTATTTCTCAATTTTCTTCAGTGGAAAAGACTATAAGAAAAAAAATTTTACTGTTTACTTTTTTATGTATAAAACTTAAGCAAAATTTCCTTTCTGCTCTTAATAAATAAGAATTCTGAGAGCAACAGTTGTCTTGAGATGTATGTGTTGCTCTGTTGTGCTTAGACTTGTGAATGACAAACCTGCCTGTGGTTTAGAGAGTAGTTTTCCAGTGCTTTTATGTGGATCATGTCATTCCAGGATCTCTGAGAGCTTTGCTTACTGTACAGTGCAGTAAGTTTGGGTTTCTTTTTTCTGTCATTGTTTTCATACAATTTTAACTGTTGTGAACTGCATGAGGGACACTAAGATTAATGAAGAGTTTAATTGCATGTTAATGAAGTTCATGTAGTGCCACAGGCCCTGCCATTGCCTGGCCCTGGCTCTGAGCAAAGGGGCTGAAGTACCGAGTAGGGAGTGACTCGGAGCAGGATTTGCCTTGGCTGTGGGGAAGCTGCTGGGGACAGAGCTGGAATGCTGGGATCCTATGTCTGAAATCCCAGCCCTTGAACCGTGGAGCATCTCTGAAGGTGGGAAGGAAATCCTCTGTGCTGGGAGCCCAGGCCAAGGCAGTGCCTGTGGACAATGACATGGCTTTGAAGGAATTAAATACACTTCATGGTCATAAAAAAACAAACAAACAAAAGACCCTCACACCTCAATAAGAATAAATCAAAACCTCCCTCAGCTCCTGGAAGCGCTGACATGGATTTCCTGTGATACCCCAGTGATTAGAAAATGTGCTCAGGAAGTGGAGAGAAAACTCAGTTCCTGCAGTGCTTGGAGAGGTTTGAAGGTTTGAAACCCTTGTGCCCTCTCCCTGGGCAGTGCTCAGTATCTGGTTGATGTGGACTGAGAGATTGAGCTTGCTTGTGTCCTGGCAGGGACAGGACTGGAGGGGGCATGGAGGAAGGTGGCTCTGGTTTAGTGGTTGCAGTGTTTGTGGGGAGAGACCAGGCTGGCCCTGCTGGGCTGTGCTAGCAAGTGGAGCAGAGGTGCCAAGTCCTTCGGCTCAGCCTTGGCACAGGGAAGTGCCCAGTCTTGTGGCTTCTGTGCTTGGAAGAGTCTTGGTTCCTTCCCATGGGGTGGCACCGAGTCAGCAAGTGAGGTGGAGGTCATGTGTCAGCCTGGGGGCACTGGGGGAGTCAGGAACATGCTCGGGTTGAGGAGGAGACTCCTGTAAGGCTTTCCCACTCCACCCTTGCACTCCCACTTTGAATCTTGTGAGCAGCAGTTTTATGGCAAGAGCAGCTGAGGGTTCTTTGGGGACCTGGCCCTGTGCTGGGGATCCTGTCAGGATCCCTGCCAGGCTGGAGCCAGACAGGGGGGTTGATTCCTGCATCCTGATACACCTGGGGCAGCTCCCAAGTGTCCTGGAGCTCTGCTCCGAGTACCTTGGTGCCAGGAGCATCTCCATGCATGAGATGACAGCTCTAGAATGACATTTTTAGATGTAAGTGGAATTCAGGGACCTCACTGAGTTTTAACAGCAGTGAGCTGGGGGCAGGGTCGATCTGGACAATGTGGCCTCTGCTACTGTCCTTCAGGGGCAGCAGGTAAGTCTGCAAGGGAAGAGAGTGGAAGGGTTTGAACATGCCCTTTACAAATCACGTGTTTCCTTTCATCAGCATAAAGTGGGTGTAGAACTGTTGCTTGGAAAGTCCCTCCCTGGAGTGTGAGTGGTTTCCTCGAATCAAAATCAGTCTGGTGGTTTATCAAGTCCAACCTTTGACCAAACACCTCCGTGCCCACTTGCCCATGTAAACAAGGAGATTCCTGCTCTGTCCTCAGGGATTTAAGATTCAGCCACTCCA
This sequence comes from Passer domesticus, assembly GCF_036417665.1. NCBI lineage: Eukaryota > Metazoa > Chordata > Aves > Passeriformes > Passeridae > Passer > Passer domesticus. The sequence goes on from NC_087498.1 coordinate 310,868, forward strand.
AATAATTTGTTACTAATACTTGAGACTGGAGAAGAACAAAAGCCTTTAAAGGGCTGTGCAGGACCTGACTTCCATGTGCAAAGCTAAAGCCTGTTGCTGTTCAGGAAATGCAATAGGACACTTTTTTTTTCTGAACTTTTCACTCCCGGGAAGTTTGGATGCCTCCAGCCAAGAAATAATTCCATTTCTCTGCTGAGGTAGTTTCAGTGTTATCAGGGAACAGTCACTGCTAGCAATCCAAGCCCTCTAGAGTGCTGCTATGGCTCTGGGTATGGTGACAGATAATGGAATAATGACCTTTCCACCTGCCTTGTTTGTGGCCATGTATTACCTTAAACATGTGTGTGGGGTTTAGAATGAGAACAGGGGAGTTGTGGGCTCAGCCTGATCTCATGATGAGGCCCTTTCACTTTCTGTTGTGTCAAGAAGACAGGAGGGAGAACTTCTGCAGCAGCACCTGGGGATGAGAACACGCCCTGCTAAAACAATACAGTTCTGCTCTGCAGGTTTTCCTCTCAGTTTATAAAGAGAAGCTGGAAATTTCCACTCAGTGTTGTGTTGGCTCTTTAAGAACTGCTGAAGGAGTTCTCTTGCTCTGATAAGGGGTTTAACACAGGAAAGGGGCAGGTCAGGACAACCTCAGGGCCCCTTTCTGTGTCATCAAAGCATCAGCTTTGTTTCAAGGCACTATTTTCCTCTTCCCATCCTACCCAGCTTGCCCCAGGTACCTCCAGTGCTGCTGTGACCTAGCTGTGAGTGTAGAATGGAGCTGCAGCGGAGTTTAATCATTTCCAGAGGGTGAGGACTACAGCAGTTCAGAGGTTATGGCCAGGTGGGCTGGGAGTGAGGTGGGAGCAGGGGCTGTTCCTGCCCTGGAGCAGTGGGAAGCACTGGGCTGTCGCCCCTGTGCTGGCTCTAGCAGGGTGAACCTTCCCAGGACTGTTTGCTGGCACTGAGGCCACTGGCAGAGGGTGACACATGCCAGAGCATGAAATTATCTTCCCCAGAGCAGCTGCATAGCAGGGACTGAGTCCCAAATCAGCAGCAGGGGCTGAGCTGCCTGCTGGCTGGGCCCCGAGTTATTTGGATGGTGTGAGTTGGCCAGTGCTCTGCTGGGAACTATGTTAACAATTTAGCAGAATAGATGAGCTCTTTCCAATTCAGGGAAACATTTCTTGGCGCTGTTTTATTTACTGTTGTAGGCTTGGATCAAGTGTTGGGCAAATCTCAAGCAGGAAGAAGGATTTAAAAATACACTGTGGGTTATGCTGATGTGCTGCAATGTGACCCAGCCCCAGTGTCCCTGCTCCCAGCAGCCCTAGCTGAGCCTTCCCAGTGTGTCCCCAACAAACAGTCTGTCCACCCTTTGGGCATTAAAGGGAGGGTATTAAAGCCAGAACTCAACAAATACCTATAAAAAAAGGAGACTGACTTTTTACACAAGGAAACAGTGATATAACAAGGAGGGATGGATTTAAACTAAAATAGGAGATTTTTAGATGGCATGTTAGGACGAAACTCCTCTCTGTGAGGGTGGGCAGGCCCTAGCACAGGTTGCCCAGGGAAGCTGTGGCTGCCCTCGGATCCCTGGCAGTGTCCAAGGCCAGGTTGGATGGGGCTTGGAGCAGCTGGGATGGTGGAAGTTGTCCCTGCCATGGCAGGGGGTGGGACTGGGTGATCATTAACATCCCTTCCAACTCAAACCATTCTGGGGCTTGATCATTCTAAGGCAGCTCCTGCCCTTCTGAAGCTGAAGTTCACCCTAGCCTAGCAGCTGGAGCACTGATTGCATTTGAAAATTTATATATTTTTTGATTTAAGAATGCGTTTTTGTGTATCTCTTTTCAGCAGTTGAGGAATAACTTTCTGTCAGTTTTTTCTCCAGGAGGAATTAAGCAATCACATAGTCCAGTCCCTCGGGTGCTTTGTAATTGTTTCCAAAAGAACTACTCCCAGAATGACGACCACTTCCCAATTTCTCAATGAGATGGTGTTTGGCTTCACAACCAAAAGGTTTGGCATCTCCTCACAACATAATGAACAAGCAGAAGGGTAGGCAAGTGGCTGTTTCCAAAGGGATTCTTTATGATATGTGCCCTTGATTTTCCACACCATTTCCTGCTGTCAGTTGAACTTCGAAAAATAAATATGATAACCCTCCCCCAGAAAAATACCACTAGCCTTTAATTTCCTGTAGTTAACCCTGTACTCTCTCTACTCGTGGGGGGGAACTTGTGGAGCCAGAGAAGAAACCCTCAGTGCCAAAAATCCCCCTTTTTCCTAACAAATAATTCCTGTTCTCCCTCCAAACACATGAGGAGGCTGAACAAAAAATTGACAATTTTCTTTCAGCGGGGCTGGAGATTTTCACTGCTGTTTGTGTCCTATGTTCAGCCATGTTTCTGTTACATTTGTGACTGGACAAAGGGTTCAAACATAAATATCCTTTATCTCTCTTATTTGGGTGGATGTTGCCCAGCCCTGAGAGTAAAAGCCAGCTGGCAGCCTGGTGGATTTCAGTTCTTGTACAAAATCCCCCACTGGGGCTTCCAGTAGCACTGCAGAAGTTGTGTTAAACTGGATTTGGAACCAGGGGAGGAGGTATCAAGGTGGTCAGAGGGATGAAGCAGCTCTCTGTGAGGAGAGGCTGAGAATTGGTGGTGTTCAGTCTGGAGAAGAGAACCCTTGAGGTGACCTAATTGTGTGTTTTCAGTACCTGAGGGAACCACAAGAAGGACAGAGAGAGACTGTGGACAAGGGCCTGGAGTGACAGGACAAGGGCAGAGGCAGAGGGCAGGGTTAGATGGGATACTGGGGAGAAATTATTCCCTGTGAGGGTGGGCAGGCCCTGGCACAGGGTGCCCAAAGCAGCTGTGGCTGCCCCTGGATCCCTGGAAGTGTCCAAGGCCAGGCTGGACAGGGCTTGGAGCAACCTGGGCTAGTGGAAAGTGCGGAAGGTGTCTCTGCCATGGCAGGGGGTGGGACTGGGTGATCATAAACACCCCTTCCATCCCAAAACAGTCTGAGATTCCATGATTCCAGGATATTTTGATGCCTGGTGGGTACCAAGTGATGTGACAGCCTGGCTGTAACATCCCAGAGAGGAGAAGAATGAAACTCTGCCTTCATTTCCAGCCTTTGCTGGGAGAAGTACCTGGGTTGGGTTTCTGTGGATGGGACCAGTCAGATCTGCAGCCCCAGCCCAGCCTCCCTGCTGCAATATTTATTTCCTGGGTGAGTGTATTCAGAAAGGAGAACTGTCATTTAGCTTTAACCTGCTGCTGGCCTCACATTTCAGAGAGGAATTACGAGGTTTTAAGAGAAGTTGGCACCAAGACCAGACCCAAGGAGGATGGTGACACGTTTTACTCTGGGATGGAACAAATCCTTCCTCCCTCCCTAAAGCTGTTGATCGGCTGTTTCCCCTTGACACCCCACAGCCATGTGGCCTTCACAGCTTGCTCCAGCACAAATAACTAACCTGCTGGAAATGAGTATTTTTGTTGCCTTGGAAAGCCAAACTTGGCTCTATGTGGCACCAGTGATGCAGCAGCTGTGAGAGAGGAAACCACTAACAACGCCCCCCCACCTGCTCCTGCTGGTGTTCAACAATGGCTTAGTAAACAATATAAACCAGTTGTTAATAACAAAACCTCAGGAACTGTGCAATGGGATGTTCCTTATTTGCAAACCCCTGGTTTGTTTTAATGAGAAGTAACACTATTTCCTACTCATCCCTTTTTTTTTTCTCCCTTCTAATAATTACTCTAATCCCCTGTTGTCCTGCAGCCAGCTCTGGCTGCCCTCCCTCTGTGTGAGGTGTTGGAGGGACAAAAACTGTGCAGGGCCAAGCACTGGGAGTCACAGTCTGTCCCTGGAGCGACCACGATCAGGAAAGAAATCCCAGCCTGGTGCTAGTTCTGTGCAAAGAGTTTTCCAGTGCAATGATGCCCTGAGAAAGAAAGGCTGCTCAGTGCTGCCCAGGCAGCTCAGGAGTCCCAGGTGGGCAGGAACAGAGTCCAGTATGGTGCTGCTGGCAGGGATGTGTCAATCCCAGTCCTGCTCCCCTTCTCCCACGCTGGACTTCAGGAGTCCCTTCTGTGCTTCTTCTGTTCATGGTACTCTATTATCTTCTGCTGGAAATATGCTGTGGAGGAAAAAAGGTCATGGGTGAGGTGCTGGTGTTTGGAATGGGGGATACAGGGCTGCCCAGCCTGAATCCTGGGAAGTGTTTGTGTCCCAAACCGTCCTGGGTTATGGACACCTGCACCCAAAGAGGACACAGGGGAAATATGGAAATGAAGTGTCCAAGGCAGGTTGGATGGGGCTTGGAGCAACCTGGGATTGTGGAAGGTGTCCCTGCCCCATAGCAGGAGGTGGAAGGAGATGCTCTTTAAAGGTCCCTCCAACCCAATTTTTTGGAATTTTGGGATTCTATAAGTCTATGAAATGGGGGTGGTTACATTTCTCTCACCCAAAATAGGCTTTATTATGCTGGCTTAGCCAGAGGTTTTAACCCATGTGCTCACTCCTGTTCAGTTTTGTGTTTCCCACCAGCAAGGAAGGGGGAAAGCAGTAGACCCAGCAAAACGCAAGAATGGTGATGTAGACTGGGAATACAATAAAAAAACAGGGATTGTGTCATCCCTCTCTTTCTCCCCACATTTGCCCTATAAGGTCTCACATAAAAGGGCAGAGAAGCAGCACCTGAGGCAGTGCCAGCAGGAGTGGCCCAGGTGGGGTGGCAGATCCCAGCCCAGGATGTCTCCATCCAGAAATACAGTTTTTGGGTGGTTTTCTCCACCTCCACTGCCCATTTGTCTGTGTCCCAGGCTGGGAGAAGGCTCAGCCCTGCAAATCCCCAGGAAGAGGAAAGGACCAGCTCTGCTGCCAGGGAGTTAGGGGCTGAGCTGAGTCAGGCTCTAGCAGTTGCTGCTGTGCCCAAGCCAAATGTTTGTGCTGCTGCCGCTTGTTTGCCTCTACACAGAGCTCCCAGTGAGCCAGCCCCAGCTCCAGGCGAGTGACAAGATCTAAAATGAATCACAGAGTCCAGAATCCCATGCTGGTTTGAGTTGGAACAGACCTTAAAGCTGATCCAGTTCCAAACTCTGCCCTGGGCAGAGACACCTTCCACTAGATCAGTTTGCTCCAAGCCCCATCCAAAGTGGGCTTAGACACTTCCAGGGATGGGGAGTCACAAATGAGGATTTTTTTTTTGACAGGTATGGAGAAATGAGGCCATTGAGAGCAAACAGGATCTGCTCAGTGCCCTGAGCACCCTCAGCTCGGGCTGCATCCCATCCCTCACAGGAACGAGGCATCTCTGCCCCTAAACCAACCAGCTCAGGGTTCCACAGAGCCCACCCGACAGGGGAGGGGACAAGAAATGGGACCATTACCTTCCTGTGGGATCCTGCTCTTCTCCGCCTCCTCAATAAATAGGGAAAACATGTTTGTCTTCACAAACTTTTTCACGAGTCGGCGGCAGCTCTTGGAGGCGATGGCCTTGCAGAAGGCTCGCTCCTGGAAGCTGCCGGAGCCGCTCCTGCCCCACTTGATGTGGGAGCCGTAGTGCCCCACCAGCCGCACGAAGAAGTGCACGAAGGCTTCTGACACCAGGGCGTTCACCTGCTCCGAGGCTGGAAGGGGACATGGAGCACGAGAGGTGGGCATGAGACCTCTGAACACAGATAGGATGGGCTTATTTTAACCTGGTCTGTGTGTGCACCCCAAGGAGTTACTTGCTCAGAGCCTTCCTCTGCCACTAATCAAGGATCAGACTAATTTTGCTGAGGGAACCCTGGCTTTCCAGGGTGTTGCTTTCTGGTGGCAGCATCTTAATGTTCTAAATATTAGTAAAAATCCATTTTTCCATCAGAATTATCTGTTCCTGCTCTCATGTTTCAAAGGACAGAGGAAAACCCAGGGGATTACCCCTGCAAACAGGGAGAAACATCCCAGACCAGGTGACTTTAGGAAAATCCCTTGGCTGAAGTCTCTAGCTGTGCAGAGGGCAGATCAGGGCTCTTTTACCATAACAGACATCCTTACTGTGCACGTTGTTGTTGTTGTTGTGCCTGTTCAGAGATATCAGCATCTCATTCTGCAGCTTTCCAGGCAGTATCTCCTCCTCATCCCCCACCTGGAAGGCAACGGGGCTGTGAAGCACTGGACAGAATCCAGCTCAGGGGGCCATGGCTTGGTGCAGCCCATCAGTGGGGCTTTCAAAGCTCATTAATTAATCATCATCACAATGTCCTGCAGAGATGTGAGTGTGGGATATCCAGTGCATGGACCTGCTCAAAAGCCAGGAGCAGTGGCTGTAGACATCCCCACATGGGATGTTCCCCCTAGGAGGGTGCCACTGAGGATGGCTCTGCCACCAAAATCATAGAACCACAAAATCCCAGATGGGTTTGGGTTAGAAGAAACCTTAAAGCTCATCCCATTCCACACCCTGCCATGGGCAGGGACATTTTCCACTAGACTACACTGCTCCAAGCTCTATCCAGCTTAGCCTTGGACACTTTCAGGGATCCAGGGCCAGCCACAGCTTCTGTGGGCAATCTGGGCGAGGGCTTCACCACCCTCACAGGGAAGAATTCCTCCACAAAATCCCATCTAACCCTGCCCTCTGGCAGTTTGAAGCCATTTAAAAATGTGGAAGCTGCCAGGTAGCTGACACCAAAGGAGAAAAGGCCCTTCCTGGGGTTATCCAGGCCACCCCCAACCCCACATCCACACAGAGAGGACCTACCGCCCGGATGATCTTCCCTTCACAGAGATCAACTATCAGAGCCTGAAAGAGAGCAGGGAGTGAGCAGGTTTAGCCCTGCCAAGGCACCTGGGCTTCCTCCCACCCATTTTGGGATGGGACTGGTGTGTCACCAGCCCATGAGGGTAGCAGGAGAGGGATCAGCCCCTCTCTGCAGGAGAGACCTGGGCAGGGGGACCAGGGCATTTCCCACAAGGACAATTTTTGCTGCAGGTTTGGTGGCTTGTCCCAACACAGCTTTCCTCTGCTTTGAGACTGAGATGACCCCAACAGCAGCTCCTGGAGCACAGGGGCAGGGCAGCTCCCAGGGGAATGTGGAGGTAACACCCCAGGTGCCAACAGGAGGGGACATGGAGGACACCCTAATTCCCAGCCTCCTTGGGTGGGAAAAGGGCACAATCCGAGCCTCTGGCCCCAGGGCCAAGCCAAACCTGGGGACACAGATTCACTGATGGCTCCATCCAGCTGCCCTCCCCTCCGGATGAAATACCTCCTCCATTGGCTGCTCCAGGACCCGCTCCAGGTGCCGCATCTGGATGCCAACCATGAAGGGTGTGGGGCAGCACACAGTGTCCAGCAGGCACTCGGGGACCACAGGGATGTAGGTGTGAGCCCAGGTGAAGGGGTACAGGAGAGCAGCCACGGCGTGGATGCACTGAGACAGGACACTGTGGGACAGGCAGCCAGCGGTGATATCACAGCGGGGAGGAGGGAACACCCCACCTCAAGCTCTGCTGTGTCCTGTGCCACTTCAAGGGCATTTTTTACAGGCGTTTTTATAATAAAGAGATCAGGACTCACCTCAGCTCCTCAGCCAGGAAAATGAGCCGTCGCTCCAACATGGCAGAGGCGAAGATGTGCAGGATGAGGTGAGGGCTCAGTCGCTGGAGCAGAGCCTGGAACTCCACGTGCTCCAGGTGGGCATCCACAGGCCGTGTGAGCTCGATGAGCTGCCAAGAAAGAGCCACAGAACCCCAGCTTAGGAGGGGCAACACTCCCCCTGTCCTGCCCTGGCTTCCTGAGAAGGTGATTTGGAAGCAATTAATGACCCAGTGTTTGCAGCATCTGTACTGTGTCCACATACAAGGGACAAACCCCATTTCATCCTGCCCGGAGATTCACCCTGTGCAGTGCTGAGAGCTCAGGGAAGCCATCAGTGATGTGCACTGTGGGGCTCTTTATTTGGGCACTGGATTTTTAACCCAAATGCCTCTTTTCTCCAGTGCTCCCAAGTCCCTGGCAGGGGGTGGCAGGGACATGTCCCATCTCAGTGTCTGAGAGGTCAGCTGTGAGCTGCCAGGAAAGGGAGGAGTGGGGAGGGCATGACTCCTACAAATGCCAGAAAACCTTCCTGTCATGTCTCTCTGGCAGGGTCAGCCTGGCAATTCCTGGCTAAGATGCCCCAAAAGTGAGGGATCTAACAGACAGGAGGGCTGGCTACTCAGCTGCATTTGCCCATAAGTCTCCCAATTCCATCAATCCCCATGGCAAGTACTGAAGGGTTAACAGGACCAGGCAGTTCATGACACAGTCCTGGCCCTTCCCCCCATCCTTGAGGAAGAAAATCCCCTTCTCCACATGCTTTTCCACCAAAGCAGCATTTTCCCAGCCAGCAGCATCAGGCTTGGCTGGGCTCCATAGCCCCTTTCCAGCACAAATCCTGCCCCATCTCCACCTCAGCCCATTCAGTACCCAGGATTTATTTCCCCTCCTTTCCTGGTCTCAGTGATCTCCTGGCTCCAGACCCTGCCCAGAGCCCCAGAGTGCAGCTCTTTCGAAGAACATCCTCATTCCTCCTCCCTCTGGCAGCCCAGGCTGTGCTTCCAACCATGGCCCTGGGACAGAGCATTGAGCAACCTGCAAAGTCTTGCACAAGCTCCCTGGATTAAGAAATTGCTTAGATCACCAGCTGCTAAATTGCTCTAGAGAGCAGGGATCCTGCTTTCAGGCCCTCCCTGGCACATCCATGGGATGCTCAGCATTGAGGATATTTTTCCCAGTGCCAGAGTGGATCTTACCTATTTTTCCAGCTTGGCTTTACCACAAGTGAAAGAAAAAGCAAATTAAAAAGCTATGCCCGTGCAAGTCTGGGCTGCGTGTGGGCGCAATGAGATCATCTCATCCATGCCTAGATCAGATCTTTTCTCTACATGAAAAGACTGGGCTTGTCACACACCTGCACCTGCCTGGGGGGCTAAACCAGGCAGGAATAAGACTGGGAGTTGAGTACAGTGGTATGGAGAAGAGTATAATCATGAAATCATCAGGGTTGGAAAAGCCCTCTAAGATCATGAACTCCATGTTCACCACAAACCCCCGTCCCCAAGTGCCACATTCATGTGTGTTTTGAACACTTCTAGGGATGGTGATTCCACCACTGTGCTGGACAGGCACTGCCAGTGCCTGACCACCACTTTTGGGAAGAAATTTGCAGCCCATGACAGCCCTTGCACCACTGTGCTCCCCAGCCTGCCAGAGGAGCAGACACTGGCTCAGGAGCAGTTCCCAGCCCCTGGCACAACATCCTACTTCCAGCCCCTGGCACAGCATCCTGCTCTGGCATCAGGGCAAGGCAAGTCCCAACACAGTATGGAGAGGTTTTTGTGCAGCCAGTTCCAGCTTCAGGCTGGAGGAGCTGCAGAGGTTTCAAAAATGGAGCAGCATCCCCTGGCGATGGGCTCCATCCTCATCCTCACTGCTCTCCTCCTGGATCAGGAGAGAGATAACACCCATATTCCCAAGCAATGAGGCCCCTGGCAGCCTGACCCACCCTGCCCTGCTATGGTCAGCATCCCTGGGTGCTGCAGGGGTGGAGGATGCTCCCAGATGTAGACCAGGAGGTGCCCCCGGGTCCTCCACCAACCTCTGTGCCCGACTCAGGGATGAAGCTTTTGATGGTGACAGTTTTCCCTGGAGCTGGGAAGGGTGATTCCCGAAGGCCCTGCATGAAGGGGTAGATCACTGCCATGGAGATCTGGCGCCTCTTCTCCACCTCGTCCAGGATCTGGGTGAGAAAGATAAGAGTTGGGAATCCCCAGCAGATGAAGGAGCCGTTGCCAGGGCCACCACTGGGCCAGAGCCACCATGTCCCTACCTTGGAGAAGAGCCCAAAGCAGCCCAGGCAGCTGATGATGCAGAAAACCTCAGGGAGTCGGACACCACGCCCAGACGGCTGGAAGAGTGTGGGAAAAGGATTTGAGCATCTCCCAGCCCCCTGCACCAGCCCCACACTCTCCATAGGGATCCTCACTTACTCCCCTCAAATTCCCAGTCACTCACTGGGAGATTTTCAAAGCTAGAGCCAAGGCCAATGATGCAGCTGATGTTGGAAAAGTAGAGAGTGCCTAGAGAAGGTGATTTGGGCACCTAAGCTGTTAATTATTTTGGTGCAAAGTCCTTTGGCATATTTGCAAACTCTCCTCTCACCCAGGCACACATTCTCCAAGACACCCTGCCCCACCATCCTTGGGGTTAATCCTGCCTCCAGCTACAACAGGGGCCATCGGGATGAGTTCTGGCTTTTTTTTTCCCCTTTCCAACTGGACTATCCTGGGTCTGTTTGCTCTTTTCAGCCCTCCAGACATCCAGTTCCAGCAGCCTGAGTCCATCCCTGGATGACAAAATGGGAAGGTTCACCAGGGTGAAGGGGTGGTGGATCCAGCTGTTGCCCAGGCTGTGGCACAGGGATATCCTCCTGGATTTATGTCCCTGTTTAAAGCAGCAGCCAGGGAAGACCATTGCATCTCAGATCCCCTGAGCTGGTCAAACCCATGAGCTGAGAAACAGCCACTGCTCAGATGCAGTTTTTGGAGAATGGGGCTGAGGGCTCATAGCTCCTTGGTACCTGGGTGGCTGCACTGACATTCCCATCCTGATCCCAAGTGGAATTTGCCGCCATCCTGACTACTGCAGACATGGGAAAGGAGCCAGGAAAGCTGTGGAAGCCAGTGGGGAATCACAGAACTGTTAAGTTTGGAAAAGCCCTCCAAGATCTCCGAGTCCAAAAGTAGCCCAGCACCACCACATTCACCCCTAAACCGTATCCCCAAGTGCCACATCCACAGACTTTGTGAACACTCATTGTTTCCTCGTTTCCTCCATCCAGCATCTGAGTTATGCCTCAGCAGAGAGCTTTAAAAACCCCCTTTGGGTACCCTCTTGCTGCTCGTCCTCATTGTGGCTTTCTGAGGCACGCCCCCAAGAGCTGAGCTCTGGGCCTGGCAGGAGGTGACGTGTCCCACCGTGGGGAGGGGGTGACACCCCCGATGGCTCTGGGGTGGGGAGGGCTCACCAGCAGCCGCCTGCAGTAGCCAATCTTCCTGCTGCCATCCACATTTGTCAGGACAAAAGAAAAGGTTTCGCTGCAAGGAGAGAAAACGTGGGGTTGGGATGAGCTGGGATGGACTGGGCTGGGCTGGGCTGGTCCTTCCAGCCCTCAGGAGTCCAACAGGAGCGGGGACCCCAGCCCTGCAGTGGGGCAGATACCTGGTGAACTCAGTGATAGGTGCCCAGTTGTTGCCGTCAGGGAAGCAGAAGAGGGGGATGGCTTGAAGGAGACGTTCCTCCTCCTCCTTCTGGCCCTTCAGCAAGTTCTCACGCTGGATGGAAGTGATGCCAAGAGTCAGGGAGATGGAGGGTCCCCATCATCACCAGGAATGGGGTGGGATTCAGTGGAATGAAGCCTGTCCCAAAGCAACCCCTGGCTCTGCATGATGCAGAAGGAGCCTGCACATGTCTGGACAAGCACCTCCCAAAAATCCAAATTTTGACTTTCACCCCATGAACAGTGAAGCAAAGCAGAGGGACCCTCTGCAAACTGTGATCTCTTCCTGTGCCACCTCCCTGAGATGTGATTTCCCCACTGTGGTCTCCCTTTTTGGGTCAGGAGGCCAGGGAGAGCCCCTGGAGTTTCCTCCTGGGGTTTCCTCCTGGGGTTTGTGGCCCTGGGCTGGGATCATGGGGAGGGACAGATGGTCCCAGCAACCCCAACCCAGGGCAGGCAAAGCCCTGGGGTCTGGGACTGTGACTCAAGAGCATGGGGCACCTTTCTCCCTCCGTAGCTTTGATGATGGGGAAGGAACAACATCCCTTTCTCCTCTAAATGTGGAAAACTAATCTTATCAGAAACACAGGACTAAATACCTTTGGGAATTGGTAGGTTATCTTGGGTTCATAATGTCCATCTGGCATCTTCTTCAGTGACACCACCACCAGGTATTCAAAGAAGAACTGTCCAGCAGAGTAGAAGACAGAGCTCCGCTCTCCCTGCTTCCCCTGTGGTACCCGTGGGGGGGTGTTTTCTGCAGCAGAGGCCCCATCTTTTCCTTCTGAAGCCAAAAAGATCCCAAAAAAATCTGATCAGAGTGCAATGAAAGGACTGAGGGCAAGGGAGGAGTTGCAGAGTTACATCTGAACTGGCTGAAGGGAACCAGGTCCTGGTGCCCTGACACCCCCAGCCTTCCTTTGCCCCAGCCCAGCAAGGGCAGAAGGATACCCCAAGCAAAGTGGACACATGGAATGTGGAGAGCAGATGGGCTCTGCATTAAACATCTGCAGAGAGGTGTGTGAATGTGTTTATAGCAGTTAATTGTATTCTCTTAGGAGAAGTAAACAGCAACAAACCAGCCCAGATCTTGTTTGAGCACCTCCTAAAGCTCCAGTCAGATGAATCCCAACCTCTCCCTGCCAGGTGTCCTGGGAACTGCTGATTGCAAATGAGCTACTAGAGGGTTTTCCCTAAACCAAAGCAAAGCAGTTCCTGGAGATTACACCCCAGTTCTTGTTGGGCTGGTTGGGGAGGGCAGCTGGTAAGCATCAGCAGTCACACCCTAAACAACCAGGAACAGGAGGGAAAAGAGCCCCATCCAGCATCTCCAAGGGCCCTGGGATGACCACAGTGGGACAGTGAGACCCAAGGGCTGGAAAGGAGTTAAATGCTGGACAGAGACTGCAGCCAGGCCATGCCTCAGCTCTTCCCTTTCCCAGAGGCCATTTCTGCATCCCTTTATACCTTGTTCTTGATTCAGAAACTGTCCCATCTCTGATTATGGTGGGGAGCTGGGGCAGAAAAGTAGAGCTGCTCTTTTAGGAATAGCAAGGAAAACAAATATGTGGCTGGATGAGACTACTGGCTCTTGCAGTTTGTCCCCAGACCCCAGAGTTTGTCCCTGGGCTCTTCTAGTTGTGGCTGGTTGGGGCAAGGCATGGCTGTGATCAGCTATTCCCATTATCCTTCTCCATGTATGGCATCCTCCTCCAGAAGCAGGACACCCTGCCCACATGTCCCTCCAGCTCCAGAGCTACCTCCTTTAGTCTGGGAACACCTCTCCAGCCTTTATTCCAGGTCACTGGGAGCTGAAGGGAACAGAAGGCTCATAGGAGGAGGTGACACTCATGGTCCCATCACAGAATGTTCCTTCCCAGGGACCAGAAATTCCTTTGCCAGCTTGGAGTGGGGGGATGCTCAAAGCCACCCCTTTGTGCACCCTGGGGCTGCCCCACCTCCACATACAAAGTCCTTCCTCTTTGGCAAGGCAAAATTCATCCCAAAGAGGACCCTTTGTGGCAGGTGAAGGATGAGACCTGGCTGAGGATACCTCTGGCTTATCCTCATTGGGGATCATCCTGGACCTGCCCAGTGAGGTGCTCCAGGCCAGGAAAAAGGTGACAAGATGTGCATTGCTTCTCCTGCTCTTCCTTGGGATGCTCCAGCACCAGCTTTGGTCTGCTCCCACCTCTGACCCAGGCAGGGGGTTGTTGTTGGGGGGACCCCAGGGAAGAAGGCTGTGTCACGGGAGGGCTGCTGGTGTCCCCCATCCACGCTGGGCGCTGGCATTGCCTGTTTTCCCATCACCAGGGCAAGATGAAAGTGCAGTCAAATCCTGCCTATCCAGTCCCATTATGCATTTCAGAGAACAGATCTGCTCTTCAGCAAGGACTGCATTTGCATTTTGTCCATGGGGTTCACAAGCAAACAAGCAAAACCTGCTGCTCTGGAGAGCCTGGCCTTGCCAGGCTACAGCTCTGCCTCTCACACGTGGAAGTGTGGATCCCTCAGTAGTGCCAGTCTGGCTGCAAAGCCCTCACTGGCAGAGCCTAAATCCCTCCAAGACCACAACTCCCATCCCAGGGCTGGAAGATGAGCTCCAGGGATGTATGGAGTGAACTGTCAGGCAGGCTGAATGTGGCGCCAGAGATCCCTGCGCTGCCCCAAACCAGCAGGGCTCACAGTGCCTCGTCTCCTGGGAGAGAGCCAATGACTCTCCATAGCCCGTGTCAGGAACACTCGGGGAGCACCCCCAGCCCCCCCGCAGTGGGTGGGATCATCCCCTGCGAGGCAGGGAAGGAGGCGGGTGGCCAGGGGCATCTCGCAACTCCCGGATGGAAAGTGGCTACGGGTGACGTGGATCTTCACCCTTCCATCCACCGGGCACGGAGAGGGCAAAGGCTGCCGCGGGCTTTTCTTATCGCCGAGGGCTGTGCTCAGCTCCACTCTGCCTGTGGCACAACCGGTTTCTTTCTTCCTGGAAAACTCCCGACCTCTGCTGTGACAAGGTTTCCCGACCTGGTTTGCGGGGGAGCTCGGCTTCCCGTGCCGCCCACCTGCCCCAGCGGAGAGGAAATGGCTTTGCCTTTATCAAACCTCGGGCAACATGGAGCTCATGCGGAGCCGGAGCCAGCACAAAACAGACGGGGAGGGGAGCGCAGTAAGCCCCCCCAGTCCATCGATTGCTACAACCTGCTTTTTCTGCCTTGACACACGGCAGCCAGAAAACTCTGATGATCCTTTCAGTATCTCGGAAAAGATCACAAATCCCAAAGGACCAATTTCTGCAGCGCCTTCCGAAGGCTCTGCAACACCCACCTGTCCTGAGGGCACCGTCTCCTCGTGGGTCCCCCCATGGATACCCTCACGGGTGTCCCAGATGCCAGGCGCCGGCATGCCCTGCGATGTCCAGCGGGGATGTGGGGGCTCGGCTGGGGTGGGCTCCCTTGGGCAGGGGTGGGCTCCCGGGAGAGGGAGCGTAGCTCCCGGGATGGGCCGAACACCCGAGAAGGGAGCAGGAGATGCGGAGAGCCCCGGGGCAGCCGGCCCGAGCTGGGCTCCGCGGGGTGGGTGCGAACGGGCAGGGCTGCAGGCACCGAGCCGCTCCCCGGGCTGCGCTGCCCGGGAACGGCCCCGCTCCGCCGGCAGCCGTCGGCTCCCGCAGCCGCGGCACCGGGGATGGACCTGTCCGAGCACCGAAACTGACACTGACTCCGACACCGGCACCGGCCCCTCCCGCAGCCCCTCCGCCCCTCACCTCGGCGGCCGGCGCGCCGCAGGCTCCGTCGCAAGAAGTTGCCGATGGAAGCCATGGTGGTCCCGGTGCGGCCCCGGCCCGGCCCGGCGGGGAGGGCTCGGCTTCCGCCCGCCGCGCTTTCGCTTTCCCGGGGGAGGAGGGACGGCACGGGGCGGAGAGGAGGAGGAGCGGGGAACCGGGCAACACCTGGCACCGGCCGGGCACGGGGGACTCGTCCGGGGACAGGGGGCACTGGGGCACGGGGTAGCCCAGGAAACCGGGAGAAACGGGCGTGGGGGGCCCGGGAGCATCGGGAATGAGGGGAGCAGGGAGCCGAGGATGCCATGAGGAACTGGGGATGGGGGATCCGGGAGTACAGGACATGGGGGTAAGGGAGGAACTGGGGATGGGGGATCCAGGAGTACAGGATACGGGGGTAAAGGAAGAACTGGGAATGGGAGTCCTTGGGAGCACTGGGGAGGAGGAGTCGGGAGCACCTGGCATGAGGTCCTGGGAGGAACCTGGATGCGGGGGTCCTGGGAGCCTCGGGAATGGGGGAGGCGGGAAGACCTGGTTGCAGAGGAGCAGGAGCACCGGGCACGGGGGTACAGGGAGCACTGGGATCTGAGTCTGAGCGGGCACGATGGTCGTGGAGGCAGCGGGAATGGGGGAGCTGGGAACACCCCGAGTTATAAGGATGCCAGCAGGAGCCAGACATGGGACATCCAGGAGAATGGGCATGGGGGCACCTGGAGCACCGGACACAGAGGGAGCTGAGCATCCCTTCAAACGGGGCTGGGCATCCCAGTGGGGATCCGGCCTAGGCTGGGGCACAGGGCATGACTGGGCACAGGGTGGGAATCGAGGCATGGACACTTGGAACAAGGTTTCCCCTGCATCACAGGGGACAGAACACTCATTCCCCAGTGCTGCAGCATTGCCCAAACCCTGCTCCAGTCTCCCAGCCTCCGCCAAGCCCTTTTTTCCCCGGGACCCCATCAGTGCCAGGACCGGTGCCCTGCGCAGCCTCTGCGGGGTCACAGACGGCACTGACCCGTCCCCTCCAGGGTACAGATGCTTTGGTGTCTCTCGCTCTGCGGTGTGGTGCATGTTATGAATAAAAAGTTATCTATTTTTTTTAAGGTTGCAGAGTTGAAACAAGTTAGTCCAGTGCTGTTAGCTTCATTGTTAAGAATTCTTCAATTACCTGTTAATGGTTGGTGATTAACCATTGTCACCCTGATGCTTGCCAGGGAGGGACACCTGGATGGACCCTGCAGGTACCAGGAGAATGGGAGTGGCATCAGAGCTAGTATGCAGATGAGAAATGCATTGCACCAATTTTTGCAGTTTTCCAGGAAAACCCCTTAAAAACTTACGAGCCAACATAGAACTAAGTGACCTAAGTGACGTCTAAGGATGGGAACGTAGTCCAGTGACTGCTTGGATCCTTTTTGCTTCTCACCCTAACCTAAAAGATGTTAACTAGTGAGATGCCCCGGGGTGTTGGACCGAAGAGGCGGAATCTGCTACTCTCCCGTGAGGACAGAATCCCCAGCTCTGCCTGCAGACCAGCGGACACAGCTGCATCACCCTCCTCCTCCATGCCACTCCTGGGAGCACCGGCAGCGTGGGCGCGACCCGTCGGCTTCTCCCCACCTGAGCTGATTCTTTTTAATAAAGGCATTTAAAAGGAGAAAGATCTCCTGCCCATTTATTTCAATGCAGAGTCAGCCCATCACCCGCTCCTTGCAGGAAGGAAGAGCAGTGTCCTGCTGCTGTGATCCGGGGGTTTCCCTGTCTTGGGCATGCCGGGACACTGTGGAGCTGCTCGGCCTTGCCGGGTGGTTTCACTGCTCTGCACACACCAACAGGGAAAGTCCCTTAAAAACCAGTAACAGCTTTGAAAGAAAAATCCCCCTTTTCCATTCTCAGCCTGTCCACCAGTATTTCCTCTGGTGTTTTGGGGTAGTGCTTATGCAGTAACTAAGATCCATTCCAAACCAAACAATTTTCTGATCAGAAAACCGAAGTAAGGAATATCTTCTATGATCCAAATTAAACATACAGAGGGACCTGGGCACAGCTATCAGTTATCGGATTCCAGGTGTGATGAGCTGTGCACAGTTCTCAGCCCCAGTGCCAGCGTGAGGCTGTTTGCAGCTGTAGAGCAGATTCCCTACACTAAATGTTCTCTTCTCTTTTATTTTGCAACATCTCCCATTCCTCTCCCTTTCCCGAGTGTGGGCTGGAGCTTGAGGAGGGGTTTGCAGCCGCCAGGAATGGCCTTTGCGAGCTTGCAGAGGTGGTGGATGCTTCCAAATTTCATCCCCACCGGGACACGTGCCTCTGATTCAACCAGGATGCTGCCTCCTCATCGGGCGTATCAGGGAATTGCTGGTCCAGGAGTAATTTTCTGTCTAATTTTGAGTGGGTGGGAAAGCATTTGTGCTTCTCGGAGGAGAGGACAGTGTGTTTGTTTGTGCAGAGGGGTTGTTCCCAGGACAAATTTCCTCTTGGCACAAAGGGAAAAGAAAAAGTTAGGGGGTTTCCCCTCGATTTTGGAGGAATACGCCTGCTTCCTGGAAACTGGCGCCACCTTAGGAAAACAGCTGCTGCTTTCAGCCAGAAGAAAACCCCCGATTTTTTTTTTTTTATTTTATACCCATAAACAGATTTTTTTCCCTGCTTTCTCCCTTTAAGGCAAGTCTCTGACTACGATCCCGCCTCGATAACGCCGTGATTCCGCCCAGGCGGCTTCTGTGCAGGAGCAAGAGCCGTGTTCCAGCCGCAGAACCTCCCGCTCCCGAGGAAACACTGTCCCTTTGTGCCATTGCGCAATCCAGCAAACCTTGCGTTGCTGAGGGAGGTTGAACAGTGAATATTCCCACTGAAAGCTCCTTTCTGCGGGAATCCGGCCGCCCATAGGGACAACAAACGGGCGCATTGTGGGGTCCGGGGCGCCGCTGGCCACCGCGCTTCCCCCGCTCGCCGTCGCGCTGCTCTGTGGCCGCTGCCAAAGTCATTTCGCTTCCCTGACCAACCCCGGGGAGTTTTGTGTTTGGCTGCTTTTCCTTCCTTGAAGTCCCGGTGCTGCTGAAAACACGCTGGAATTCGGCTTTCCGCAGGCACGGTGTGCTGGGACTGCAAATATCCCGCGGGAGCGGGAGGGGAGCGCTGGCAGAGTGCCCCGCACCGCCCTGGGACCCCGCTTGCACCGCAGCTTCCTCCTCCTCCTCTGGGCTTGCAGCCCCGCCTGAGCCCGGTGCATCTTCCCTCCTTACCCATCCCCTCGCTGGGTATCGGAGGAGCTCCGGTGCCCCGGGAGCTGTTTCCATTTTGCACCCAGGATGGGATCGGGGCTTAGAAACGGAGGGCGGAGGGCAGCCGCAGCATCCCTGGCAGGGAGGCCACCGAGGGCAGCCCGAGGATGGTGGGAACCCAACGCCCTCTTTTCCAGCCTTCCCCATGTCAGGGAGTTTCTTCCACTGGATGGCGGCGTTAGAGCAAAGAAATCTCTCTGGGAGAGGGGACCTTCACTGGAGAGACTTTTCCCTTGGTTTTCTGGCTCCCAGGATGTTTGTGCTCAGGCTGAGGATGTGTGGGTTCAGCACACTCTTGTTTGCATTGTTTCTGCCACTGATGCTTAGCTCTCTGCCCTGTTCTGTGCTCCATGGTGCCTTCTAACACCTCAAAACAGGGAGCCATGGAACATCCTCTGTCAGCTCCTCTTCCCTGTGGGTGCAGAGGGATCTGCTGGGGGCTCAGCTGGGACACTTTGAGCCATGACCAGGAGCAAAGCAGACCCAGACTGGGCAAGGAAAAGAGATGTCAGCCCTCATGGTACACCAAAATCACAATTTCTTAGTAAGGCACATCTCTTATCCACCCAAAGCCCTCCATGTTCCAATTGCTGGGGTGCAGAGATCCCAATGTCAAAGTCACACACCCCAAAATGGCCCTTTTTTGCATGGAAAAATATTTGGGCCAAATTTTTCCATGGTAGTTGCAGTGGAGGTTCCAAAGCTCCCAGGCACTGGAAAACAAAGACAATCTGGCCACTTTTCCTTGCACCTCACGGTTTTAACCCCAAATATTTCAATCCACCTTTGGGATTTCATGGACATGGTGATGGGCAGATGGGCTTGCACAGTGCTGGGTGGGCAGGGCAGGTTTGTGCTGGGCTGCAGCTCCTCTGCAAATACAGTGCAGGACAAGTGCTCAAAGGCTGTTTTCTGGCCAGGGGACATCTCAGCTTACAGCCTTCCAGCTGGGCTGGCATTGCTGTTGGCACACGGGCAACCACAGATCACAGAATCACAGGAACCCCTGAGTAGGGAGGCACTCTCAGGGACCATCCAGTCCAGCCCCAGCCCTGCACAGACACCCCAACAATCCCACCTAGTGCCTGAGGGTGTTGGCCAAACACTCCTGGAGCCCTGGCAGCCTCGGGGCTGTGCCCATTCTCTGGGGAGCCTGGGCAGTGCCAGCACCCTCTGGGGGAAGAACCTTTCCTGAAATCCAGCCTGACCCTTCCCTGACACAGCTCTGCGCTGCTTTTGCTGAATTTTCCCTGCACTCTGAGGACAGTTCCATACAGCATCATAGGTGGTAGCTGTCCCACAATGCCAATAAGCAGGAGCATTATTTTTAATATCAGCCTGTGTTCCTGTTGCACTTGACCTTGGCAGCTTTTTATTCTGTAATATTTCCACAAGGAATGGGAGCTCAGCTACACTGACAATGTCCTTCTGACAAGCAACTTTTTCTGCTCTCCCTGATACAAACAGGAATGACCTGTGGCCAACACAAATCTTTTTGAGAACTCAGTGACAGGAGGTCTAAGCCTGAAATAAATCAGGGTGTTCACTCAAACAGCATGGATGGAAGAATAGCAGCAATCAGGGTTCCAGTCCTACATCCCTCCAGAACTTTGATGGAATACTGCTCTGGATTGAAGTGGTTCCCTCTGTGGCGTTCTCAACACAGACAGCTGCATCCAAACTACAAAATGGCCTGGAAAGGGTCGAGCCACAGAACTCTCAGGTGTAGCCTGGGATTTCCCTAGGACCTCCTGTGATGACCCAGTGATTTATCCTGGGTTAAAATGCCATCTCCAGGATATTTGGTCCTTGGGAAGGTGTTTCAGGGGTCAATCTCCTGCAGGATGCAGAGCCTAAGGTGGTTTTTCTATTGGAATGTGCCTGGTTAGGGCTCCCAGGTACTTGATGCCCCTTTTCTTGATCACTTCCAAGGACTTCTCCCTTCTTTTTGTCTCACAGGCTTCATGAGCCCTCAGCTGAGCTTGGACAATTTGTGGCATGTCTGGAAGCACCAGGGTCCCACCTCCTGGGTGGCTTTTAAATCCTGGGCATTCTTACCCTGAAGCACTGTGGAAAGCTCAGTGCTGGGGTGCTGGGGGCTCTGGGGACACTGGGGAGGCAGGAGGAGGGTAATGGTGCTGCAGGTCACAGTGACTTGTCCCAGGGAACACAGGATGATGCTGGAAAGGGTCGGGGCAACTGGTGGGAGCTGGGTTTGTTTGATAAAATAAGGGAGGAAATTGGGGATTTTCCAAGGTAGTCTGGAAAGGAAAAGGCAAAGAAATCAGAGGGTCAGTCCTGCTCCTTGGGAGCAAAGGGTGAGAATTCACAGGAGTGGGTTGCAGAACCCCACATCCACTGCTGACTCTGGACTTTATCCCATCTTCTTCAAAAAGCAAGGATTTGCAGCTTGGTGCAATCCCTGGGTGCTGGAGGGTGTGAGGTGAGGAAGACCCCCCAGTTACACTGGCAGGGCTCCAACCCACGACCCTAAAGTGAGCTTTAAGATTTGCTAATCTCAAAATATTGTTGGCACTCAGAGCAGTGATTTACTGCGTGTTTTGCCACAGCAAGTATTTTCCAAAAGGCCATGCTAAGTTTACACTGGAGCTGCTGGGATCAGATAACTGGTCCTGGCAGCTCCCTCCTTGTCCCTCCCGTCCCTCCTGGTTGCCATGATGGGGTGCAAAAGGACAGCACAACTTCTCCTGCACCCCACAAGAAGAGCTAACCACAGTCACAAGCAGCATTGAAAAAGGGACCAGCAAAGGTGTTTTATTTTGTGCAGGTGGTGGGATGGGGCTGGATCATGGCCTGGCTTGCAGGAAGATGTGAACTTTTGGAGAGTCCTGATGCTTGACTTTGAAGTCTCAGTGCCAGGGACAGAAAAGAGCCAACCCTGGTGCCATGTCCACCTCCCCAGGGCTTTGCAGGTTGTGAACATAAATCAGCTTCTCACCTTCAGTGCCAGCAGGGGCGGGTGAGAGCCCTGCACGTCGTTTGGCATTCCTGCAACGTTAGAGCACCCCAAGAGATCCCCAGGGCTTTACAGGTGCTGGGCAGGAATGATGCCTCCAGCCACCACTGCCCAGTGAGATCCCGGGGCATTTCCAGCCCTTGGAAAGGATGGGCTCCCTTGGCAGTTCGTCTGTGTCACAGAGCAAGGCTGTGTCCTTGCGTCCAGCTCACTGTGCCACGGAATCCCAGACTGGTTTGCATTGGAAGGGACCTCAAAGCTCATCCCATTCCCACCCCCTGCCATGGGCAGGGACACCTTCCACTAGCCCAGGTTGTTCCAATCCCCGTCCAGCCTGGCCTTGGGCACTTCCAGGGATGGAGCAGCCAGAGCTTCTTTGGACAGCCTGGGCAAGGGCGTCCCCACCCTCACAGGTGGAATCCCTGTTCCTTCTCAATATCCCATCCATCCCAGCCCTCTGTCAGTGGGAAGCCATTCCCCTTGTCCTGTCGCTCCAGACCCTTGTCCCAAGTCCCTCTCCAGTTCTCCTGGAGCCCCTTAGGCTTCTTTTCTCCAGGCTGAACTCCTCCAGCTCTCCCAGCCTGGCTCCAGAGCAGAGGGGCTCCAGCCCTCAGAGCAGCTCTGTGGTCTCCTTTGGGCTCACCCCAGCAGCTCCACATCCTTCCTGAGCTGGAACCCCAGGGCTGGGGCAGCTCTGCAGGTGGGGTCTCAGCTGAGTGGGACAGAGGGGCAGAATTCCCCTTCCCCTGCTACCCACCCTGGGGGATCAGCCCAGTTGGCCTGGGAGGTTTCTGAGACCCAGCACACATGGCTGGGGCTCATTGAGCACCAACACCCCAAGCCCTTCTCCCAGGGCTGCTCTCAGATTTTGTGTGACTGAGAATTTCTCCTCCTTCTTAAGAGTCAGCACTTGGGAGGCAGAAGACCCCCATCTCTTCCTCTTGTCTCTGGGTCTCTTTGGGATCTCTGTCACCTCCTAACTCCCAGGAGATGGGTAAGAGCCAAAGCCACCTCCAGCCTCATCCCTGGCTCTCACTGTCCTTGGTCATGTCCAGCTGGAGGTTTTGGCCTTTCCCTGCAAATATCCAAGTGTCCTTTTGGCATTGACTTGCTCATGGACAAGGAGGATGAGATTGGAGCATCTTCCATGGCTGTTTCTTTGCAGGTTATTGGATCAACAGATCAACCCCCCATTGTTCTCTGAGCACCATGTCTTGGCCCAGCTGCTCCGGAGGTGTTTTGGGGAAATGCTTCCTCCAGGGATGGCACAGGGCTGTCACACTGTGCTGAACAGGGCAGGGAGCAGCCTCTGGGTGCAAGCCCCTGCATCTAGAACAGGGCTGGGCCACAGCTGGCTCTGGGTATACCAGTGATGCCAAGGACCAGGTATTTCCAAAGCTTGACTGGGAGGATTTCACTGTTTGGGGGATTTTGGAAGCACCCGGCACAGGGACAGCTGGACTGAATGTCCCCATGATGCTCCCTGGTGGCAGTAGGGAAAAGATGCAGCTGGGCCCTGTTGGACAACCCAAACTGGTGTGCATTCCCAGTTTACTGGGACCTGGCAGAAGTCACTGGGATTTGGGGATGCTCCAAACCCTCTCATAGCCCCTCCAACCCAGCAAACTTTCCTGGGAGGGGGGAAACAGTAGGAAAGTTCTCAAATAAAGGTCTTTGGGTTAGAGAGGGTTGTGGGATGGGCCAGGACATGCTGTCCCAACAAGGGAGCAGATCCCATTTTCTTCCAAGAATCCTGGAAAGGGACAGCCCTTCCCAAACACCCTGGACATGGAAAGGTGCAGGCTGCCCTTGTGGTCACCATCACACTGCCTCAAGGACTTCCTGGGATATCACTGCTCCATCTGAAACATGGCTGGTCCCAGTACCACCAGTGTCCCCAGGGCTGGGGCAGGTCTGGCTGCAGGACATCCTGCTGGTCCCACCTGCTCTCAGCTGAACAGGAATGCTCCAGGATGGAGCTTGGCAGAGTCCTGCAGGGACCAGGAGTGAGTTGAAGGGAGCAGGGGGAGGAGGGAATGGGGAGAGCACAGGGAAGATGAGGGTGCCAGTGAAAGCATGTAAGGCAAGGAAGGGAGATGCTGGATGTGAGAAAATATGGGAAGAGCTGGGAGGGGAAGTGGAATCATCACTGTTGGTGCTACAGGAGGAACTAGGTACGAGCAATGGCCTTGAAGGCACTCAGGGTGGCCTTAAGTCCTTGATGGAGGAACAGGGACCTGGTGAAGGGCATGCTGAAGGTCAAATGAGTGTCTGACTCTGGGCTGTAACTGGCCAATGTCATGGTGCACCCTGGCAGGGGTTTCAGTCTCTCAAAGTCCTTAGGGCAGGGCTGCACACCCTCCTGGGGAGTGGCAGTGCCTGGTCCTGTCTGGGACTGCAAGCAAGGAGAGGAGCAAAGCAGGCTCTGAGAAGTGGTGCCTGTCCTTGTGCAGAGCAAACACTGAGTTCCCTGCTGGTCCTAATCCGTATTGAAATTCACCCTTGGTACTGGTGGAGCCTGGGGCTGAGCTGTTCCCTCCCCCTTCTCCTGCAGAGCCTCCCAGCTCCTTGCTCAGGGGAGAGAAGCAGCTGGTGTGGCTCTGGTTCCTGGGTGCAAATGCTCAGAATAAACCAGCAAAGGGGCTTTGAAACAATTCAGGCCTTTCCAAGCTCCTAGTTTTAATGAAGAAGGAAAACCTGAGCTGCTAATTGCGGCTTCTCCCTGACACAGGGCTGGGCCAGCCAGGGCAGGTGGTGACAGAGCCTTATTGGCATCTCCAGCTGCCGTCCCCAAGCCTTGGTAGAGGTGACTCTGTGCAGGCTGGAGAGGCTGGGGCTGACACAGCCTTGTCCCTGTGGGCTCTCTGTCCTAGGTGAGCTCCTGCTGGCAGCCCCAGAAGTAGGGCAGGGCTGGAAAAAACCCACTCCAGGCAGAGCAGTGCCCCAGGACTGGCATTGCTCCTGGAACACTGCAGGTGACAGCTGTGGTGCCAAGGTGCGTGAGGGTTCCTGCTGGCCCGGCACGCTCAGGCCCAGCTGGCCTGGGTGCAGCTGCTGCAGGTCACTGCCCTGCAGCTCCTGCTCGGGCTCTGCTGTCCCCTCCTACACTGACTGTAATTGTGGTGGCCCCACAGGTTGTCCTGGGGAAACCATTTTGGCTGTGGGCAGCAGCTGATGCCTCTCTGTGATGGTTTTTCCACTGCAGTGCTGTCGCAGTCTGGAGGGAACACGGAGCTCCCTGGCTCAGCTCCCAGCAAGTCATGGGGCAAAATCAGGACATCTCTGCATGGGTTTTCCCGTTTTTCTACCTCATCCATCTTGGAGAATGATCCCGTTCCAGCCCCAAAATAGCAGCCCAAAAGCTGGTCCTGGGTGTTTTCATCCCCTGCCTGCATCTGGCAGCTACTGATCCCAGCAGGGAGAGTGCAGGTCTGGGCACCCACCCTGCTGCTCCATGAGCTGATGTTGGGAGACCAGGAGATGAGTGAACCCTGACTGATCATGGAATTAGACAATCAGTTAGGTTGGAAAAGACCCTTAAGATCATTGAGTCCAACTCTTAACCCAGCACTGCCAAGGCCACCACTAACCCGTGTCCTCAGTTGCCACATCCACATGGCTTTTGAACCCTTCCAGGGCTGGGGAATCCACCACTGCCCTGGGCAGCTTGTGTCAGGGCTGAACAACTTTTTCCCTGAAGAAAGGGTTGCTGAAGAGTCAGTGAATCAAACTGGTGCTGCTGAGTGCTGCTGGGGTGAGCTGGGCTGTGCCCAGACACAGGGATAACTCTGGAGCCAGTGGCTGTTAGAACCCTGTACCAGTGCCCACCAAGGGATGTCCACCAGGCAAGAAATGCCCTCGGCACTTGAGAGATGCTCCTGTTAATGTCTCTTTATTATCTGGTTGATGTTTCTGGACCAGACAAAGATATTTTAAAGCAATACTTGCTTTAAATTATTTTCCCAGGGTGACACCTAGACAGGCCCTTTCCTGGGGGGCTTTGGGAGATCTGGGGCCGTATCCCACTTCAGGGCTGGAGCCCCTGCCTGCAGTCATTGCTTTGGGGTGAAGTAAGTGTCCACTTGTGTGTGACAGACAAATGGAAATCTAGCCTGGTCCCAGCCCACCTGCTGCCTGCCCCGGCTGCTTGACTCAGTGCTCTGTGAATATCACAGTGACAGCAAGGCTGGAAATGCTGCTGGGAGCCAGAGCTGGAGTCAGGAGCAGGGATGTGGGATTTGGGAGGTGGCAGGTAGGGCACTGAGCTGCCTACCTAAACAGTCTGCTGCCATTTGTGGTTGACCACTGTGTGCTTTCCAGATGAGCTCCCTAGTTTCCTGGAGATCTGAATTAACCCTGGAAAGGGGACAGGCAAAGGCAGGAACCGCAGTTGAAGGGAAGGCAAAGGCCCACACACGAATCAGCTCCAGTAACCACCAGCAACAGCCTCCCTGAAGGGGCTTGGATACCTCCTTTCTACTGAAATTCAGGAGATTTGGGCATTTTTCTGACCTTCTGTGATGTCTTCCATCGACTCACAGTCCACACAATGTGTGCAGGGTTGGATGTGGCCAAAGGAAGGTGGGCATGGTTCCTTCTCTGTCCTGTTGGGTGCCTTTGAATTTACCTCACTGGGGTTGGCAGTGGGGACCCTGTCAGTCCCAGGTATCCCCTGATGCAGGCTGGGGGTGGCTCTCCTTGTCGACACACACACGCTCTGTCCTCTGCCCTGGCCAAACCCGTGGCTGTGCTCATGGTGTCTGTGCCATGACGCCATGCCCAGAGCCTGTGGTGGCCCAGGTGTGACATTCACCTGCTGCTTTCACAGTCTTGCTGGGGTGCAAAGGGCCCACCAGGATCTCCAGAGCCGTTCATGGGGACAGGGACAGGAGGGGATGAGCACAGAAGATGTGACAGCTTCAGGGAGCCCTTCCCACCAGACGATCTCCTTACTTATTCCAGGCCTTTGGCATCTTCTCTTTGCTTTAGAATGTGCAAGTGGGAAGGTCTCACCACCTCCTGTCTAATCCTGGAGCCCTGTTTAGGGGATGGTCCTAATCTCTGGAAGCCTCCATGATTTACCCCAGCTGTCAGAGGCATCTTCTATCTCCCTGCACGACACATCAGCTGTCATGGTGGGGAAGGCGTTCCCGAGGCTTCCCCCATTCCAGCTGGCAAGGTCTGTGGTTTCCTGAATTGGGAGTCTGGGTGGATGGGCCAATCTGGTGTTTTGGGGGAACAAATTCACCTCTTTGCAGTGGGATCCTGTCAAACAAACACAGCTGGAAAATGATTGACCACTGTGCTGCCTCACCGGGGGATTTGGAATAACAGTGGCATGAGGAGGATCTGATACTTTCTGGCATAAATGATATTTCCTATATTTAGACCTATGCTCACTCAGAAAATAAGTAAGGAAATGTATCAGTGACTCGGTGGGCTGGAAACGTGGGTCAAAACCAAAAGAACCAGTTTTTGTAAGAAGAGATTTTTTTCTCACTGGAAAGCATGGATAACCTGTATTTCAGCGAAATCCTGAAATACTTAGAGTTTCAGGCAAAAATGTGCTGATATTTAAATTATCACTAAATTTTTAATATTCAACCCTCCCAGCTACCTGCAGGAACAGCCCCCTCCATGTGATTTTGATTTCCATCACCAGACTAATTTGTGCTTCCTCACCCAATACTGGGGCCTGGGCCCATTCCTGTCCTGAGGTGAAATCACCACCTGGCAGCAGTTTCTCCATCCCCACTGTGAATCCACAAGTGCAGCCATTGTGGTGGGTAAGGAAAGGTCAACTCCTGCCTCTGGAGCCTGTGGGAAACCCTTTATTTGGAATTGGGAGAACCACCTGTGGTGCCTTTGCCATCAACAGCAGCAGCTCCTCAGTGTTTCCCTGCTGGGGTTTGTTCAACACCCAGCACTTGCCCAACATGTGAATAAACAAGATGCCAATAAACTCTAGTAACGTGGCCCAGATAAGAGTGGGTGATAAACCATGTTGATTCATCTGCTCATAACCTATTAGTCACCCGCTGAGTCAACAGAGCAAAAGCATCCAAACGTCATGGAGCAGGTTGACAGACCCAAGTTTCTTTCAAATTGAGAACTTCAAGTGAAATTATTGCATTGATGTTCTTTATTTTTGCTGGGGAAAGTATTTAATTTTCAGCTGCACTACTCCCTGAAATTGAAATCAGAGCAATCTGAGTGCTCATTTCCCAATGAACTGGAGTTTTGGCATTGATTTATTTTTCTTTCTGAGCTCTTTAAATTGCTTCTCTTAACATATAATCAAAACAAAGTTTGTTTTGGTGGTTTTTTTTTCAGTGAAGTGGGTTTTTTGTTAAGATTAGACATGGTGATTGAGAAAGACACAGGGAAGATGCCTGAGCAGATGTTTGTGGGAGTCTGGAACTGGCCACCTCTATCAAGGCATGGCCCATGTGTAGGGGTCAAGCAGAGGAGTCAAGGAGGGGGCCAAGGTCATCCAAGGCACAATGAAATCCTGGTGGGCCAAGGTATGGGGAAACCAGAGCTTCTCCAATTGGCCCCCAGGAGCCAAAGGCAGCTGGAGCAGGAAGGATGGATGATCCTCTCCAGCCCTTCCTTGCTGTCTGGGCAGCAGGACTTGTCCTCTCTCTGGCTAGAGCAGCTGCAGGGTATTTTCTGGTTCATGACCAAGCTGGCAATTTTGAGCCACTCCAAGGTGTTCTGGGCAGAAAAGGAACTGCCAGTACCCATCCATGCAGGCAGCAGAAATGTCTGAGAGGTCCATATCACTCTCTCCTGCCCCAAGGATCTCATCCTGCAGGCATTCCAAGGGAATTTTGGGTAATGCAGAACTTTTATTACTCATATTCCTCCTCACTGGGGAAATAATCAAGAAACATCTGGGTTATCACATAGTGTGGGGCAAACAGACCCTCCCAGAGGCACCAACATTATCTCAGGGTATCCTGGCTTCGTTCTGCTGCCAAATAACCAGGAGACAAAAAAATATCCCTCCTGGAGGAGGAGGGTCATGCTGCTTCAGCTGGGGTGCACTCCTCAGGCTCTTTTTTGGGATGTCACCATGCATTTAAAGACCCGCCTGGCCAATGGGCCTTTGCTCTTCTTTCTCTCCCTCCCATTCCTGGGTAACCACAGCTACCCCACCTGGAAAACCAGCCCCTTGTTAGCAAAGTTGGGATTATCTGGCCCTGCAGACAACGTGCCTCATGCTTGGGCTGTCTCGGAGATGCCTCTTGACCCTGATGTCCATGTC
Source organism: Passer domesticus (assembly GCF_036417665.1). NCBI lineage: Eukaryota > Metazoa > Chordata > Aves > Passeriformes > Passeridae > Passer > Passer domesticus. The sequence goes on from NC_087498.1 coordinate 339,495, forward strand.
TGGAGATGTTTCCTGGGGACAGAACTGTGAGCTCACAAAACTGTGAGCTCGTGGACCATCACCCAGGAGAGCCAGGTTTGCTTGGCTACTTCAGAGCAGCCTCTCTGAGACAAGGAATTAGCTGGAACATGGGAAAAACACTCTCTCAATTCTAATTGCAGGATGGTTAGGGATACAGAGACACTTCTAGCAATGTCTCATGCACATCATGAGGGCAAGTAAGGGAACAGGAGCAAGGAGAGGGTGGGTGGTTTATGACCCATAGAATTAATGGGGCTTTCCTGGGTCACTGGGAGGATTTGGGGGGTGAATCTGAGTTTGGGGGTAACAATAGGGTGGCTGGACATGAGTTCTGGGGTGACATGACGCATCTTGTCTCTATGGACAAGGATGGTTGATTGAGCAGAACAAAGGCTGGAGAGCATGGCATAGGGCTGGTGAGTGATTTATCTTCCCCAGAAATGTGGGTTAGGGGTATGGGCAGCTGGGCTGGTCCAGGTAACTCAAAGGTTGTCTTCCGACCACTTCCAACCCAGTGGGATTTGGGATGAGGCTGAAGAAGGACAGAGGAACCAGAGGGGTCTGGGGTTACAGGGACTGTGGGAGGATCTGAGGGGGAGCAGGAGGGTTGGGGGGGGTCAATGGAAGATTAACCGGGGGGGCTTGGGGGAGTCAGTCTGATGTAATTCAGGAGCTAAGGAAGGCAAGGGGGATGGGGGTTCCAAGGAGAGTCTGTGGGACTGGGAGGCAGTGGGTGGCTGAGGAGGTGGCAGTGGGGGTGGGGAAGCCCTTAGTCAGAGGGGTGCTGGTGCTGGGGACAGGAGCCATGTCCCCAAAGAAAGGTGACCTGGCCCTGGCCTTTCCAGTCCTGAGTGAGCCCAAGGGGGCCGCTGGGGGGGCTGGGCCCATGTGTTGCCATCCCATAGGAGGGGGCAGCTGGGGCTGCTGAATGTGCAGGTCCCGGGTGGCTATTCCTGGCAGTCCCGCCTGCGCAGGCAGATTGGTTTGCAGGGAGGTGACAAGTGCCAGCCAAAGCCTATAAAAGTCACCCAGCCCCTGTTCTGGCTCAGTGACCTGGTTCCCCCCTCCCAGCACAGCAGAGATCATTGGTCCAGAGTGGAGGCACCTGGTCCTGAGCCAGGACCCCAACCTCAGAGTCCAGACCCCAGATCCAGAGGAGAGATCTTTTGTCTGGAGCAGGAATCTCAAAACAGAGCAGACACTCCGGAGCAGAGACCCCAGAACATCCCCTTGCCCAGCCCCTACGCTTTTCAGCGATGACTGGGAAAACTGCACCTCCAGCCAAAAAACCGGCTCCGGCAGCGGCCAAGAAAAAGGCAGCGCCAGCCCCGAAGGAAGGAGCAGCCCCGAAGGAAGGAGCAGCCCCAAAAGAAGAAGCAGCCCCAAAAGAAGAAGCAGCCCCAAAGGAAGGAGCAGCCCCAAAAGAAGAAGCAGCCCCAAAGGAAGAAGCAGCCCCAGCCCCAGCAGCAGCTACTGAAGAGACCCCAACCCCCGAGCATCCCCCGGAGCAGCCCCCAGCCCCCACAGGCGAACCTGCTCCCATCCCCACAGAAGCTGGAGCAGAGGCAACTCCCGTGCCTGCAGAAGGTTCCTCAGCTCCCCCAGACGAACCCCCAGCCCCAGCCCCTGAACCTAAACTGGAGAAACCAAAGGAAGGTGAGTGGGGAACACTGGAGTGGGGAGGGGACATAAGCAAGGCTTGGAGGAGGCATGTGCCGGGGAGAAGGGATGGGGGGGTGAAGTCATCAAGGATATTTTTGCAGTGGGATAGGGCTGGGGATTAGGTGGACTGAAGACAGTCCTGGAGGTTGAGTGATTGCCCTCCAAGAGCCCCGGTACTCGAGCCCTGCCGTCACCACTGTGGGTTTGTTACAGAGCCACCCAGCTGCCCCTTGTCCTTGGCTGTGGAAGAAGTGAGTGAAAACTCATTCACGCTGACCTGGAAAGCCCCGGAGCAGACGGGCCGGGCAGGCCTGGATGGATATGTGGTGGAGATCTGCAAAGATGGAAGTAGGTTTGGTCTTTCCTACCTCATGAGCATGGAGACATGGTGCATGGTTGTGGGATGGGATGGAGCTGAGTGGAACACAGCAGTGCATTTCCCCCATCAACAATTCACTTTCTTTGCCCAAATGGATCCATTTTTAATGCTTATTTCTTTTCCATGAAGGAACAGGGAATCCCATTGCCTTCAGACAGTAGTGATGGCTTTAGCAGGGGCTTGGAGAAGGTTTAGAGTCACTGCTATGTCCAGCTCTAGGGGGGAGCAGAGACCAACACAACCTCTGGGGATGGTCTCTGATGAGCTCCAGAGCTGCAGAGACCCGGGGCTGGGATGGTATTTCAAGAAAACAGGAGGAAAACATTCAACCCTTCCATGTTTTCCCAAAATGAAGCATGGAAGGAACGGGGATAAAATGGGAGGATGGGGAAGGGAAGGGTCCTGGGCATGTATCAACAGACTTGATTATGTCTGGAAGGAGGGTGGCCGTGGTGGATGGAGGTGGGCTGGGAGGGGGCAGCAGTTGTCCAGCAATTGTCCATGGTTCTCCAGTTGTATTGCTGGGCGGTGGAACGAGGTGAGTGGATAAGATTTGTGTTTTGGGCACTCTCTCAAAGCCCTGCTGGGCTTTGGGATGAGAGTGAAGGGTCTGTGTGGCTGGGGGGATCTGCAAGGGAAGGCTGGGCTGAGTGGTTTGGGAGACCCAGGTGGCCTATGGACCTCAGGGAACTTGATCCTCAGCTGTTTAGCTTGTGGCACACATGATGGACACATTCTTGGCTGAGGCTTCCATTGTTGGGCAGCGGGTGGAGAGGTCACTATGACTGGGTGGGATGCTTGAGGAGGTCTGTGCATGGGACAAGGAAAGATGGAGCCATTCCTGGAGGGATGTGTCTGACAGCCACCAAAAGGGCCCAGCCTGGATGCTCTGCTGGCTTGCTTTGGGTCTGCTGGAGGACAGGAGAACTCCAGTCCCTCTGTCATCACCCGGGGGCCACAGGACTGCTGTATTTGGGCTGGTATAGGACTCTGGTTGGCTAAAATATGGTGAGATTTGAGTGCGGGCTGATTCGAGCAATGCCAGTGGTGAAGGGAAAGAGGATCTGGTGGGATTTGCCTGCTCCAGTAGCATTGACAAGAAAATCATCTTGTTCTGAAGGTGCACATGAGGGCTTGGCTCACCCTGGCATATGTGGGTCACTCTCATTGCCCACCTGGGACACCCACTCCCTGGGGGACTGAGACAGTTTATTTTCTAAGTGAGAAACATCTTGAGAGGTTTGGCACATGGCAAAGGCAGGTTAGCTGGGTCTGGAGGAGGGCTGGGCTCTGGGTTGAGTTTGAGACATCCCTTACAAGCAGGAAGAACACGTGGAGAGGTCTATCCGGCCAGGGGCAGGTCCTGAGCAGATCTTGCTCAGTGTGGAGGGGTTTGTCCATTGTGAGCCCCAGTGTTGTCCTGGGGCAGTGAGAGGAGCAGAGTGCCTGGCAGGGAGCTCCAAGGATCTTTCGTTTCAGAAATGCACCTGGTCAGCAGGGACGTGTTCACTGGCCCGATGCCTTTTCTTGCTTGCAAATGTCCTCGTGTTCCAGTGCTGAGCTCCTGCCAGCACTTCATACCCCACACTCCTTGGCAGGGGTGGCCAACCTCCCTGCCAAAGTTCGTTTTTCTGCTGGTGCCCCAAATCCTTCCCCATTTCCAGTGAAAGGATTCTTTGCCTCTGGGTCTCGCCTTCCGGGCCTTGATCCTGCTGCTCAGGGCGTGTCTGTCTATCCACGGCACATCCAAAGACCTGTGCTGGGTCTGTTGCAGGTTCAGACTGGAAAGCTGTGAACCAGGAGCCTTTTCTTTCCACCCGCTACACAATCCCAAACCTCAGCTCTGGGGACAAGATCCATGTGCGGGTGATGGCTGTCAGTGCCAGCGGAACCAGCATCCCGGCCACGCTGGAGCAGCCAGTGCTCATCAGGGAGATCCTCCGTGAGTACTGCTCCTGAGGGCAGAATTCCTGTGTGAAATCTCTGTCCATCCCTGCACCATGAGCAGCCTCTCATGGGTGTCATCCAGACTTTGACAGATGTTGTTCTCAGTGACTGTGTCCAATTCCCTTGGCAGAAGTTTCCTGACCTCTCCAATCTTGCTGATGTTGAAATTTTGGGGGTGAAGGACTCAAAAGGCAGATCCACATTTTCCCATTTAATGGCAAGAGCTCAGAATCCACCTCCCCCTCAGCACATCTCCTCCCCTCGGTGGTGTCACATCCTGAATATGCCATGGCACACTGTCCACACACATTGGACAGCTTTGTTTATTTATCTCAGGGAAGTCAAGAGCTGGTTGTCTGGAGCATGGGAACTTTAATCATGCTGAACTCGCTAATGAATGAGTTGCTCCCATGCTTAGCAAGACTCACATTCCTCTCAGGGTGCTGCCAATGTGCAGATGGCTGATGCAGAAGGGCAGGGCCTGTTTGCACTCAGCAAAGAGCAAATAGTCATTTTCCCTCAGAAGGAATTATTAATGCTAAAGTTTTCTTGTTATTCAACACATCAGATTTTTCAGCTGCTTAAAAATAGTAATGATAACAAAAGTTATTCCAGGAACCACCAGCTTTTCATAGGAAAAGGCTTGGAGAAGACTATCAGCCATGGAAAGGGTCCTGCAGGGTCCATCTTCTCAGTGTGCTCGGAGGAGGTGAATTTGGCTTTGGGGTGGTGGCTGTGCCTGTTCACCTCTAATCTCAAAACCATCCCACCAAACCTCATAGAACTGGGAAAACTGGGGTGTGAGGGAGTGGCATGAGATGGCACAGCTTGTGCTTTCTACACCTTGTACCTGCTGTCAGAGCTTTGTCCCAGGCATATGTACAGATGTAAAACCCAAAGAGCTGAGAGACCCCCACACAACTTAATCTACTGGGTCCCTTCCCTTCCCTTCCCTTCCCTTCCCTTCCCTTCCCTTCCCTTCCCTTCCCTTCCCTTCCCTTCCCTTCCCTTCCCTTCCCTTCCCTTCCCTTCCCTTCCCTTCCCTTCCCTTCCCTTCCCTTCCCTTCCCTTCCCTTCCCTTCCCTTCCCTTCCCTTCCCTTCCCTTCCCTTCCCTTCCCTTCCCTTCCCTTCCCTTCCCTTCCCTTCCCTTCCCTTCCCTTCCCTTCCCTTCCCTTCCCTTCCCTTCCCTTCCCTTCCCTTCCCTTCCCTTCCCTTCCCTTCCCTTCCCTTCCCTTCCCATTTTCTCTGGGCCTGCATTTTGTACATCTCACCAGTTCATTTATAGCACCCCAGGGTATTTTAAATAGCAGCAATCGGACAGCACAGAGCTTAACAACAGGTGGGATGAGTGGGCTTGGGAGGTGGAGAGAGGCAAGGAGAAACCAGATGGAGGATCAGCATGGGAGTCACATTTTGCAGGGAACAAGGGCAGGAAAAAAGGCCTTCCCACCATGGCACTTTGTCACTGGGGCCACTGACCTTGGCCAGCCCAGTCCCTCTGAGAGAAGCACTGGGGAGCTGGGGAAAACATCCATGAATTAACATTCCTCCCCGAGGTCAGGTTTCCCTGCCTGAGAGAGACTGATGAGCCCAAGTGGCAGCACTGGGGATGATCCCTGCAGAAATCTCAGCACGAGCAGAGCAGGGACAGTCTCAGCTGTCAGGGAGGGCCCTCACAACTGTTTGGCTCAGGCCTGGTTTATTCTGGCTGGGCCCCCTCCCCAGGGTTAAGCTTGTGCACATTTAACCTGGGCAGAGACTCCCCGCTCCTTTCCGAGGGGCTCCAGAGGGATCCCTGGGTGTCACTGAGCCAGCAGAGTTGTACGGCTTCTGTTCCGCCCTGGGAAGGGGACACGTTCCATGAGCATTTTCCAGTGGGGATTTTGCTTGTCTTTGTTATGTTTCCTTGGGGATGTTTGCCTTTGTCACGAGCCTTAGCCTTTCACAACTTGGTATGACCAGGCACCTCCTTGGTGTTTCAGAGGCCTGGACTGCACAGGGAAGGTGGAGGTCAAGCCTTGTCCTTGCTGAAAGTTGGGCTGTATGCCTCCGGAAAGTCAGGGGGAGAAATATTTCCCAACTGGGAGATGCTGTTCCCTGCCTTGTTACAATATAAGTTGTGTTGTGGCTCTTCTGGTTGAGGCCAGGCTGTCTGCATGGCCGGGCAGTAATGAAGAGGGGTGAATGATCCATCAGAATGCTGCCCTTGGGATGGTGACTTGGGATCCCAGGGACAGCTAACACTCTGGGTACATTCAGTGGCATAGGCTAGCACAGTCTTGCAGGGGAGCAGAGCTGTCCAGGAGATGAGAGGGAGAAGGTGGCCGTGTTGGGGTGGATTTCTTGCTGGCCAAGCAGGGGTGTGTATGGGGAGGGTCAGCCAGCTGAGGAGTGGGAGTTCCTTGTCTCAGAATGTGAATTCCATCCTAGAGCTCCCGAAGATCCGCATGCCTCGGCACCTGCGGGAGACTTACATCAGGCGTGTGGGGGATGCTGTGAACATCATGATCCCCTTTCAGGTACGTGGGCAATTTAATCCACTGGGCATTTCACTCCAGATTAGCTCCTGCAGGTTAGCTTATGGGTCCAACTGTGCTCTGACTTGGCCTGGTCACTGTGTCTTATGAGCCAAGGGTGGGTGATGGGCTGGGAATCTCTCTCCTCTTCCTGCACAGATCCCATTTTTCCCCTGCTACATCTTTTCTGATGATGCTGCAGTGGGACAACCCCAAACCCATCAGGACATGGACTGTTGCTGCTGTCTCAACCAATAGGTCCAGTTCAGCTTGTGCTCCTGGCCAGGATCTGGCCATATGCCTTGGGACCCCACAGCACAGCACTGGGGTGCCTAGAGGGGACCAGCTGCCTTTGGAGGACGGATGCCCCAGGGCTGTGATGGTGGATCAATGCTGACACTGGAGGGCTAGGCTGGAGGTTGTCTCCTCAGCTATCTCCTTCATCATGTCTGGGACATAACCAGAGCATCTCCACCGTGGCAGGTGGCTCTGAAACATGTTGGGCAAGCACAGGGAGTGAGAGGCCCCTGAGCTGAGGGGCTTGTCCATGCCATGTCTCACAGACAGTTTGGACTCTGTGCTGGCCATGCTCCAGACATAAATTTTCCTGTATGCCGAGTCCAAGTCCTGGTGCTAAGCTGGAGCCTGGGCTCAGCACCTGGGCCCTGTGAGAGCACAGCTGTGCCCTGGCAAGTACACTGGGGCTTGCTCCATGAAGACCTTGGGGAGCTACCATGTTCCTGCCTCATCCCTGGAGCCCGATGGCTTCGCACTAGTGAGTCTGACAGGAATCAGCTGTACCTTCTTTCTCGGGGACTGCTGGATGGGAGAGGTGGCACTCGTGCTGCTGCTGCCTGGACACAGCGGGGTGGCTCTGCCACCTGTCCCTCCCAGCAGGACCTGCTGTGCCCGAGTGGCTCCTGACCTGCCTCTTGCTCCAGGGAAAGCCACAGCCCGAGGTGAGCTGGACCAAGGGAGGGCAGCCCCTGGACACCAACCGCATCAACATCCGCAACACGGCTCGGGACACCATCTTCTACATCCGCCAGGCCCAGCGCGGCGACTCGGGCAAGTACGAGCTCACCGTGCAGATCAACGGAGCCGAGGACAAGGCTACCCTGGACATTCAGGTCGTTGGTAAGCTGAGGACAGGACCCTGCAGGATCACTCTGGAGTTCATTTCTCCTCCTTGGTTGGGTAAGGCTTGTCCTGGGTGGGATGTGATGTGGCAGCAACAAGACAAAGGACTCTGGAGTCCCTGTTCCAGTGAGATCCTCAACAGGATCATGCATGTGAATTTCTCTGTTGGGGATGCAGAGTTTCTGCCAGCCTTGCCCCTCACAGCTTCTCATCCCTTGTGTGCTGCACCAGGGTGAGGAGAGATTAAAAGAAAGATCAAGGGATGGTCAAGGTACAGAATGTGGGGGGAGCAAACTGGATGTCACCCTGAGGGTGTTTGTGTTTGCAGAGCCACCTGGCCCTCCCCAGAACCTGAAGCTGGTGGATGTGTGGGGCTTTAATGTGGCCCTGGAGTGGACCCCCCCTGCGGACAATGGGAATGCTGAGATCAAGGGCTACAGGGTGCAGAAGTCAGACAAGAAGAGTGGGGTGAGCATGGGCGCTCCTGCTGCTGGTGATGCCCTGATGGAAGAGGGACTGCTGCACTCCCTGCCCCACCCTACACCTTCTCCATCCTTGTCACAGCCTGTCTTTCCTCACTGCTCTCTTTTTTCCTCCTTTTTTCCTTCCAGAAATGGTTCACGGTTCTGGAGCGCTGCACCCGCACCAGCTGCACCATCTCTGACCTCATCATTGGCAACACCTACTCCTTCCGAGTGTTCTCCGAGAACATCTGTGGGCTCAGCGACAGCGCTGCTGTGGCCTCTGGGGTGGCCTACATCGAGAAGACAAGTGGGGACATGTCCTGGTTGAGGGGCTGGGGAGGGCGGTATCCAAGAGTGGTTTTGACAAATGGGCCAGCAGGGCTTCCTTGGAGTTGTGTTGATGCTGCTGGGCTGGTCCCCAGGACAAGACCAGCAGGGGTGAGGCTGAGCACCCCCAAGGTCCAGAGGTCCCCTGACCCCTCTCTGCAAATAATTTCTCCTCTGGGGAAAGCCTGTGCCATGCTCAGCCCCCTGAGAGGAACCAAGGAATGGACATCCCTGGGATGAGATGGAAGCAGGAGCTGGGAAGGGTCAGAACAGACCTGGCTTTGTGCCCACAGCTCGGGGCCAAATCTCCAACCAGCCCTGCTCTCCTTCCATCCATTTCTGTCCTGCTCCCTGGTAGCACACAATGACCTAGTGTCTCTGCCATCTGCAGAGCTTCCCTCCAACGCGTTTCTGTGGATGAGATTTGGGGATGGAGTGGGAGATTCAGAGTGTGCCTGGCCTGGGTCTGACCTGCTGCACACAGGGTGTGTCACAGTGGGGTTGGCATCCCCCCTGTTCCTTGCAGGGCCTGGGCACTACATGCCATGATTGGATGAGGAAACAGGGCTGCTCTGAGCTGAGGCCAGGTCCTTGGGTCAGGCCAGGTGACATCTGGCTTCTTACAAGAGGGAACAGAAGTGGGTTTGGGTACCTTGTGCTGAATTCCTATGTTGGTCAGCCTGGGAACCTGAGGTCTGCCTCAGCTAGAATTAATTATTTCCTTAGAAACCACTTACCAGCCAGAGAAGATCCCCCAGCGGGACATGATGGAGCCTCCAAAGTTCACGCAGCCCCTGACGGACCGAACGACTACACGGGGCTACAGCACTCACCTCTTCTGCTCCGTCCGGGGCTTCCCCCAGGTCGGTGGCTCCTCTGTGGACACTATAACCTTGGCCTGGGGACACCAGTGGGGTTTTTTGCAAGGTGCCTGGAGGTGGGAGACCATCTGGGAGGTGGTTGGTGCTGATTATGGTTGGGTGAGGTTAAGGGGCTGAAGCTGCCCTCTGAGTCAAACTGGGGCACATTTCTGCATGGAGATGGGAGACTGGTCTTAAATCAAACCATGTCCTGTTTCCTCTGTGCTGGAGGAGGAAGGGTGGAGCAGTGGTTAGGGCCCACAAGTGGGAGATCTGGATCTTCAAAATACTTCTGACTGTGAATCCTACCATGGCCACAAGCTTCAGGCAGGGCCAGTGCAAAGGCAGAGAGAGGTGGCTGCATTTTGGGGACAATTAGATTTCTCATTTCTCTCCCTGCTTTAAACTTTCAGCCCAAAATAATTTGGTTGAAAAATCAGATGGAGATCCGGGAAGATCCCAAATACATAGCACTGATTGATCAGGGGGTGTGCTCCCTGGAAATCCGCAAGCCTGGCCCTTTTGATGGGGGTGTCTACACCTGCAAGGCTGTGAACCCCCTGGGGGAAGCCTCAGTAGACTGCAGACTGGACGTGAAAGGTGAGAGTGGCTCACGGGAAGGAGGAGCAGGAACCCTTGCCTGCCTTTTCCTGGTCTCACTTTCCCAGTGCTCTGGTTTGTCCCTGTTTTGTGTTGATCCTGGTTGTGAGGGAGTCTAAGAACACTGGGAAGCCCTGTGGAGCTGCACCTTTGGGCTGCTTCGGTTTATGGTCTTGAAGCATCTTGAAATCACCTTTCCTTATTCACAGGAAAAAAATGGGGAGGAAACCAGAAATGGGAGAGCCAGAGGAGCTGCGGGAGGCCTGGCCCAGCACTGGCTGCCCCTGCTCCTGCCCCAAGCATGGGGGGGTGTGTGTGAACCTCCTCCCCTGCATCTGGGCTGCTCTGATTTATGTCTTGGCATCCTGCCCACATTTCCCACTCACATTTCCCTGCCTCAGCAGGGCATCCAGAGCAGACCTGCCCTGTGTTGCTCCCCACAGCCCCTCCTCGGCCCACGGGGGGATCACTGCCCGCACACCCTCTGTGTGTTCCTGTGCTGGCCAGATGTCCTTAAACACTTATATTTCCTCTCCCGTGGCTTCCAAGCACACTCTTGCCCCCAGACACACTCTGCCCCTCTTCCCACACAGGCAGGGTTCCAATCTGGCAACCCCAGCACCCCAGTCCCTCTGGAAGCTCCAGGGCTGTTGGTGAGGCACAGGGTCAGTGCTCAGCTCTGTGGGAGCTGCTGCTGGACCCTGCAGGAGAGCTGACCCAGCTGGCCCCAGTCCCGTGGCCCCACAGGCACATCCTCAGTGCAGCTGTGCAGGGAGTCTCAACAGAACAATGATCTGGGTGGGATGGGATCTTAAAGTTCACCCAGTCCCACACCCTGCCATGGGCAGGGACACCTTCCACTATCCCAGATTGCTCCAAGCCCCGTCCAGCCTAGCCTTGAACTTTTCCAGGGATCCAGGGGCAGCCACAGCTTCTCTGGGTAACCTGGGCCAGGGCCTCACTATCCTCACAGGGAGAAATTCTTTCCCCATACCCCATCTAACCCTGCCCTCTGGCAGTGAGAAGCCATTCCCCTTGTCCTGTCATGCCATGCCTTGTCCAAAGTCCCTCTCCAGCTCTCCTGGAGCCCCTTTAGGCCCTGGAAGGTCTCCCCCAGAGCCTTCCCTTCTCCACATGAACACCCCCAGCTCTCCCAGCCTGGCTCCAGAGCAGAGGGGCTCCAGCCCTCAGAGCAGCTCTGTGGCCTCCTCTGAGCTCACTCCAGCAGCTCCAGCTCCTTCTGCTGCTGTTGGGTCCCAGGGCTCGAGGCAGCTCTGCAGGTCTCACCTGCGTGGAGCAGAGGGGCAGAATTCCCCTTCCCCTGCTGCCCACTGGGGGATCAGCCCAACTGGCCAAGGAGGATGAGCTGGGCATTGTGCTGGGGACACAGAGCACCTTGGAGTCACCCAGGCTGGGGCCTCGGGGGACACTGGCCTGGAGCAGGCAGTGATGGGGGAGTGTGGGATTGCTTGGGGTAGGTGTGTGCAGGGATGGGGTGTGCAGGGTTGAGATGTGCAGGTGCACATTGGGGTGAGCACACAGCACTTTTGGGAGACAAAAGGGGAGTAAGACAAGGGGAGTTCAAGGTGTTTTTGTCTCCTGTGCTCTCCTACAGTGCCCAAATGAGGACACGTTGGAGGACAAGACAAAGAGCAAGGTAGGTCTGGGTTGGGGCACCAGGATGGAGGGAAAGTGGATCACTTCAGGGGGCTGGAGTGGGCTGAGTGTCCTGGATTAGCCCTTGTTACCTGCTGATGGAGTTCCAGCTCAGGTCTTCCTTGTCCTGTGGCTGGAGATGCATGGGTGGGGTGGGATGATGAACCTGAGGGAAACCTATCCCTTGGTGAGGTGGAGGGAGGGCTGTAAATGTGGCTGGGTTTGTCTTGCATTAGAGCTGTGGCAGGGACATGTTTCCCACCCGTCCCTGACCAGGGCTCTCTTGGTGCCCTTGCAGGACTTGGATCTTGTTCCTTTTCCCAGGTGGATCCTGCAGGTGCCAGGCGGTGGCGGGGCAGGTGCTGATGCCCCTGGCCATGGTCTCTGCTGCCTGCTGCACTGCCCTCCCTGGCAGTGCTTTGGGGGCTGCACCTCAGCCTGCCATGGCATGGCACTCTCTGAACCTGTCATTGGCTGTGACAATAAAACAAACCCAGCTGAGGGGCTTTGGCCCTAATAAAAGACACCAAACGCCTCTGTCTTGCTTATTGTGGGGTTGGCTTGGGTGGGGAGATGTGGAGGGGTGCCAGGGCTGCTGTTGGAGTCACGTAGGATCCCACCCAACCAAGGGTAGAGGAGATGGGTTTTGAGCTTGGAAAGGAAGGACCCACAGGGAGAAACACACAGGGAGATTACTGAACCAGAAGGAGCCTAACAAGGAGAAAGAGAAGGCGGAAGGATTTCCTTCTGGAGCAGGGGAATGATTCTGGCTGGGGAAAAATAAATGCTACATCAATGTTGCAGCACCTTAATGCTTCTTTATTGAAGCACAGTTTTTTTATCCACACCAGTGAGGCAATGATCCAGCTGGGAGCTGTCACCTCCCCACGGTGGGTACAGGACATGTTGATGTTTTATCCAGAGAGGACTCATCCCTGTGAGCTGGTGGCTCATGTGCAGGGTGAGTTATCACTTGAGCTCTGGGCCAGCTCGGGGCAGACACTGGGTGTTACCAGAGCCCAGAGGGCTGGGGGCATGAGGGTAGGAGCTCTCCCAGCTGCATGGCAGCTCTGTCATGGGGCCAGAGCCACATCCTGCCTGTGTCCTGGCTGGCCCTGGAATTGTCAGTGTAGATGCAAATCCAGCCTGGCATGCACAGATCGGAGCCCATCCCACTCTTGGTGCTACAGAGAGCAAAGTTGGGCAGTGCCCGTGATTAACCAAGCCCCTCTCTGCCCCATCTCTCCTGCAGCCCCTCTGCTTTGTCCCCATCTGTCCCCAGGCACCTACAGCCCAAGATGAAGCCCAGGGAGTGTTACTGGTCCCATGAGGCTCAGTAATGGTGCAGCACCAGCCACACCAGGGTTGTTTCCACCATCAGAGGGCATTGTCGGATTAATTTTATCCCAGTGCTGGTCAGGATGGATTTTTGAGGTGGTTGGAACGGGTGGTAATGCCACAGAGCAGAGGTTGCAGTCCCAGCTGGCAACTGCAGAGCTTGCTTTCCCTAGCATGCTCATACCCAGCCCTAGACACTGCTGGGGGTGTCCTGTCCCCCTTGGTGTCTATGGTCCCGGGGCACATGGCCTTGGGCAAGGGGATCTTCAGGGACAGGGTCAGGAAGCAGGCTGTGAGCTGATCAGCAGGACTCTGTCATGCTGCATGCTGTGCCCTTTCCAGGACCTTATTTCAGTTGTACAGAGCACAGACTGTGTTTGTAACCCCACAGGGGACGGAGGTGGGTGACAACATCCAATTTTAGTGAGGGCTCCCCCTGAGGGACAGGTCTGGAGAGCACAGAGTGGAAAAATCCACTTTATGCTATTTTTAATGAAGCAACCATTCACACGCCCTTTAATTTACGAGCAACCCAGTTGCCAGGTTCCTGGTTACCTTAGCAAGGATCAGGCCAAAGGGTCAGTTCCAGAAAAGCAGCAGAAATAAGATGCAAACGGGAGGCAGAGCTGGGCAAACAGCAGCACTAATCTGAAGGCAAGGTGCTGCAGAGGACAACAGCCTCGGCCTGGGGTCCTCTCTCATCCTCACTAGCCCGGGGATGCAGCATCCTCAGGTACCACTGATATTGGTGCTCCATGAGACCTGAGGCTCTTCCCTCTGCTCTTTCCAGAAGATGCTGCCTCTGGCCAAAGCTGGCACAGGACATGGCAAAGTGGGAGCAGGGAGTCACTGCACTGGGCAGAGGAGCTGCTGGGCTGATATGGGGCGAGCCAAAGCCTCATCCTCATGTGAGAGGTTCAGCGCTGGCCCCAGGGCACCTGGTGATGCCTGGGAGGGGGGTGTGGGCTGAAGTCTGTGGGGAGTTGCTGTTCCCAAGGGCTCAGCACCAGCACAGCACCATCTACACCATGGGAAGGTTGGGAGGGTGTTCAGGACCCCTCTACTGTGATGAGGACTAAGGGAAGGATTTTGTCCTGTCCTTGCCATTGTTTTTCTGCTCTGCTCCCGTTGTTCCCAGTGCTGTCTGAGCCAGGAGCCTGGAAATACATCAAGGCACCTGCAAAATGTGGGTGGCTGAGCCTTTCATCTCCTCTCTTCCTTGCTGCCCTCCTCATCCCTCCGAGCTAAATAGAACTGGCTGCAGCAGTGGGAGAAGGGACTCCTGGCTGCCCCAATGCCTGTGCTGCACACTCCCAACATCGCTAAAAATCACCCATAAATCTCAGCCATCCAAGGTCCTTCTCCTCTCTGCACCCCCAGTCTCTGTGGGAATTTGCTGCAGTCACTTTGCTCATTGCTGACGTCCCCTCTGAGGAGCACGACCCTGCTGGGGCAGGGGCAGGGCCACAGGACCTGTGCTTCCAGTGGGAGCCTGGTGAACAAGGGATGCTGATAAGAAAAGAATCCAAATCAATTCAAATTTTTCCACCACTGCTTCAGCCCTGGACGAGGGACTGGCACTTCCAGCATCCAGATGGACCAGAGCTGGATGAGGGATAGTCCATCTCCAGCCAACCCCTCCTCAAATCTATCCACAGCTGAACTTTAGTGGTGGCAAAGTGCCCTGTAACAGCATCAGCACCCACATGGTGGCCTGTAGCTGTCCCCTACTTCCTCCCAGAGGGGTCCATGTTCCTCTCTGCCTCCTGGGCTGTGGAGGTGGCTGCATTAACCCACAATGTTTGGGTCAAAAGAATTTGGCTGCACAGAGAGGGTGGGAGGGAACAACATGGGAGGTGTGAGATGAGCAGCCTGAGAGAGATTTGCTACTGCTTTTCACAGAAAACAGCCGGGGAAAGGAGGGAAAATGACTCAAAATCAGAGTAAAGGGAGAGAGAAGACAAGTGGAGAGGACACACTCCCTTGGGTACAGCTTGCAGGGGTAGTGGGTGCTGCTGGGACCCATGGGGAGCCATCAGGGGAGCAAAAGCAGTTTCTGCAGAGTTCTCTGGGATTATACTTAAGGGTTTCACCAATACCCACCTCTGCCTACCTCTCTGGTAGTACTGAGAGCTGGAGACTGACCCTTTGCTCTGCAGGGTAGTGGGTTTACTACCCTATGGGTGCTGGCAATGCCATGGGAAGACTTTTCCTATCTCTTCCCATGTCTCAGCCCAGTTCACCTCTCCCTGGTTGCAGAGGGGAAATAAAGGGCTTTAAAACTTAATTTCTTCAGAAATCCCAGTGCCCTGGATTCTCCTGGTTCTCGGCATCTTCACTCCCATAGGGCACCCCTTTGTCCCAGTGCAGAGGTACCCCCATGGCTCCACAGACACGGGGCCAGAGTGTGAGGTGCCCCCAGCACCACCAACTGGTGTTGGAGCTGAGGGTCTCCATCAATGGCAGGGCACCTCCTGTGTGGTTTGGATCACTGGACTTTATTTGCATGAAGATAAACTGCGCATTTGTCTGTACAATTTCTCCTTAAATACTTGGCAATGCTTAAAAAATGAAAAACAAAACAATCAGGGAGAAAAATTCCTAAACCAGAAAGGAACAGTGCAGGCTATAATGTACAAACAGTACAATGCTTGTGAATAAATAACCCCTGGGGTGGCTGTGGGGACTGCAGGGGACTGCTGAACTCAGAACCCATCGGGTCCTTGCTGCCCCTTCCTGAGACAGCAGGAACAGTGTCCGGGTGGGGACTGGGTGGGCACAGATGCCCCTCTCTCCCCTCTCCCAGTTCCTAGTTGCCTGTCTCAGCTGTGGTGGTGCTGGTGGCATTTTTGTTGGTTTTGCAGCAGAAGTACTGGTTCCAGATCTGCAGGAAGGCTGTCCGGAACTTCTTGATGCGGAAGGCGTAGACGATGGGGTTCATGGCCGAGTTGCCGTGGGTGAGGAAGATGGCGATGTAGGTGAGGATGTGCGGGGTCTGGCAGGACGGGCAGAACAGGGTGATGCAGTTGAGGACATGCAGAGGCAGCCAGCTGAGTGCAAACAGGAAAAGAACCAGAGCCAAGGACTTGGCGATCTTCAGCTCCTTGCCGTAGTACTTCTGGGGATCATTGGAGCTGGAGGACACCTTCTTGTTGAGCTGCTTGCGGATGAGGTTGAAGACCTCCAGGTAGATGAGTAGCATCAGCAGCAGGGGAGGCAGGACCCAGACAAAGAAGTTGAAGTACACCATGTACTCCATGCTGATGACTGTCTCAAACTGGCACGTGATGACAAACTCCGTGTGGCTGCTGTTCAGCTCCTGAGTCCTTCGCATCTTGTTGAGGTTGTTCCACCCAAACATGGGGGTAAGTCCCACCACAAAAGAGACTATCCAACAGCAGGCGATGGCCACAGCTGCCCGCCGTGGTGTCACCATGCTCTTATACCTGTGGGAGAGACAACAGCCACAGGAAGGAGTTAGACATGGGTGGGATGCTCTGCTTGGGGCTTGTGCAGCACCATGTGGAGTGGCAGTGGTGGGGTGGCAGTGCCCATGCTGAGGTAGGAGGATGCTCCTCCTTCCCTCCCCTGGATGGGGGTAACAGCCTGCTCTGAAAATTCACAGACTGGTTTTCCTGTCTGTGTCCTGGGATGGCAGAGACCCCAGACACAATCCATGAGCTCCGGGGGATGATGCCAAGCCAGGGAATGCATTAGCACCTGGAACGTGCCTAAGTGTCCAACCCTCATGACTTGGAGGGAGTTCATATGCTCTGGAGCCCAGCTCCCACCCAAGCACCTGCACCCAGAGCAGCAGGTCACCCTCTCCTCCTACCACACACCAACCCCACCAGCTCACTGTCCCAGACAATTGCCCTGTGCCTGGGGAGGAAATCACCAGCAAAAGCATCCCCTGGGATGTGCTGGGGTGGAGGAAGGATCTGCAGGTGCTAATGGACCCCTGGGGGAGCTTTGGGCACAGCCTGTTCCTCTCCTAATGTGCTTGGATTGACGAAACCCTCTTTCTTGATGGGCTGATGCCAGGGACGGGAGGAGGAGGAGGAGAGCTGTGCTCTGGCTAGGCTCTGCTCCCTCTCTGATGCCCCTGGGGAGCCACCAGGGCTGGGCTCGTCTCTCCAGAGCTCTGTAAGCGGGAAGTGCAGTCTGCTGGATTGATTTTTCCCCTGGCTCTCCAGAAAGCTTTTCGTTGGAGGCTGAGAATCTTCTCAGCCCAAGAGTTATTGCTTTCCACCAAAGGGGATTGAATAAAGAATGTTTTCCTGACTGTTTGCTGGGTCTCTCAGTGCTGCTGGTGTTAACCAACCGTGGGGACCATGTGGAGGTGGCTGGCAAACCTGGTTTCCCAATCCTGCTGCTCAGAGCTCCCTATTGTAGGGCTGCAGACTTACCTGCGAAGGAAATTGATAATTTTGGGCCTTTTTTATACAGCCAAGGACCCAACCCACTCTCCCTTCTCAAGACCCCTCTCATGAGCAAGGCATCAAGGTGGGTGCTTGGAGTGGCACAGGCTGGAGGAGAGGACATCAGTCCCTGTGAGTCCAGAGGGTCTCCAGAGCCATTGGTCCCTGACAGCTTTCCTGAATGAACCTCCTGTGCTCTGGGAAAAGCTTCACAACATCCTGGTGGCAGCCAGGTCCCGTGGGAAAGAGGTGACAGTGTGGGCAGCTGTTTCCGCTGAGAGCCAAGGCTGGCTTTGGAGGGTGATTTATTCCTTGTGGGGAGGACAGAGGGCAGGAGACCCTGAGAAAGGCTCAGGGGAGGGAGAACTGGGTCCCAGGGAGGGCAAGGGGTGGTGGGAAAGAACCAGCACCGGGGGTCAAGTGAAGGGAATGGCAAGGAGGGTCCAAGGGAGCGGGGGGTGGCAGGGGGTGGCAGAGGCTCCCATGGGGCTGTGTGCTGACCCCTGCACCCCATGTCTGGCTGCAGGTCCTTGGTGGGGGGCTGATGTGCCCTCCAGCTCAGACACCCCACTGCCACCTCCCCAGGCTTGAACAGCTCAGGGGGTGACACCAGAAACAGCAGCACCATCCCCCTGCCCCAGCTCCTTCCCTCTTTGCAACCCCTGCAAGCTGTGCCCCATTGCTCACTCCTGGGGGTTTCTGCGGTCTTCTCCTGATTTTGCTGGACATGCTCCCACTGTGGGTGCTCCCTGACCTGCAGAGCTGTGTGGGAGCCAGTGCCCAACAGACAAAGCTGCTGAAGAGCAGCAGTGTCACCACAGTCCCCAAACATGATCCCAGGGCTTGCAGCCACCACCCAGACACAGGGTCCATCTTTCCTCACTGCACACCCATCTCTCTCCATGGTCCATATCCATCTTTACCCCTTGCTGCAGTGACCGGTCTGACACTGTTTGGGACAGGACCTGGCTCTCCCTGCTCCTGCCTTCACTTTGGTTTGAGGGTGCATCTGCAGAAGCAGCCAGGGGAAACTGTGACATCCTCCTCCAGCTTGTGTGTGACATGGTCACAGAAAAGTGGGTGAACCAAAAACCCCAGAGAAAACAGCCACATTTTCTCCTTCAAGCAACGATCCAAGGGCAGAGGCAGCTGCAGGAAATGTGCTCCCAGGGACCTATTTCCACTGTCTCCATCAGCCCCACATGAAGAATGACAAAAGCTATAAAACTGCTCCAAATTCCCCCTCCCTCCAGCTCACCAGGCTCATCCATCCACTGGAGCTCTCATGGAGCTGTCATGGGCCTCAGCTGGTCCAAAGGCCACAAGTCCAACTTCAATTCCTTTTACACTTTATTTTGCTTGGAGGTGTCCAAGGAATGCCTGGATGTGGCCCCCAGTGCTCGGGGCTGGATGACAAGGTGGGGATAGGTTACAGGTTGGAATTGATGGCCTCAGAGGCCTTTTCCAACCTAATTGATTCTGTGAGTCTGTAAAGGGTGGAAATGTAAAATCCTACCTAATTCTCAATCCCCTGCCACATGGTGGGAGGATAGTTAGCAGAGGGACAGAGATAATGTTCCCAGCATTATTCTTGGTTATGCCATAAAGAAAATATTTTCTCATTTGTCTCATTTTGCATTAATATGATGGGGCTGGAGTTTGGGATGGTAGGCGAGGCAGAAGCACTAGAAAATGCTTATAATGGCTCATAGTTAATAAATAATATTATTATTATCATCAGCACTAGAGCAATTACCAGCATCATTGCAATTTTATTACTGCTGTTATTTTTATTAACAGCTGTGACTAAAACATCCATGGTAATCATCACCCCCATCCTTACCCACTTTGGGTTTGTTTCCTCTGCCCACGGGGGTTTGAGCCTGACTATAATTGGTATATGTTCCCCTTGCTCTCCCTGAGTGGTGGCTTTTGCACCACCCCTGCCCCACAGGGATGGGCATTGACCCAAACCCTCCTGGATACAAAGTCTAGGAGAAAGAACCAATGACCATCCAGACTCATAATGAGATGGGATGGGCAGGAACTGTGGTGTGGAACAAAATTGCCTTTGAGGGTTTGGAAGATAACTCCAAGAGGCAAAATGACAATTATTGGTAGAGCTGT
This sequence comes from Passer domesticus, assembly GCF_036417665.1. Classification (NCBI taxonomy): domain Eukaryota; kingdom Metazoa; phylum Chordata; class Aves; order Passeriformes; family Passeridae; genus Passer; species Passer domesticus. Next base: position 358,954 of record NC_087498.1, read on the forward strand.
TTGCTCCCCAGGGGAAGGGACTAGGTGAGGGGTGGAGGTGGAGGCTGACAAATTGTCCCCAGGGGCTGCACAGAGCTGACAGGGAGAAAAGGAGCAGCTCTCCAGGGCAAGATGCTGTCTCCAGGAGAGGCTGAGGGTGGGGCAGACACTGAGGCCCTTCTTCTCACGAAGCTCATAGGATCTTGGAATGCTTTGGTAGGGAAGGGATTTAAATCCCATCTCCTTCCACCCGTGCCATGGGCAGGGACACCTTCCACTATCCCAGGTTGCTCCAAGCCCTGTCCAGCCTGGCCTTGGACACTTCCAGCCATGGAGCAGCCACAGCTTCTCGGGGCAACTTGTGTCAGGGTCTCACCACCCTCAGAGGGAACAATTCCTTCCCAATATCCCATCTAACCCTGCCTTCCAGCAGTGGGAAGCCATTCTCTGTTGTCCTGTCCCTCCAGAATTTTGTAATGGCCCCCTGGCCATCATTCTGAAAACACCATCCACCCTCCTGTCCCTCTGGTCCTCATTCCCAGACTAAATTCAACTTCTGCCACATCTTGATGTGTCCAGACCTCTGCAACCCTCTCTGCTGTAGCCCAGGGAGCCCAGCTCAGCCCAGGCCCTGCTCTGGGGGTGCCCAGCCGTGGGTGGGCAAAGGCCCTGTGACCATTTCCGATATTAGGGCACGTCTGAAAGACAAGGAGAACAGAGCATTCACCTGGAGAACAGAGCATTCATTGCTTTCATGAATTTCACCTTTGCCTTGGGGTCTGTCCCAAGAGAGATGTGAGGGCTCATTTCCAATATCCCAACCCAGAGGTCAATCCAAACACAACACTCACCAAACATCTCGTTTCGTTTGAAAAAGCTTCAAAGGCTCTAGGCCTGGTTTGAATAAAATGTGAAGGGGTTTAGCAGTTCTGTGATTAGTTTTTCTGTCCACAAAACACTTGCTGTTGTCCAGCCAGTGCCAAGATGTGGCTTTGCTGGTCTTTGCTCTGGAGAGTTTATTGCAGTGCAATTCCTGGGAAATTAATTCACTAATGAAGACAGACCATTACTAATGAAAAGAATCTGGAGCCAATGTGGCAGGAAGAAAGGAGGCCAAGCTGACATGAAGCTCATCTGCACGATGAACACAGCAAGAAAAAGCAGCCAGACCATGTCCTGATCTAATTGAAAGTCTCTAGACAAAAGTGCTTTGATCTCAGAGGATTTGGATTCCTGCTTCTTTCTCCTGGCTGTATCTTCCCTTCAGATCTTTCAGTGTCTTGGAGGCTGCTGTGTGGGAAAACTCAGATTGTTGGTGTTCAAAGCTGCTCCGAAATAAGAGCCTGAGAAATGCAAAGTGTTGTCTGGGCTCTGCAAGGGTGAGGTCAGCCACAGCTCAGGGCTGGGACAAGGGGGTCCCTGGGTACTCACACAAAGTGGGAAGTGCTGCAGTAGGAACTCTGATCATAGAGCCTTTGTCAGTATGGTCCTGGAAGTGAAAGGTTGGTCCTTCACAGAATCACGGAATGGTAGCAAATGTGGGTTTGTGGCCACAGGTGGGTGTGTCACCATGTGAGTGGTGGCCTTGGGAGGGATAGATGTCAACCAACATCAGTCAAACCTGGTATTTGGGTGGACACTACAGCTTGTTCCTACAAATGGAATGGAGAGATGGTCCTATCAGCACCCCCTTAGGATAGGACTGTCCTGATCCCCAAATCCCAGACTGGTTGCTTGTCAAAACCCAGCTGGCAAGTAAAGGCATAAAAAAAAATGTTCTGGTCTTTCAGGCAAGCCAGAAGAGCACATCCAGCAAGGACATTGGTGTTTGTTGGTGCTAGAGCCCCTGTCCTGCACCAAAGTAGCCCAGAAGTCTCCATCAGCACAGCATTTCCAGCCTGACACCTTTATCCTACCACAGAGCCTCTTCCCAGGGCTCCAAAGGGATCTGGAGTACCCTGTGTGTGTCCCTTCCCAGCATCTCTGGCTGGTTGGTTGTGGGAATCCATAAAATTACAGGATTTTAGGAAAGCTGCAAAAGGCAGGAGTCAGAGATAGCAGAACTGCAATTGGAGCTAAGCAGTAGCCATAAAATAAGTTAGCAGAAAAATTATGTAAAAAGTAGAAAAGTAAGGACAATTAGCACAATGGTCTGTGTATTAACACTTGTCTAGAATAACTCCCCAAGCTACAGAAAAGTCTATCTAGTGAGATGTTAGGAAGTTCTAAGCTTAATAATGGAGCTCTGTGCATTGTGTTTGAAGGCTTACAAGAAGGTGTTGTATTGGAAATAAGCAAGCATTGTTTTAACTGAAGGTATGTGTGCTTATAGTGGTGGATAGAACTACTGCCAATATGCTTTTGCTTTGTGTGATTGGTCAAAAAACTTTTAAAGTAAGTTGTAACATTAAGTTCGTGGTCTGCTGCCTGGGATGTGAGCTGCTGGCATCTTCCCATTGCCATAACCATGTAAAGAGACTGATGCTGGAAAATAAAACAGCTCAAGACACGTTCCTAGCAGTCCTGTCCTGTTCATGATTTGTACATAGCCCCCAGCTGGCAATAAATGGTGCTCCTCAGGGAGGAAGAATGTTAGACTTGAAAAATAAAAAAGATCATGGACAACTCAGTTGCCAGAGGCCCAGGCTGTTAATAGGAGAAATGGATCATCCCCTTTGGATCATCCCCTTCATCGTCTGTAGTTGATATCCTTGTAAGTAATAAGCAGCAACTTTAGGGGCTCCTGGGCAACGAGATGGGAAATCATTTATCTAAAACAAAATGGGATGTTTTTCACCGGTTGAGACAATTTTACAGGATAAAGGATGTTCAGACAACTCAAAACATGAACTGAAAGACCTATTAATCTGAGTAAAAGTTAATGCTCAAAATATAGACTTGAAGTCTGCTTTTACCTTTGATTTTTAGGACCAGATAAACTGGAAAATTTATAATTGAGTCTCTCTCAAAAAAGAAGAGACTTTGGTCAAACTAATGCCTGTCTCCAGAAATTTAATGGAGAGTTTTAAACAGAATGATTGTAATAGAGACTTTTTCGAACACTAAAACAGAACACCTGGTTCTGAGACTTTAATTTTGAGTGGTGCTGGGTCTTCGTCCTCTTCTGGGGAGATCTCGGGTTTTGTTCAGGGCTCCTTCCCTTCTCCTTGCATGTCTGAGGTTTCTCCAGGCAGTGTGGACAGCACCCCGATCCCCAGGAAGGAGCAATCAGATCAGCTTCCAGCTTTGGTCGTGTCCTCTGTTTCTTCTGGGATTCCCTGCATCGCTGATGCTACAACCAGGCATCTTCCCATTCCTCCGTGGAATCATCCACCCCCGGATTTCCCGGGAAAGCTTTGGGGATTTTCGTTATGTTCTGAGAATTTGGAGGGTCAAGGGGCGTGTTCTGAAGAAGTTGGGAGTCAAGCGGGTCCGGGAGATGAGAGTCTGGGGAGGCTTTGCAAAACGGGGGCTGCTGTTTCTGTGCCCTGATCCTCTTCCAAACAAGTTGTGGTCAGATTTTGTTCTGAAGTTGTGCAGGGGGGGACTGCCAAGCGGGGCTCTGGATCCTCTCTGCCCGGCCGAGGGGCTGTGAAAAGTCACCCCTGCCACTGTTTCCCCTTCCCGGGAAGCCAACCCCTTGGATCGGGCTCAGGCGGGCAGATTGCTTTGCAGTTCTGAGAATTCTTTTCATACGGATTCCTCCCCCAAGCCTCTTCCAGGGTTTTTGCCACTTTTGGTTCCCCAGCCTCTGATTACAGCTGGTGGGCGGCTTTGGATTTGTCTTTGCCTGCGGGGCAGCGGGCGGGGGGGTGGACACAGGCAGCAGCCAGGGGTCGAGCAGGGCCAGGATGGCTCTGCCCAGAGAGATGCATGGGGTGGAGGTGGGAGAGCTCAGGAAAGCTTCTGTAGAGACGCCAGACAGATCACTTAGAGGCCTTGAATCCTGTCTCATTCGCTGCTGGGGAGGAAAGCAGCATGCTGAGATTGCAGCTTGGAGCTGAGAGTTTTCCAGCTGTATCCCCACGGGTGGGGATACAGTGTGGAACCTGTAACAGCTCACTGGAAAGTGTCACAAATACAAATTCGGGATCTGCAGCTCAAGAGCAGCCCTATTTGTATGATTCTAATAAAACTCCATTTAGTGAATTGAGACGTGATTTATCAGGCTCTGGCTTTCTTCCTGTGACCAATACAATACGTTCCTTCGCCGCTATCTCCAGCAGTGGAAGGGTTATTAGGGATGTGGAGCCACTTCCCAGGGCTCCAAAGGGACCTGGAGGACCCAGTGTGTGTCCCTTCCCAGCATCTCTGGCTGGTTGGTCTGCAAGAGATTTGAGCTGTGGGAGAAACCTGAGAAGTTCCAGCAGATCCCTAGGACAAGAGGGAGTGGGAAACATGGTGGGAGGGACACGGAATCCTGGCCTCAGACTCTGCCTTGGGGACCTGATTTAAAAGGAGCTGAGGAGGAAAATCTCTTCCTGGTAGCTCACCCATGTCTGTCTGCTCAGGGTGAGGGACAGCTGGATGAGGACAACGATCTCTTTCCTACAGGTGTCACTTTTGGAGGGTTCCCAGGGCAGGAGAGGCAATAGCAACAGGCACCTTTTACCCACCACTCACATGAATGGGGCTGCATCCCAATCCTCTACCTGGAACCTCTCTGGCAACCACTGAGCCCAGGTCAGGGCTGCCCTGCTCCCATTGCCTCCAGCTGCCCCAGTCTGGAGCTGGCACTGGGACAGCCCAGGGGGCCATGGGTGCCTGGTGCTCCCTGGGCCGTGTGCTGCAAGGAGAGGAGGGCATAGGAGGTCCAAAGGCAATCAGGAGTCCAGGGATGGATGTTCCCCACGATTGCTGGGTCCTCCCACCCACGCCTCTGTCCCTGCGTGCTCTGAGCTGTGATTCCAGAGGTGGCTGTCACTGGAGCCCTCTTGGCTGTTACTCGGCCCTGCAGGGCACCCAAGCCCAGCTAGGACCACCCCACTGAGAGACAGGGAAGGATTTTCTCACTGTATGATGTCTTTCCTGCTTGGCCTGCTCTGGGAGCAGCTGGCACCTTCCTAAACTGGCAGCTCAGCCCACACGTGGTGAACTGGAGCTGCAGCCACTCTGCCTCCCCAGAGAGGACCTGGGCATGAGAAGCGTCTTCTTTGAGGATCTCTGCTCCCAAAACACTTTGGGTGTCCTCCACTGCAGCACGAGGAGATGGTTCCACTCCAGGAAGCTTCTTGATGCAAACCTCCCCCAAAGCCACCAGGAGAAACCCCAAAAGCATGGGAAAGGGTGGATGTGTGCATCCCACTGCTGACCATCCTGGTCTGTCCGTGTTCAGGGTTTGGTTTTACCATCCCAAAAAGGTGTAGGAATCATTCTGCAACAAGTGCCTGCAAAGCACAAACAACTCTGGCCGGGAGAAGCATCTGGCAAGACCTCTGGATGTTTGCAATCACCTCTAATAGCCAGTAATTCTCTAATGGATGTGGGTAAGGAGAACAAATTCATGCTGCCAAAATTGACTGGTCCCCACACACCAAAACGTGGAGTCCCCAGGGCTTTGGTGAGGATTTCATTCTGTGGTGAGAGAAGCTGGAGCTGGCCACAGTTCCAGCAAATGGCAAGAGAGCAACACAAAAAGGGGATTTTGTGCTTTGAGCTTTGTCAGAGAAGATTGTGGAGAGACCTGGAACATTTGTAGATGTCCTGGGCTCCAAACAGGGACTGGGGAAATGCTGCTGCCTTTGTGTGGGTTCAGCCTTGATGTGGGCTCAGCCTGCCCTGACACATCTCTCAGGACCTTGGAGGCATCCTGGAATCCTTGAGGACTGCAGAAGGATGTGGAAATAAGGTAGAAAAGAGCTTTATGTGCTGAGATGGTTGGAAGGGGAAATTATGCCTCCATGGGGCAGCCTGGCCATGCCAGGTTATCTTCAGCCCAGACTGGCAGTACCAAAAGCAAGGTCCATCAGGGATGTCCATCCAGATGGTGGTTAGGGGTGTGGGAAAAGGTGACCCCCGCCCAGATCCAGTGGTGCCTGTATCAACACAGATCCACATCCCCCCAACTCTGCCACTGCCCTGATGCCACCAGTCTCAGTAGGACCAAACCTCCAAACACAGCACACCCCAGAGATCAGCCCACCCTGAGCTTGCCACCTCCTGTGTGGGCATCACCCAGAGCCTCAGGAGGTTTCCCTGCTCCCCCATATCCCCACACACCCCCACAGTGCCCAGCTGGTTCTGAGCTAAACCTGCCATATTTCAGGTTCCAGTGACAGGATTACATCTTTTCCTGCAGAGCCAAGGACACTTATCCTATCACACCCCTGGTCCCTGGGAGCTGGGAGCAGCCACAACATCCCCCCAGGCTGGTTGAGCTCCCCACACCCTCCTGGGACAGCTCCCGGCCTCGCTGGAGCTGGATCCACACCTCCCTCTGGGTGTTTGTGCCGCTGCACTGCCCCGGTTCTGGCAGTGAGTCACAGCCTTTGGGAACAAACCACAGGCTTCCAGTAACTGCAGAGCTTCTTTCAGATCCCTTGCCCAGCTGTCCTCAGCTCAGAGGTGCGGGGTGAGTAACCACAGCAGTCCCACCCCAGACCAGCACCGACAGCTCCCCTGGGGTATCCCAGAGGCTCTCACAGTGACCAGGTGCTGCAGGGCAAGGGGGAGCATGGGATGGCTGGAAATCTCTGGGAGGGAGGATGGAAAGCACAGAGAGCTCACACTGAAGCATCCTTCCTTCAGGTTCTGCCCTGGTGTGGAGGAGATGTGTCTGCTGTCCAAGGAAGGTGAAGGAGTGCGAGTCACCCACTCTGCTCAGAGAGGATTTTCCTACATCCTCCAGCAGCACCCCTCACCCCAGCAGTAAATATCAATCCTTTCTGCTCAGAAAACTAATTTTGTTTCCAAACTGAGCTTGGTTTTCAGCCTGAGGCCGCACCCTGATGTGGACTCTGTCACTGCACAAGCAGATTCTCAGCAAGGACCGCTCACCCCGTGCTCAGCCCCTCATCCCAAATGTGTTTGTGGAGGTTAAGCAGGGAGCTGGGATGCCCAGCCATCCAATGCCTGAGGGAAATGACAATTTAGTTTGTGTCTGTGAGTGAGCACTACCCTCCAATCCCACACAGACCCTTCATGCCCAAAAACAGAGCCGTGAGACCCCTGGTGCCATGGGCAGCACCAAGTCCTTCCAAGGGTGCTGAGTGGGTGACCCTGCTCTGGATGTATCACCCTCTGCTGCCATGTGACAGTGTGAGGGTGCACCCGTGGCCCTGGTCAGTGGGGCACAAGTCCCACTGAGCCATAGTTTTGCACCCAGGCAGCTCTGGGGCTCCCTCCCAGCTCTACCACGTGTGGTCAGGGCCCTCCAGGACCCCTGAATTTTCCTGAATTTTCCTGAATTTCTGGCTTCTTCATCCAGGACCCTGAGGTAGGTAGGAGGGAAGTGATTTAACACTACTGGCGATGGCTGCAAAATCATGAAACGACCTGCAGAATCTCAGAGCTGGTGATGTTCTCTGAAAAAATGTGATGTTCTTGTCTTTTGGCTGCTGCTTTCAGGCAACAACATTTAGAGCAAAGAAAAGTGCGAGAAATGGTGCTTAAAAAAAAAGAAGAAGAAGCAGAAGCTGAGATTCTTTTATAGACCCAGGAGTTTGGGAATGAGGACATGCAGAGAAGGACAGCTTGGTCCCCAGGAGATGGGGGTAAGGTTGTGAAAGCTGCAGGACAGTGTGATGAGCACCATGGACTTGTCTCTTGTGCTGCTCCTGTGCAATATATTTCCTGGACATTTTTAGTGTCTAAACTTTTTTTTTTTTTTTTTGTCAAAAATAGGGATTTGTTGTGTGAGCCTTGGAGGGTGGCTCCCACACAACTGCATCGCAGGGATGAGCCCCCTCTGCTATGGGAGCAACCCCTCCTCCAGCAGAAGACAATTCCAGGTGGAGCCACTCAACCCCATGTGCATCTCTCCCTGGCGAGGCTGGACAGGGCTTGGAGCAACCTGGTCCAGGGAAGGTGACCCTGCCCATGGCAGGGGATGGAACAGGATGAGCTTTTGGACCCCTTCCCACCTAAACCATTCCATGATTCTATGACAGTGCTGGAGGTGTTTCTCACCCAGCGCTGTGGTAGGACATCAACCTGCTTGGCCAGGAGTCTCAGGTCATCTTCCCTTCCATGCTGGGCCATCACCCTGTGGATTTGGCCACTTCCAGGGGTGCCACACAACAGCCCTGCCCCTGCCATAGCCATAAGCCAGGAGCTGATTGTCCAGACCCAATTCAGCCGAGTATCTGTGTGATTGGACAAGTGAGGGTGAGGTATTCCCTGAGTACAAAGGAGAAGGGATGAAAGGCGGTTTTTGCAAATATTCAGTGCAAATCCAGGGCTTGGCTGGATAAAAGCAGTGGGTTTTTAATTATTGCTTGTATTGCATTTGATTTTTCTTTGCATTGAATATTTTGGCTCTTTATGCAAAACAACCTCTTTGAAACAAGGCCTCTGAAAGTCAGCCCTCAACATTTAGAAGGGAGGGGGAAGAGAGGAGCACAAAGAAAGAAAGTAGCTCTAAAACCCACTTTAAATGCCAAATGCGACAAATGTGGCTCTGAGAAATGGAAATGGGACAGCAGATATAAAGTACCTGATATGACTGGGCTCCCAAAGCCTCTGTGGCTCTGAGTCCATCCCACAACACACTGAGCTGCAGAGGGACAACAGCTGTGCTGGGAGGGAGGTGCCAGCTGAGGAAGTGCCCGGTGCCACCACCCTTCCCTGCCTGTCACCACCACACTGCTACACAAAGGCCAGCTGGGTCACCAGGGGAGAGCCCCAGCCAGGGGGGTCTGGAAAGCATCAAAAGCCATTAAAAGGTAGGAGCACATCAGGGACCCCAAGGAAAAGGGAAATGAGGGGGGTCTTGGGAGCTGCTGCTGTCATTGTATTTGCATTCAACAGGACATTTAGATCTGCTCCCCAGATATATGGGAGGCAGGAAACTGGAGATAGAATCTTGATTAAGAAGCACCAAGAAAGCCTCAGAGCAGGGCTGAGGTGGGTCTTTATCTCTCCAATGCAGAAGGACTCATCACAAAAAACGAGATATCCTAAATTACAGTTGGAACAAGAGATGGGTATTGGCTGCCTTTTAATTTCTTGAGTTTTACCCTTCTCTTGCTAACCTGACTCCTGATTTTGCAGTCAACAACTAAACTCCTCATTTCCCTAGGCTGCAACTTGCTATTGGATCGGGATCCTCATAGCACAATTTGTCACTGCAAAGGGAACATTTCCTTTCTTGCACTTAACCCAGTTCAAAGATTAGGACATTCAAGACTGAAAAATTGGCTGGAGGTTCCCAAAACGAGGGAGGTTGTTTTCCCCACCCAATGCCTAGAGGAGAATTAGCAGTGCTGATGAGATCTACTGTTTCTAAACCTCAGAGGACACAGTAACCCAAAACAACCAGTCCAGCACCTTCTGTCCAATGCATATTTCCCCTGATTAAAAGATCAATTTCAAATGCAAAAGCAGCTGGATTCATTTAATGGGTTTTTTTTAATGAGTTGGTTATATGTAGTTTCAGCTGGTGGAAATAATTTTGGAGGTACCAATTTGGGCTATAGTTGGCTTCCAACTTCTGTCCAAACACAGCTCCCCACAAAGTTTAAGTAAAACCTGTGTAATTACCCCCTCCACACACCATGAAGATGGAAGAAGTAATGATCAGAGGACATGCGTGTAAAGCCATTGAGTTGTTTATCTTGGAATGAGACTGAACAGTGAATCCACATCTCAGTCAGTCAAAATGAAATACCAATTTGGAACTGAAGGCTCCAGTTAACACCACAATTGAATGTTCCCTCACCTCTGAGAATCTGTCACCAGGAAAACAAATAAAAAGTGCAAATGCAAAGCAAACCTGAAGTTTATTTGCACTTTGTTTTCTCATTTAGATTAAAAGATTATTTATTTTCTTGGAAGAAAACTGAGGGACCTTGTTCCCTGGGAGGAAGCAGCTCAGCATTTCCATCAGGATGGTGGAGAGATCTGAGACCCAAGATCAGGTATTGCAGTGAAATGCCTCAGCTGGGCCTAAATTACAGCCTGTGCACGTTCCTAATTACTCTGGTCTTAATTCCAGCAAGGAACAATGGGCAGACACAGCCAGAGGCTGCCAAGGCAGCCTGGCTGGCTCAGGCCATGGAGATGAGGGACACATGGGCCAGGCAGGATGGAGGTCATGGATATGCTCCAAGGGCTGGAGCTCCTCTGCTCTGGGGCCAGGCTGGGAGAGCTGGGCATGTTCACCTGGAGAGGAGAAGGCTCTGGGGAGATCTCAGAGCCCCTTCCAGTGCCTGAAGGGTTCCTAAGAGAACTGAAGAGGGACTTGGGACAAGGGGTGGAAGGACAGGACATGGCGGGGTGAAGGGTGAATGGCTTTTTACTGCCAGAGGGCAGGTTTAGATTGGATATTGGGAAAAATTTTTCCCTGTGAGGGTGGGGAGGCCCTGACACAGGTTGCCCAGAGAAGCTGTGGCTGCCCCATGCCTCTAAGTGTCCAAGAGAGAGGCTGGATGGGACTTGGAGCAACCTGGGATAGTGGAATGTGTCATGGCAGGGGTGGGACTGGGTGAGCTTTGAGGTCCCTTCCCACCCAAATATGTCTCAGGTTCTGGCACTCCATGAAATGCATTTCCCTCTCCCTTAGCCTCAGCAGAGCCAGGGCTGCCTGTGGGTGGGGAGCAGAGCTGGAATGTGGAAGATCCCCACAAGACCCCCTCATGTATGGGTGACACAGAGGGTGGAATGATCTTTAAGGACCCTTCCAATCCAAACCATTCTAGGATTTCATGATCTCCTGGAGAAAAGGGGTGTCAGTGACTGCTCCATCCTCAACGCAAGAAAATTTGACCACAGCATCTCCTGGATCCTGGGATTCCAGGTTTTCTGCTACTGGAGCACATTCAGCTCCTCAGAGCAGACAAACCTTATAAAGAACCCATAAAGAATCTGTGTCCCAGCAGTGCTGAATGTGAGGAATGAGCTCCTGAAATTACACCCATCTGAGCTGCACCCATGCTGGCTCTGCTCAGGCTTTGCCAGGTCCATCTGGAGGCAGGCTGAGCCCTTGGCTCTCCCAGTCAGGAGCTCTCAGTGGAGAATGGAGCCTTCACACCGAGAGATATGAGTGTTTCATTTGTGTATTCCACGGGTAAAGTCACTGAGTGTTGTTACCAGAGCAGAAAAAAAAGAGGAATAATTTAATCTGTAGGACTGTGCTAATTCTGGCATGTCTGAGACAGCATTTCTCAGCATCGGCCCCTTGCTGCTGTCAGAGAGAGCATCACTCCCTCTGTGAACAGATGGGGAGACTGAGTCGCAGAGGGGAGCTGTGATCTGCCAAGATGGACCAATCTGAATGAGAAAACATCCCTGGTGCCAGGAGCTGACACTTCCTTTCTTTGAAGAAAGCCAAAAAAAATCATCCCCATCTCTGGCTGCAGGCAGAGAAATGGCCTGGAGAGGGTAGACAAACTGTTGTGGCAGCAATGTGCTGTGCCTTCCTTACAGGAATGATGGAGAGGTGATATTGCCACCCCAGGCAGGGGGTGGGACAGGGGGATGTCACTTCTGTAACCCCACAGTCCTGCTGGGCTGGTACGTGGGATCTGTGTGCAAGAGGACCAGGGCCAGTGCCAGGGACAGCACAGAGGGAGGCTGGCAAGGGACACACAGGAAAGAGGCCGGGGAAGAAATCTCTTGTCCTCCTCCAGCTCTTTTTTTGTGATGAGAGGCTTTGGTACCTGACAAAAACCCAGCCAAACCACCCAAGACAGTGACAGTTCTGGGGGCAAAGCCCAAGCAAGGAAGGAAAATGGGAAATGCAGTGAGAGGGAGGGTAAGGGTGCACAGGGGAGGTGTTGGGTCCCACAGTGCAGAGAAGGGCAAACCCAGATGCCCCAAATCTTTCCAGTGTCTGATCCTGCTCTGCTCCTCCCTACATCACCAAATGTGGCCCTTCCTCCCCTATTTGTCCCCATTGCCCACCAGCCCACAGGACTCTGTGAGGAGGAGGATCTCAGTCTTTCAGGGTTATTTCATCCTACCTCAACTCCAGTGATGTCTCCCCTGCCTGCCCTGCCCATCCAGGTACCCTTGGGAGTGGCACCTCCATGCAGGGCCAGAGGTGCCGTGGGAGTGGCCCGGGTGCTCAGCTCATTGCTATTCTGCAAGCCAGCCCACTGGCTCTGTGGGCTTTTTGTGGCTGCCTTAGAAAGCATCAATTGTTCTTTCCTGCCACTGGGCACCCCAGGCAGGAGCCAGCCCCAGCAGCTGGGTGGCTGCACTTCCAGAGCAGGAACTCCCTGTTAGGAGCCCAGGCAGCCTCTGGGACAGCACCTTTCCCATTCCATGGCCTTGACAGTTCAGGTCACCTTGGGTGAGAGGTGTCCCAAAAGGAGGGGCACTCCCTTGGGACACTCCTCCCAACCCACTGGCAGTCCCAGAGGTGGGCTCTGCTGCTGTGCCCACCCTGCTGCTTTGGCAGGATCACTGTAAAAAATAATCTAATGCTGTTCCTATCAGCTCAGCTCGGCTGTGCTGGCTGTCATTTCCCCAGGCTGAGACAGTACTGTTGTCCCCAAGGGGATGAGCCTCTCATGCTGTCCCCATCCCTCCCAGGAGTCTCTTTCTCCTGTGGTCCTCTCCATGCTCCATGTCCTGCTGTGTGCAGAGACCACAACCCTCCCTGAGCTGTGTCTGGGCTTTCCTTACACCCCTGTGGGCAAGATCCTTCAGGGCTTTTCCCTGTCCTTCCAGACTGAGATTTTCTTCCAGCCCATCAGTTCCTGTCCAGTCTGAAATGACTCTGGTGTGTGTCACAGTGAAACTCACCTCCCAGGTTCTTTCACTCCCACACATTTTTCCTTTTTCCATCCTTCTTTGTGTTGCCATGACCTTTCTCTCCACCCCAGGACACAGATCTGCCAATGCACTATGACCCCTTGGAAGAACCATTCCCTGCTGTCAGGATGATTTCAAGCACAGTCATTTGGATGCAGGAGCTCCATTGTCCCCATCCCTGATCCTTTGTCCAGCCCTGCCTGTTCTGCCTTGGAGACCCATGGACCTGCATGTCCCAGGCCACCCAGACAGGTCCCCTCAGAGCAGGTCCCCATGGCTAACAGTCGCTGGTGTTGGGTACAAGCTGCTCTGAGGTGTGCCAGACAGGAGATTTCACTGGGTCTGGCCTCACAGGGGTCCCTCCAGATCCAAGTTTGGAAGTGGAGGCTGGTGAGCTTTGTCCCAGATGTCTCCCACCTGAGATCATGGCCAAAATCCCCTTCCTGGCCAACAGAGCCAATCTGGCCCTTTTACAATACAGTTAAGCTTATTCTGACACCACAAATGGACTAAAAAGCCCTGTTGTGATTGACCGGGGGTGTAAGAGGAGCTGAGGGTGCTTTGGCTCTTGGTGGCCACATGGGACATATCCAACAACAGCAAGACAGAGGCCACATGCCTGTGCCAAGGGCTGGGCAAGGGCACAGAGACCAGCCCAGAGCCCAGAGCCGGCCAGTGGGAAAGGCTCCAGGTCAAGAGGAGCAGCTGAGCCCCTGTGCACCCCCAGCCTGCATCCCAGAGCGGTGTCTGAGCTTCTCTGCACCCCCTGTGAGTCACTTTTTCCTGCTCTGCCACCTGCTCTGGCTGACGTGGAGCAAAGGTAAGAGCAGAGGTGGGGCTGGCTTGGTAAAGGTCAGGTGATGATGGCACCTCCCCTGGATGGAGTCACATTCCTACATCTCGGGGGCGGGGGAAGACCTGGGACCCATCAAAGGGCTCCTGCATGCCCTGAGCCAGCTCAGCACAGAGCATGGTGAGCTGGGCCTGACTCAGCCCAACGCCCAGCCTGCAGGGCCAGGCTGGGCTGGCAGGGGCCAGGCAGCTGAGTCAGCAGCTTTTGCTTTGGCAGAGCCTCCTTCCTGGGGTGTTTGCCTTGTCTCTGTGCCAGCAGCTGCACAGGGCCCTCGGTCACACAGCCCAGAGGGACATCACTGTCACCTCCACCAACCCAGTGCCCTGGGGCACAGCCCAGTCTCTCCAGGAAAGGGAAACCGTGTCCTGGAAGTGTGACAGTGTGTCTGGGTGTTCCCAGGCAGTTCTGGCACCCTGCAGCTCATCCATAGGTCTGTACCCTGGACACAGGAGCATCTCAGCTCCAGTGAGGGCCCTGCTGTCTGTCCCACCTTGCCTGGGTGGTCTTGGCTGTGGGTGCTCCTCACCTTCCACTTGATGGGGACCTCATGGACCCTCTCTGCTGCCATGGGATGAGGGAACACAGTCTGCCTGTATCCCACCAGCTTGGCAGAGTAGATCCTCTTGAACTGATGGTACCACACCTGAACCATGGCCATGGAGGTAGCAGGGCCTTGCTAGGTTCCATCCACACATCCCCACCTGGTTTGGTGTCTGCTCCCTGTAGGACGAGTTCATGGGGAGCCACAGAATCACAGAATCCCAGAGTGCTTTGGGTGGGAAGAGACCTTAAAGCTCATCCCATCCCACCCCCTGCCATGGGCAGGGACACCTTCCACTAGCCCAGGCTGCTCCAAGCCCTGTCCAGCCTGGTCATGGACACTTCCAGGCATGGGACAGCCACAGCTTCTCTGGGCAACTGTGCCAGGCCCTCATCACCCTGACAGGGAAGAATTTCTTCCCAGTATTGAACCTAAATTCCTGTTTTTTCAGTTTGATCCCATTGCTCCTTGTCCTGTCCTACAGCTGAGCCAACCTGGCCCATTGAAGACACATTCAGTCTATTTTAATACCACAAATGGCTACAAACACATGCTGTGGTGCTCCCTGGGCTGTGAAAAGAGAACCAATTTAATGTCATGGGATTACTCCTGCAGCAATCAGCAGGGCTGGGACTGGATCCTGGAGGAGGAGCCTGGCTCCAGAGCCCTGGGCACTGTCATGGCAGGACTCCAGTACAGGAACAGAGAGGCCATGTTGTCCCAGCAAATCTCAGCTTCCCCACCTTCCCTGTTCCCAGCCTCCATCCCTCACCCGTGAGATCACCCTGAGCCAGCTATGGTGCAGCTTAGTGCCTCAATTTCCCCATCTGCAGATGGGCCCTTGCTGGGAACATGCCCTCAAATTTACTGGTGAGACATTGCCAAGGATCAATTCCTTACCCTGAAAATCAATAGAAATAGGTAAAAAGCCCAATAAAACCATTCCCAGAGCAGGGGTTTGGGGCGCAGCAGCAGGAAGGAGTAGGTTTTCATTCATGGCCCTGCAGCACAGCCCTGGCAGACGTGAGCTCTGTTAAGGGACAGATGTGACACTGTCGGGGTCAGAGCGATTACCCGGCACAGGGACCACACCTCGCCCTACGGGACACGCAAGGACAGGGAGGGGACAGGGTCCTGCTGCTCAGGAGCCCATACAGGGTCTCTTGAGGCCATTCACTTTCTCTTTCCCTTTCAATTCAGAGAATTTGTGAATAACTCCGAATATCAGGCTCCAAGCATCCCCACACAGGATTCAGGGCTCTCCTCCCCTGCCTTCTGCTCTACTGGGCATGGAGCATCCCACACTCAGCCCCTCACTGCATCCCAAGTGGACACCCCCAAGCCCCAGGATTTTTCCTGCCCTTCCAGGAGCTGGGAATGCTGCAGCTGCACGGCAGTGTCTGGAGCTTTTGGGAGTGACCTGATTTTGCGTCTGCCAGCCAAGATCTCGTGGCGCTGCTGCAGCAGCTGTGTGAGCTCTCAGTGAGCCTAATCCAGACATCCCCTCACCAAGCCCTCGTGGCTTTGATCCCTGACTTAGCCTGTTCATGGCTGAAAATTATTCTGTGGATCAGAGAGTAGGGCTGAAAACCAGCTCACCTGGGTATTTACCGGTCTTCAGCAGGATCTCAAACCAACATAACCTGCTGGTAAATCCCTGCCCATCTCAAGGGCTTTGGGATTTTGGTGATGCTGGAATTGATCTCCTGGTGCTGCACTGGCACAGCTCATCTGTGCAGCCGGATCTGGCTGGAGCAGAGCTCGGTGGGAAATGCTGGCTCTGATGTAGCACCCACATGCTGAGCTGGTGCAGTGTGCTGGAAACTGTGGCTTGGAAACAGCCTCAGGTCTGCAGAAACCTCCCTGGACTGTAATTTCTGCATTTTAATCTCCATCCTTGGTTCAGAGCTGCCCATTCCATAGAATGAAAGTCTCCACAGATCACTCTCACTTGCTAAAAAAATTCCTGGAGGAGGGCAGCGAGGGAAGAAACAAAAGAGGTTGCTGCAAAGACCTACCAGTCCCTGAAATTCCTCCAGGTTAGGGAAAATGAACGTATTCTCCTTGGGAATGAAATGTGCTTTCTCAGGGACTGGGCTTGTATGGATGGATGGCATCTTTTCACTGACTAGTGGAGGTTGAAAGAAAATACATGAGCTCCAGGCTGAGAGCTCTGAGTCACCTGGATGCTTTTGCAATTTCTCCAAATGTAAAACAGGCCTTGGAAGAGCTGTGGTTTGGCTTGTTCTCTGGCCCGGCTGGACAGGAAGGTTTCCTGGCACTAAGTGTTGAGAGTGCTGGAAAGATGTCCCCTGGGCCCTTAGATGTTTTGGGAGCTGGGAATTTGCACCTAATCATCCCAATGTTCTCCTCCTCACCCATCCCATGGCAGCGGGTGCCCACTGCTCCCCTCCATGAACTCTTGGTGGAGGAGTCATGGAATGGTTTGGTTGGAAGAAACCTTAAAAGTCCATCTCATTCCACTCATGGGCAGGCACACCTTTCACTATCCCAGGCTGCTCCAAGCCCCGTCCAACCTGGCCTTGGACACTTCCAGGGATGGTGCAGCCACAGCTGCTCTGGGACACCTGGAATGGGGAAAAGCCACCTCAAATGTGTCCTGCTCCACCACCCAGCTGGCAGGGGGCAGAAAGACTTCCCAGGCCTACCATGACCTAGTCCTAGCTGGCCCCATGCCTGTGGCCCTTGGCAGGACTGGAGAGAAGGGGAAAGAGCACCACAATCCCAGGAAGAGCCTGAGCTCAGGCAGGAGCCTGGAAAACAGGGAGTCCAGGGGAGAAGCTTCCCCCTTCCCCCTCCATGCCCATGCAGGAGCTCACAGGTCCCCTGCACATCCCCCTCACTTCCTGCCTTGCAGGCACTGCAGTCCAGGGCCGAGGGATGTTCCTGCCATCCCTGAGCTGTTTATCTCATTCCAGACAGGGCACTCTTGAACCATCAGACAATGCCAGCGCTGTCTACAGAGCCACCCCCTGGCACTGCTTCTTTTACCCTTCTTTCTCCTCCTGCTGCGCTCCAGCCTCCTGCCCCCCATTTCCTAGAGAGTTCCAGCCATTCTGATCCAACTTCCATGGCTCTGCAGCCTCACAGGTGTGCAGTCCAAACCTTCAGCAACACCAAAGGCAGCTCTCCCTGGTGGGATGCTCCTTGGGATGCTGCAGGGTGGGAAGGGCAGGGCTGGGAGGACACCCCAATGCTTAGGCCCAGGCACAGAGGGTGGAGGTCCTGCCCATGGACAGAGAGACTCCAACACGAGGGCTCCTGCAGACATCAAATTCCTGCAGGTTTTCCCTGCCTGTCATGTTTCAAAGTGTTTGGGGTGAGGTCACAAGGTGAGGACCCCGAGGGACATTCCAAGATAGGCTTGGGCTGCATCCACATGTTCAGCATCCCCAGCCAAGGAGTGGTTTGGCACGTCCCAAGGACAGCAACTCCTTTTGCTATGTCCCTTTCCAAAAGGCCCAAAACACGTCTCAGAGCAGATACAGGGCCCCTGAGGCAGCAGAGGCTGGTGCTGAAGAAGCTGCATCTCACCAAACATCCCTCCAGCACCGTCTCCTCCAGCATCCTGCCTCCACTGGGATGCTGAGGGGCCGGTTCCTGCCAGACACCCGCAGCTGGCTGCTTCCCCTCCCTTTGAACTCGTTTCATGTTCCCCAAGCACGGCTGTGAGAGGGAAGTTTGGGCTGGGCTGAGGGACCCTGCTGTGCCCAGATGGGGGGGATCACAGGCTGGGGGTCCTGCCTGGCTACCGGGCAGGGAGGAAGGATGTGAGAGGGGAGGGGGAGTTCTCCACCAGCAAATCTATTTTAGGTGGTTTCCAGCTGTTCCTGTGGGGGCTGGGAAGTGGGGGACCCTCTGCTCTAGCCTGCTCAGCCCAAGTGATACCTCTTCATCCCTCCAAAATCAAGGCAAGGCCTCTTGTGGGGAGGCAGTGTCACTCAGTCAGGAGGGATCTTACCCAGGGGTTGGAGCAAATGGAGAGGGTTTGGTGGGATATCCCAGTCCCTTGACCATGCTGGGTGAGCCAACTGAAATCCAAGCAAGACCCCTCTTCATCTGAAAAAATCTGCCTTCGCCTTGCAGGGGTGGCCCACATCCCTCTGTGCTTCTGTGTCCATGGGAAGTTGCCACTGCAGCAATGCAGCATTGGCTGCTTTGGCATCTCCCACTGCCATGTAGAGACATCCTAAATGTCTCAGGGCACCATTTCTTCCAGGAGAAATCCACTCCTGGGGACACCAAGTTCCCAAGCTGGCAGCCCAAGGGCAGGGTGTCCATGGGGAGCCTGGAGCTGGAACCAGGCTGCCATGCACCATGTTCCCCATTCCCTGCCATTCTTCCCTGTCAGGAAGGCACAGGTTGTCCAGAGAAGCTGTGGCTGCCCCATCCCTGAAGGAGTCCAAGGCCAGGCTGGAAGGGGCTTGGAGCAGCCTGGGCCAGTGGAAGGTATCCCAGCCTGTGGCAGGGTAAGGTCCCTTCACACACAAACCTTTCAGGCATTCTGTGATTCTCTGAAATGCATTTGCCTCTCCCTGAGCCTCAGCAGCACCAGGGCTGCCTGTGGGTGGGGGGCAGGGCTGGAATGTTGGGGATGCCCACAAGACCCCCCCCAGCCTCATGTGGGTCACACTGGTGAGGATCCACCCTGTGCCAGGCTCGTCTGAGGAATCCTGTTGGCACAGGAATGGGCTGCAGGGAGCACACTGTCCGTGCCTGTGCTGGAGGAGCTGTCCCTGCTCAGTGTCCTGGCTGCCCTAGGGATGAGCCTCAGGCAGATATTCCCCACCTGCCTCCCCAGCTACCTGCAAATCTCTGCTCAGGTCTGGCTGCCATCATTGCCTGTGGCCCTCCAGGGGTGCTCGGAGCTCTCCCAGCACAGTGGCCACACGTGTTTCCCCAGGGCCCTGAGTCCTGCCAGGTGCTCCAGGCTCTCAGCACCCACTTTGCCATCGTTGGGTTCAGTGTCACAATTAGGAATGACACCACAAGAGCCATGAGCACTGCAAAAATGCTGTCACTGTCATCCTTAACATCCTGCAACAGACTGGGAGAAACTGAGGCATTTCAGATTCAGGAAATATTCCTTAGTGGTGTTTCCTGTCCTTTGTGCTATATACAGGGTACTACACCTCCTAAAATCTCCACATGTACCAACTGCCAGGAATTCATGAAGTTGTAGGATCTCTAAGGTTGGGAAAGACCTCTCAGATACTTGAGTGCATCTATTACGTTGATGAGGTTACAAAGCTTTTCAATATTAATATAGGCTTTGAAAAGACAGAGGAAAATCTCCTGCTGCTGAGTGCTTGGGCACACAATGGGATCACAAAATTCAGGGTGGAAATTGCATAAGAAAAAACCATCCAGACTGTGTACAGCATAATATTAATATTAATATTGCTCCCAGGAAAGCTCCTGGAATCAGGGCAGGAATCTCCCCTGAAAGGCCCATCTGATGCTCAGAGGCAGACAAGGAGTTAAAAATGGACTGGTTTGTTAGGAAAATGCCTGACAGGCTGTGCTGCTCCTGTGGAGCCGCAGAACTCCCACAGCAGAGCCTTCCCCACACGCAGGGGATGTGCGAAGCCCAAAAAAGCTCCAAGAGCAGTGACAGGGTGGGAATCACTCTGGTGACACCGGCGGGCTGGGAGACAGGGATTGGGAAAATCACACCTAGGGAGGAAGTCGGGAACAGTCTGTGAAGATCATGTGTGGCAAGGAGGAGGTGGGCAGGGATTGTGGATTTATCCTGGGCCCCCTCCTCTGTCTTACACTCCTCCTCTCCACCTCTGCTGGTGATGGCTGCGCAAAAACCCAAAGGAACAATCTTGGGCCTGATCCCATGGATCTGGGAACACCGAGCGCTCTGGAGCAGTCAGGTGATCCCCAACACTCCTGGGGTGCCTCCTGTCTCTGTCTCCCTGTATGGGAAGGCAATTCCTGCCCCAGGAAGGGTTCTACACCTGCTGGGGTGTAGAGCACAACCAGCACAAGGGGGTTGGTGCCTTTCTGGGGTGTTTGTGCTGATGAAGGGTCTGGGACCCCTCCAGCAAACTGCCTCAACTGCTAAGGGGTAATGGGGTGACACGAGTGCTCAGCTGGGCTGGGCTGTTTTCCAGCAATACTCCCACAACCAGAGCCTTGCAGGGCCTGGCAAAGGCATCCTCACAGAGCAAGGGGCACTCACAGCGAGGGGCTGAGCCTGGCTCTGCTCGGGGGCACCAGGATCGGGTGTCGTGTCCCCTTCTAGTCCTGCTCACAGCCCCCAGTCCCACCATGGCACCCCAGAAATGCTTCCCCAAACCAGCATGGCCCCGGTGGGAAGGGAGTGGGGCATAAAGGGTTAACTATCTCCTCCTGGAGCGGCAGAGTTCAAATAAAATGCTCAAATAAAGTGTCCCTCTCCTTTATGCCACGAGGCACTTGCTCTGGGCTTGGAATGGCAACAGATACAGAAGAGACAAAATGGGGAAAGGAGTTATTTGTGGGGCACCCCACAGCAGAGGCCTCTCCTGGGTGAAGCTGCCCCACGAAACGTGCCAGGCTGCCACCTCTGGTTCCTCAAACTGCCAAATCTGTGTCCCATAGCAAGCCACCCTTGTGCCCCCCATGGGGTGAAAGGCAAACCTGTCATCTGCTTTCCTCCTGGAGCACCCAGCTGGGACAGTCCCATGTGTGGGGACACACTTTGTCCTGGCCATGGGCATCCCGTGGCTGTCCCTCACTGCCAGCCAGCTGCCACAAGGTGATCTCTGCCTGCACACCCAGCACCCCCTGAGCCCCCAAAAGAAGCTGCTGGAGGCTCCAGGACCCCCACCCCCACACCCCCCTGCCCAGCCTGCCCTGGCTGCTGCTGCAGCCAGATGTGTCTGGGATGGCAGCACGGAGGAAAGTCCTTTCTCCCAGGGTTTCTCCAAGAATTTGGGGTTTCCTCACTCCCTTTTAACATCCCGAGCAGAGCTGGTTCTGACGCCTTTTCCTACCTGACAGGGATCTTCACCCGCAGGTACCGATCCACGGCGATGGCCAGAAGCGCCAGGATGGAGCTCTCTGTGAGGATGAGGACGGGACAGGCCACCATGAGGCAGGTGTAAAACTCCGTCTGGGGTCCGATGTTGATGATAATGGCCAGGGGGATGACCAGAGCCCCCACGGCCACGTCGGCCACCGCCAGCGAGACGATGAAGCAAAAGGTGGCATCCCGCAGTGCCTGGTTCATCTTCACAGCCCAGATGACCAGGATATTGCCCGGCACGGACACCAAAGCGATGAGCACTTCGATGGAGATGTAGGCAGCCTGGAAGGCTGAGATGGGGTGTGCCATGGTGCTCCGGTCCGCCCTGCTCCCGTGGGGGTCCGCGGTCACCTGCAAATGCACAGGGAGGCGGTGAGAGAGTGGCATCGCTGACCGAGCTGCGAGCGGGATGCAGCCTGTGCGAGGGGGTGGGAAAATCCCCTCTCCCGTCTGTGCCGTCCCCCGGGGCTCCGGGCCCCCCCCGAGCTCATCCTGCACCTCCCTCCATCCCGCACCCCTCTCCATCCCGCACTCCTCTCCATCCCGCACCCACCTCCATCCCGCACCCCTCTCCATCCCGCACCCCTCTCCATCCCGCACCCCTCTCCATCCCGCACCCCTCTCCATCCCTCACCCCCTCCATCCCGCACCCCTCTCCATCCCGCACCCCTCTCCATCCCGCACCCCTCTCCATCCCGCACCCCCTCCATCCCGCACCCCTCTCCATCCCGCACCCCTCTCCATCCCGCACCCCCTCCATCCCGCACCCCTCTCCATCCCGCACCCCTCTCCATCCCTCACCCCTCTCCATCCCGCACCCACCTCCATCCCGCACCCCTCTCCATCCCGCACCCCTCTCCATCCCTCACCCCTCTCCATCCCGCACCCACCTCCATCCCGCACCCCTCTCCATCCCGCACCCCTCTCCATCCCGCACCCCTCTCCATCCCGCACCCACCTCCATCCCGCACCCCTCTCCATCCCGCACTCCTCTCCATCCCGCACCCCTCTCCATCCCGCACCCCTCTCCATCCCGCACCCACCTCCATCCCGCACTCCTCTCCATCCCGCACTCCTCTCCATCCCGCACCCACCTCCATCCCGCACCCCTCTCCATCCCTCACCCCCTCCATCCCGCACCCCTCTCCATCCCGCAGCGCGACCGCTGCCGGCGCTGAAGAGGGAGCGGGAGCCGCCGGTCAGTCCTGGGAGAGCGGCAGAGCCCCCCGCCCCTCGGGCCGCCCCGGGACCCTCTGTCGGAGCCTTATGGGGGCTCCCTCTGTCCCCTCGCTGGATCCCCTCCCTGCTCTGCGCTGCTTCCTGCAGTCGCCCGAGTCCCGGCAGCCGCCGCCCGGCCCCGACCCCTCTCACCTTGTCCTGCAAATCCAGGGCTTGTTTTGGGGTGCTCTCACCCCCGGAGAGCCAGCGCTGTCCCCCCGCAGGGCAAGGCGGGGCTCATGCCGGGGCGGCCGGGGGGACCCTGCGGCCGCCGGGGACCGGGCTGGCCGCGGCCGCCGGGGCTGCGCTCGGTCCCCGGTGCCCGACACCGCTCGGCTCCCGCAGGCGCTGCCCCCTCCCCGCCGGAGCCGAAGCATCACATGGTGCCGCCTTCCAGCCTTTAAAGAGCGACTGACCCGATTCGGGGCTCGCCGGCACCGGGAAGGACCGGGGGAGGGGGTGCGAGGGGGCCGGGCGGAGGCGGCAGGACCGGGCGGAGCGGGGAGAGGCGGCACAGGGGGGAGCAGCGGAGCCAGTCCCACCCCAACGCTGCCGCCACGAGTCGGGCTCCGGATTGAACGCTAAAACCGGTTTTTGAGGTCGGGTGTGAGCAGAGGATCGGGACGGGGAGGGGAAGGGCGGAGGCAGAGCCTGAGCTGGGGTGGGCGAGGACCCGGCCCGTCCCCGGCACGGGCAGCGCTGCTCGGGACTGAGCCCCAAGACGGCGTCGGGACCCCAAGTCAGACCCGAACCGCCCCAAGAAGCTCTGGTGCTCACCTGGGCTGGCAGTGCCTCACTCAAAATCGCTGCTGGGGTGGGCGGGGAGTGAGACCCCGAAAGCGCTCTGCATCCCCCGAACTGCCCCCGCCGGGCTGTGTCCCTGCGGCAGGGGAAGGGTCTGTCACACAAGGCGCGTGGAGGAATGGTGGCCCCGAGCTGCTGCTGAGACTGGACCAGACACTCTTTAAGGTTCCAGGAGAAGTTTGGGGGAATAGGCCACCCCCCAGTTCCCCTCTCTGGGCCAGGCAGTACAGAGAGAATGGGTCTGCGTGGCGATCTCACTGATGGAGTTGAACCCCCCAATCCCTCCAGGGACCTCCGGATGTGCACCAGGCACCTGCAAAGCTCATCTGACATAAATCACTTCCCAGGAGTGTGGCTGGTTTATCCAAATGCTGCAAGGAATAGGACCTCAGACATGGGGCAAGGGGACTCTCCCAGCCCCCATCTGCACCTTTCCCAGTCCTTTCTCCCTCCTGTAGAGAGACTCGGGACTGGAGTTGTGCCCTGCTCTGCTCTGCCTTGTAAGAGATGTCCCAGTCCTTGGATCTGCCCCTTGGGATGTCCCAACCCTTGGATCTGCCCCTTGGGGCTGCCCCTCATCCCTCTCTTCATCAGCGACTGCACACCCCACAGCAGGGATGGGATCAGCGGTGGGACCATCCCAATCCAGGGCTGATTTTCCATCAGCTGCTGTCCCATGGGGTGCTGCTCTCCCCCTTGTACAAGTGGCCAGCAAAGAGCTGGGGGTCCCAGCCTCCTAGGGCTGTCTGGGGACTGTGGCATTGTGCCACCTCTGGGCACCGGGCTGTGCCAGCAGCAGGGCGAGGTGAGTTTAGATTGGTCTGAATGATCTGTTTGCTGTGCAGAGAGAAAAAAAAACCGAGGCTCACAAGCTCCTGTAAACAGCACTATTTATGGAGCACTGGCATCCTGCAGCATCTCCTCACACCGCCTCCACTGCAGGGAAAAGTGATGCCCCCTATGGCTGAGCATAAATCCAGAGGTAGCGGTGGGATGGGGGTGCTCAGGATGGGCTACTGAGAGTGAAAAGGGCATTCCCAGAGAGCCCAAAACCCCTCGCCCACTACCCTCCCAGGGGGAGTGTCCTTGCAATCAACCTCTGGCTGGGAGCAGGGCAGGAAAACCAGCAGGTTCCTCACGGGAGTGCAATGCGGAAGCAAATGCAGGCAGGGCCCAGCCTAATTGTATGCAAATGGCCCAAACAGAGATTAAAACCACTCCTTTTCCTTTGTGGATTTGCAGTTTGTTCTCCCTCCCTGGATTTGTTTCCCTGAATGCTCAATTTTAGCAGCACCCCCAAAACCCCCCATGTTATGCCAAACATAACCCCCCTTTTATGTTATCTGCTGGCTGTGAACCTGCCAGAGGGTTTCTGAGCTCTCTCACCAGCCCAAGCAAAGTGTCCCAGGGCATGGGCAAAGACTGACCAAATTGATACAGAGCCCATTCCTGACAGAGAGGGATCATCAGCTCATTCTCCTGACACCAAGCTGGGGATGTGTCTGAAGAGTGTCAGGGATTCCTTAAAAACCCATGAAAAATAATTTTCTGGTGAACATCAAACACTGGGAAAGTTATTCAGGTCTGCCAGGCTCTTTCTGGGGGTTTTGAGGCGAAAACGTCCTGGGAGCTGCAATGGGTTGTGAAGACCACAGAGTGTTGGATGATGCTGCTACAGATAAATACCCTTGGCACACAGGGAGAGATGGGATGAAATGGGACAAACAAGGGACATAGTGTGGCTTCCTGCACCAGCTCCTGTGAGCTGGGGACAGGAGCAGCCTGTGGCTGTGGCAGGAGGGGACAGTTGGTGTCTGGCTTGATGCCCGTGGGATGCACCCGAGGCTGTGGCGTGTCGGGGCTGGTGGATGAGACCGAACCCTGACTGAACCCCCAGGGTTTGGCAGCAGCCAAGAAATGCTTTCCCAGGGAGACAAGTCAGGGCGTGGGGAGTTAGTTCTGCCCATCTTTCTTCAGCTTTTCTCTGGGGTGTGAGCTTCCCCCTCCTGCCTTAGTTTACCTGCACGAACAGCAGCTCCATGGTGCCATTCTGGGCAGTCAGGGCAGGAGAAGTTGAAGATTTCTCCACCTCTTCCATCATGGTGACCATCCCACAGCACTTCTGGTCATGGAAAGGGGCCTCTTAACTAGGAAAGTTAATTAGGAGTGTGACTGGTGCCAGCAGCACAGGGATGTGCACTTGGAGGGCTGATGGCTCTGAGAGACATTAATGAGGATGAGCGATCCCCTGAGTGCCACGGTCTGGTGGGTCCACACAGGATGGCACAAGGCAAAGAGAGAAGCGGCAAACAAAGGGAAACCCTGGAGCTTTTCCAGGAAGACTCCACTGTGTTGAGATGTTTTGGAGTGATGGTCACCCTATACTGTTGGGGCCACCACTCTGTGTGTGCCAGTGACCCAGAGCCCTGGGGACCTCACTCAGGACATGGCTGGTCTATGACTTGTGCTCAGTTTCTCTCCCATTTAATGGGATACACGGCCCTGGGAATCCATCTGGGGAGCAAGGAGTCCCAGAGTTCTGTAGGGTGGTGCATCCCTATCTGGACTTGGCAGGAGATGCTCAGCAGCAATGACACAGCACAGAAAATATCCCAGAAGATAACTTAAATGGGCAGATCCCAGACAGTGAATAAAGGAAAGGCTGTTTCCCTGTGGACTGCCCACTCCCACTGGGCACATCCCACCCCGGTCACTCAGAGCAGGTTGGGAAGGGGGCTGGCAGTGCCACCAGTGCACCGAGGGAGAAACTGAGTCCCGAAAAGTGCCTGTGATCCATCAGCCCCATGCTGGCATAAGGATGTGCCCCAGCTCCCTCTAGCCTGGGGAGATGCCACTCCATGATGCTGCAGATTCCCACAGCAGCCAAATGGGTCAGGCCCCACTCGGATCCCTGCCAGATGCCAGCCAGATGCTGCCCACAGGCAGATGGGTCACTGTGCCGGATGCCTTGGCACAGCAGGATATTGCCAGGCTTTTGTGCTGCCCTGTCAGGGAGGAGCTGCTGAGACATCACTGCGTGGCAGAGCAAACTGCTCTGAGCCCAGGGAGCTCTGGCAGCGCCGTCCCTGGCAGGGTAGTGGGGTAGGGCAGAGGTCTGTCCCCAGGCCCGCCCCCACGCCCCAGTCCGGCCATTTGCCTCGGCACTGTTGGAACAGGCACTGTTGCCTGTTCCTCACCACGCCGGAGTTATTCTATTCCCCAGGGAGCCCCGGGAGTGTTATCGAGCCGGGAACTATTCCTGCCACCGCTTCCAGCCGTCTCTGTGGGGTAGGAAGGGGTTAAACCTTTCCAATCCTGTCAAGCAGTTTCCAGGACGGTTCAACCCCTTTGCCCCCTCTCCAGGGCCACCCCTGGAACAAACCCAGCGCTGTTTGGCCTCTGGTTTGAGTTGCAGCAGCCCGTGGAAGGGCAGGACGCTGCCTGCTGCCTCCAGCCCCGTTGTGCCGTGGGGAGGGAGGGGGGAGCTGGGTGCTGTGAGGGCTCTGGAACACCCAGCAGTGATGACAGATCCTTCTGGGGCAAAGACTGGCGTGAAACAGTGACTGCTCAAGAAAGCAAAAAAAAAAAAAAAGAAAAGGCTGTGAGGGACAAAAATGTTAAAGGAAAAATGTGAGTTCTGGTTTCCTACAAGGGCTGAATGAGGGGAACCACTTCCCTTGATGGATCTCAGAGATGGTAAAATAATTTCCTGATTGATCTTTGGGGAAATATTGGGGAGGGGATGAAGAGCTGAGCGTGGGTTGTGGCTGGAAGAGCCCAGGGCAACCCCCAGACCTGGGCCTGTGATGGCCTGGGGACACCTGGGGACAACACAGGGGTGGTTGGAAATGAGGATTTGGGGTGAAGGAGAAAACCGGGATGAAGCAGTGACAGCCACAGTGGGAAATGTCCAAGGAGGACTGGGCTGGGCTGGGTTGCTGACTCTGAGTGAGGAGGGAGAGGTGGCAAAAAAAACAAAACATGGTTTGCTGCTCCCTAAGCCCATATCTCTCACTTTAGCATTTTGTCCCATATTTCTATTTTTAAATTCCCTGCTTTTAGCTTCCAGCTGTCACTTACAGCTCTCGGGTTTGGTAACGGAGCTCTTCCCCCCACTCAGGCTCTCACAGACTGCATCCATCTCACCACCCTCCAAGAGGAAAGCTCTTCTTCCACCCAGCCCCTGCAGCCTCTGAGCCCTGCACCCTGCTGCTGCCCAAATTATTGCCTTCCAACCAATTTAAGGCAAATTCTTTTGTATCCAGAAATTAATTCAGGACAGCGATTCACTGAGAAGGTTCTCTGTGTTGTAGGAAAAGCTGTTCAAACCCTTCCCACACGCCTAAACCTGCAGATTCCTATGGAGGACGCGGACAATTTCTTATCAGCACAGGGGATCCGCCTCCTGCCCTGTTCCACTTCTCCTCTTCCATGTGCAATGGTTTCCCCGCGGCCCTGGAGCCGCACAAACCCCGCTGGAGCAGCCCGAGCGCCGGCCAAAGCAGCGCCCCAGCCGCTCCCCGGGGGATGGCCGGTCCAGGTCGGTGACGCTGCAGCGGGACATGTGACACTGCGCAGGGTCCCAGCAGCCGGGACGATCGGGGAGACGCTCCCACCGCCGGGCTCCTTCCCCGGGGGCGCGGGGCCAGCAGTGCCTGCCCCGAGCCCCGAGCGCAGCGGCTCCGCTGGGCGCGGAGGCTCCTGCTGCCTGCCCAGCCGCTCCTCGCAAGGCTTGGGGGACCCAAGCAGGGTCACCCCGCCCCGCACTGCCGAGCCCTGCAGGAATTTGTGCCCGGGGGGTCGCTCGGTGGTGCCCCGGAGCTGCTGCCACAGCGGTGCCGCACGGCTCCGGAGGCTGGAGAGGAGGGAAAGGGGGGTCCATCAGCGCTGCACAGGCCACACGGCTGCAGTTTTGGGGGACTGACAGCCCCCAGATTCTCTCCGAGCTCTGGGGGAGCGGAGGGTGGGGCGGGGGGGGGGGGGGGAATGCAGGCACCGCGTCTCCCTTGCTGGGAAAGGCTGGGAAAAGCTCCAGGCTGAAAGGCAGAGACCCCAGACAGGCGTTGTGAAGGCAGCGACCCCAAATCTCCTCTCCTCGCCGCAGAAGCAGCCCTTTCCACGAAAAGCCTTGGCTGGAGCAGTGTTTGCCATCCATGTCTGTCTCCTCCACCCAGGCTGGGCAGGTGGGGATGGAGCAGGGAAGGAGCCTCCCGCTGTGTGCCCATGACACCCACACCAGCTCACCCTAACCAAAATATTACGGGGAGGGGAGAGCTGGGATGTTGCACCTCTGGGGATCCCCTGGGATTAAAAGGTACCCAGGCACTGGAAAAAAACTGGGAAATTGGGAAAGAAGCCCAGGGTCCCCTCCTGGGGACAAGGGACCTCCCCATCCCCAGAGCAACTGGGGCTCCCAGTTTCACATCCCTAAATAAATGCTCTTGAAAGGGCAGGGACCAACATGGACTCCGGTGGCTGAGGGGCTCCCCACTACCCCAGCCATTGCACTTCCCAAAAGCAATTAAATCCATGGAGCCAAAGGGACCAGATGGGACACGGGCACTGGGAAAGAGCATCCTGTGAGGGACAGAGGAGAAAGAGAATAAATAGAAAAAGATAATAATAATAGTAATATTAATAGTAACTGTAACTGTAACTGTAACTGTAACGGTAACTATAGTTGTATATAATATTAAATTATTAATAATATTTTATTGTTAATTATTAATATGTTTGATATTATTTTATATTTCTGCTGAAGAAGAAATAGAGAAGGGAACCCCTCAAATCACACTCCTGTCCCTCCCTGTGGGATGAAAGCCAGCTGCTCCCCAAAACAGATTTAGGGGCAAATGTGTCTGCTTCAGCTGAGGACAAAAATTCCTTCTCCAGGACAATTTCATCCACAAATGAGCAGGAAAACAGAAAGGAAAGTGTTTCCGGGGAGTCCCTCCACTTTCCTGGAGCCTCCCTGTCCCAGATGAGGATGTTTTGGCCCAAAAGATGAATGAGGGAACTGGGACTGGAGCAGGAACCGCAGGAAGCCAAACCCTGGGAGTTATTTTCGGCCGTCAGGCAGGAAAAAGCACCTGTTGGGGTCATTACGCCGCGGGAAAAAACAAACCTCGAGATTTTCTCCCATGGGGGGGTCGGAAATAAATAGCTGGGATCATCCCTGCTGGAGAACTGGATCTGGATACAAGGGAAACACCCCACGGTTTCCAAATCCTGATCCCCCCTCTCAGCTGCCCCACCCTGGATCCTGCGGCAGAAGGGCGGGTTCCCCCTATAAAAGGGGGGTTCAAAGGGGTCTGAGATGCTTTTGGGCTCTGGCTTGAGGCGTGCATCCATAAATCCGGGCTCGGCTGTGGATAACCGGGCTGTTGGTGCCCTCTCCCGTCCAGCTGCGGTGGCTGATGCCTCCTGCCATCCCTCCCGCATCCCTCCTCCCTCCTCCTGCCGTTCCTCCTGCACGGAGCCGTAGACCTTCAGCCTCCCAAGTCTCGTGGGACCCTCGAGCGACCTGACCAAGGAATGGAGGGTTTATCCTCGGTCACAACCTCATGGTTCCACAATTTTGCCTTTCAAGGCATTTTTCCTAGCAGGCAGCCAGGAGTTGCATTTCCTCAGTGGCTGAGGTGGGCTGGAAGGAGCTTGATCCCCTCAAATGGGGCACGGGCAGCAGCCCAAAAACACCCACCCGGTTTCTGTTCCCCACACCAAAACCTACCAGGTCTTCTCACCCCTCCCAACGCCTTCTCCTCCCCCCGCCTGTGCTCCAGCTCCATCGGCTCTTTGGGAGCAGCACATCCCCGGGTGGGGCTGGCCCAGGGACCCCCGTGGGGTGCAGCTCTGCCCGGCCCCGGGCCGAGATTCTCCTCCAGCCCCCGGAGCAGTGCCGCAGCGGCGACAGCTGGGAATGCGAGTGGGGGTCGGGGTTTGCCGAGGCTCGGCTCCCCGGACAGGGGGGAAATCGGGAAGGGGGGGCACGGAAAGCTCTGCCCCTGCCAGGGGAATTTTCAGGGTGGGGCCCCTCCGGAAGGGCTGGGGGCCCCTCCCTGGGGACCGGCGCGTCTGGCATCACTGCTGGCATGTCGGGGGGGGAGTCTGCTGACCCTTGTCCTCCGGGGAATCCCACGCTGAAGCCACAAAATCGTCACAACCCTCCCTCCCTGTCTGTCCGAGTTACCACGGGATGCCCTTCATGGTGGGGAGAGGAGGCTGAGTGTCACCCCTCCTTGTGCCAAAATTTGCTGTCTCTTGCGGTGGGAGCAGAAAAATACAGGACTCACTGGTGTATGAAAGCTTGACATGAGCATCATAAGCTCCTTTTTCCTGTACTCACCAGACCTGGGTCCTGCAGCATCAGCCCCAGTCAGGCCATGGAGGAAGGGAACATGCCCACCACGGGGACAAGCTGATGGTCACCCACCCAGGACACTTGGCTGGCAGTCACCCAGATCCCTCCCCACCCTCCCTGCTGGTTCTAGGCATGCCGTGTCAGGGCTGTCCCTGCCGAGGGATGCTGCTGTCCCCAGGTCCTGTCCCCGGGCCTCATGCCCTCCCCTGCCAGGACAGCTGTCCCCCCTTGGGGTCAAACAGCCGCCACATGTCACTGCTGAATCCCTCACATTCATGGGTCTTCCTCTGAACCCCCACCTGTCCTGCAGCTTGCTCCTGCCACAGTGTCCCACTCCAGGGAAAACAACCCCTTGTTGGCAATGCAAGTTCCCCCTGTCTTCCTTCGGTGACACGTGTGGGGACAGCCCGGCCAGTGCCACCCTGCAGGGGATGGAGCAGCCAGGGATGCCCCTGACCTGCTGACAGGGGGTCCAGAAGGGAAATCCTACTGTGGGGTTCATTAGTGGGGGTCCTGCCAGGTGAATCCCTCCTCCAGCTGTAGTCTGGGGCTAGGGACTGTGAAGGGGAAGGGTCATGGCCAGGCCATGGAGTTATGGAGCCCACGGAGGGGCTGAAACAGCGGAGGTTTAGTGCTGCAGTGGGGCAGAGCATCCCCTGATCAGTGTGGGCAAGGAGGGAGGTCAGGGCACCCACTGTGCTCCCTGGGCTGGGAACCAGTGGACTCATGGGTCAGGGTACCTGGTTTTGTCCCCAAATAGGGATCCTGGTGGGTCAGGGCACACAGGGTGATTGCAGCAGGTCACCCACTGAAATTCATAGACAGGGCCCAGTGGCTTGGTGTGTTGGGGCAACCAGTATTGTCCCCAAACTGGGATCCACTGTACTGGGGGCTACTCAGTCACCAGCACCTCTCTGTGGGTTTGACCTGGGAGGGAGATGAGGGATTGACAAAAAGACAGTTAATTACAAAAATAAAACTGTTCTCCAGACAGATTTTAGACCTCTGTCATGATCCCTGATTTCCTGATAGGGAAACTGGGGTACCTAGAGTGCTGGTGAGTGAGAGGGCAGCAAGGGTGGTGATCCCCATGGGGACCCAAGAGCTGCAGGAGCAGCCCTGTTCCCACCAGGGAACTGAAGCTGGACGAGGTTGGCACTTACAGGTGAGGGAGGGATTGTCTGCTGGTGCTGTCACCGCTGCTGCCACCCCTGCCGGGACAGACAGTAGGACATCATCCCCCATCACTCCCCACGGGCTGGACCCCAAACGAACCCCACATCCCCAGCAGCACGAGCCGTGGTGTGCAAAGCCTCGGGCTGAGGCTGAACGGGGAGGCTCTGCCGAGCCCCATCCTGGCCGAGCAGCTGTCGCCGTCCCAAATCTCCGGCGAGCAGGCACGTCGGAAATCCCGGGTGTCGGAGGAGAGGTCTGTTCCACATTCCTCGGCCGAGCGTGGGGCCAGGGCCAAGCATCTCCCCGCCGCCTGCAGCTGCTCCCAAATATGTTATGACTTGTCACGGCGGCAGGAAGGGATGTCGAGAGCCTGGAAAGCGAGAGGGGATGTGGGGCGGTGGG
Source organism: Passer domesticus (assembly GCF_036417665.1). Lineage (NCBI taxonomy): Eukaryota > Metazoa > Chordata > Aves > Passeriformes > Passeridae > Passer > Passer domesticus. The sequence continues at coordinate 391,241 of NC_087498.1, forward strand.
GTGCCCGGTGGGGTGCCCGGTGGGGGTGGGAGGGTGGGTCCGACTGGAAGTCACATTTTGGTGAGTCTCCTTTCCTGTGCTGAAATCCCAGAGGGATGATATCTGCTGAGCCCTGGCTTTCCCCCTTTTTCCTCATCAGTGGGATGGTCCCGGCATCCCGGGCTGTAGATGCCTCTTGGGGCATCCAAATCTCTTCACCAGCCTGCAAACCCAGGTTTTTCTGCCCTTTCCAGTAGGAGCTGGCCGGCACCACCCCCACCATCGCTTCTCCAGCGTGGGCACGGTGCAGCTCCATGCCCCGGGCAGGGATGTGCAACCCGTGTGTGCAGCTCCGAGCACGGAACAGGGACATGCACTGGTTAAGGCTCTGTGCACTCAGAGGGACTCCCCAGGCTGCAACACGCTCACGTGTATCCCCAAAACTCAGTAAATCCAGACCATCAGACGTGGTGGGAAAGCAAAATAGCCGAGGCAGCCCCTGGGTGTCTCTCCGTGACCCTGCTCCGTGGACCTGGCCACTGGCTTGGGAAGCTGCCCCGGAGAAGCAAGGACAAACCCTCCTCTCTGGGATTTTCTCAATGGACGGGTATTTTTAGCTCTGGGCTCGTGGCTGCCCTCCCCGCCAGCTGTGTCGGGGTGAGCCGTCCCCGCGAGGCCCCCGCCGGCCGGGGAAAGGTCACCCCGTGACGGATCGCAGCACGTTCTGCCCAGGGCTCACACAGCGTCACTTTGTGTTGCCTCCCAGCCGGCCCCATCCATCACAGGATAACCTGACAGCCGGCAGCAGAGTCCTAATCCCTGCTAGGCTCCAAGTTACCCGGGGCACAGCCTCAGCACCCACAGGACCGAGAAGAGCCACGCTCGCCCGTCCCCCAGCAGTGCCTCCGTGGGGTGGGGTGACCATGATGGGAACCCCCCTGTAGCCCAGGCACAGGGTCCCTTGATGATGGCTACCTGCCCAATGGGATTCATTATCCTTGATTTGATATTTACCGGGATGAGACCTCTGGACCTACAGACCCCAGACACCGCCGTGTCCCTCCTCCATTCAGGAGGGATCATCCATGGCATGGAGGGGCTGAAGGAACTGCAGAGCTGCAGTTGGGTGAGCACAGCATTATCTCTGCTCCCACAGCAGTGGATGAGACCCTCAAATGGAGCTGGAGTGAGTGCAGCTGCTGCAGCAGCACAGCTGCCAGTGGGATCCCTCTTCCCAGTGTCCACCCCACGCTGGCACTGAGTGCCCTTTCCTCCCCTTGAGCTGCCTTCTGTCTCCCCTGCCCGCTCAGCCATGGCTACACAGTGGCCTTGGTGGCCCTGTTGGGACTGGCTTGTGCCACTTCTCCAGCTGGGGACACGTGGCTGGTGCTCCCCCACCAGTGCTGCCCCTGTTTATGAACTGACAAATGCTTGACTGCTCTCCTGTTGTCAGCCATGTGCCCCTGGAGCCCATAATGTCACCACTGCATCTCTCACCCTCCAAACATGCTCCTGCAATTCCAAAACAGCCATTTATTCCAGCGTGGTCCTGGCACCTCTCACCCAGGGATGCAGCTGCAGCTCAAGAGGCTCACTGGGTCCATGCCCACCAAGTGCCACTGATAAAGGTCCCCATGAGTGACTCAAGCTGAATTATGTGATGGTGTGGGGCTGACGTGAAGACCTCAGGCTCAGGTTATCCACTCCTAAAGCTTCAGTCCTGCCATGGGCACCTGTGCACACCTGAGGGATGAATCCTGCCTCTTCCCAACCCTTTTAGTGCTTTCCCTTCAGGCAAAGGCCAAGCTGATGCTCTGATTTCTTTCCTTCTTGAGTATTTTGGAGTTTGAGTGACCGTGGGGAGCACGGGCTGTGCCGAGGCTGAACCTCAAGGCTGCAGGTCCTGCTTTCCTTAGTGCAGACTTTCATAGATGTTAAAACCAAGGGGACAGCAAATCCACAGGGCTGGGACCCCGGGAGAGCAGGAATTCGGGTGAGGAGGTGTTAGAAACCTCCTGGCTGCAAACAAATCACAACAAGGAGAGAAGAGCATCATGACAGGTTCCAACAAGGCCAGAAATCAATTCCAAGTGAGCAAGGGTGCTGATAGTGGGCACAGGGAATGTGCCACAGCACAGCCTCTCCAAGGAGGGGGAATTTGGGGAAGGAGAATCCCAGCAGGGTTGGCCCTGCACTTTGCTGACATTCTTTCCACTGACCAATCCCTCAGCTGGAATCTGGCCTGGAGCAGGAATAGGAGGAGATGGGAGATGGTTTGTGATGTTCCAGATGGAAAAAAAAAATCCCCTCTGAATTAAAGACAGAGGTGGAGAGATGTGGCCAAGCCATTGGAGTCAGCAGAGAAAGGATGGGGATGAGTTAAAATACCCCTCATGCTGCTGCTGCTGGGTGAGCCTCAGTTTCCCTATCAGGAATGCGTGAGCAATGTGTCCTTTCTGGGAGAGGCGTGCATCAGGATGGCATTTGGGGCTTTGGTTATCCACAGGTACAGAGGCCAGCACAGGAGAGCAGGTGGGATGAGGCAGTGCCAGCTGGGAGAGGGTTGAGTCCAGCCTGGCTCTGCTGGAACCTGGAGACACGTGGGAGCAGGTGTCCTTTGGGTATGGTGCATGAGACTAGCCACAAACATGGATTTTGTGACACAAATGTGATAAGAAACTTGACTGGGCACCCATGGCAGAGGAAAGGTTGGGCTTTGGCTCTGTCCTACCTGCTCCTGCCTGCTCCGTTCCTGAGGGACAGGCAGCAGGCACAGCAGCCGGGACCGGGACTGGTGAGCACAGAGAGGAGCGTCCACAGAAAGGGGACTGGAGCCCGGGGTGCTCCCTGCACTGGGATATCCCTCCCGGGGCTGGATTCCAAGGCTTTCCCGAGGCTCCAGCTGAAGCGGGATCGGTGTAACATGGATGGGCAGGATGGGACCATGGGGAATATGGGGCAGAGCGGGGTCGGGAGGTGGGAAGGGCTGCAAGGGGACGATGCTGTGCTGGTGTTGAGTCCCACCGCAGGGAAGGCACAGATCCATGGGGGCAGCGTGAAGGGATGGGGTGCCCTGGTCAGGCAGACCGGCCACGAGGCCACCACGGCAGCCCCAGCCCAGCCGTAACTGAAGGGAGCAGATGAGGGGGGAGTGCCGGGGGCAGCTGGCAGCCGCCGCAGTCCCCAGTGGCACCTCGGGGCTCACACAAAGCCCTTGTTCGGGTCCAGCCGAGCTGCCCCCGCGCCGTGCCAGCCCCCCCAGCCCCGCCGGGCCGGGCACTGTAATCCCCGTGGGGAGAGCACATAGAATCAGACGGACAAGTTCTGATGTGAGGCAGCAGCTTAGGGTGGGCTCAGGTTTCCTTTGGGTTTTCTATATTTATCTCCGTGATTTAATGCCAGCGCCGGGGTTTAAATGGCACCAAGCAGTTGGCGCGGGGAGAGGGAGCAGCCGTCCCCGAGCCGCGCACACGTCCCCGAGCCGCCCATGGAGCTCTTCGAGACCAACCCGTATTTCTTCCCGGAGCAGAGGTTTTACGATGGGGAAAACTTTCTGGGCTCCCGCTTGCAGGCCTACGAGCCCGCGGCGTTCCCCGAGCGCGCCGAGGCGGCCCTGTGCGCCGAGGGCAGGGCGGCTCTGCAGGACAAGGAGGCGCTGGCCGAGCACTGTCCCGGGCAGTGCCTGCCCTGGGCCTGCAAGGTGTGCAAGAGGAAATCCGTGTCCATGGACCGGCGGCGCGCGGCCACGCTGCGGGAGAAGCGGCGGCTCAAGAAGGTGAACGAGGCGTTCGAGGCTCTGAAGCGCAGCACCCTCCTGAACCCCAACCAGCGGCTGCCCAAGGTGGAGATCCTGCGCAGCGCCATCCAGTACATCGAGCGGCTGCAGAGCCTGCTCAGCTCCCTCAACCAGCAGGAGCGGGAGCAGCGCGACCTGCGCTTCCGACCGCAGCCCGCCGTGAGTGCCCCGGCTGTCCCCGCGTCCCCGGGCTGCGCGGGGAGCGGCCGCGGGAGCTGGTGCCCCGTGGGTGATGAGTGTGGGGGTGATGCCCTGTGGGCGTGATGCCATTTCGGGGTGACACTCCATGGGAGAAGGGCCCTATGGGACTGATGCTCTGTGGGGACAGTGTCCTATGAAGGTGACTTTCTATGGGGTGATATTCTATGGGACGATGCTCTGTAGGGGGATGCCATTTGGGGGTGATGTTCCATGGAGGTGATGCCTGATGTGGGGTCATTTTAGAGTGCCATTCCATGGCAGAGATGCTCTAAGGGGACAATGGCCTATGGAGGTTATGCCCTATGGGGGTGACACTCTATGGGGTTGATGCCATATGGGAATGACGTTCTGTGGGGGGGTGATGTCATTTCGGGGTGTCCATTCTACACGGGTGATGCATTATGGGATAATGCTTTAGGGGGTTGATGCCATTTCAGGGTTAAGGCCTGTAGGAGTGAGGCCATAGGGGAGGTTGTTCCATGGGGGTGATGCCCTGTGGGGTAACCCCAAGCAGAGGCACTGCAGAAGCTCTGGGGCACTGGGTCCTGCTGGGGAACAGGACCCCAGCTCTGGGGCGGGGCAGACACTGCCATCCTGGGACACTGGGGGATGTGTGAGTGTGTCCTGCATGGGGACACGGAGACAATGATCCACCTCTGCTGAGTGCTCACATCCCTGTGGAAAGGGGCCACAGCTACTCTGTCCCTGTGAATGGCTGCACTGGGGCCGTGCTCGTGAGTGACACGTGGGCCTGGGCTGGGAATGGTGAAAATGGTGAAAATGAATACTAAACTAGATGAAAATATAACAATCAATAATATTAAATACTAAATACAAAAATAGAAATACAAATATGAAATATACAAAAAATATAAAGCATAAAATATAAAATAAATCAGGGAGTGTTAACTCCCTGTGCACATGCAGTCAGAGGAAGGGATGAGAGGGATGGCACAGGGACAGCTCTGGTTTCTAGGACCTAAGGGGCCCATTTGGGCACTGGCTGAAGACACTCAGTAGTTGTGTCCTGCCACCATCCCCAGAGAGCCAGGACATGTCACTCCACAAGAGTTTAGTCATTTGACCAAGTTTTTGAGAGGCATTTTCACCTTCCCCCTGATTCCTGTGGATGGCTGGGTATGTGTTTCCCTGCTGCTCTGAGGTTTGGATCTGCGAATGCACAGAGAGCTGAAACTACAGCTACAGGTCTAGGGAGAGATGGAATAGAGAGATGTAGGGGTATGTATTGGTATAGGCATTGATAATACGGGTTCTGTAGATCCAGAGATCATATAGACAAATTACAGATGAATTTGATATGGATATGATAGCTGTAGAGATAGATGCAAATTATAGAGATAGATTATATAAATATATATTGATAATAAAGACAGTGATAAAGATTATATAGACTATCTATAGATATATAATATATAAATGACATACAGGTATTTGTATAGATACAGGTGATGGAGATATAGATAATGTAGATATGGATGATGTAGATACAGAAATAGGTAAAGTAGATTTGGATATAAATATGACATATAGGTATATGGAGACAGATAGATAGATAGATAGATATCCATATAGAAATAGATGCAGATAGATACAGATACAGATATAGATGCAGATATAGATAGATACAGATATAGATAGATAGATACAGATACACATACTGATACAGATACAGATACAGATACAGATACAGATACAGATACAGATACAGATATGGAAGGACTTTATCAGAGGCCCACAAGAGGGAATTCCCACATCTCCTTCCAGACTAAGGGATTTAAGGGCCAAACCAGTAGGTATCCAGGTGGTCCAATTTAATGCTGAATAAAGGAATGAAAAAGTATTTAGGCTCCATCCTACATATTAGTGGGACTTCCCAGTATCCACTTTAATGCCAGAATTCACTTGGATACCAGAATCCAATATCCACTTCCCAGAATCCACTTGGATTTGCAAATGTGCCCAAAACTGTGCTGAGCTTTGTCACTTCTGTTGTGAGCTGCCCCTTCTCCCAGGTGCAGCCAGGGGCTCACATATTGATGCAAAAGCCAATATTTTGGGGGGAAAAAAATCATGTCTGTAAGAATTTCCTGCTTTAATGGGAAATAAATCCAAGTGCTAATTAATTATCCCATGCTGCCATGAGCTTGTAGAGCCAAAGTGCCATTCTCATCTGCTACAAAGAGTTGGGACTGTGAAGTTGTTCATATAAATCACTTTTGGGGTTTTACCTAAGCTGACACCCATTCCCAGATAAAGACACACCCAAAAAAAAGTGAATTCTGAGCTGTGCTGAATAATGCTCTCATTTTTCATGCTGTCAGCTCTTTTCTCCAAAACCACTCAACTCCAAATCCACAAATCAAACTGCCAAAAGCTTTTCCAGTCTCCTCCCTCAGGACGGCCTGAGGGCATCTAGCCCATGTATCATTTTTTACAAGCCTGATTAGGTGATTCTCAGTAAAAAGGTGTTTTACCCAAGGACATTTGTTTGTATCCAGCCCTTTTTCATAATCAGTGGGGAAAGAGACGCCCTTTTAGCTGCAGTGAGAGGGGAGCCCCATTTCTCTGTGGCCAGTGTTCCAAAAAAAGGAGGTTTTCCCAGCCCTTATGGTTAAGGAAGCACCTGGCCCTGATGGGTCCTGGGGACCCCGTGTGCTGTTGGCTCCTCCAGGTGGGGAGGGACACGTCCCCCTCCACAGGGTGTCATGCTGTGGGATGAGCCCCCTGGGTTTTGGGGATGCTGGTGGGGTTCAGCTGTGCCAGAGGAGGTGACACACAGTTGCTCTGGGCTCCTGCAGGCATCCAGTGACTGTGGGTCCGGCAGCTCCTCCTGCAGCCCCGAGTGGAGCAGCCAGCTGGAGTTCGGCACCAACCCTGCAGGTAACGCCCTCCTCGTCTCCCTGGGGCATCCCAGGGCCTCGCTGGCTCTGCAGGGAGTGGGAACAGTGGGGACACTGCAGGCCTGGATCAGAGCATCACTGAGCCACCCCCCTCTCCAGGCAGGAGACTCTTGGAGCAAAGGGCAGAAGGAACCTTGCCCTTCTCTCCCTGTGCCTCTGCTGCAGAGTGATGAGCTCAGAAATCCTGCAGAACCTCCTTGGCTCAATTCTCAGCAATTAAGGGTTCTCCAAGCCCTGATTTCACCAAAACACCAACCCCTGGGAGCCGAGAAATTGGGCTGCAGCAGCCTGGGGCCCTGGTGCCTTCACCCCCGGCAAGGGTTTCATCTGTTGCCATCCCTGGCTTGGCATGCTTGGCTGGGCATCACTGGGCATGGCTGGGCATAGCTGAGCATGGCTGGCCAGCGCTGCCCCAGACCCCCTTCCCTCCCTACACCCCCCTGGCAGCTGCTGATCTTTTTTTCCCTGCTTGCCATTATCCCTGCCCCTGCCAAATCCACCTGTTATTTTCCCCAGAAGGCAGAAACTTAATCTCATTTTCCAGTGGAGATTTAAACCTATAAAGGATCCAAAAGTCCCACTCCCTGTTGCTTTCTCATCCTTCCCCAGGGTGGGGGCTGGCAGCAGGTCCCTAGGTCCCTCTGGCCCTGTGGAGGATCATGGGATCATGGAATCATAGAAAAGAATCAATGAATTGTTATGGATGCAAAAGATCATCAAGTCCAACCCTCAGCCATGTTCACCACTAACCTACATCCCCTTGAGCAGAACCAGGAGCCATCTTCAGCACACAGTCCCCATTCCCAGCAGTGTCCTCACCCCTGTGTCTCCCCAGATCCCATTCCCAGCAGTGTCCTCACCCCTCTGTCTCCCCAGATCCCATTCCCAGCAGTGTCCTCACCCCTGTGTCTCCCCAGATCCCATTCCCAGCAGTGTCCTCACCCCTCTGTCTCCCCAGATCCCATTCCCAGCAGTGTCCTCACCCCTGTGTCTCCCCAGATCCCATTCCCAGCAGTGTCCTCACCCCTCTGTCTCCCCAGATCACCTCCTGGCCGACGAGGCAGCCGAGGAGCGCAATCTGCACTCGCTGTCCTCCATCGTGGAGAGCATTGCTGTGGAGGACGTGGCTGTGACGTTCCCGGAGGAGCGGGGTCAGAACTGAGCTGGTGCAAACCCCGGCGGCTCCAATAAATGGTAACGGGGTGGGAATGAGATGCCAGAAGGGTCCAGCCACTGGAAATCACATCCACCCCTCCAGTGCTGCACGGCTGACACCATTCAGTTCCCTTCCCACTCCTTGGAGCGCTCCTGCCGGGCTGCAAGGACAGGCAGAGGTGGGATGGGGCAGCAGCTGCAGGTCCTGGAGGGGCTTCCCAGGGCCAGGCTCCACTGCCCAACCAGGGACGGGCAGGTTTGGGGCCAATGTGTGTGCTGGGTTCGCTTTGCTGAGTTTTCCAGATGCTCCTTGACCAAGGTCTGGTGGTGCTGACCCGGAGCCCACCTGTCTTTTCTACTGAACGCTGTGTGCAGTTGCCATTTAGGGTTTTTTTTAATTATTATTTTTGCTAACTTATTTGGATTCTTTTTTAAATAAAGGCATTCTTGTTTGGACAGCTTGGGGTTTCCTTTACTGTTGTCCTGCCCTGTGCAGGTCTCCCCAGTTATACAATCCCCAAATCCAGGTTGGAGATTTTCATATCAGTAAATCCAGCTGGACCTCAGCCCATTCACTCAGCTGGGAACTGGATGTGCCACACTTCAATTAGCTCCACAAGGACCAGTGATTTCACTGGTGTTTAACTGGGGTTCAGCCTTGCACCCCAAAGATCTTGAGGGAGCTAGAGATTAAAGATATTTTTAATTTGGGCTCTATAAAGGAGGCTCAAAGCCAGCACTGTTTTAAAATCCTGTTTATTGGAACACACATACATCCTTTCCTGACCCGATCCAGGGTTTGGAGTCCATGCAGTACCAGTAATATGATGAAAGAAATAGGGCATCAATATAAAGGGCTCACTGACTCTTCAAATTAAAAAAATATTTAGTACTGTATTAGGCAAATGATACACCGAAAAGACGTTGTGACTGTAGAGTCTCTCAGATATTGCACTTCCAGACAGCACATGATAAGTATAAGGTCATTCCAGCCATCAATAAATATCACATCAGAAATAGGGGCCACACAAGGCAAACGTGGCATGAGGAGACAAAGAGATCCTACCCTATGGAAGAAATGGGAAGAGTTAAGAGCCTCCTGGATTGACCCCTGCCAGGAGGCAGGAGGAGAGAGCATCTCCTCTGCACCCAGAGGGGAAGGGTGGGCACATCCCAGGGGTGGAGGGGGCTCCTGTTGTCTCCCTGGGCACCCAAGGAGGGTCCCCTCTCCTGTGGCTGCTGGACACTGTCCCCATGAGCCGTGTGGGGTGGTCCCAGGCACAGCCCCCCTGAACAGGGCACCTGACAGCACCAAAATCAGCACCGTGCCCACCCAGCCCTGGGCAGACACTGCCCTCCTGGCCTCACACTGGGCCCCTTCACCCCACCCAGCACCAGCCCTGGCACTGCCCCAGCCCCCCCAAGGGCAGCTCCTTGCCCGGCCACCCTGGAGGGAGGATTTTCACGAGGCTGAATCTTCCTTGGCTTCAAGTCCTGTGGGCAGCAGCACCCCTGATGCCCAGGGCTCAGACAAGTGAGTGCAGCCCCGTGGCAGATTGGCAACATGAACCAGGCAGGAGAGTTTTCCAAACACTGCAGACACTTTGGGGGTGTCGTGCTGCTCCCCAGATTGCACCATGCCAGGATGGCATCCAGAGCACATCCACGGCCCAGCCAGCACAGGAGAAGTGGGGGACAGGCCATAGTGGGAGCCACGGGAGCCGGGGAAGCAGGGGTGCATGAGCAGGAGGGACAGATCTTGTCGGTCCACAGCAGTGACAGTCTGTGAGTCAGGGCCGAGGAACAGGCACAGGCTGGGCTCTTGTCCTGGAAGGCAGCCAGCACATGGCGTACAGACATGGAGATTTGCTGAGGAGCAAAGTGGGAAAGGCCCCGTGAGGATGCTGGCTCAGCTCCACCCATGCACCCACCGGCCAACAAGCCCAGATGGAATCAGCATTGGATCCTCCTGGCATAGGGCAACCACGGCCCAGGGCACAGCAGGAGCCTCCCTGAAGTGCTTGACTATCCTTCCCTCACACAAGTGGGAATGGCATCCTGGGGTCCCCAGTGGAGTGTCCAAGAGTGGACAAACCGCACGTGGTGGGACGCTGAGCATCCCTCCTGCATCATCTCTGTGAGCCTGGGCCAGCAGCAGCTCCCCCACACTGAGGTCTCCCTGCTCCTCCATGGCCAAAGCTCGGTGAGGGCAGCCCCTGCCTGGGTGCTGCTGGGGCTCCTGCTCTGCCCTTGGTCCCCAGGCAGCTCCAGGGCCTCGCACTCACCCAGGGCTTGGCTCCCATCTCGCTGACCCTCAGCACGAGTACGTCCGGACCGTGGAGGTCTCCAGCCTTGGGGACCCAGAGGCAGTGACTGGAAGGGAACCAAAGAGCAAATTAGTGACTGCCCCAGCAATTAGTGACTGCCCCAGCGTCCCCAAATCCCGTGTTTATTGAGCAGCAACTGTACACTGCAGCCATGTGAAGATAAAGGTCAGAGGAAGAGCCACGTTTGGCCATCTCAGATGTTTCTGAGGCTCCAGGGTATTTGGGAAATTACCACTTGCCATCCCTGCTCCTGGGCAGTGAGCACCCTGCTCCCTGTCTGGGTGGGATTCTGCCCACGTTTCACTGTCTTCAGCCAGATGAGAACTGCAGCTTCCAGGGATGGTGTGAAAAAGGTAAAACAGAAGCTTGACCCAAACTGCTGGATGGAAAGCTGGGACATCTGAGCAAAACTGGAGGCAGGAGAAGAGCTGATTCTGGGGTTTGGAGTTGGAAGGTAAGTACACAGCTTTTTAATTCTCATTCCCATCCTCATTTCTGAGTCTGCTGAAGCCACCTTTGCTCCAGTGGGGAGTAGCTGCTGCCTTGGGATAGTGGGACCAGGGTGCCTGGTACAGGGGACAAATCAGGGTGACCTGGCTGGAGCTTCTGCCCCCTACAGCTTTGGAAGGGACCAAGACACCTTGAAGAAAGGAATTGTGTGGCAGCGGCAGATTCTAGGACATAAAACAGGACAGCCAGCACCATGGGCAGGCAGGGTGTCCCAGCAGGTCCTGCCAGCCCTGGGAGAGCTCAGGCAAATGGAGCCAGTCAATACATCCCTTTGGGGTGGTTCCCAAAACCAGAATGGAGGAAACTGGCCCAGACTGGGTTCCTGCATCCTGGCAGCCCCTGGGTGACATATCCCACTTCATGCCACAATCCTGGCCCCTAACTGGTTCTTGTAGTTCATAACCAAGAACTCACACACAGGTCTGAAGTAACCCTTTCAGAAAAACCTTTCCAGTAGGCCACCACTCCAGGACCATGTGGATTGAGCATCTTGGGTGACCAGCAAGCCCATCCTTCCCTACATTCCCTAAGACTCTGAGCAGAGGTGGGAGAGAACCCCCTTTCCCTGGAGAAGGGCTGACCCACCTTCCGGGGGCATTTTCTTGGCTGGAGCAGCTGGAGGAGGCAGTGGCACGAGGCTGGTGACACGGAAGCCGGCGGGGAGGGTCTCAGCAGAGCCGCTGAGGAGGTTGATGCTGTGCACGTCCCGTGGGCGGAAGCGTTTGCGCCAGGACGGCGTCCGACGGAAGGTTTTGTCATCGCCCTGCAGGGAACAGCGTTGACAGGCCTGGGGTCAGTGCCAGCAGCACCTCCTGGCCCTGAGACACCAGCTAACAGGGGTATGCCTGTCCTCAGTGACCAGCTCTAGAAAAGTGTGGGATCAAACTGGGCTGAGGACATCGGACATCTTGCTGGGATCCCATGGCATTGGCTTTATCCTTTCCAGCTCATCTGTCTCTTCTCTACAGCAGCTGGTAGAGAAGAGACAGATCATCTTTGCAGTCTGCCTGCAAAGATGCCTTGGGGACATCAACACAAATGTCCCAGTAAAGACTCCAAGGGATGCTGGACTCATGGCAGAGGAACTCCAGCCCTCAGAGCTCTTCCTCTGGACTCGCTCCAGCAGCTCCATGTCCTTCTGATATAGGAGCCTGGGGCTGGGGCAGCTCTGCAGGTGGGGTCTCACCTGAGCAGGGCACAGGGGCAGAATGCCCCCCTGCCCTGCTGCCCAGGCTGGGGGATCAGCCCAGCACAGGGCGGGGTCTGGGCTGCCAGAGCACAGCGCCAGGGTACATTGGGCTTCTCATCCACCAACACCCCCAAGTCCTTCCCCAGTCACACAGGACATGGAGAGGTTTGGCACTCACATCATCCAGCCTCCGGTCCGTGCCCAAGGCGAGCAGGTTGTTGAACTCCCTCTCCAGCACTTGTCGAGCCTGCAATTAACCAAAAAATTATGATCCCACATCAATGGGGAATGTGCTTCCAGGCCAAACTTCCATTCTAGGAAAGCCTGAGTGTGACAGAAAGAGCCCCCATGCCACAGGAGAGCTCAGCTTTGAAAGGCAGAGCTGAGTTGGTGACACAGGTGTGGTCACACCACAGCCATGTCCCACACTGGCCACTCTCCTCCAAAATCCCCCAAGGCTGCTGTTCCTACCTGGGTGTTCTGGGTGGGGATCTGCAGCACAAGGGCCAGGCTGTTGTGGTCAAAGTTTTCATCGAGGGCCAGCAGGGCCCCGTGCACGCCGCTCTCCACCAGGTTGTTCCCGTACTCACGCAGCCCAATGGACTGGATCCAGTGAATGACCTGGTCATTGGTCCACACCAACACATCTGCACGACAGCAAGGGCATGGCTCAGGGCTATCTCACACCACACTCATGGCTCTGAGCAGGTCTGGGGATGTCCTGAGGCCTTTTCCTTTTGCTCTAGGATGAACCTGGGACTCTCCTTCCCAAGCCAGCAGCAAAACCAGGAGCTCAAGTGCCAAAACCAGCTCAGTTCAATTTACCAAGCTCAAAGCTGAAATAACAGGCAGAAAACAACTGTGCAAATTAATCCTAAGAACCCACGGCTGCTGATGTAATTAGGGGCATTATCAATAATGAGATGTAATCCAAGCAGCAGCCAGATGCACAGGGAATCTCATGACAGTGAGGAGGAAGGGGAGGCTGATCAAGCTGGGGATGTCCTGAGTAGTGAAATGGGCAGAGAAGGTCACAGGATGCTCAGGCTGCATCTTTGCTTTCCCCTCCTCCCTCCTCCCTCCTCATGCCTGCCTGCAGTCAGCTGATAAAGGCACTTGGAGCAGCAGGAAGGTGCCTCAGGAGAACAGCACTGGGGGCTCGGAAATAATGGGTTAAAAAAAAGAGATAGAAGAGAGACCAGCTCTGGATATCTCCTGGGAGGTTTCTCTCCTGTTCTGGAGCTGGACAAGGGGTGCTGACCTTTGATTTCATGCTGGGTCTCCTCTCGCCTCCTCTCGAGCTCTTTGCGGTCGTAGTTGAGCCTCTTGAGGCACATGATGCCGTACTGGAGGCTGGTGCTGCAACAACACAGGGGACACGAGGGGACACGAGGGGTCACCCAGCCCTCCAGGACACGTGGCTGGGAGGGACCCGGGTAGGAACCCCTCTTCTGTCCCCACATGTCCAAAGGATGCTTCAGGCCAGGGATGGGTTGGGACAGACAGAACCTGAAGCTGGACAATGGGGAATGTCCCCCCCTTCCATGGCAATTCCCCACTCCATCAGTTTGAGCCTGTTCCAGCTGCCTGAGAGCGCACAGTTCCAAACAATGCTCACACTTGGTGGCTGGAGAGGGAAGGAGGAACCAGCCCTTGGGGGCTGCACCAGGCTGAAGGGCTCACCCATGGAGGTGACCCTGGCAGGCCCATGGGTCAGGGTGGGCTGTGGGACCCCCATGGCAGGGTTAGATCCTGGTGTTGGAGCCATGGCTTGGATGGCACAAGCCTTCTCCCACTGGACTACTGGCAGACAGCAGTGGAGCACCAGGTGGGATGAGCCCAAAATTTTGCCTATGGTTTGCTTCACAGCCAGGGGAAGGCCTGGTCCTCTACAGTTCTGCAGCAGGGAGTGAGGTGAAGGAGAACTCTTGCCCTTAAGACCTGCCCCAGCTCAGGGTGGTGAGTCCAGCCTGGAAGAGCCATCCAGGGCTGCTCAAGACAGGGGAGAATCCCTCAAATCCCCCCCTCCTCTGCTCCACATGCACACTGAGGAGCTCTGAGGGCCAGGCCTCACCGGTGGAAGCTGTCCACCATCTTCAGGTGCACCCTCAGGTCCTTCTTGGTGAGGTGGTCCAGCATGCGCGCGTCCACCAGGCATTCCATGAAGTAGCTGCGGTACTGGGGCAGACCCAGGCTGGGCAGCCACTCGTTCCCAATCCACTCGTGGTTCATGTCCCCGTAGGCCAATGTCTGCAGAGAAGCACATGGAGAAGCTGGGGAGAACCCAGGGCTTGGTGGAGCTGCAGAATCCCAGATCAGTGACAGCCCAGGAGGGTCACTGTCCTGAAGCTAAAGCCAGGCCAGAGGAGTCAGCCCTGGGTGATACTGAAGGAGCTGGAGGGAACAGTCCTGTTGGCCATGGTCTGTATCCTACTCATGTCCCTCCAGGAGGCAAAAGCAATGGCAAGGGATAACTGGACTTTATGAGCAGCTGCCTCTGGAAAAAGCACACTCATTGAAAGACAAAATAAGTGAGAAATAGCTTCCAGTGCATTCTCAGCTCATTTTTAAGAATCTATACTTTAAGAATCTCTATTTTATGAATTCAAAACAAAAAACAAGGTCAGTTTTGGGAAAAAAAAACCCTACCCATTCACTCCCACTGCAAATTGATTTTGCTCCAAAAATGAATTAAAATCCACCAGAAGGAAAGTAAAACATTTGAGAGGGATAAAACCAGAAGAGATGGATCCAAGCAGGACTATTTCCTCCTACCTTTTTGGTTCATAAAAATCATCTGTATGGACTTGGGGCTACAAAATAGGTGAAAAGCAAATGTGCAGCTCAAATCCTGCCTGCATGCAGGGTGATCACACAGGTGGGAGTTCTTAACACAGGCTCTGGATCTCACAGAGGTCTCAGGAAAAGACACTGCCTGGAGCAGAGAAGGGCCCAGGAGGACATCCTGTACCTGGGAGATGGCCCAGAGGAGCAGCCATGGGGTGCAGGTAAAGCCTCCAAGGCCTTGGTGAACATCAATGCCCCAAACATCCCCCGGGATGTCCAGCTCCCCCCCACCACTCCATGCACCGCCCACGGACAAGAGTGACCCGGGGACCTCACCTGTGCCCAGCTGCCTTCCTCTGTGTCCTAAGTGTGACACACGCAGCATGTCAACAGAAAGGACAGTGGAGTCAGTACCTGGTGGCCCTGCACAGGGACAGGGCCTGCCACGCACACTGAGCATGGCACCCCTCAGCACAGAGGGACACGGAGGGGACAGGGCTGGCTCTTATGGCTTGGGGACCTCAGCCTTGTTCCCAGGGTGCTGGGGACACCCCGACCCTGCTGGGCCTGGTTCCCACCCCATCTCTAACCAAGAATACAGGGAGAGGGAGGAGAAGGAGAAGGAGAAGGAGAAGGAGAAGGAGAAGGAGAAGGAGAAGGAGAAGGAGAAGGAGAAGGAGAAGGAGAAGGAGAAGGAGAAGGAGAAGGAGAAGGAGAAGGAGAAAGAAGACAAGATAGGATGAGGTTGGGCTGGAGATGGCACCAACCCTGGGGCTTGTTCATCTTCCCTGGGAAACATAGAGAGTTCTTAGGTCCCCCCAGGTCAGATGGGTGAAAGAGAATTAAGCTTCAGTACATCTGTCATGACCCACAGGGGACTGCCCAAGCCAATTTGCTGATTTTGTAGCTATTTCCTCCTTTGCCAACTTATGCTGGTTTTCCTCAGTCTCACAGAACCTACTAAGGGACAGTGGCACATCCTGCTACTCAACAAAAACTTCAATAAAATGCCTATTTCAGAGAACCCCAAACTTGTTTGGATTGGAAGGGCTCATTCTATTCCACCCCTGCCATGGGCAGGGACACCTTCCACTATTCCAGTGTGCACCAGCCTGGCCTTGGACACACAATTCCCACCCAAATCTGAAATGCTGCCCTGCTCTGAGACACAGATGGGGGTGATCAGGCTGCAGAGAAGGGAGCGTGGCTCCATCTCTCCAAAGCAGCCAGAGCTTTGGGGAGCATGGACATATCCCTGCAAGGGACCCCAAGCTGTCAGCTGTGTCAGGGACACATGGTGGGGACAATATTAGGGTATGCTGAGGTCAGTGGGGGATTAGACCATGACTTGGGTGCAGAATGACCCAGGGATCTCATATGTCTTGAGATCACTCCTGGGTTTTGTCTTTAACTCCCAAACAGCCAGGCTGCTCTGGAAACCCAGTGATATCCACAAGGGAAAAAAAATCTGATGGGGTTTTAGAAACTGCTGGGACATTAAAGGTTGAAAGAGGGTTTCTAAAGAACTGCAGGGTGCTGTCCAAGAGCTGACATGTGAAGGAACCCCTTCCCTCTGGGTTAACACACCTGGAGCTGCTCAGACCCCGACACCCCGGGGGCTTCCCCCAGCACCCTGGGGGCTGCCCAGCCTCACCGTCTTGGTGGAAGTTGCCATGTTCTCCATCTCCTCATGGGTGACCCAAACATTTCCAGAGGACTGCAGGGAAAAGAGCAGAGGGGTCAGAGCAAACATGGCCTCAGTTTACAACCACCATGGAGTCATGGAATCACAGAATCATTAAGGCTGAAATATCATCAAGTCCAACACCCAAGCCAGCACCACCACCATCTTCAGCACTAAACTATTGTCCTCAAGTGCAACTCCACTCATTTTTTGAACACTTCCACGAATGGTGACCCCACCACTGCCGTGGGCAGTTGTGCCAGGGCCTGAGCACCCTTTCACTGAAGAACTTTTCCCAATATCCAACCTGAACCACCCCAGGCACAGTTTAATACCGTTTCCTCTTGTCCTGTCGCTGTTCTCTGGGAGCAGAGTCCTATCCCCCCAGGTGCCCCCTCCTGTCAGGAGTTGTGCAGAGCCAGAAGGTTCCCCCTGAGCCTCCTTTTCTCCAGGCTGAGCCCCTTTCCAGCTCCCTCAGCCACCCCTGGTGCTCCAGCCCCTTCCCCAGCTCTGTTCCCTTCCCTGGACACGTTCCAGCCCATCCAGGTCTCTGTTGTCATGAAGTGCCCAGAACACCCCCAGGATTCCAGGTGTGACCCCAGCAGTGCCAGTACAGGGGATGGGGACTGCCCTGGGCCTGCTGCCACCACAGTGCTGGGCCAGCCCAGGTGCCCTTGGCCTTTCTGCCCACCTGAGCACACCTGGGCTCATGTCCAGCCTCTGTCAGCACCAACTATACTGGAACCAAGCCTGGCTCAGGCTGGTGGAGGATCAGACCACTGTAGGCTGCAGCTGTCCTGGGAACACCCCCCATCCTAGCAGCTCAACCTGGTGACACCTCACTGCTCAAGGGGACCCTGGGATGTCCATGCAGACACAGAGAGCAGACCAAGGACTTTCATTCATCTCCCTTTCCACTTTAGTGTGATTCTCAAGGAGCCTGCAGGCCTGTCCGCATCAACTGTAACCCAGACACAGCCATCTGAGGGGGACATAGCAGCCTTCCTTCTGCCAGCTGCAAGACTACAGATGTGTCTTGGCATTACTTGGCCACCATTAACCCCTCGAGGCCTTTGGGGACCAGCAAAAGACACAATCCCTCCATCCTACCAAGGGCAGGGATCTACATTTGCTCTGAGTTGCCCCAAGAATTTCAGATGGAAAAGGCTTGTGTTGAAATGATTGGGAAAGAGGCTGTGTACAACCAGGCTGGCCCTGTTCATCAGGAATGTTTGGGTTTCTGCTCTTTGGATGGAGTTTTATCCTCTCCAGGGCAGCCAGGCCTTGAGTCCTACTCTTTCAGGGCTGGCCTCCTGCTGACAACCCCATGTGAGTGGCAGGAGCCTTGAAACCAGAAAAAGCTTCACGCTTCCAGCTGGGAATCCCCCATGTGTGCTGGGGGATGAGTGTCCAGTGGTTTGACCAGTCCATGAGGGGACATCACCCCCTCCATGGCCACGCTTGCCACAGTGGTCCCCAGGGCAAGGAGGGCAAGGAGCCGTCTGGCCCCTGGAGGGTCGGGCGTGCAGGGAGCACTCACCGTGCGGGACGTGGGCGGCGCCGAGGGGCTGGTGAGGGACACCATCTCCTGGATGGCCAGGCGCAGCTTGAGGCGGTGCAGGGCGTTGCTGATGCCGATCTCCCGCTGGATCTCGGTGTCCGACAGGGCTGACATGATGGCCCCGCTCTTGACGTTGGCCCGGCACGCAGCCACGTACCAGGCTGGCATCCCCACCCAGAGCTGGGGACAGGGACAGCAGTGACTGTCTGGCGCTGCCACCCTGGCTCCCGTGCCAGGGGCAAGCCACCCTCTCTAGAGCCCACTATCGAAGCTGAATGTCCATGTGGGATTTTTGGCTTGGTTATACCTTGCAGAGGTGGCCTGTGGGCAGCCCCCATCCCTGTGCCTGATGGACACAGCACAGGGAAGGAGCAACCATGGAGCTCTTCATGGAATAATTAAGGTTAGAAAAGCCCTCTAAGATCACTTCAGCCATTCCCCCAGCACTGCCATGTTCACCATCTACCCATCTCCCAAATGCTACATCCACACATCTTTTGAACACTTCCAGGGATGGTGACCCCACCACTGCCTGGGCAGTTGTGCCACAGCCTGACCACCCTTTCACTGAAGACCTTTTTCCCAATATCCAACCTGAACCTCCCCTGGCACAGTGTGAGGCCATTTCCTCTCCTCCTGTCCCTGTTCCCTGGGAGCAGAGCCCGACCTCCCCCAGGTACCCCCTACTATCAGGGAGTTGTGCAGAGCCAGAAGGTCCCCCCTGAGCCTCCTTTTCTCCAGGCTGAGCCCTTTCCCAGCTCCCTCAGCCACTCCTCATCAGACTTATGCTCAAACCCAAAGCTCTACTCAAACCACAATTCCACAGTCCCTGTGAGGGATGCAGAGACTTCCTCTGCTCTGCCAGGATTTGCAGGCCCCAGCCATGTGGTGGGACATGGTGGCACACATAGACCTGTGGGGACATCATGGGGACAATCCATGGGCACGCACCTCCAGCCAGGACACAACAGTGGGGCCATCCCAGTGGGCAAAGGGCAATCCTTTCCTCCGAGCCTCTTCCAGGAGTTCATGCCTGGCAGGAACAGAAGCAGAAGAGTAATTTATGGGGGACTTGTGTGGAAGGGAGAGTTCTTTGAAGGGAGCACACCCCGAGCAGCAGGAAGCAGCTGGACACAAAGCTGTGAAGGAAGTAACAAAGCCCAAGGGAGGGTGAAGATGAGATTTCCCAGCAATTCCTAGTCCTGTGCCATGGCTTCCCAGCAGATCAGTTTCTTGCTGGGATAGGGAAGGAAGTTCACTCACTTCTTCCGTAGGCGCCGATCCTTCTCAGCCTGAGCCCCCAGCTTGCCCAATCCCAGGGGGTCCTGGATGCCCCCCTCCACGTCAGTCAGCAGCACTGTTGGGCAAGCAAGACACCCTCAGGTCAGTGTGATGTCCCCGAGTCAGTGTGACCTCCCATGGGGCCACTGTGGACATTGTCACCATCCCCATGCCAGGGGGACACACAGTCACAGCACAAGAGGTGAGGCCCTTTGCAACCCACCCCCATGGCCACCCTGCATCCCTGGGAAGCCCAAGCAGACCCCTTCCTGCCATCCCTCTTATTTCCAAGTCCCAGAATCCCAAAATCACAGAACAGCCCCTTCTGGAAGAGGCACAGAAAGATCATTGAGTCCATCAATGCTCAACATGGAAGTAGTAAAGGATTTGGGAGTGGAAAAGCAGCTCCTACCAAAGGGCTCTGCAAAATCCATGGGAAGGGAAGAAGATTTGGGGACATTAAAGACGAGATACAGGGACAGGAGGTCACTGTCCACACCCCAGCTCTGACAGAGCATTAAGGTGACACCATGCTTAGGCCAGAAATGTCAAGAGGAGAAAACACCAAGCTCCAACTTCCCTGAAGCTGCCATGGCCCCAGCATCCCCACACCAGCAGGGGTGTCCCTGCCCCTCCCTGTCACCCCGACAGCACCTCAATGGCAGACAGAGCCAGAGGCTGTGTAGGGCCTGGCACAGACAGGGACAGGGCTGCTCACGGACCCTGCCCCGTGGCCCCTTCTCTGCTCAGCTGGTTGAAACGACCCTTCTCTTTCTTCCCAAACAGGCGCCCAATGGAGGATTTGATCCCCTTCCTCTTGGAGCCCTTGTGCAAGGAGTCCTGGCTGCTGCTGGGATTGCTAGCCTGGTCCTCCAGTGAGCTGGGTATGGAAGAGGGAGACAAAGTGCAAAGCCTTTAGGTTATTCTTGAGCAGGGCACATGGCAAACCCCAGCCCACCCAACCCACGTGTGCCCCAGGAATATCCTCAAACCAACAGAGATGCCAAGGGCTCCACATACCTCCTGCCATCCTCCTGACTCAGAGCAGGGTGGCCGAGCTTCTCCAGCCGCAGGGTCCTGGGTGAGGAGGGCGGGGATGTCTCACACTTGATGGTGGTTTTGTCCTCCCGGCTCTCATCCCGAGCTGCGGGTGACTGAACAAGCGGAGAGGCTGTGAGGGTGGGAGGCCAGACCCCAGCTCCATCCTTGCCCTGCTGCCTGCCTCTCTCTTGCTCCATGGAGGCATGGCCAAAAGAGCCACCAGAGTCCTGGGGCTTTGCCATGCTCCAGGAATGGCCTGAATGAGAGCTCTGGCAATGGTTCCAGATGCCCAAGCGGATGGGGAGGATGTGGCAGTATGGCTGAGATCCTGGGAATGGGGGGTGAGAGGATGCAGCCCCACGATCTAGGTCAAGGTGTGGGGACAGAAGCTGCTGGCCCTCATCAGAGGACTCTGAGGAGCACAGATGGGAATGTCCCAAGGACACCCTATTGCCAGAGGGGACACAATGTTTGAGGACCCAGTGGCTTTCTGAACCTCCCCATGTCCTGCCAGACCCCCCAGGCTGCCGGCGGGAACATGTCCAAGCACCTTTCAGGATCCCCATGATCCTCCTGCTGAATCCCTGGGGTCCCCAGCTCCATCCCGCGCCTGCTGCACCCTGACCTGGTGTGGACAAAGCCAGGAGCAGGCTGGAAAAAGGGCTTGGACAAAAACCAACGGGATGGGAGCCACTCACTAGCAGTTTCCTCCGGTGCTTCCTCAAGTCGCTGGGCTGATTGCAAGGGGGAAAGCGAGAGAGACACAGAAAGGGGGGCAGTTAATGGAGCACCCCCCCAGAGCAAGTCCCGGGGCCAGGCTGCCAGCCTGGAGACAGCAAACACGGGCACCCCGTTGTCCCACACCCCCCACAGGCCCGTGTGGACACCGGGCATCGCTCCCACCTCACAGCCGGACCCCCGGCCGCCCCTCCCGGCTCCTCACCAACGTCATGATCCCCATGCGGTCCAGGTCCTGCGCGGCGCTGCGCGAGCTGAGCTTGGGCGTGGAGCGGCCGCTGAGCGGAGGGGACGAGCTGGCCAGGGACAGGGCTGTCAGCGAGGTGGGGATGGAGGCCCTCTTGCACAGCTGGGTGAGGTTCAGGCCCTCCATGCTGCCGCTCGTGACCCGTGTCTCCAGCTCCTCTGCACGGAGCTCCGTGGATTCCTTCTCCTCCTGGATCATCCTGGGGAAGCAGCAGGGCTCAGGGCTCCTGGGTCCCCACCTTCCCAGGGACACAGAACCTCTGTCCTGGGGAAATGCACCTTGGTCCTGTGCCTCAACCCCCAGTCTCCAGGAATGGCAGCAAGATCCATCAGGATCCATCAAAACCAGAGTTGAGACACACCCTGATTCCTTTTAATATCCATCGAGGATATGAAATATGATTGTTTGAAATAATGACCCTCTGAGCCAGCACTGGTGCAGCTGAGGGACAGGGAGGCATGGCAGGAAGGACCAAGCCCTGTGGCTGGATGTCCTGGAGCCACTTCCCTGGCTAAAGACACACCAAGGCCCCAATTTTAGGTCAGCAGAGCCTTCTGGCTATTTGTTGTTCCCCTGGAGCCATTTCTGCACAAGGCAGTGTTGGGTTTTGGCCATGGTCATACCTGATCTCTTCGTTGATGGCATCCAGCTGCTCCTGAAGCATCATGGCCAATGTCTGGGCGTCTGAGTGCCCACCAGGAGAGAGCACATCCATGGAGCTGAACAGCGTCTCACGGTCATCCTCGTCCACGTCGGAGATGTCGGGGTCGCTGTCGAAGGCGTGAGGCCCCGTGGCCAGGACCCCACCTGCCTGGGCCTGCTCCCAGTCCTGGGGGAACAAGGGCCACAGTCTTACACAGCATTCCCACGTCTCCAAAAGCCAGACTGGTGATCTCCATGCAGGAATTCTATCTCAACATGACCCCAAGGAGAAACCCTTCCAATGCTCCCCCATCAATGCACCGGGAGAAGGAAACTGCCCCAAGTCTCCAGGTCTGACCCTAATCCCAGGATGCAGGGCAGGAGCAGACCCTAACGCAAGGGTGCACAGGGTTTACCTTGGCTGGCTCCTCTCTCCGGGCACTGAATCGTCCCTTCTGTGCCCGGGGCAGCCCCGGAGCTGCTCCGAAGGTCTCGGCCGGGGCGTGGACCACGGCTCCCAGCGGGAAGCGCAGGTCAGTGGCACTGCCCATGTGGGACCTGGAAAAAAGAGCCCTGTGGGGGACATTGCTCTGTGCAGGACACCCTCACCCTCAGGCTGCTCCCCTTGCAGCCCAGGCTTCTTGGGACAGAGGAGGAGGAGGAGCAGGAGGAGGAGAGCACTGCAGGATGCCCATCCCAGCAATGTTTGCCTGGTTGGCACGAAAGGATGCATGGTGCATCCTGGAAAAAGGTGCCCCATTCCCCCACAGGAGACCTGGAAATGCACTCACAGAATCTCTCACAGAATAATTGAATCACAGAATATTCTGAGCTGGAAGAAACTCACAACAAAAAAGTCCAGCTCCTGGTCCTGCACACACCCCAACAATCCCACCCTGGGCATCCCTGTCAGTGCTGTCCAAACACTGCTGGAGCTCTGGCAGCCTCGGGGCTGTGCCCATTCCCTGGGGAGCCTGGGCAGTGCCAGCACCCTCTGGGGAAGAACCTTTCCTGATATCCAGCCTAAATCTCCCCTGACACAGCTCCAGCTGCTCCCTGGGTCCTGTCCCTGCTCACAGAGATCAGAGATTGAAGCTGCCCCTTCTGAGGAATCTGCAGCCTTCAAAGATCTCTGAGCTCTGGAGACTTCTCTGAGCTCTGGAGACCCTCAACTTTCCCAGACTGTCAGAAGTTTAGCCCTGGGCCTTCCCCTGCTGCTCCCTCCCCCTTCTCTGTGCACCCATCGGGGCATCCAGCCAGTTCTGCCCCAAAGCCCCTGCACTGGGGGGCTGCTGTGGAGCCAGGGCTGAGCAGCCCCCTCCTGAACAGGCCCTCTCCAGAGCAGCTGGAATGTCCCACACAGCTTGTGTCTTCTCCATCCCCACATACCCAGCAGGAGCCAGCCAGGGAGCTCTTGTCCTTTTTATGTTTATTCCAGCATTTTCATGAGAAAATAACCTGATGAGGGTCAGTCTCTTCTCCCAGGCAGTGAGTGACAGACGAGGGGAAATGGCCTCAAGGGAAGGTTCAGGTTGGATATTGGGAAAAATTTCTTAATGGAAAGGGTGCTCAGGCCCTGGCACAGGCTGCCCAGGGCAGTGGTGGAGTTCCTACCCCTGGAAGTGTTCAAAAAACGGTAGATGAGGCACTTTGTGATGTGATTTAGTGGAAATGCTGGTACTTGGGTGAAGGTTGGACCTGATGACCTTGGAGGACTCTTCCAACCTTAATGATTCTGCAATTTCAATGAATAAAATTCCACCTGAAACATCTTCCAGGTGTGAGGACATGAGCATTGTTGGGATCTCCCAGCAGGAACCAGCTGGGACTTCTTCCCCCTCCTCCTCCTTGCCAGGGCTGGTGCTTGGGACCAGGCCCTGGTGAGTCCCGTACCAGGCAGATCAAGGCAGCAGCCTGACAGGAGGACACTTTGAGCCACTCGTGGTGCTCACTCCATGTCTCCACTTTGCCCAGTTGTTCCTCTTGGCCCTGAAGACCCAACCATGGAGCTGAGCAAGGCACATTCCTGGGCACAGGGTGATTACTACCCACATGCAGTGCCACTGGAGACTCAAGGCTTGTTTAATTTAAGGTGAATTTAAGATGATAAAAGCAGCAGCCCCAGGCAGATCGTGGTTTTCCACCTTGGTGGGCCTGGTTTGCAGGCCTGGATACAGAATCAGGTCAGGCCTGGCGGTCAGGCAGATACAGGCCTGGAGACAAAATCAGCACCACAAGCAGCCTGGCTGGGCCAGCCCGGTGTGTCAGACAAAGGCACAAGTGAAGTTCCAGGGATTTCAGAGCTGCTGACAAGCTGCTACCCAGATAAAACCAGCTTAGACAAAAGCTGACATTTCAGCTGGGTGATCATTCTGTAACACAAGATTTCTGCTGATTTTTCACCTGAGAGATATAAAAGATCATCAAATTGTCCATCCTGCTCTTACAGAGCCATTCAAAGAGGTCCCACACAGGCTCCAGACTCTGCTCCAGCACTCAGCTCTCCTTCATCCTTAAAGGATCTTCCTCACTCTCCCCATTTTTTTCTCTCCATGACAGACACATGGTCTCCAGGCCTTCTTTCTGCTGACAGGTCCAAGGCTGGTTACATCAGCTCCTTCCCATCTTTTCCATGACAGACACAAGGTCTCCAGGCATTCTTTCTGCTGACAGGTCCAAGGCTGGTTACACCAGCTCCTTCCCATCTTTTCCAGCCTTGCTAAAAAGGGAATTTTCTTCACTGGTTGCTCCCACTGCCCCCTTGCTGCCTTGAACCCATGCTGGAAGTGCTCAGGGCAGGGTGTGGCATCCCAGCTGGGGTTGTTATGCTGTCACCCTCCTTTTTCACCTCCATTTTCCTGGAGCAGCTCTGGGTATCCTGGTCAGTGCTGGAGGCTGAACCTGATGGACTCACCTCTGCTCCTGGTGCCCTGGGCTGGGATGTCCCCACATCCCAGCTGACTTTAAATGAAAGGGTGTGGGAGGACCATTGCATTGGAGAAAGAGGGGCTTCACTCTCCTTTGCCTGCAACAGCTCCAAAGCAATTCCTCCTTCTGCCCCAGCCCATCCCCTGTAGTCCACAGTGGAAAAGTCCTCTGGTGAATATCCAGCTTTCAGAGCAAAATAAGTCCTAAGCCACTTGTGCAGAAAAACAAGAACAAATTTGGGGCCATTCAGTTGGGCTGGGCTATTCTCAAGAGTCCATGTCCCACCCCAGGACAGATCCATGGTGGGACAGCACGGCTGGAGCTGACCCTGCCATGAGGACCCTGCAGCCCAGCGCTGAAGCTTGGGGACCAGAAACACCCAATGCCAGCACCACTTTGGGCCCCCCAAAGCAAACTGCCCCCAAAGCCAGGGGTGCAGGGGTTTGCCCTGGCACTTACCTGGTGTGCACGCTCTCCACAAATGTCCCACTCCTGGTCTTGAGCTGATCCACCTCCAGCCTCAGCTTGTCGATCTCGTCAGACAAACGCCGCTGTTTGGGGGGACGAGACAGGCAGGGCTTGGGTTTGCTCTAGAGAGCTGCCAGGTTTGGGGCAATCCACATCCTTGGCTACTGCCATGCTTACATTCCCTTTACAGATCCCTACCCCAGGTTTAAAGCATCTTGGACGTATCAGTAGAGAAACAGCTCATGCAGGCACAGGGAATGAGGGTGCTGGGGAGGGAGGACCAGGACAGACAGGTGCTCAAGGAATGCTGCTTTGGGAGATGAAGGAAAACAGGTCCCACTTGGATGGTCTGATTCTTCTCCAGACTGCACATGTGTTCCCTTGGCAAGGGGTTGGCAGTGAGGGACCCCCCAGCCAAACTTGCTGCTGGCCCTGTGCCTCCTGCTCCCAGCCCCATCCCCATGGGGAAGTTGTGCCCACACCCCGTGCTCAGAGATGCCAGGGGGAGCTGCAGATGGACAGGGAGGGAAGGGAGAAGGGATCTCCCAGGCACAGCAGGATCCCGTCTGGGGGACAAACAGGCTGAGCCATGGTGGGTAAAGTGCCAGCAGTGTCATGCAAATCCCCAAGCTCTGCCCTGCCCAGACCTGAGCAGCCATGGCTGGGAAGCACAAGGAATAAGCACACATGCTCCCTGCAGGCAAGGGGAAAAGTAGCCCCGCTGATCCCCCAAAACCATGCATGAGACATGCAGCACATCCCAAAAGTTCCCACTGCTCCAAAAAGCCACGTCCCCCCAGCTTTCTAGCAAGGCCACTAGGGGTGCATGCAGATGCTGACGAGTGCTTCATCTGAGAGCAGGGTGTGAAGACCTGCGGGGCCTCTGCAAGCTAGGCACGGGCAGATCACCCCCAGGCTGAGAAAGCCTCGGGGGCCAAGGGGATGTGGCTGCCTGAGCCCTCCTCCAGGCACGGGTGAAGCCAGCCTGCTCTCACCACTGCACCCAGAGGGCTCAGGGGTGGATGAGTGTGGCAGGAACATGGATGGTAGGGAACTGACCCGGGGCTCTCCAGGGAGAGGGGTGGCAGCTTCCATCCAGCTACTGCGTGGTGAGTGTGTGGCCTCCTGCTGCGGGGTGCTCTGCTCCAAACTGGGGCATTTTTGGAGAAGCAAGTGCCCCTAGCCGGGGGTTGGGAGTGAGGCAATGCCATCACTGGGTCAGGTCCTTGCAGCCGCATTTACCTTGTCATGCTGGTGTTCCTCTATCTGCTTTTGGGTATTTTCCAGCTCTTGTAACAATGTATTCTTTAAGAAAAACCAAAAATAAAATAAAAGGGAACAAAAACAGGAAAGAAAAAAGAGAGACCATTTAGGAAATGGCCGCGTGGCCTCCCAGGAATGGCCAGTGTTGAATTCCTGTGTAGTGAACACCTGGAAAAGGCTCCCTGGGCTATTCCTCACCTGCCTGTGCACAGGTCTCCTCTGCAAAGCTCCTGCCTCTCAAGCAGGGTGACCACAACTCAACTCCTGCCCCTCTCTGGGGCTGAGCATGGCCATGGAGGGCTATGAGGGATGTGGTGGACAGGGCTTGAAGATTAGGAAATATGTCTGAGAGAAGAACAACTCCTCGAGCAGCTAGATCAAAGGGAAAAATGTCCCTTACATCTAAGCTAGGGAGTAGGCAGGGGGGAAAGGAGATGTGCTTATAGAATCACAGAATCATGGGATTCTTAAGGTTGGAAAAGCCTTCTAAGACTGAGCCAAACCACTCCCCCCAGCACTGCTGTGTTCATAGCTAAACCATGACCCCAAGTGTCACATCCATGTTTTTGCAACGCTTCCAGGGATGGTGACTCCACCACTGTCCTGGGCAGTCTATTACAATGCTATAATTATTTCCTTGAACAGTTTTTTTCTACTATCTGTCTAAACCTCCCCTGGGGTGTTTGTAACTGCCTGAACCAGTGCTCATTTTTGGTAAGTGCTGGCAGCCAAACAGGATCATTTTTGTGCATGAAAGACCTGGATAAACTCTCAGGGTGGGCAAGTGCTGGCACCAGACCGGGGAGCAGGCAATGCCCTTCAAAACGTGTCACCACTCTGGTGCCTGTTGCTTGCTGGGGTGGGATTTGGACTCATCCCTGCAGGTTGGGCCCTGCTCTTTATTCAGACAAATCTGCTGAATAACTGGACATTTGGTTGAGGACAGGAGGAGCAGAACAACACGGGGGGACAGAGCCAGCCCTGGAGGCATCAGCTGGGGGATGCACTGTGTGCTCTAACTTGCTGAGGGCAGGAACCCTGAGAGAGCTGAATCACCAAGGCCTGACCTCCCACTGGCACTCTGGGTGGATCCTTGCTTGGAGCCAGCTGTTCCCAGTTAATTCCATTCACACTGAGGCAGCCACAGCTCCTCCAAGGAAACCCAGTTCCCCGGGAGTCAGGTGGGAGATGCTCATGGACATTGCCCTGGCTTGGAGAAGGGAAATCAGTCTGCACCTTGGGGCAGGAAAGTTTTAAGGCAGCACGTGGAGGGATGGGCACTGTGACAGGATGAACACTGCAATTTTTCCTGCAAAATGAAGCTGGGATTTGCTCTGACAGCTGGACAAGGGTGGCATCAGGGCTGCACCAGCAGAGACACAGGGAGGTGAGGGAAAGGAGCAGGATAAATCCTGCTACTGTGGGAGGTGGGAGGTGGTGGGGAGGGGGTCTCCCTGGGTGAGGTGACCAGAGCAGTTCCCTGTGCTCCACCAGCCCCAGCACAGCCATGTCTTGCATGTTACCATTTCTCCAGCCCTGCACAGGCACTTCCAGCCCTGGGCCATGGCTGAGGCACAGAGGGGCTGCAGACCCCTCAAGCCCCAGAGGACCCCTGCCCCAGGCAGTACCTTCTCCTCCAAGGCTGCCATCCTCTCCTTGAGGTGCAGCTGCAGCCGCTCGTTGGACTCGCTCAGCAGCCGGTCCACGGTGTCCGAGAGCCGCTTGTTGTGCTCCTCGTTCATCTTCTCCCTCTGCCGCGCCTGGACAGACACAGTGACACCCGTGTCACAGCCAGGGGGGCTCAGAGCCCGCCTGCCTTCCTGTGCCTGCTGCACTGTCAGAGCTGGCACAGCGTTTGGGGACAAATCCACCTCTTACAGCTTGTGGTGGCTCTGCTGCTCTCTGCCACCTCTCAGCCAGGGATGAACAGGAGACAAAAGGATTTAAGGAGACCATGCCTGCCTGCCCCTCAAGAAAGCTTCTCCTGTGTGTCTGCCAGGAATACCCACACTGGGGGCACCTTCCAGACCCCACTGGATACTGAGTCTCAGGATTTTCAAGTATCTGTCTTAAGGCAAAACACCTGGGGGCTTCCCCAGGGCCACATCTGTAATGTCACCTGGGTGACCCGAGAAATGGGCATCACAGCCTCCTGCATGGACAGCCCAGCCCCGGCTGAGAAGCACAGAAGCTGAAGGATGGACTGTGCAGCTCAGGGCACAGCAGATCAGCTTCCCTGCCCTTTTCATTCTGCTGATCCAGGCTCAGGGGAAGAGCTGCTGAAGCCTCCCCTTCCACCTTTTGGGGTTGCAGCTTTCCCCAGGGAGTGATGCTGAGAGAGAAGTGTGGAATATTACCAGCAAGTCTTGGATGCCTGGGAAAGAGGAAATCACAGCAGAGAGTGCCATGAGCTCCTGTGTGGCTCAAATTTAAGTGATCCTGGTTGGAAGAGGATTAACCAGGCTGTTTTCCCAACCTGCTCTCGAACTGCAATCCAGGTGTGCCCAGGTACCCAGGCACCAAGGCAAGGATCAGGACTTACCCTGGCCAGCTCCTGGTTCTTCTCCTCCAGCTGAGTCTCCAGCTGCCGGAGGTGCTCCTCGATGCTCCCGTGCCTCTCTTCTGCCTGGGAAAAGCAGAGCAGCTTTCTCAGATGATGCTCCCCAAAGCCATGAGGGCCCTGCTGCATCCTGGTGTCCATCTCTGCATCTGAGTCCTTCTTGGGATGTGGGGCTCTCTCCACTGTCTGCATCCCTGCCAGGGCTCCCTGTGAGCCCAAACCAGCCCTGCTGGCATGGTGACAGGAGCTGGAGGTGCCCTGTGAGGGCCTAAACACCATTCCAGAACCCAGGAAGCACAGGGATGGCCACATCCATTCCTCCCTCAGACCTGCACCCTCCAAAATCCAGCCTGGTGCTTCCTCTTTCTCCTCATCTTAGAGTGGTCTCACCTAAGCCAAAGGGCATCCACAGCAACAGGGCCATCCCCACCTCGGAGAAAGGGGCTGAGGGAAGAGAGCAAACCCTTCATGTTCAGGACACATTGAGGCCACAGCTGGGAAGGAGAGTGGGATGCCTTGGGCTGCCAGGGGCTCCATTGCTGCAAGGGGCGGCCAGACCCAGTTCCTCCCCTGGTCCCAGCACCGCCCTCCCTCTCCAGTCCCTTCCCTCCCATTCCCTCCGGTCTCTGACATCCCCTCCAGCCCAGTCCGGCCCCTCCAGCCCGGGCCCCAGCCCTGCCACTTGCCTTGGTGAGCGCAGCAATGCGCTGGGCCAGCTCCGCCTCCACCTCGGGCAGCGTCTCTGCCTTCCTCATCGTCTGCTGCAGCTTCTGCTCCGCCAGCTCCAGCAGCTCCTGCAGGTGCCGCGCCTTCTCCTCGCACTGCGGGACAGCGGGGTGACTGCTGGCATGTCCCACCCCAGCACCCCCTCCTCCCCCAGGTCCCTGGGGCAAGGGGACACGCAGGGCCCAGTTTCAGTACCTGGCGGTGCAGGGACTCCTTGTTGGCCAACTCATTCTCCAGTTTGTCATTGAGGTCATGGATGGAGGTGGCCTCTCGCTGGGCTGCCAGGTACCGTTTCTCCAGTGTGGTAATCCTCTCCTCCATGTCCTCCTTCTGTGCCAGGGCCTGGGGAAACGATGGGGCTGTCACAGCCTGCTCTGTGACAGCATTTTGGGAATAGCAGGGCCATACAGCTCCTTCAAGCCTGGGACACCCCGAGTCTAAGGGGTGTGAAAAGCCCCCTTGAAACGGGGATGAGGGACAGCAGAATGGGACAGTGACACAGGGAGTCAAACAATCACAGGAAAACCTTCTAGAGAGGACACAGGTCACTGCCCCAGGTGTGCAGCGCACCTGAGAGCCTGTCTGTAACCTCAGAGAAGTCCTGCTGATGGACTT
This sequence comes from Passer domesticus, assembly GCF_036417665.1. Classification (NCBI taxonomy): domain Eukaryota; kingdom Metazoa; phylum Chordata; class Aves; order Passeriformes; family Passeridae; genus Passer; species Passer domesticus. The sequence continues at coordinate 421,860 of NC_087498.1, forward strand.
GGGGACAATTTCCCAAAGGCAGTGGCCTCTTGGAGAACATCCTGCACACAACAGGAGTTCCAATCCCCTCCCAGCCCAGTGGAAGAAGCTGTGAGGTCTCTGCCCTAGGCTGGAAAGTGCAGAGGGACAGGGACTCACCTCTCGGAGGTCTCTCTGGTACTTGCTGCTCATCTCCTCAGATTTGATCAGATCCTTCCTGGCAGTGCCCAGATCCTCCTCCAGCTCGGCCACGCTGGCAGCCAAAGCAGAGATTCGCTCCTTGGCCTGGACCACTTCAAAATTCTGCTTCTCCAGGAGCTCCTGCAGCTCCACCACCCGCCCAGCCTCGTCTTCCGGGTGGACGGAGCCATTGGAGAGGCGCTGCAAGGCACCACAGAGGGAGGTGGATATCGGGATGCTCCAAAGCTCCCAGGCTGTGGCATTGCCTGCAGCTACTCAAAGTGGAAATGTGGCCCTGCAGGGACTCAGTGGAGGGGTGGAAATGGAAACAGGGGGCTCTGGGACCTCCATCAACAGCCTCCACAAGCCAGGGATGGGGCTTCTTACGGGAATGATGGAATGGGGATGGCTGAGGGCTTACCAGAGCATCTGGTGGAAGATGTTCCAGCCCATGGTGGGGGCTGGAACAAGATGGCCTTTAAGGTCTCTTCCCATACAAACCATTCTGTGATCTCTGGGAAGTAGAACCCCTTAGAGAGCCCAAGCACAAATTCAGTGCACCCTGCTCAGAAATAGCCTGTATCCACCAGGGGCTGGACCCAGAGGAGAGGGAAAATGATTTTCAGCACCCTGGAGCCAGCAGCAGGGAGATTGAAGAAATGACAGCCTCACTGAGCATGGCCAGAGCAGGGGTTTCCTGGGCTCTCACCTTCCATGGAAGCTTCGGGGCCGGTTCCTTGGGCTCCCTCTCATCGCGCTCGCCCGCCGCAGGCTCCCGGGCAGAGCCCTGCTGCAGAGCTGCCACCTGCATGGAACAGGGACTCAGCACTGGGGACAGCAGGAGGTGAGGCCAGCCCTGCAGCAGCTTCCTGCCAGAGTCCTGCTCATGGCTGTAGGGGACCAGAGGGAGCAGGTGAGGAACAGCCCTGAGCTGGCTCTGCTGGGGTCACACCTGGAATCCTGGGGGCAGCTCTGGGCCCCTCAGTTCAGGAAGGACATTGAGGGGCTGGAGCGTGTTTAGGGAAGGGAACAGAGCTGGGGAAGGGGCTGGAGCACCAGGAGGGGCTGAGGGAGCTGGAGGGCTCAGCCTGGAGACAAGGAGGCTCAGGGGAGCCCTTCTGGCTCTGCACAACTCCTGACAGGAGGGGACAGCTGGGGTGGGGGGCAGTCAGGCTCTGCTCCCAGGGAACAAAAGGACAGAACAAGAAGAAATGGCCTCAAGCTATGCCAGGAGAGGGTCAGGAGGGACATCAGGAAAAAATTTTTCCCTGAAAGGGTGGTCAGGCCCTGGCACAACTACCCAGGGCAGTGATGGAGTCATCATCACTGGGAGTGTTCAAAAAACAAGTGGATGTGGAACTTGACAACATTGTTCAGTGGGCATGGGGGTGTTTGGTCAAAGGTTGGAGGCTTTTCCAGCTTTAATGATGCCATAATTCTAACACAGAGGAAGTCAGAGATGCTGGGAAGGCTGAGCACTGAGGGAGGTTTTCCTGGTGAGCCCAGGATCCCAGGGCTCCCTCCCAGCTCATTTCACTGGTTTACAGTCAGACAGATTCTGAATCCAGTGCAGCAGGAGAAGGGGATAAACATTAGGACTGTGTCCTGCTCTGATAGGGGAGGATGGGGAATGGTTCCTGAAAGGAGAGGGGTCTGGGAGCCTGGGAAATACTCTAACACTTATCCTGGGAAGTGGAAAGAGGAGCAAAATTTGGCCAGCAGAGGCTGTAGGAATAGCTCCTTCCTTTTGGGACTAGTGGCTGGGCACAAACTCCAGGAAGGAAAACAGAGTTCATGTCTCTTCAAGAACACTTTATCCCTGGAAGTGTCCTAGGCCAGGTTGGACAGAGCTTGGGGTAACCTGGGATAGTGGAAGGTGTACCTGCCCATGGCAGGGGGTGGAACGAGATGAGCTTTAAGGTTTCTTCCCACCCCAATGAGTCTGGGATTCTGAGATGACCATAGCTGGAGGTTGGAGACAGCAAAGACAGTCCAACCCCAGGACTCCAGCAGGGAAGAAGATGGGGGATGCAAGACGAGGTGCTTGAAGCAGTGTGGTTTGGGTCTCTGCCAAATCAGGGCAAATCCCATGTCCCCCTCAGCCCCCTGGAATGATTCAGATTCAGACTGTTTTTGTCAGTGACATGAATTCCAAACAGCAAACAACAGGGAAATGTCACCTGTGAGACAAACAGTTTTCAGAATCTTTACAAGGTTTCCTTAAGCACAGACAAATCTTCAAGTAAACAGCAATTTTAGAACAAAAGCCTTACATCAAACCTGACCAAATGCAAACACCACGTGAACTCCCAAAGGTAATGGGGAGCATTCCCAGCCCAGCAGGTGCCCAGGCACCTCTTACCTGCCGATGGGCATCCACGAGCTGCTCCTCCAAGGTGGCCACTCGCTCCAGGGCTGCTCGCAGGCGTTCCCTCACCTGCAGGCGAGTGAAACAACGGGAAAGGCTGTTATTTACTCAGCATGAGGGTGTCCAGGATTTAGGCACACTCCCAGGCCTGTTTGTTGGGCTGACAGCCAGGCTCAGGTGGATTCACAGGTTCAGGATCATCCAGCCCATCACAGGGGGTTAAACTGTGTTGGAGAAAACAGGCTAGGCAATTCTTGGAGATCTATGGCCAGAATAGCCTGGAGAGGCCTCCTAGTAGAGGAAGGAGATGCTTGAGGTGAACGAATGAGGAGGAACAATGAAGACTGACCCGGGGTGTCAAATGCCACCACCCTGAGAGTGACCTGTACAGCCTCAGGCCCAGAGGATACACTGGGCAGCCCTAGCAGCTCCTCAGTGCAGTTTTGGGATATCGAGACTTTCCTGCTGAGGGCCCCCATGTCACCTTAACAATACAAAGTAGCAAGGATGGAGTGGAGGGTTGGGAGAAGGAGCTCTGAGCAGGACAGGTCCTAACAGCTTTCCCACCTTTTCATCCAGCGCCTTGTGATGCTCAAAGAGTGACTTGAGGGCCTTGAGCACCTCGACCTCACTGGACACCCCAGACGGCGACTGGGCCTGCCGCTTGACCACGGTCATCCTGAGGGAGCGCTCGTGCCGTGACACCAGGCACTCCAGGTGCTCCAGCAGGAGCTGCAGGGGCACAGCAGAGGGGCTGTCACTGCCAGCCCGGGCCCAGCAGCCCCGGGGGTCCCCAGCCCAGAACTGAGGGCCTGCCAGCAGGGCCTCCAGGCTTACCCGGGTGTTGTTGCGCTCGGCTTTCAGCTCTGAGATCTCCTCCTCCCTCTCCAGGAGCTGCTCCCGGCAGGCGCTGAGCTCCCGCGTCAGCGTCGCGAACTCCTGCAGAGAGCAGGGACAGCATGGGATGGAGCCAGCATTCCAGCCCCACTGCTGGACCTCCAGCACAGCATCTCCCATCCAAACCCAGCCAGGGTACCACTGCGGGGAACATGGAGAAACCAGTGGAGAGGCACAGCCAGGCCAGGAGGGGATTTATTCCTGGCTTCCCTCATGCTCTGGACAAGGAGAACACAGCAGCTCAAGATTTATCCCACTTGGTTTGATGTCCAATGACACAAGAAACTGTTCTACAGCTGCAGAGGTGGTCAGTGGCATCTAAAGCATCCCAGTCAAGACCGCCAGCACGCTCCCATTCCCACTGTCCCCTGGATGCAGCTCCCACCTTGGAGCATGCCATCAGCTAAAACTCACCACAAAGCCACAGCCGGTCAGGATGAGTCCCCTGGCCCTCAGCCAGCCTCTGCCATGGCCTCAGGACCTGGAATCATCCAAAACTTCCTTCCAAAAGAAAGAGGTTGCTGCCTCAGTCCAGCATGTGGAGCCCCAGCGAGCTGCATATGGGGCACCCCCAGGTCCCGAGTCCCAGCTGAGAGGGATGGGGCACAGCAGGAGATACACCAGGTGCCACCAACTCCTGCTGCTGCCACTGCTTCCTCCAGGAATGTGACAGCCAGCTAGGAAGAGCCATGCCCAGAGCAATGCAAAGGAATGCTGCACACCCAGCACATCCCCTGAGACAGGATGAAAGCCACAATCACACTTGTGGCTGTGACAGAGGAGAAGGGAAAGTCACTTTGGAGTCCCTTGGATGCAGGAGAGTTCCCTTTTCCATAAAAAATAAAACCCAGGCACCTGGGTGAGCCCAGGAGCACCTCCCATTGCTCCCAGTGTCTCTTCAGTGGTGCCAGGCCTAAGTGAGGTTTTGCAGCTGGGATTTCTTAGGGTGAGAAATGCAAATGCAGGAACGTGCCATGAATTCACACCATGTTGAGTGTTGTTGGAAAGAATTTTAAAAGGCAAAGGATTTCAGAAGAAGCCAAGAAGGATTTGATGGAGCATTAACAAACCAAATTTCAAGAGGGGGCTGAGAGCTGCTTTACAGCATGAAATTCTTTTTCACTTTAATTTTCAGGTTTACCAAATAAAACCCCTTCAAACCGAAGCAAAGCATTGAGGCTTAGGCTGAACCAAATGCTCTGCTCAGCTCCAAGTGAAACCTCCTGTGACAGCTGAAGCTCCGAGAAATCCAGAGCTTCTACATCTGTTTCCCCCAGCCAGGTTTTCCCTCCCCCTCCCCTCCCCAAACCTGTCCCAGTGGTGGGGTTTGTAGCCTGGGATTGGTGGGGATGGTGGTGCCACTGGTGCAGTTGAGACCCCCACGGTGGGACAGGATCTAGGCAGGTTGCAGTGAGGGGAAAGGAGAAAGAATCACTGTCCCCACAAACAGCTGCTTTCCTGCCTGTCACCTGCCACAGACAGCTGCCAGCCCACACCCCTGCTCCACAACCCTGCTCTGGTATTGCCCCAGGGCCTGAGGTCCCCAGTTCCTTCCCAGACCCCTTCCTGCCCCATCCATTCCCCAGGAGCCACTCCAGCCCTGCAGTGTTCCCTCTTCCCCATCCCTTCTTAGGGACCACTCCAATCTGGGATCACCCCTGGCCCCATCCCTTCCCCAGGGATCCCTCCAGCCCTGGGATCATCCTTCTCCCCACCAGTCTCCCCCAGATCTGTCACAACACCCCAAACCTCGTCACTAACCTCTGCCATGCCCCATCCCACACTTGCTCTGGGACCATCCCACAGTCCCCAGAGCACAGGGAACCCTCGGCAGTTCCAGCCCAGCCCTTCCTGGAGCCGTGCTCTGCCTGGCGCTGGGATCCCGGTGCGATCCCGGTGCGATCCCGGCAGGCTCAGGCTCCGCACAGCCCGGCCGCAGGCACACGTGCGCATTCCCGGGTTATGCAAGCGCTGCCAGCAGCTCCCGAGCATCCCTGCGGATTAGAGCCGGGCTGGGAATGCCGGCGAGCAGAAAGCAGCAGGGAGATGTGCCAAAGAGGTGCCTGTGCATCGCCACACAGTCAGGGATCTGTCACTCCCCCGGTGCCTCAACATGCCAAGAGACAGGCGGCAGGGCTCCAGGAGCTGGGGAAAAGCATCCTGGCAGCCGCGATGGCCCCGGGAATGTCTTCCAGCAGCCCGAGCTGTAAACGTCGGGGATGCATCAGGTCTGTGCTTTTCCAGCACCAGAGCAGGACCCTGCGGATCCAAAGCCTCTCTTCTGCCCTGCGGCTGGAAGGGGACAGCGGCAGCTTTTCCCACGGGGGTGACCAGGGCAGGGCAGCGCGGGATGGGTGGGACAAGGCGTTGGAGGCAGCAAGAGGACAGGGATGGCCAGGGCTAGGGGCAGAGATCACCAGCACTCAGCCTCCTCTCCCCGCATTCCCTCGCTGTGGTGGCCAGGCTGTACAGATGCTCCTGCAATCAGGATTTCATCCTGAAAGAGGGGATTAAAAGGGAGCAAATCCTCTGGAGAGAGAAGCAGCCCCTGCTGCGGCCAGCTCAGCGCACACGCGGTCAGCGGGTCACAGCCGGGGTGGGCACAGCACAGAGCTCCTGCAGCCCTTCCCCAGGGATTCTCCTCTCCAAGCCCTTCATCCCGACAGGAATGCTGGCTGCATCCTGTGCTCCGTGTCCCACATCCTGTGCCAGGCCTGGAGCACCTCATGGCAAACCAAAGAGCCCTCGGTCACTGTCCCCCCTCAGGGAAGGCTGCAAAAATGAACATTTACATCAAAAATAGCAACAGCCCTGCGGCGAGCCAGGCCAGCAGCGAGGTCAGCCAAGTACACAGGGCCTGCATATGATGCCTTGGGAATAAAAAACAGGAACAAACCACTCCAGCTCCCACTTGCAGCCACCTCCCTCAGCCCTGGCTGTGCCAGATGCCAATGTTGCCACCTTGCTCTGGGTCACTGGTGGCCACCAAGCAAGTCTGGGACCACGACAAGCTGTCCCAGCTCACAGCTGCAGTGTCACACTGTGGAGTGCAGCCTCCACCCCCCATCCACAGGTGTGCCATAGCTCTCCATCCCAGCAAAGTGGAAATAAAGAGGATCCAGATGATTTTCCTCTGCCCTGGCCATGGCCAGGAGTCTCCCAGGCGAGGCAGAGGTGCCTGCCCAGCTCTGGTAAGCTCTGAGACTAAACAGGGACACCTATAAACAGATTAGAAAGTGAAGGAGAGGTGCCTGATCTCCAGTCCAAGGGTGGACAATGAGATACAGCCTGGGAGTCCCTGGGAGCCCTGCAAGCCCAGCAGCTCAGGGAGGGGCCAGTTTGGATTAAAACCAAACCCTGCCCAATGACTGACTGGGCTTGGCCCCAAGTCCTGGGGTGAGAGGGAGCAGGATGGAGGGATGGAGCAGGATGGAGGGATGGAGCAGGATGGAGGGATGGAGGGATGCTGTTTTCGGAGCAGGGAGGGAGATCTGAGCACCACATAAGGTGTTCAAGTGGGATGCTGTGGACTGTGACTCGGATTTTTAGTCAGCACCAGGCATGTTGGGGGTTTGGGGTTTTCCTCCTTGGCTGCATCGAGGGGGAAGGCACAGGGAAGAGCTGAGCAGGGCCAGGAACCAGCACATAGAAATGGCTGGAAAAGCATGGAGAGGTTTAGGAAGCTCAGGGGAGAAGGCTCCAAGGCCTGTAGCATGGAAAAGCTGAAATGCCAAAGTCCCCAGCCCAGGGCCCCCTTGTGTCTCTCCCAGTGCTGCCTGCAGCACAGACAGGGATGCAGCAGGACCACACCACAGGCAGCAAAATTCCCTGTTTGTGGCAGGAGCACGGCTGCTGCTCCAAGGCACCTGAGCCTGGGGACAAACCGGCTCCAGCTGTAGGATTAACAGCATTTTAAAGCCCCTAATTGGAGAGATTGCTCCTGACGGAGTGGCAGGGGATGGCTGGGAAGGATGCCCATGCTGGAAACCAGCGCTGCTGACTCGGCATGAGAGGGAGAGTCCCATCCATCATCTGCCCGTGTGGCAGCCCCATCACCCCACTTCTTCTGTCCCAAGAGTGGAGCAGAATGAAGAGAAAGCCCCAAATCAGAGACGAGGGGATAAACACAACCCCAGCAGTTGCAGCATGGGATTACACAGATTAAATCCTGCTGGGTAAACCCAGGGCTTCGACCATCACCCACCCCCAGCGCTGGACACCAGCACCTCCCAGACCTCCTGGATACAACACTGGGGCTCTGCAAGAGCATCCATGGGGAATCAGTGTCCTCCCTTCATCAGGATGTGTATTTCCACCTGGGATTGCTCAGCGAGGAGCACTGTTCAGCCAGGCAAGCAGGAATCCAACATCTCAGCATCCTAGTCTTGTAGCAGCACAACCAGCTCCAACACAGCTGCCAGATCCTCCATCCTTCCCAAAATCTGGAGATGCTTTCAGGGTCTTACCCAGTGGGTGTTTTCCCCACCTGGGCTCCTGAGGTTCCCATTTACCTGCTGGTCTTTACAAGTTAACTCGAGATATACTTTGAAGTTATATGTGATTGTTTGATGTCAGGACCTGCCTCAGCTCCTGGGGGACCTCCAGGGAGGTTAGGCAGTCTTAAGGGGTTTGCTCACCCCAAAAAGGTCAGATCTCAGCTCTCCAGGCAGTCCAAGAGGCAGCAAAGGTGCAGCAGAGCTCCACGGAAGGAGCAACTGCAGGAAATCTGCGTGGCAATTGGCAGCTCACAGCCCTCAGCCCTGTAGAAATGTGGGAGCATGTTCTCCCTGACACAGCTGGGGACAGGAACTCCTGCCAAACCTCCAAGCCATGGCAGGGAGGAGCTCCATCCCACACAGGACCCTGAACTGGGAACACATCTGGATGCACCAGGAGCACTGAGTATCACATCCCCTGGTGGCACCTGCCCCAGGAGAAACTGAGCTGGGGGGCTGGGCAGGAGGGAGCTGGAAGCAAAGCCAGGGCCTTGGGGGACTGCTGAGAGCACCCAGAGCCTGCCCAGGGCTCGGTCCCTGGCCACAAATTCCCTGCAGAACAGGGGGGCTGGAGCTGGAGCTTTCAGCCCGATTAAGTCACATTCAGCACTCCCACATGAATAAATAAATCATGTAAGAAGCATTAAGGCAGCTTAGTCTCCCCAGGAAATCGCCCTGGAGTTCTGCCTTTTGGGGGCTGAGGGATGCCCCCATGGACTGGGGGTGGGGATGGCTCAGCCATGCAGCACAGGCAAGGGGGAATGGGAGCTACAGGCAGGAGCATCCCTGCAGCATCCCTGCCAAGGGGTTTGCCCTGGACAGGCACATCCCCTGCCTGCCCCATGCCTGAATCTGCACCAGATGCACATTCCCAGCCTGTCCCTTTCGATCACAAGCTGACACAGCAGCATCCAGCTGCCACTGTGCCCTGAGAGGGTGCAGAGTGCCACCCATCCCAGCCTCACCAGGCAGAGCATCCCCCAGCCTGGCTGCACCCAGGGGACACTACTGATGAGCCTGGGTGCCCAATCCTGACCTCAGAGAAGGGGTTCTCCCAGAAATCCAGCTTGCACCCCACTCCCAATGGTGTCTGAGACACTGCAGGAAGCTCCTGGGTAAAAGGGCTCACAGAGAAGAAGAGGATGGGACAGACCTATGGGATGCTCCCCAGCGCCCTGGGGAGAGACCCGCGCCTCCCGGTCCCACTTACCTGGTACATGCACATGCTGGGGTTAATCCCATTGGGCAGGCCAGCGCCTCTGGATGTGCTTCCCGTGCTCATGCCGAGCCCTCATGTCCGGGGCAGAGCACGGCGGGCACCGGAGGCCACCGTGCCCGGGCGCGGCGCCCGCTGCCCGCGCAGGGACCGCGGGAGGCAGCAGAGCTGCGGGAATTCCCCATGGGAGCGGCCCCAGTCACATCCCGGGGCCGGAGGGCCGGGGCGGCCCCGGGCAGCACGCAGCGGGCCGCGGGCACAGCGCTGCCAGCGCGTCCCTGGGTGCTGACCCAGATTGCTCCGAGCACACCCCGAGGCTCCGAGGGCCCGGCCCCGGAGCGGGAGCAGAGGCTAAATCCGCGCATCCCTTAATCCGGGATGCTGCGGTGGGGCGGGCAGAGCCTCAGGGTGACCCGGCTTGCTCTCTCCAGAGCGGGGAGCAGAGGCACTGAGCCCTCAGCACAGTAGTGACACTGGGGGCACCCAGCACCCGGGTACATCTCAGCAACTCTCTCAGCAAGGTAGACTCATCCACAGGGACCCCAGGAGCTCCTGGGAAGCCATGTTGGGTGTTTTGCTCTCAGCGTCTTGGGCAGAGCCAGGACCAGCCCAGCTCTGCGTATGGAGCAGCTGTTCCCAAGCTGTTTTTCTCCATCCAGACAAGGCAAGGATGCAGAGAGCTGGCCAGCCAACAGACCAAGCTCTGTCCTAGTTCATGTCACTACTTTTGACCCATTTCCCATCTCTCCAAGGTGCTCCAAACCCCAAATCGCAGGCAAGGAGGATCTCAGGTTTCAGCACTGCAGAGTTAGAACAGATGCAAACATTCTAAGCCTCCTGCTTCCCTTGGCTGTAGGGCTCCTCCCACACCATACCCAAAATGGAGCAGAGCAACAGCCCCCCAGAATCCCTGTTACCCCAAGTCTGAGCCCTGGGACACTGTGCTATTCCAAAGGACCCCACAGGGATGGTGGGCAGCTCAGACTATCCTGCACAGCCCTGTGACATTGGACTCATCCACTTCACCCTCTTCTAGCCTGAATATCTTTGTGGAAATCAAGACCAGGCCCCTGCAGTACCTGGAGACAGTCCTGCAGGTGGATGAACCAGAAGCAGAGCAGCAGGAGAAGCCCCAAGGCAAGCCCTGGTTCCCCAAGCCCTGGGCTGCTCACTGAGCGTGGACCTCTGGCAGCCTCGCTGTCCTCTACTCCCTGAGATGTCCCAGCTCCCACCCTGCACCAGCTTTGCCTCCAGTGTCTCCTCTCAGGACCAAGATTGAGATATAGAAGTCCCATTTCCACTGGGAATGGGGCTGATGGAAAGGAGCCCTCCTGGTAAGGGAAGGGGCAGCAGTGGGGCTGCTCTGCACAGTGGGGAAGGAGAGTGATGAATGGTTAATGTCCCAGTCTAGAGTGCCAGTGTGGGCTCAGCACTTCCTGACATCCCAAGAAGTTGACTGGAGGCAGAAAGCCACATCTGCTGTTCAAAATGAGCTATCTGCTCCCCCAGGTGCCTCCCCAGTGACTGACTGACCCCACAGGAAGCAAAAGCTCGGCATCTGCCTTGCTCTCACCCTGGGGTGTCCTTGGGGAGGTTTTGCCCCTTCTCCAAACCATTCCCCTGTGGACAGCAGGATTGCACTCCAGCAAGGGTACAAAGGAGAAGGGGACATGTCCCAGCTGGTTGTGGCTTGGCTGGAGAGAACCCACAGGATTTACTGTTGACATGAGGTGCAACACTCGTGGCAGCATCACTACTGCCACACCAAGCCAACCCTCCCAGGGCCACGAGGTAAACCCCACATCCAGTGCCCCTCGTGTGCCTCGGGGCAGGCTCTTCTCGTGCCAGGGCAGGTCCTCACCTGCGGGAGGGCCGAGTTCAGCTGCCTCTGGAGCTGGTCCCGCTCCCGGAGCGTCTCCTGCAGGCGGCTCTGGGTGACAGCGAGCGTCTCCCGCGTCTCCCGCAGGGTGTCCAGCAGCTTGTCCCTCTCGTCCAGCATGTTCACCATCAGCTGCTCGAAGTCAGCGTCCGCCTCCGAGCCCTGCGGGGGGCCCAGCGGGTCCCCCTCGCTGATGGTGGGCATCACCTCGCACATCATGGCTGGGCTGGCTGCGGGAGGGTCCCGACGGGGCTGGGGGTGTGCTGAGCACAGGTCACATCACTGCGGGCTCCCGGGGGCCAGGGGAGCCAGCACGGGGGGGGACAGTGGGGTGTTCAAGGAGGGGGACTCCCCATCCCGTCCTCCTGCGTGCTAAGCAGCAGCTGGCATCACTCCAGCAGGGTGCAGGGATGTCCTGGGCACCAACAGGGTCCTCGCAGTCACCAGTGCCCCACTCGCTGCTCGTCACTGCCAGCTCCTGCTGCCACCTCTCCTGGGTCCCGCTGCCACCTCTCTGGAGTCCCGTGTGTCACCTCTCCTGGGTCCTGTGTGTCACCTCTCAGGAGTCCCGTGTGTCACCTCTCCTGGGTCCCGCTGCCACCTCTCCTGGGTCCTGTGTGCCACCTCTCCTGGGTCCCGTGTGTCACCTCCCTGATGCCTTTCCAAGGGGCTGCAGCATCCGTGACCCACTGGCTGTTCAGAGAGGGACAAAACGATCCTTGAGGATTTGTCCCAAGGGAGAGCCCAAGCCAGCACAGGGAGGGTCCAGGGAGTGTTTGGGCTGCCTGGGCATGCTGAGGAGGGCTCTGCTGAGGACGGGCTGTTTTCTCTACAGCTGGATGAGGTGTCACTGCTGACGTGGAAGCGTGTCTCCACTGAGCATCACAGGTCTTCAAACACACAGCAGTGACCTACGGCAGAGGGGACAGAGATCAGATCCCTCCTGCTGCCCCCAAAATGCCCAGAGACCTGCCCAGCCCCCTCTGCCCCCCATCAAACCCTTGAGAGCTGCACCAGGGGGCTCAGCACCCACAGGAATGGGCTGTGCTGGGTTGTAGCTCCTGCGCCCACTACACCAAATCCAGGATGGTACCAAGCTGCAGGAGACAGCAACCCTGGCACCCAAAATCCTACAACTGCCTTTGGCATTCACATCTCCTGGGCCAGGATACCAAGCCCTCTGGGGAACTCCTGGCTGCCCAGGGCCCCTGTGGCCCCACTGTTCCCCATCCTCAGGGAATTTGCAGAAAATCAGGCTCCAGCCTGAGTTTAGCCCAAACCTGGCAGGAGGTCATAGCAAAAATGAGTTGAATGATTGGATTAATGTTCCCCCCTCTTCTAGACAGATGTGCTGGGCCCAGCTGTTCAGTGACAACTGCACTCCAGCACATCCTCCCTTGCTCAAACCTCTCCCAAATTGCTGCCCGAGCACAAGCACCACACATGAGAGGCTGAGGGGAGAGGCAGAGCTGACATTTGGGCAATAGCTGACATTTGGGCAATATACAGGCTGGATTAAAGCATGGCTGGACCTGAGAACCCAGTCCAGGGCTGATGCTGGAACCCATAGCCCCACCTTCCCTAAGGTGCCAGGTGGGGATTCACAGTCCTGTGGGGGAACTTCAGCCCTCTGCAGCCAGGTGAGGGTCCCCAGCAGCAAGGGTGAGTGTGACACTGCCACCCCAGCCACTGTGGGGACCTGCCCACCCCGGTCACCATCTGTGCCAGTGGACAAACCACGAGTAGGGCTCAAGTTGAGCAGCAAAACACAACATGGCAGGCCCAGGGTGAGGAATGCTGGTCTAGAGCTGCTTCTGGGGCAGGCCCCACTCCAGTTTTCAATTTTCCAGATGAGATGCTCAAGGATAGGTCTGAATATTCTGAGTCTGTGGATGCATCTGAGGCTGTGACTGTCCCATCCCTGGAAGTGTCCAAGGCCAGGTTGGATGGGGTTTGAGCAACCTGGGATAGTGGAAGGTGTCCCTGCCCGTGGCAGGGGGTGGGACTGGATGAGCTTTAAGGTCCCTTCCAGCCCAAACCAGCTGTGATTGTGTGTCACCCTCCCTTCAACCTCTCCCCCACACACATGGATAAAAAGGACCTGCACACAGACCTGGGCCAGAGCAGCCTGTTCTGGCCCTTTGGGCTGGGATGAAAGCTCTTGTGTCCAACAGCTCAATGGCACAGCAGGGACCTGCCCTGATGAAAGGTGACACTTGTGAGGAGGTGCCTTTGTCACACCAGCTACTACCAGGGCAGGGGAATCAGAACTCTGCTCTTTGGATGACATTGGCTCATCAGCTGAGGGGAAGTTTGACACAAAAAGCTCTCTAAAAATAGAGAGGCTCTGGCAAAAGCAGCAGCCCCTCACTGTGCATCCTGTGTGATGCTGAGAGCCAGCTCTCAGGGGACATAGGACAGGGATGTCCCACAGGTGGTGTCCTCCCCTCCCAGGTTGGATCCTCAAGTGGGATAAAACCTGTTGTGGACATGTAACACTGTCCTGAAGCTTTGAGGGCTGTTCACACTCTGTCCTGGCTGTTGGGATGTGGATGACCAGGGTAACTGTGCATTCATGGGATAACTGCACTGAGGACATCCCATCCCAGCGGAATCCCACAAAAACAAGGCTGGTGGAGCAAAAGGCACGGAGTGAGGGACCATTCCAGCCCCTGCTCTCCTTGGGTTGAGTTGGATATGAGCCTCGCCCCTGTAATTAAGCAGGGAAAATGCTTTCCAGTTCTATGGTCCCTAATGAACAGCCCCAGGGGTACCCACAGGCATGTGGCTCCCTGACAGCTTTCCTGGGGTTAAGAGGTCCAGACTCCAGGGAGATCCAGGGCCAAGAAGAGCAGAAACCAGCCCTACCCCAGGGCTAAGCCCTGTTAATTTGGCACAAAGCCTGAATGAGGTGACTTGCATGCCCCCTCCTCTGCCTGAGGGATGAGCATGCAGAAGGAACACCCAGGCTGGGCAAAGTCTGGCAGCTCCTGAGCACAACTTGAATGGCAAAATGAGTCCCATGGGCATGGCCCCAGCCAGCTGCTGGTGGGGAACTGGGAGAAATTAGCAGATTAATTAAGATATATTAATCAAGGCACGGAGGGAAGAGCCCTGCAAGCTCTCAGGGAAAGGAAATGCTGCAGGGAATGACCAAGACATAAATCTGACCAGTGATGATGGGATGGAAATTTATCCCAGCTGCAAAGGAGAGACACCCTTACCATGAAGAGACTCTGCAGATGCCAATTCCAGCAGGGCCATAGCAGCTTCCCACACCCCCATGGGGCTGGACCCACACAGTGCAGGAAGAGGCACAGATTTACATCCAAGAGCTGATTTTCTTTCTGCTTCCCCCGTGGTTGAGCTCCTGCACGGGTTGTTCTGGGGGGGGGGGGGGGGTTGTTTCACTGCAAACCTGTTCCTGCCCACAATCACATCCTGTTATTCCTGTGTGCTTGAGGGAGATGGGGAGATGAGCACAGCCAGTCCCTCAGCCTGGGGAGGGTGATCACAGAATCACAGGGATCTTACACAGCTGGTCCAGGATGGACTCATCCCATTCCACTGTCCTCAAAAGCCTCTCTGCCCTGTCCCTGAGGATGCCCAGTGAAGCATCAAACTCTCCTGGACAAGACCACGTTGGTGACCCAGAGCTCCTCAGTGCCCAGGGTCTGGGGGTGTCTCCACTGAGGGAAGTCACATTCCCCCCTCGTCCTGGACCACCAAGGACACAAACAGAGGTGTAAGGCAGGAGCTGCTACAAACCCCTGCAGCTGGAGCAGCCCTATGAGCAGGGTGAGACCTCCCACCACCCCAAGAGCAGCCAAAGCCCCCCTGGCCTGGCCTGAAGCCCCCAGGCAGGTGGGGACAGCCAGCCCAGGGCTCTTGGGGCTCTCTGTGCCTCCCGGGATGCTGTGGCACTCTGAGAATCCCTCTGCCAGAGGGTCCCTGCCAGGGAAATCCAGGGGGATGCTCTGCCACCTCCGAGTGTGGCTCTGGACACAATCCAGCCCCGTGCGCCCATCCTGGCTGGAACCATGGCAAGATCCAAGAGTGGAAAATTCCCTGCACTGCAGTGGGACCATCCACATCCGTGGACAGACACTGAGCTGGCTCCAGCAGCCCCATCATGGATCCATTCCTCTAACAACCACAGGAACTCTCCTACCCCACGGATTTGTGAGTGATCATTTCTGGATTCAACCACAGCAGCTTTCACAGCAACACCAGAGTCCCAGGAGGAGCCCAGGCTCTACAACACCCACAGTCAGGGCAGATGCAAAGGGTTTATTTGGGATGGCAGGTGAAGAAGCCAGGACCAGACTGGGTTTGATCCCTGCTGTCTTCAAGGCCTGTGGAGCAGGAAGTTCAGTGAGCAACAGGCACAGGTGAGTGTGCAGGAATGTGCACACAGGGACAGGGATACAGCAACATCCATGGAGCCAGGGATGTGCACACGAGCAGGAATGTGCAGAAAGATCCTTTCCAGGGTCAACTCCCCTCATTTCTGTCCCACCTCAAACCCTGGGCTTTTCTCCATGCTCCAAAAGCAAGAGAACCTCACACACTCCCAGGCACCTCTCCCAGGAAGCCCAGCTGGAGGGGGCACACCCAGGCTCTGTCCCTACCCAGCAAAGCTCAGCAGCTCCCAGGCAAACCCACAGATGCCAGCTGTCACTTTGAAGGACCTTGGGGACATTAGTGTGGGTGACAGCCCAGACCCCCCCACACTCTGCTGTGACTGCAGCAGCAGTGAGGGCACACGCAGAGCAGCTCTCTGCTGCTGGAGGTCAGAGGGGCCTGAGCTCGCTCCCAATTAGTGCCTGTAAATCTCAGCCTTTCACAGGTCTCTGGGAGAACTTCCTAAATGCTCCTGCCTGGCTTTAGAGGGCCTTAAGTGCTGGGATAATCATCGGGTAGAGCCTGCAAGGAGACAGCTGGGAGCTGAGCAAACACACACTGCACAGCTCCAGCCCTTGCTGGGTATTTTTAGTCCCGTGGGGCTGCCAGGCACAGGCTTGCTGGGAGCAGGTTTCTTGCCAGGGAAAACGTGTTCGCTTTACTATCCCTTCCCCCTCCACCCCGAAATGATGATTTCCCCCTTTTTGGGATGGAAAACAGTACCATCACATGCTGCCTGCTCAGAGAGGCCACCTCCTCGTGAAGGTGCCCAGATGTGGAGCAGCTGATGGGGAGCAGAAGGGGTTTTTGCCCTGGAGCTGGTGATTTGCTCAGCACAGCTCAGCAGTGAGTCAGGCTGCCTGTGGGATGCTGGGTCCCAGGGAGCACCCTGGCTTTCCCTTCCCATCGAGGGTGAGAAGCACCCACAGCTTTACCCACACACAGAGGATGAAGACAGCCTCGTGTTTCCTCTCTGAACAGCTCCACTCCCATCCCAGCCCTGAGAGAGGAATAGAAAAGCCTCAGTGGCTCTGTCAGCAGGACCATCACCCAGCAGGCAGCTGGCAAAGAGGCTTTAACACACTCCTTGCAGGCAACAAGCTCTCAGAGACTGATCATCCCATAAAAATGTCACTCTGATCTTTTCTGCTCCTGGAAAATCCTCCTCAGCTGCCCAACTTGGCCTTGGAGGCACAGAGCTGGGGTGGCGGAGCCCACACCAGCACCCCTCACTCCCAGCTCCCCGGCACAGGAACAGCCTCCCCTCTGCCCAAGCGGCCAAACTCGGGGTCGAGCACCCACACTGACCTCTCACACTGACCCCTCTCTGCCACATCCAGGAGGGACCAGAGTCTGATGTCCTTTTGCTGTTAGTTTTACCTTCAGGAACTTGTGACCCCAGGACAGGCTGCAAGCGTTGCATCCTGGCATTCCCAGCAAGCTCATCCCAAACACTGCCCCTGCAGACAGAGCCACATCCCAGCACAAGTCCTGTCACCCTCACTGAAGTCAGACACCACTTGGAAGCAGCCAGGACACGTTGAGCCACCAACCCACCCTTGCCTACCCCAAGGAAGGTCAGTAGTGACCCTCTGAGCAGTGGGATGGCAGAGTAGGAACATCCTCACCATTTCTCCTCCCCTCAGTGAGAGATGTGGTAATTTAGAGGTTGAGAAAAGATAAGGCCTCATTCCAGCTTTTCTCCCAGGTCCCCTCATTTAGTCCCAGGATAGATTGTGGCCTCTTGGGACCTCCAGTCCCCTGAGAAGGACAAGGAAGATGCAGTTTTCCATGGGGCCCATATGGTAACAGTGCTCCCAAATTCCCTAGCGCAGCCCCGCCGCCGGCAGGGAGCTGCACAGATGGTCCCTGGCTGGTGCCAGGGGCTGCCTGTGGCCAGGACACCCAGGGACAACAAGGGAAATGAGGCATTCTGGCTGGAAATAAGGTGCCATTTTTCAGCAGCGGAGGATTGGATTCCCGTTCCAAAAGGTGAGATGGATTTGCTGAGATCGGGGCTGGGAATGTGGTGGAGACATGAGGAAAGACACGGCGGTGCCTCCTCTCTCATCCACATCTGGGAGGTCTCCTGGGGTCCCCACACCTGCAGCAGTGTGTCCTTTGCCCCCAGGGCAACAATGTCCAACTTGTCCCTTGTTGGGCGTGCAGCAGTGGCAGAACAGGACACTCAGGCAGCGTCTCCAGGGTTTGGAGCTGTCTCAGGTGTTGGGAAGCCCTAGGTGCTCCCAAAGAGGGGGACAGGGGACATTGCAAGCAGTAAAAGGCAGCTACTCCCAATATCTTACCTTAAAGGACACACTTCTGCCCCAAAGACTTGCTCCATACCCATGAAGCAGCTCCCACCTGAACCCTTGCTCACTCAAGTTGCTAAACCAGAGGAGAATCCGCAAGGAAAAATGTCCAGATCTGACAGTTTCTTTGCAGGGAGCAGTAAATGCTAGCATTGCACTGGTATTTATACTTCCCAGTGGGAGGGGAGGCATTACACACCACTTCCAGAGGGTATTTTCAGACAGCCACCTGCTCCTCTTTGTGCAGAGACACAATTGTTCCTCAGCAAAACCTTGTCAGACAAGGAGCCAAAATCTGTGCTGGCCCTGGCGGGGCGGAGGGAGCTGAACCCCCAGGGCTGGCACCCAAACACGGTCACACAGACACCTACAGGAATCTACAGGACTTTGTCACCTTGGGATGTGCTGTGGGGGTCGTGTCGGGGGTCCTGACTCAGTTTCCCTGTTTCCAAGGTGGGCCACGTGTCCTGCCCTGACCCCAGAGAAAGGCAGGATCTCAGGGTATCCCAAGGAGAACCACAGGTCTGAGGAGGCTGCTGAAGCCCTGGGGATCCCAGGGGAACGTGTGGAAGCACAGGGAGTGTTCTGGAGGAGCACGAGACTGTGGTGCTGGAACACAAGCTGGATTTCACTCTTTGGCACAGCTGCTCCAGTTGGCATGAGGGGTTCACCTGAAACAGCAAAACCACAAACCAAACCCCCAAATCCTGTAATCGCACCACACTCCAGTTGCCTGCACCCAGCAGCATCACTGAAAGTCAGGGCTGTGGAAACCCTGGAGAAATTCCAATTCCTTTGGTGCACAAGAGGTTGGAAAACCACCATGTGCCCTGCAAGGGAGGAGATGGATGCACCCGATTCATGAGACCAAGCTCACATCCCTCTTCCAGGATGTGGTCTGCACTCAGATCCATCCACAGGGACAAGGAGGGGTTTCAGCAGCCACCAAACCAACACAAAAAAGCCACAATTCCGGTGACAACCATTTCCTTTTCCAGTTGCTGCTCTGCTGTGTCACATGGCTCATCCATCCTTCTGTTCCATAACTGCAACCAAACCCCCTGTCCTTTGCTCTGTTAGGCTGAAGACACAGAACCCCAGAAGCCCAGAACAGCTGGGGCTGGAAGGGACCTCTGAAGCCCATCTAGTCCAAGCCCTCTCAAGGCAGGGTCAAACCCCACACAGGTGCCACAGGGACACATGCAGGTGAGTTTGGAATGTCTCCAGGGAGGGAGACTCCATGCCCACCCCAGCAAGCTGTTCTGGTGCTCTGCCCTCCTCCACGGAAAGAAGTCCTTCCTCGTGTTGAGGTGCTGAGAGTCTTCGATTTCTCTCTCAAGAAAGGTTACTTTAAAAAGCAGCAGAAGGAAATGCATTCCCTACAGAAGCAGCACATTGAGGTGAACCAGCCCCTGGGTGACTCTGCCAGGGAACACAGCACTGGGATCCCTCCCAGCAATCGGGCTGGTTTCCAGCCCAAGGTGGATGCAGACTCCTCCGACAGAGAACAAGGCACAGGGAAGTGATCCACAACCACTGCGTTTGTCACAGAGGGAGCATCCCTGCGAGGTTCCCTTCCCTTTGGGGAAGTGAGGCTTTGTGCCTCAGCCTCCCAACGAGCAGGGCACTGCTTCAATCCTTGCTGAGACACAAAGGCACGGCTAGTGATTTTCCATGATTTCACTACAGGTTTTGCCACGGGTACATCCCTCCCGCCCCCATGACACTTCTGCTGAGGAGTTATCTCATCTGGGAGCCTGCCGGGCTGGAGCCGGGGGCCTCCCCCTCGCTGCCAAACCAGCGCCTGCCCTGCTTTAGTCACACCCCGCGAGCACTTGTGGTGCTAATTTATTCAGCGACGAGGGAAGAGTCACCATCTCCAAGGGGGGCTGAGGAAATCTGGGTGCACCCGAGCCCTGCCAAATGCTGTAGAGGTGCCTCTCCACTCACCCAGGCCCTGGCACCCACACCCAGCCCATGCCCAGCCCAGGGCACAGGCGAGGCTGCTGCTTGTAGAGAAACCCCGGGGCAAACCTCACATGCACCTGAGGAGCTTCCATGCCTGGTCTGCCCAAGATCCAGGGTTTCCCCTGCACCACCCATCCCACTGGAATCTCTCCCACAGCCTCAGCAGGCCCTCCTGCCACGAGCCTCAGCAGTGATAACCAGTCCCGCACATCAGCTGCATATCTGCCCAATCCCAGTGTAAAATTCAGCCACCACCTCCATGACTGGTGCAAAGGGAAAGGGGCTCAGTGAGCTCCCTGAGACCCACAGAGAAATCCCACTCCCTGCCCCGCTCCAGCAGGTCTCCAGCATACACCTGCACATACTCTGGGGTTTTGCACAACCTGCAAGGGAGGACCAATAGTCCTGGAGCACAACCCTGGCCCTGGGGAAGCCTCCAGAGCTCAGCAATTCACCATCAACCACTCCAGCACACAAACAGAGACAGCAGCAACTACACTGTGCCCCAAGTTCCCCTTGTGCTCCCCATGCCACCTGCAGACAATCCAGGCAGGGCTCCCCTTTCCTCCATCCTCCCAAAGCACAGAAGGTTTTAGTCCATCCTGTTCCAAAGAGGCTTGGGCACTGGATGACCCCAAGCAGAGGTGACTGGGATAATTTCAGTAACTCCCACATTAGGGGGTGAGGAAGATTCCCCCTTGTTTTTATCCCTTCTGTTGCTCCTTGCCTGTGCTAAGGGGCTTTAGCAATTATTTAATTCCTTTGCTGATAGCACAGCTAGTTCCTAAAGAGCTTCTGCCCAGATGCAGTGGCGGGCAGTGGGACATCGGTGGAATTCTTGGTTCTGGACACTCAGGCTTTGAGGATGAGCAAATCCAGCACCAGTACAGCTCTGCAACATTTGGCAAGGAAATCTCACAGGATTTACCACAAGCACCTCCACCCCTACTGGGACATGTGGGTGCTCAGCTCCATGTAGGACAAGGCAGGACCATGGGGTTAAATAAATCCCTGCCTGATTGAAACCTGCTCTTCCTCCCAAGCACCCTCACACCATGGAGAACCACAGCCCTCCCTTGCCAAGCCAGGCACCTTTGGCACCTTGGCTGTCCCCCGCTGATTTGGAATGGGTGGATGAATCCCAGCGAGGGATGAGCAGGCAGAGATGGAGATAACCAGCCCCCAGTCAGGCTGGAATGGCCCCAGCGCCGTTCCCCCGGTGCCCGTGCCGGGAGGAGCCAGGGCAGTGTCAGCCCTGCCAGCCACAGGACCTGGCAGGAGCAGCCGTGCTGGGGACAGTGGCCTTACAGGGTGCCTGGGGGCAAGGCTCAGGCACTGCAGCCCTGTCTGCTCTGTCTGAATCCACATCGAGCAGGGTCACATCTTCAACCCACACCCTCCAGGTGCAAAGTGAGCCCCTAGGATGAGCCCCAGCCAAAGCCCACCTGGCACAGCCAAAGCCACAGTGCTGCAGAAAGGACTCATCCTACTCCTGTCTGGCACTTTAAGCCATGTTTCATGCAAGAAGGACTTTGCAGGGGAGTCTCTGCCCTGCACATCCTAACTCCTGACACAGGGGAGGTTGTTCCCACTCACGGCACCAGCGAGGCGGAGGGCCTGGAGATGCTGTGCTTTAGAAGGAAAATTCAAGTTGTTCCTCCTTAGGAGAATTGTAGGATTAGCTCAGCCCTTATTAAGCATCAGAAGAACCACAAAAAGCACCTCAAAAATAGCCTGCCAAGGAAAAACTCCATCTGGAGCTCATTCCTCCTGGATGTAGGCCACAAGGAAGATATAAGGGATATAAAAGTTCAGTTCCCTCCAGAAATCCCAAGTACTAGAAAAGATCAGGAAGAATAAATCAAGGTTTCCATTAATGTAAAGAGCTGAGTTGGATCCAGCAGGGAGCTCTAAGCAAAGCCCCTGAGGGCTTCACCCAGCATGGAATGAGCAGAGGGAGGGACCAGAGGAAACACCATGTCCCACCACTGCTCCCCTTGTCTGGGGATTGGAGAAAACACAAGGGTGTTGCTTCCCTTCCAATCAAGAGAAGCAACGCCAAATTGCTCCAGAAAGTGTGGGGAGTGTGGTGGTTTGCAGAGGGGTGGCAGCCCTCCCCCATGGCAGCAGAGCTCTCATCTGGGCACGCATCATCTCAAAATCCAGCACCAGGCACTACTTCCACTCAACTTCTAACTTGCTCCCTCTCATAATGTCAGCTCCATGGAGCCCATCCAATGCAGTGTCCTCAGTGTCCCCAGGGACTGCCCTGCCTGGCACAGGAGCCCCAGGAGCTCTGTCCTTGTCCTCACTGTGCTACCCACAGGCTCCCATGGCCATCCCAGCTCACCCAAAGAGGAGCCCCAGCCATGGCATCATCGAGCCTGACCCCTGCTTCTACCCATCCCCCCCAAAGGGCACCCAAAAAACACTGAACTCATTTCACTCTTTGGCCTAAAGCCCCTGGGAACACCACTCTGCCACCCCCAGTACTTTGGGGGCTCCTGCACATGCTGAGTTCATAGGATCTCAGACTGGTTTGGGTGGAAGGAACCTTTAAGCCCATCCTGTTCCACCCCCTGCCAAGGGACACCCTCCACTATCCCAGGCTGCTCCAATCCCTGTCCAACCCAGCACCAGGAACCATCCTGAACCACCTCAGGAGGTTAGAGCAGGATTTGGCCAATCCATGAGATGTCACCAGGAGAGCAGGGACACCTCTGCAGCTCAGCAGGCTTTCAGAAGAATGAAATGTGGGTGATTACACTGGTGCACCACTGGTGGAAAGAGTTGCAGGTGGGGTGGTTTCCTACCTGGTCCCCCTGTTTGCTCCTGTGGACACTCAAAAACATGGGGCCAGGACATCTTAAACTCCCTTGGGGGGGAATGAAGGGAAGGGGATATCTCAATGCCTTGGAAAACATCTGCTGCCTGAGCTGAGGATGTTGTGTGCTCTCTATTAAAAGCCAAGAGCACATCAAAGCTCACAAGGCAAAAGGACACAGGTAGGGCTGGGAATCTCTCTCCACACACAACTCAAGCACAGCAGCTGAGCCAACGCTTTCCAGAGGGTTTAGTGACCATTTCTGCAGACAGCTTTAAATTTCTGGCTCTTTTACAACAGTTTTGGACCCCGCACACCACCCAGCGCCTGCTCCTGTAGGCAGCAGGCAGAGCACAGCTCCAGCAGCACTGGCTGGGGGGGTTCAGGCCCTCCCTGACCCCAGCACTCAGCAGTGCCAGGCTGTGCTGCTGCAGAGCTGCAGCCCCCCCAGGGCAGCACAGGCAGAAAACCCAGCATGTGTCAGGACTGGTGGGATGCTCACCCAAGCAGAAGTGGCTCCCTGCCCAGCCTCCTGCTCCCTCCTCCCACCTCCCCAAGTTCAGAGCTGCCTGCAGGCACCAGCCCACCTGAGGTGACCTTCACCTGTCATGCTGATATGGGGACATTCACTGAGTGATGCTCACATGTGAACACCTGATAGGCAGAGCCCCCTGACCTTGTCTCCTCTGGGTAAATGCACCAATTTATCTTCGCTGGCTCTAGAAGGCGCCTGGTTTGGACAACTACAATCACTTCCCTGCTGAAATAAGTGATTCCAGACCTTGCCACCACCACGAGAGGACCTTCAGCCCACGCAGACACTGCAGCAACAGCTCCCTGGGAATGCACCCAGTGCAGGCAACTCAGCAGGATGGAATTTACCCTGCATCCAACTGGGATGTAACTGGAGGTGGGATTTTTGTGCCTTGCCCTTTGCAAAGTGCTTGGCCCTGCTGAAGAACATGGTGAACTCTGAAAACATGGTGGATTCTGGGCTTGACAGGCAAAGCACTCCCAGAAGCTCTGGGAATGTACATTAACACCCACCCTGCAGATCTCCCACCCTCATGGCACAGCATGAGGTGCTGTCCCAAGGCCCTTTCTCCTCTCCAACACCACAACCAAAGATGTTGGTCACCACCCTTCAGCTCAGCAGAACCACCTTCACCTGCCTGGACCTGCTCAGAGCCGACAGGGAGCTCCAGAGCTGGGCTCACACCCAGCAGTGCTCTGCATCCTTACAGGCCATACAGCCTCTTCAGGGTGCTCCCACCCCGGATGTGGAGTGAACCTGAACAGGATTCATCTCTCCCTACAGCCAAAGCCACCTTCCTCTGAGGCACTGGGTCCCTCTGGCACCTTTGCATGTCCAAATCCTTCCATGCACAGAGCAGGGATGGATCCAAGCCCACCTTGCTCCTTGCTCTCAGGGATTTCTGAAGAGCATCAGTCAGTTCTGAGGGCTGATATAAGGTGGAGTCTAGTTCCTGAAGCTCAAGAACCAAACACTCTCCCAAACTGGGTCTCACCATCTCCTCTGCCCTTTGCAAAGTATGTGGCCTCCTCCAGCTGTGTCTGATCTGGGGAACATGGGACAGGGCAAGGCAAGAGGGTTTCTGGGTCAATCCAAGTCTCCTGAGGGGAAACAGATGGGTTTTCTGGTGGGGACTGATGCTCTGAAAAGCAATTACACATGAAGACATCCCCAACAGACTCTGCTCTGCTCTGGCCCAGAGCCCAAGTCATCCTGGGTTTGGATTTTAATTAGCCCCGTTTTGGTATCTGCTCTCTCTTCCCTCCAGATAATGATTTAATTATTACAGACATGTCTTCAAATTAGCAGCTTCCTCAGTGGTTTATTCAGATCTCCTCAATTACAGAGCCCAGCTCACCATCATCACAAGAAAGGCTGGAGAGAACAAAGCCCAAAATGCTTCCTGGAAAGAGGAACCACGCAAGCACCTGTACAAGCAGGTACAAGGGTCACTGCCAAGCTCCTCTCCTCCGTTTATCCAGGCCTCTCTCACAGCTGGACAGGAAACCTCGCTCCAAACCACGCCCAAAGAGCTGCACCACGTGTGACCATGGCCCTGTCTTCCCACCAGGCCTTGTGCAGAGCACAAGCGAGGTGAAAAGGACATGGGATAGGCTGGGAGATGGAGCCAGCTCTGTGCATCCCCCTCCAATGCGATCACAAGATCACATCCCCGGCAGAAGGGACCCTGTGGGGACCTGCTAAGGACCCACTGCCAGGCTACAAGTGCCCTTGTGCTGGGCATCACCCAGCAGGCTCCTCACCTGGCAAGGGACCATGAGGGAGGTGGGACCAGGCAGGGAGCAGGGAGCGGGGAGCAGGGAGCAGGAGGGGGGAATGGCAAGTGCAATCTCCTCCAGCAGTGGGACTGGACAAGGGCCTGGGGCTGAGCCAGGCTCCAGGCCTGAGGGATGCAGGTTGAAGAGAAATCAGCAGAACAGGCTGCCAAAATAAACACCAGAGGTAAATGCAAAGTGAAGGAAGGGGGAAACCTTCAGAGCACAGTTCCACAGCAGATTTGGTGCCAAGGAGCAGGAACTCACCTGCACAGGAGAGGAGTCCCTAGCTGAACTGCCAGGCAGACATGTTGCTCCCTCACAGTGAGGTGTGGGCAGAGCATCTCCAGGCTGCACGGATTCCCAGCAAACTCTCCTCCCCAGCCTGGCACAGACTTACAGAATATTGTGAGCTGGAAGAGGTGATCCCTGTCCCCAGGCTGGGCTGGGACAGGAGGGGACACACTCAAGAGGTGCCCTGTCCCTTGCTGCAAAGGACAACAAGCTCCAAGAACACCCCAACAAGCACCTTAGTCCCTTTCCACCAACCAAGCACCTGAGCTCTTGACTCCACATCGTGCTTCTCCCAGGACCCCCAGGATTTCCCTCACTAGCACTACTACAATACCCACATTCCTACCAAAGGAACCAGATTTTGCAGCAGCCACTGGGAAAGCTCTACTGCCACTCCTGGCTGTAGCATGGGCAGGAGCAGAAAATCTCTTCTGGCTCCCCTGTCACTGCAGTTTACACTCCAGGAGACCAGCTTAAAGCAGCTGCAGCTCCTGCTGCTGCAGGAAAAGCCCTCGAGCACACCACGTGTGAGTCTGCACCTGCAAACACAGCCGAGGCCTCCCAAATCCCAGGCTAACCCAGCACTTGTGAGGCTGGATTCTCCTCTGAATCCCTCCCTGAGCTCAGGAAAAGCTGCTGTGCAGCACAAACAGCCCAGTGCTGTGGCCTGTTATTCCAGCTCACGGGCTGAGGGATACAGCCCTGCTGTCCCTCATATTCCTGGCTGGATTCACAGCCCTGCTCTCTGGGCAATGAGCCCCAGCCCTGCACCACTGGTCTCATGCCCCAAGTCCCTCTGGGGTGCTCCCTGGCTCTGTCCTCTCCAACAACCATCACAAAGCTTTGAGCATTCCGAGCTCTCCACCCATCAGAGACCAACACACTCAAGAGCTAGCAGGGGGAGAGTAAAGGCCACGATGGAGCAAGGCTTTTGGTTTAATTTCTTAAGAAACCAGGCTAAAGAAGATGGGAGTGGAAGTGACACACACACACACACACACACACACACAAAAAAAAAAAGAAAAAAAAAAAAAACAAACCACAGAAGGATTTTTATCAACCCGATCAAACCTCCTGGAATATGATAACAGGCAATAACAGACACCTCCCCTCTGGCCAAGGACAAAGAAAGGCTTCCTAGTTATGACGAAGGTGAAGAAAATTGGAGTAGAAGAAAGGAAATGACTCAAAAATGGCTGAAATGTCAGCTGTTATTAAAAAGCCTTCACCTGGAGAGACATAATGAGTGATGAGAACAGGGATATGATGGGGGAAGCTGAACAGAGAACAAGTGGGGGAGCAACCACCCGAGAATGGCTCTGAAAGCCACGCTGGTGACTATAGGGGTGGGCTGACCTCCAGAGCTGTGCCTGGGGTGACCTGTGAGGAATTTGGGGTCCTGAGAAGCCGTGCCTGTCATGAGTGTGACAGCACTGCAGGTGACAGCAAACCCGGGATATCCCCCATCCCCGACGAGCGAGTCCCAAAGAGACACAGTGAAATCCCCCCGGAATTTGAAACATCCTTCCAGAGGCGCTGATCCCGCCCTCCTGTCACCTCTTCTCTGCTGTGCCTGCTCAGGACAGGAACAGGGGCACTCCTGCGGTGCCAGCAGCACGGCCGGGAATGCAGCCGCCAGCATCGCGAGTGGAAAAGCAGCTGGCATCACCCAGGAGGGGACACGCATCCCTACGAGCCCCGAGCCGGGGCGGCCGCGGCCTCGCACGGCCCCGGCGCTGCGGGGAGGGAGGGAGGGAGGGAGGGAGGGAGGGAGGGAGGGAGGGAGGGAGGGAGGGAGGGAGGGAGGGAGGGAGGGAGGGAGGGAGGGAGGGAGGGAGGGAGGGAGGGAGGGAGGGAGGGAGGGAGGGAGGGAGGGAGGGAGGGAGGGAGGGAGGGAGGGAGGGAGGGAGGGAGGGGAGTGCCGGGGCTGTGTCACTGTCGCTGTCACCGTCACCGTCACGCAGCACTGCGGGACCGCCCGCTGCCCGACCGGCAGCTCCATCCCCGCCCAGGCCGGGCCGGAGCCGCGCTGCCCCGCTCTCCCTGCTCCCTCCCCGCCGATCCCTCCGGCACTGCCGCAGCTGCCGCGCCGGGGATTCTGGAGCTGGAGCCGCTCGCATCCCCCGCGGCATCCTCCTCTCCTGACGTCTCCCTCCAGCGCCTCCCAAGAGCTGCGTTTGCGGACACACGGCTCCATCCATCCATCCATCCATCCATCCATCCATCCATCCATCCATCCATCCATCGGCAGAACCCCGGGCACAGCCCCGGCTCCCCCAGCCCAGCCTTGCTCTGTCCCACGTTCACAGCCACAGTGTAGCCAGAGTCCTCCGAATCTGATAAGATTCACTTTTTGGGACGCAAGAAGTGAGAGTCAAACCTCACACATTTGCTGCCAGAGTAAGGTTGTGGTGGCAGGGAGTTGGGAGCTGCACAGAGGTTGGACTTTTCCAAACCAGACTGTCACCTTCAGAGGAAAATACAGAGGCAGTAAAGCCATCCCAGCTGCCACCATCACCTTCAGCATGCTCCTCCCACCACCAGTCTACCAGCTCTCTCCTACCAGCCTGCTCTGGTTACTGGTGTCAACAGCACCTGCCCTGGGCCTGGAAGTCCTCTCATATTTACAGATGTTTTGGGTACCACCAAGTGCACTGAGCAGCCGCATCAGAGTGATAAGCCTCAATTCCTGCCGGGGGGACAGACAGGGACAAAAGGACACCATGAGGTCCCAGCTGCCCCAGGGACTGGGTTAAACTGGGTGCTCACAAGCAGCTTCTGGCCATGGTTTAGTGGCCACGGTGGTATTAAGTCCAAAGTTGGACTTGATGATCTTGGAAGTCTTTTCCAACCTTAATGATTTTATGAGTCTGATTCTATGATTTGGGGATAAATTCTGCAAATTCTCACACTTTTGGGAGAACACATTCAGACAAATGTCCAACTCAAGAGTGACCACACAGGAGATGACCAATGTCATTCTCCTCTCCACCTGCACCAAGAGAAAAGAGACAAAGCTCCAGGTGCAGGCAGGAGCATGGGAAGATTCTTCTGCTTCCTTCCCCACACCAGGGTTTTGGCAATTTGAGGCACCTTAGGGCAGCCCATGAGGAGTCAAGAGTCCTTGGAAGGAGAAAGTTCAGGCATGGAGTGATGGAGGACCTGACACACCTTGGTCTGACAGACCAGGGTGGCTCTTCCTGATGGGTCACTACATTGGTCCCAGGCCAGAGCAGTTACAGCCCCTCCCTGGCATCTCCAACGGTTGGATTTCCTTTGATTTTCAGTAGAGAAAGGAGGAAATCAAGCAGCCAGTGTCTGCTAGCTGGTGAGGTTGGTGACTGGTTTCCTCGCCTTTCCAGACTCAAAAATAAACATTATTTTCTTTGCAAGACTGGGGGAACTATCAGTGCCTGTGTCCATGGCCTGACCACGTTGCAGCAGGGTGCAGGGCTCCCAGGGAGCAGCCAGCCCTGTGAATGTGCTCCTCGAGCCCCTGCTCCTACACTGCTGGATTCCAGCTCCCTCATGAACCTCCCAGCAGCAAATAGGGCAATCACATGGAGATGGAGAGAGGAAAATCCAAATACCTTCAATCCAAGGTCTCCTAATGAAACACATCCCTTGAGACCATCACTCCTCTTTTACAGCTCAGCACCTCCCAGCTGTGCTGAACTTCAGTTTGCACATCCATCACACCCAGCTCTGCTCCCAAATCCCCATCAGTGCCACAAAGCCAGTTTGTCACTTGCCCCCAAGATCACAGCAGGTGACATCATCCCTTGGCTTCATTCATAGTTCAAGTGATGAGCTCTCCCTGCTCCACCACAAGCCAGCAGGGTCAGGAGGCTGAAAGCTGCTGGAGACAAGAGCCTGCTGCCTGCACACCAATCTGCCCAGTGCCCTGTGTGAACTGGAAACACCAGCACTCACCTCTGCATTCACCCACTGAACAGAGACTTGGCTCTCAAAGCAAAACAGCTGGCCACCTTTTCTGTATCTCACGTCTCAAAGCCAGATGTGAAAATTGTTTATTTACAAAGAGGATGGAACAGACTCCCAGGACACACATAGAGAGTTAACAGAGGGTTTTGAGGGTATTTTGCTTGATGCTACATGAAGTCCCCAAAACTCGTCCTTCCTCAATAGATGGGCTCTCAGTGGCCACCAGAGAACGTGCCATCATTTCCCTCCTGGACCCCACACACCCGATCACAAACACACATCACAGCACGGAGAGTAAAGGTAATAAATGTTAATTTACCCCCAAATTGATGCAGCTGCTGCTTTACCTAAAGCCCACATCTGGGGGGCAGAGTGTGACCCTTGGGAGCGCAGCAGATGTCCTGCACCGAGCCATGAGCAGGATCTCAGGCAGGAATGGAAGCTGTGCAATAGCCAAGCCATTGGAGAATTCAAGCACTGGTATTTTTAGGCAGCGGGAGGACGTGTGGGAGAGCTCTCCCCGTGCAGGCTGATGCCATTTGCTGCAGGGCACTCAGAACGAGATTTATTGACAACGTGTGATTTGAAAGCGACACCGGTGCTCCCAGAGAGGCAGGCACTGATCAGCAGTGCTGGGGCTCATGGCAGCCTCAGTTCAGGAGACAAAATTTCTCTATAAATGTGTAAACACGAAGGACACATGTAACAAAAGCCATTTCTGCTTGCAGGGATGCTCTGGCTGCCAACTCCAAAAATGGCCACTGTGAAAGTCTGCTAACTAAACTAACTAGAAGCAGATGATCAAAAGCAGAAAAAAATGCTCTTTTTTTAATATGGCAGCCCAAAGTGTTGGCTGTAATCAAGTGATTATCATCCTGGTTTTGATGCTGGGGAGAAGATTCTCTCCCCTTCAAACACAAGCTGCTCTCTGGGTGGCACATCTGGATGTCAGATAGATAACAGCAGCAAAGCAAACCCTTTCTGGATTTGGGATCAAAGGAAAGACAGCTCAGGTCAGGAGAGATGAGCCTTCTGGCTCTAATTAAAACCTGATTGGTTAAAATTAGTAAAGTCATGTTATTGAGCACATGATGCATGGGGAGCCCAAGCTCCTGGAAGGGTTCTGGGAGGAGGCTCTCCCAGGGACCCCGGCAGTGACCCGAGGCACCCCATGTCCCAGTAAAGGCACATCTGCTTCCAGGTGCTGCGATGCTGGGGAGGAACAGGGATGGCAGCTCTCCACAGGTACATGGGAATCTCCAGACTTTCCACCCATCCACTCTCTAGCACATCCAGGTTTTCCAAGCAGCAAAGCTTGAAAATTTGGGTTGGTTAACACCCCTGTGGATCCTTCAGAGGCTTTGGTTTTCTGATCCGCTACCCCCACATGGCCTCCTCAACCCTCCCCAGCCTGCCTTAGCCCAAACTGCTGGCAGATACAGCCCTGGCTGCAGATGTGGAGATCAGGTGCCCTTTGCCCATCCAGCAGTGCATCCAGGCTGGACATGGCCTTCACTGATGCTCCAGTCCCACAGCAACCTAGAGGGACAGGACCTCTACTGCTGCCAGCATCTCTGCACAGGGACACAGCCAAGAGTGATTCCATCCTCAGCCGGGTGGGAGACACGTCATCAGCATGCTGGGAAGGCAAAAGCTCCAGCAGCACAACATCCCAGTGATTCCCACCCTGGCAGATCCCAATCCATGGCCAGAAACCAGTGGTGACCACACCAGAACGCCCCAGAGAAACATTCTCTTCTGCAGATACAGAAGAATAGCAGGATTTGGCTTTGCCACCCTCACACTTCACTCCCACCACCCCTTCTCAAGAGTAGGAGCTCAGCTTCACAGCATGCCAGGGAAAGCAAACACAGGAGGGAAAAATCCAGGAGCACCAGAACCACTACGTCCTGCAGAGAAACCATCCCAGACACTTCGGCCCTTCCTGAGCCTTGAAACAACACCATGCCCAAAAGAGCCCTGAAACAACTCCCTGCACTCTCCAAATCCAGGTGTCACCCAGGGAGACCCCAACTGAGCTGGGTACTGCCCATGATGGAGTAGGAATTGCAAAGCACAGAGCCTTCCACCACCCCAGGACACAGGGCTCGGGTCCATCCCCAAGGACAGAGGGTGAGAGGGCACAGAGCCTGTGTTCCCTGGCTCTGGCCTTATTTGAGGACCCTGAGTGTGCTCATAGGACACGGAGCCTCCAAGGGGTTCCTGACAGCTCCATCCACAAACAGGAGTGTCATCCCCCAATGTCTCCCAGGGAAACCACACCCACACACAGCACTTGGTGTTATGTGGGGCAGTGTGGGACCAGAATAACTCCTCTCCTGGCTGATCAGTGTGTGAATAAATCAGCCACAGCCAAAAATAACCTCTGGACATTTTTTGACTCCTTCCTGGAAAACAGTTTGGGGCTGCTGCTTGACAGAAGCCCAGATCTACTTAGTTACAGCTGCCAGACACTGAATTACAGGGCAGATTAAGTGGATTATGGATTTTGTACAAGCCCATCTTTCCCCTCTGTGCCCGCAGCTCCTGGCACTGGGAATGTCTGCATGGGGAGCAGTTCTAGGCACCACCACCAAGCCTATTTAACTCATGATCCAGAGCCTGAGATCAGTTTTATGACACCTGTGTTAATGCCACGGTAAGGCTATAAACACCTTCCCAACTCTGGAACCAGAAAGGCCAGGCTTTGGCAGGAGAAACTCCGTGTGAGGTGTTCTGCACTAATGAGACTCTGAAAAGGTGAGAGTTGGGCTGGGGCCAGATGTCCCCTCTCCCAGGTTCCAGGCATCCCATGCTCAGCCCAGCTCCTTCCTCTGGGCTATGGACCCCTCAGGCACCCCACAGCTGCAGTGTTTGCTGTCCCAGCACATCACATCATGGCGTGGCCGGGAGGGAATTTGGAATTGCAGAGAAATTTCCACCAGGAAAGGGTGGAAATGTGAAGTTTAAATGCACGCACCTGCCGCATGGGCAGCAGTCCCGGGAGGGAGCCGCTTCCCTGCCGTGTCATCCCGCCCTGGCGAGGGATGCTGCCCTCTCGGGAAGGCGGGATGTGGAGTCCAGGCAGGAGGAGCCTCCTTCCTTTCTTCCCTCCCTGCCGCACATCCCTGCGGCCGCTATTTAAAGCACCCGGCCCCGCTAAGAACGCCTCAGGGCCCCGCGGAGGAGCGGGCCCCGGCCCGCGGTGCCGGGCACGGCTCTGCTCGGGAGCACCGACAGAGGGGCTGGACACGGCAGGAGCCGCAGGGGAGAGGCACCATGCAGCAAAAATCCCCAGGAACTGCCCTCTCCTGGAAACCGCTCGACACGGACAGGAGGATGGGGAAACGAGCTCTCATCTGCCACTTGTGTTCTTCTTTTTTTAATGTTTGGATGCAATTAAAGGCAGCTACCCAGCCGGTAGCTCCTCGCGCTTGCTAAGAGAAGCATAGCAGGAGCTGAAAACCAGGAGCAGAAAAAAAAAAAAATCTGCATTTCAGATAAATTCCAGCCTTGTCAGTCCTGCAGGATTACAGAGCTGGAGACAGCGACCCACAAGCTGCTTAAAACATCAGAGTGAAGATTCAGCTAAGGAAGGACAACGTGGAGGACACAGGGTCAGTCCCCTCCTGGCCAGAGACTTTTGGAGAAGGTCAGACACCCAGATCCCAGATCCTCCTGTGTTTTGGGAATCACTGTGCTGCCAGTGCTGCCCAGGGCTGAGGAGCAGCAAGTTTTGCACAAAAATGAGAGAGATGAGCAGCTACTTCATTCATAAAACCACAGAATCACAGCATGGCTTGGGCTGGAAGGGACCTTAAAGCTCAGCTCATTCCAACCTCCTGCCATGGGCAGGGACACCTCCTACTAACCAAGCCCTGTCCAGTCTGGACATGGACACTTCCAGGGATTAGGGGCAGCCACAGCTTCTCTGGGGAACCAGGTGGTGTGCCAGAGCCTCCCCACCCTCACAGGGAGGAATTCCTTCCCAATATCGAATCTAAATCTCTTATTTCAGTGTGAACCTCTTGTCCTGTCACTCCATTTCCTTTTGCAGAGTCCCTCTCCAGCTCCCTTGTAGCCCCTTCACACCCTGGAAGAGGCTGTGGGGTCTCCACACAGCTTCCTGCTCTCCAGGCTGAGCTGCCCCAGCTTTCTCAGCCTGATTCCTCAGGACATCCCAACCCTACAAATGAACTCAAGGCTTTTACTCTGTCCCCACAAGGGTTTGAACCTGTTTGACCACACAACAAACAGAAATAAAATCCAATTACATCAGTACAACTTTTTATAGCAAAGAGCCTGGAATAATTTCCCACAACTTCTGCTCCAGATGGGCCCAAACACAGACCTGTCCCCCAATACTGCAGTTGTTCCATGTGATATTTTCCCTCCTCCCTCCCAAATGCCAGCCCATGTGAGCACACCCACACGGGAGCCCACCTCCAAGCCTTTCGTCTGCTCACAGAAGAGGCCTTTAAGCACTGAAAACTCCCAACCACATCCTCCAGCAGCCTAGCCAAGGCTTGGACCCACCCACAGGGGCCCCAGCAGAACCCTCAGCCTGGGTCAGGTCTGTCACCCCACACCTGGTGCTTGGACCATCCCAGAAACCATCCCTAAGGAAGGCGCTGTCATTCACACCTTTCTGGGAGGGCAGCTGGGCAATGGATCCAACAACCTTCTCCTCCAGGTAATATTCAGAGACCTCACAGCTCAGTTTTGGGAGCCATCTGGGAAACCTCTGGCTCACCAAAGCATTCTTTAGGAGGAAATTAATTGTGAATTAAGGTTTCAAGGTTAGATAAAGAATACAGTATCTTTCTGCTTTACTGGAAACCCTGAAATGGCAATTCCCAGGCAGAGGATGGACACTCATGGCAATGATTCTTCATGTGCACAGAGTGGAGCCCTCCAGAGGTATTCCCAGTTGGGCCCCAATTTGAATTCAGCTCCCTCTGAGGCTCCAAGAATGCCTCTCTCAGTTCCAGTGTGAACCTCCAGCTCCAGCACAGTGTCAGGCTCCTTCCCAGCACTGACTCAGGACATCCTCACCCAGCACAGTGGGACCCACAACTCACACTCAGTCAGCCTCCTCCTCATCCCTGTCCTCATTCCCAGCCCCCAGTGGGAGCTGCCCCAAAGAACAAGACTTGCAAAAATGTCC
This sequence comes from Passer domesticus, assembly GCF_036417665.1. Classification (NCBI taxonomy): domain Eukaryota; kingdom Metazoa; phylum Chordata; class Aves; order Passeriformes; family Passeridae; genus Passer; species Passer domesticus. Next base: position 456,099 of record NC_087498.1, read on the forward strand.
CTCCAAAGATGCAGATGAGAAGGGTTTTGGTGGGGGTTTTAGCCCTGGTGCCTTCTAAGACAACTGAGACAGGCAGGAACCCAAAGCTCCAGCTGTCCAGTCCCTCTGCATCTTCACTGGAGCTGCTGCCAAGCTCAGCTGGACCGGTAGAAAGCAAGAGCCACTCACCACAAAGACACAAAGTCGCACAGGGATGAGATGTTTAATCCCACATCTGCCAAGCTGGCCACTGCAGAAAGCTGGATCTGTCCATCAGTCCCACCACTGGTGTCTCAGGTGCCAGTTCAGAGGCACCCCACCCTCCTGCTGGTGACACTGGTCCCAGACAGCCTCTGGTCTGACTCCTGGGAAGGAGCTGCAGGAGGAGCAAGCACTGAAGCTGGAAGGCACCTGTGCACCTGAGCACCACAGGGTGCCAGGGAGATGGCAGCAGGGACCTGTGCTGATGGCTCCCTGGCAAATCTCCAGGGAAGTCCCTGCATTTCAGCCCTGTTCCCCAACCATCACCTGCAGGGAGCAGCACAGCGTGATGTCCCCAAGAGCACAGGTACCTGAGACTCTCAGACTGATCATCAGAGACACAAAGACACTCAACTTTCCACCTCCTGCTGGGTGGGCAGCACCACAACCAAGAAACTCCCAAACCACACAGGCACATTCATCCAGGTCCCAAACTCTAGCTCACACTTGCCTCTGGAGCAGCTCCTGCTCACACAGTGGCTTGGTGGTATTAAACCCACCAGAAGAACCTCATTCCAGCAGATGGTGGCAAATGAGCTAAAATGAACGCTTTGCCAATCCTGACTTGGCCAAAACCAGGGCCTCCCCAGAAGGGTTTGCACAGCTTTAACAAAACCCAGCTCCCTAAGCCAATTGCTGCTCTAATGATGCAATTGAGGGGATAAACAAGCCCTTCAAGGCTGGTTATTCAGGAACAAACAGTGCTGTCTGGAGGCAGCTTGCAGCAGCACTGTGAACAGAGCTAACAGAGGCTGGGAACCAGTGTGGGCACAGCTGGAGCTAGCCAAGCTGGACAGATGCACCTCTGGTCCGGCCCCAAGCACACAGGCCAATGTTTAGGCTGAACCAGATCCATGAGCATCTTTCCAGATCCAAGCTGGCCCAGCTTGGAAGGCATTTACCTGGTGCTGAGCTCCGGAAGCATGTGTGTGGCAGCATCCCCACGATCTGGTCCAGCCCAGAGCTCGGAGCCAGGCAGATGCTCAGTGGGGCTGACACAGAGCTCGGCGCTGGGTGGATGCTCCAGGGCTGGAGGCAGCACTGAGGAAGGCGGGAGGAGACAGCGCTGGGAAATCAGAGGACTGGGAGAAGGCCATGGCAGGACCAGGCTCACCCGCATTCCTGCCCTCCCCTCGGTGTAAGGTAGAATCTGGGGAACGGGATGTAAAGGGACAGTTTGGGAGGATATGGGGGGCTGCCAGAGGCAGAGAGCAGCTGAAAATCAAGACCCCCTCTACCGGGTTAAGGAATCACTGCCCCCTCCCTGCCCCCCATACCATGCGGCCTCGGGGGATGTGCCCACCCTTCATCCCCTGCCTGCACACTCAGTGGGGATGGGGCAGCGTATCTCCCCGGCTCTCGGTCCGGGGCCAGCGGACTGAGGGGAGCAACCCTAGCTCAGATGCTCAGTCTGCGGGTAAAGCTGGGGCAGAGCAAGTCCCTCCTCCAACCCAGCTCGGGGAGAGAATGACACTCCCCAGCTCAGACTCAGCCCAAGGGAAATGAGGGAGCTCAGCACACCCTGACTCAGACACCCCCTCCAAGGGGTAACGGGGTGGGAGATGAAGCACCCCCGGAGCGAGTCAGCCCCTTCCGGGAGGGAGGGGGGAAAGCATCCCCCGGGCACGGCAGGGCTGAGCATCCCTACTGCGGCCCCGCCCGGGGGGCAATGGGGAGCATCCCCAGAAAGGGGGGTGGGGGGGAGGAGGGCAGAGCATCCCCGGGAGGTGGCAAAAAGGGCAGAGCCCGCCGAGTCCAGCCCCGCCGGGGGCTGAGCCCACGGAGGGGGCCGAGCATCCTCTCGGGGGGCAGCAGAGCATCCCCGGGGCAGGCAATACGGGCTGAGCCCTGCGGGTCCGGTCCCACCGGGGGCTGAGCCTCCCCCGGGCGGCCCCACGGGGGTCACGGGGGCAGAGCTCCCCCCGGGCGGCCCCGCGCGGGGCTGAGCATCCCCCGTGGGCAGCGCGGCCCCGCCCGCACTCACCGCCCGCCGAAGTCGCTGGAAGCCGCCGCTGCCGCCGCTGCCGCCCCGCCCTGCCCCGCCCACTGCGTCACCGTCCCCGCCTGGACACGCCCCCGGCCACGCCCCCGAGCGGCCACGCCCGCAGGGGAGGGGGTCGGGGGTCAGGGCGGGACCGGGGCCGGGGGTCCTCCCGGGGACAGGATCCCCCTGGAAAGGGGAGGGACCCCCCTCTGGGCCTTAAAAGACTTTCAGGAGCGACAGGAATCCCCCCAGGAGAACTCTCCTTGAGGGCAGAAACCCTCCTGGGGGGCAGGAATTCCCCCGGGAGGACAGAAGATTCTGAGGTGGGGCAGAAATGCCCCTGTGGCAGTAGGAAACTCTCTTGTGGGGAAGGTTCCTCCCTGGGAGAGGTACGGGAATCCTCCTGGAATGGGCTTAGAATTCTCCTGGGGACAGGAATCTCTTCGGGGTTTCCACAGGGGCAGGACTCCCCAGGGGTCTTGTCCAACCCCGGAGGGAGGGAGGCAGGAGCAGACATGGGCTCTGGGGTGTCCCAGCCCCCTCCTCACCCTGCAAAGCTCAGTTCTGAGCCCCGGGGTATGAGATGTGTCACGCCAGGCTCCCCTCAAGGATGTCTTCAGCATCATAAATGGGATTTGGGACAGAGGGCACACATGAACTTCAGTGGGAGCAGCCAAAAACCAACCCTGCTTCATCATCCTGCCTTGCACAGGAGCATCCTTCACAAACAATTAGTTTGGGAGCCTTGGAAGCACAGCCTCTGGCACAGCCTTTGGGATCCCTCAGCAGTCTTCACCCAGCCTACCAAGGGGGAGCTCCTTTCTGTGACCCCACTGGGAACAACTGGGATCAATAGCATCATCACAGAGCAGCACCTTCCTCTCTCCAGGAAGGACATAGAGCTCATCCTCAGGATTTTTGCTGGAGGACCCTGGGGAAGTCTCACATAAATGCCTCCAACCCAGGAGATGAGGGAGTGTGCTGGATCCACCCGCCTGCCTGCCCGACTCAGGAGCAACTGCCTTCAATCCCAAGAGCATTTCATCTCTTTTCCACATGCCAGAGTTTTCTAAGCCAAGACAACCTTCACATTTTAAAAATAATACTGTGATACAGTTCTCAAATAACAATGATGAGTAGGATAAACCAAGGAAAAGGTTTTCAAGTCAAGAGGGGGGTGCAACCAGGAGCACCAGGATCTGCTTTATTGACTTCCATTCGTGTCAATTTGTATCCATTGCTTTAAGAACAGATGGATTAGGAGTAGCCTGTCTGTCAAGGCATGGCATTTCCTGCCTGGGATGATAGAAGTTTTCCCAATCAAGTATGTTCCTAGCTGATAAAATGCTCCTTGTGTATTCAAGAAACACTGAGAGAAATAGGGTCAGGCAAGGAGGTTATAGACATACCAGCTCCTGGCCATGTCTGGGAAGCAGATGGAATGTGGATTTCTTGGATTTGTCCATGTTCCGTGCTTTATCCTGCTCTGGGGAGGGCCAAGAGCTGACACCACAGCCGTGAAAACATCTCACTGTCATTCCAATCCTCTCCTGAAGTTTTGTAGGAAAGGGGCACAAGTGGGAATGCAGCACTCTGGAGTGTTCAGAGTCATTGAGGGAGAATGGGGCAGGGCTGGGCTCTTCTGTCGCTGCGTAAACCCCAAAGGAGAGGAGCAGGATTCCTTCCACCAGCCTGCCCAGTTTACCCCAGCTCTGGGCAGGACTCCCAGCCAGCTCCTGCCAGTGCCCACATCCCCTTGTGAGCAGGGCACAAGCCCTCAGGGGCACACAGGCCCCAAAATCATCAGCCCCTGGGCTGCCAGTCACGATTTCCCTTTGCAGGTCCCCTGGAACCAATTCCTCCCCCTTGGGGTGGCACCACTCCCTCAGCAAGCTCCAAGCACTCATTTCAACCCCAAAAAATAGCAAATGCAGTTTACAGCTGGTGGCCACCCTTCGCTGCTCCCACCACAGAGCTGTGGGTGGCACTGGGAGCCCGTGGTGTGGGCTGTGCGTGGGCACTGCTCAGTGGGTGTCTCCTGGGAGTGCTCCAAATCCTCTGAAATCAGCAGGATAAACCCCGCCAACACTGTCTTTTTAGTGTCAGTGGCATTACTTTATCCTTGGCCAACAGAGTTCCAGCCTCCACACAGACAGAAATACAAAACCTTTCCACCTGTTTATATATTTTTAGAAGAAAACAAACAAACAAACAAAAAACCCAAAAAAACCACCCAAAACAAACACCCAAAATAAAAACAAAAACCCTCAAAATTAAAAAACAATCAAACAAACAAAAAAACCCAAACCAAACCAAACAAACAAACAAACAAACAAACAAACAAAAAAAACCAAAACCCAAAGCTTAATTTGGTCTAAATTCCATAATTCTCTTATAGTTCCCTTTCATTTAATACTGTTCTCTCCTCTACTGGTTACTGATTTCTCACTTCTTATGTTAATTAGTCCATCTTTTTAGTCTTTTTAGTATCTTTGGAAAGTACGAACTTTTAACACATAGATGGAGTCTTTGTTTGCCTCTTCTTTATATTCAGGTTTATGCAAAATTTATTTGTGCAAAATTTATTTATATGTTGTCAACATTCCATATGTCCAACCTCACCAATGTTCTTCTCTCCCAGGCTTTGTTCATTGAAGCATATCAGGCTTAGTTTATCAAAACTTCAATTTCAGTACTTTTCCCAATCTGTGGGAAGTGGCTCATGGCAACTTTACTAGATGCTGGAAAAGAGTAATTTAAAAATAACACACTATTTATAATTTATATATAGGTTATGATTAATTAAAGCAATTAATTAAAAGTTAATTAAAACCATTAACTAAAATTATTATTTAAAAGTTCCATTGTTTCCAACAGGAGGGTGCATCAGGACAATCGCCTCAGAGTTCCTCCTTACTGGGAGCGCTGGGGAGGCCTGCAATCACCACAGAACCCTTTTACTGGGGGCCAATCCCCTCAGAGGCCCTCCTTACTGGGATGACTGGGAAGGGCAATTATCCCAGAGCCCCTCATTACTGGCAGGACTGGAGAGTGAAGTTACCTCAGGGACTGTCGTTACAGGGAGGACGTGGGGACAATTCCCTCAGAGATCCATGTTCTGGGAGAACTGGGGACCCACTTACTCAGAGGCCCTCATTACTGGGAGCACTGGGGAGCCAGCACCCTTAAAGGCCTTTGTGACTGGGAGGACGGGCGTGCCGTTCACCTCAGCGACGCTCAGTACTGGGAGCACTGGTGTGTGGGGGATCCCCTCAAGCGCCCAGGTTTACTGGGAGGGGGCAGTTACCTCACAGACCCTCAGTACTGGACAGAATCCCCTCAGGGCGGATTATGGGGAGCCCCATTACTGGGAGGACTGGGGCAGGCTGGAAGCCCCTCAGGGCCCCTGCTAATGGAGAACTGGGAGGGGGCAATCCCTCAAACACCGCCATTATGGGAGGGGCAATTACTTCACAGATCTTCTTTACTAGGGGGGATCTCCTCAGAGATCCCCTTTTACTTGGGGGAAATCTGAATTTGAGCTGAGGGAATCTCCTGAAGTGCTCTTGTTACTGATAAGACTGTGAGGGAGGGAGAAACCCTCAGGGACCCTCAGCACTGGGAGGACTGGGAGGGGGAATCCCCTCAGGGGTCCCCGTTACCAGAGCGCTCCGGGGGGATCCCCTCAGCACTGGGAGGACTGGGAGGGGGAATCCCCTCAGGGTCCCTGTTACCGGAGCGCTGCGGGGATCCCCTCAGCACTGGGAGGGAGAATCCCCTCAGGGGTCCCCGTTATCGGAGCGCTGCGGGGGGATCCCCTCAGCACTGGGAGGGAGAATCCCCTCAGGGGTCCCCGTTACTGGGAGCGCTCCGGGGGGATCCCCTCAGCACTGGGAGGGAGAATCCCCTCAGGGGTGCCCGTTACCGGAGCGCTGCGGGGGATCCCCTCAGCACTGGGAGGGAGAATCCCCTCAGGGGTCCCCGTTACTGGGAGCGCTCCGGGGGGATCCCCTCAGCACTGGGAGGGAGAATCCCCTCAGGGGTGCCCGTTACCGGAGCGCTCCGGGGGGATCCCCTCAGCACTGGGAGGGAGAATCCCCTCAGGGGTGCCCGTTACCGGAGCGCTGCGGGGGATCCCCTCAGCACTGGGAGCACTGGGGTTATGTCACAGCCCTGGTGACGTCAGGGCGGCGCGCGGTGTCGCGGGGCTGACGCGCGCGGGGCGGGCGCTGTGGCGCTGTCCCCGCTGTCCCCGCGGGGCCCGGCCGGACATGGCCCCGCGCGGCCGCCCCGCCGCCGCCGCCATGCCCCGCAGGGGCGCCCGCAAACGCCTCAAGTTTCGCGCCGACGACGTGTGCTCCGAGCGGGGTGAGAGCCGGGCCGGGCCGGGCTGGGCCTGCAGGGCCGGGCCTGGGCCGCGGCTGAGGGGGCCCTGGGCTGGTGAGGGAAGGCGGGTCGGAGGTGAGCCGGGCCCAGCTTGGCCGTGCTGGTGCACGCCGGAGAGGAGGCCTGGGCCCGCATTGGGGCCTGAGAGAGGAGATAGTTAAAGAGCCTGGGCTTGGCCTGGCTGAGGGGGATGAGGGGAAGGAGGACGGTCTAGTCTCACCTAGGAGTGAGTTGGGCCCTCGCGTTTGTGCAGGCAGAGAGCTGCATCCAGGAGGGATCCCCCAGCGGGGTTCTGGAGGGATGTGTGGCACTAAGACCTCTTTGCCTGTGGAGGAGGAGCCTGAGACCAGAGGATCAGCCAGGCTCAAGTTGGACTGTGCGAGGAGAATGGGATTATCACTGGCTGAGGTGGTGGGAGAAGGAGAATTGCATTGAGCTGGGTGGGGGCGTGGGTCCCCTGAGCCTGGTAGGCCAGTGGTCTGGAGTAGAGACTTTCTGGGGACTTCTGGTCTGCATGTCTCTGCTGAGGGTCATTTTCCTGCTTGTGCATCTCCTCCTCGAGCCTCTGCTCCTCTGGGGACTGTTCCCTTTAGTCATCGTGACTCTTAGCCCTTTTGTCCCCTCCCCGTAATCCCTAATCCCCCTGACCCCTGTTTCCCCCTCTGCAGTGACGGTGGCAGATTATGCCAACTCAGACCCAGCTGTCGTGAAGTCTGGGCGGGTGAAGAAGGCTGTGGCCAACGCAGTGCAGCAGGAAGGTGAGTATGCCATGGGGCCCAGCCTTCCCCACACTGCCTTCAGGGTTTGCTCTGCATGACATGGGAAACTCCTCTTCCTTAAACTGAGAAAATGTGTTGTCCTTTAGTGCTGAAAATGAGCCCGTGCTACTCTGTAGACAACCAGGTGTTAAGGACTTAGACAGGAGGTTTTGCAGAGAGCCTGCTGCAAGAATTGCTGTGTCTGTTAGTGCCTGAAATGGAAAGGCTTGGCTGTCATCTCCTGCTTGAAGCAGAAAATAACATTATAAAAGTATTTATTACTTTATTACCACATATAAAACTGTAGATAACTTTATTAGCAGGTAAAGTTCTTTGCCAGGGGAGTAAGGTTGTAATAGGTCTGTCAAACATCTGTTGCAAGGAGGTCTTGGGAGGGTGTTGCTGTTTTTTGGTGAACTTTGCAAAGAAGGAGTTTTCCTGGAAAGGTAGTGCAGTATTTTGTTATCAGCTTCCTCCTCGTCTGGGAGCTTTCTGAGCTAACACACCCCACTTGCTTGAAAAATGGTGATGTTTAGGCCTTTTAAATGTAGCTGTCACACGTGTTGTGTGAATGTTGTGTTGACAATGATGACTGAACTTTTCATAAAGGCAAACTCTTGATTTGCTGCTGAAATGTTGCATTGTGGGAGGCAGTATGCACTTGGTGTGAGTGCCTGTCAGGGGCAGTGGTGCTCCTGAAGATCCTCTTCAGCTGCTGCTTCTCAAGCTTTTAAGATCAGGACACTTCCCTCTTTTGTGGCCTCCTTTGTTTGGGGCTTCCCTCCTCCCAGTCCTGCTCCTGTTCACCCATCTGTGTTCTGTCTCCTTGAGGCAAAGTCCAGCACTTGAGCATCATGCTGGCAAACTGCTGATGTTCTGTTCTCCCTGCCCCCAGCATCATCTGCTTCATCCAGTTTATCCCCTTTCCTGCTGTGTTTCTGGCTCACCTGCACCTCATCCTGGTGCCTCCAGCTCACAGCAGTTCCGTGCCCACCCCTTTCCCAGGTCTTTGCAGTGCAGCCTCAGGGGTTTCCCCTCCGGATTCATTCTCAGGATCTCTCCTCCCCAGCCCCAGGGCTGTGCTCCAGCCTTATCTGGTGCAGCCATGACCATGCTGCAGCCTTATCTGGCCCAGCCTTATCTGTGTCTGGGGTGCCACTCGTGGGGACAGGAGCTCCAACCTTTGGCCTTGCTGCCCTCCAGAAACTCGGCAGAGTAAACCCCCACTGGGTGGGACTGCAGCGAGCGTGCCATGGGAGCTTCACCGACAGGGGAGCCGCGGCCAGGAGGAACTTTTCTGGGCTTCTTTCTTCCCCATTTTAGCGCCCAGGATGGGAGGATTGCAAGAGTGAGGTGAAGAGAGGGTGCCTCTGCAGGGTTGCAGTGCAGCCACTCACTGCTCGGTGGACTCGTGCTGTTCACTCAGAGGTTGACTTTTCCTTAGCAGAGTGGGCTGGACTCTTCTTCTAAACCCCACTCTGAGTCCCTGTAAGTTTTGTCCTCTCTTTCTTGGCTGTATTTGATGTCCTAACTCACTGTCATTTGTGTTGCCACATATTTCACTCTCTTTTTACCTATGAAAGGTCATGTGGAGAGGAGAGTGGGGGAAACAACTGCCATGAATACATCCAGGTGCCAGGAAAGCATCCAGTTTACAGAACAAACTGTGCGAAGCAAGGTAGAACTGGTTTAGCAAAGCACTGAGGTGTGTCTAGTCAGTGGGTACAGTCAAGCCCTGTCTGAAGACTGCTTTTCCATCTGCTGTCTTTTCATTTTATTAAAACCTTGTTTGGTGGTTAGAAATGAGAGTATTTTTCACCTGAATATATTTTTGGTTTCTTCTTGTTGTTTGTTTTTCTGCCGCTCTGTCTCTATGATTCAAACAGCACATTTTTGCTCTTCAGTGGCTCTGGTGACTGCAGTGACTGGAACTGGTGTGTATAAAACCTTCCTAGGCTTCAGTTTGTGCTGAGTAGAAAAGCTTGAACACTATAAACCTCCTCTGACCTCACTGGTCATGTTCTATTCTTCACCTGGTTTGTTTGGTTGAAATTCAGCTCTTGAATGAATTTCACAGGCTGTTTGTTAGCCTTGGTGCTGCTGTGGCAGTGCTGGTCTCTGTGGCAGTGCCTCACACAGCTGTAATGCAGGACCACACCTTTCTTTTCCAAGACTGTCATTACTGACTCTCATGTGGACTTTTCTGCCCTAATGAGCCCTCAGTTTACAGATCGAGTTTTAAAAATAATATTCCTGAACAGGGATATGTCTAAACATGTCCCCAGATACAGGAAAAAACGGCCCCAAGCTCCAGCTGACTCAGCTGGCTGTTTTCCTTGCTAGGCCAGAGCCTTCCCCTTCACTAAATTCCAGGGTAAGTGGAACTCCTGTGCACTTGACACTGAGTTCCAGCCCCAGTGGAATTTAGTTTTTTAGGATTATGTCATCAGCCACAGGATGGTTTTTCTGCTGCAAAGGGAGTGAGTCCTCTCTTCTCCATGCTCATAAAACAGTTCCAGAGCAGGTGCTGGCTCCAGGCTGAACATTGCCATGCAAAGCAACTCTGCTGTTTAGGGAAACCAGTTACCCCTTAGAAAGAGCCTGTTGTTTTATTTGGAGTTGTAAATAGCTTCAGCTGAACCAGTAGGATCTGCATAATGTGCTGGTAATCATCTTCATTGTTCATTACTTAAAACAAGCAGCTGAATAATTGTTTCCCATTCACTCACCCCTGCTAATCTTTCTCTGACAAGGTAATACTTGAGCTCAGGATTTACTTGATTGTGTCACTCACCAGAAGGCTTTAAGGCAGTGGTTCCACTGAAGCATCTCCTGGACTTGGATCACCTTTTCCTCTCTGCTGTTGTACTTACTGTCGTTTTTCATTCCAGTAAAATCCCTGTGTGGTTTGGAAGCTTCCTGTGTCCCTACTGAGGAAGTTCTCTCCGTGTCAGGAGAGTCCTGTGACAGCAGTGATGAGATGGATACCAAGGAGAGCATCAATGGGAGGGCTGCCTCGAGGAAAAAGAAGAGCAAAAGGCACAAAGGTGTGGTCACCTGCCATCCTGAGGCTCTGTGGGCTCCTGGTGTCCAGTATGGGGGATGCTCATGCTGGGGATTTACAAGATGGTCATGGGGCTCTTGGAGCATTCTGGAATTTGTGTATGCACAAAGAAATGCCAAGGGTTTAGTCACTTGTAAATCTGCTGGCACTTGGTCACGAGCTGCATTTGTACAAAGGCAGAGCCTGGGGCATGAAATCAGAGCCTGAGAGCTCCTTGCTTTTAACAAATATCCCTCAGCCTTGGAAAACAAACATTGCTATTCCAGAGTTGTGCAACATGGGGTGGTGGCAGCAGGTTTACTTTGGGGTTGAAGTGTTGCTGTCCATGATGCATTTGTTGGCAAAACACAAGCTCTGTTTTCAGTGTGTTTCCAAGGCTGTGGTTTGTTACAAATGGGTTTAAAGGGCTCTTTTTCCAGCAAGGAAGTGCATTTGATCCTAGTGGCACCTTAATACATTAATTCAAGGGAGATGTATCCTTCATCAGTTGCACTTTGTGCAACTCCATAGAAATCCATTGACAATGCAGTGTAAGCATCAAACAGCTCTGCTGGTCTGGGGAACCCTGCAGAAGTTTCTAGTATCAAGCTGCTTTCAGGTTGAGAATCAAATTCTAACCAGTTTTCGTGAGCTTAGTAGCAATTTATGTAGCACGTGATCATCCATCCACCACAGACTGAGGGTGGACAGTACTTCCTCTGGGAAGGGAGTTAAACGAGGTTAACCTCTTTTATTAAGGCATCCTTCAGAATCCTGGCAAAATAATATCTGAGTGGCTGGAGCTGTGAGTCTGGGAAGCCAATATTCTGTTCTACCACAGCCTTGTCTTGTTTCTACTACATGTTTAGGGAGGAAAAAATGGTGATAGAGCAGTGATGCTTCTGGCTGCCCTCTGAGTTCAGCAGTGTGGAGTTTGATGGCTTCTTGAGGTAGAGCTGACCCAGCAAAATGGGTGTAGCAGCCCATTGTGGGTGTGCCTGCCATAAATCTGAAGTGCTGTGGGGAAGTGATCACATCCAGAGCTTTCTTTGGCAAGTATCACATAAGGATAAAGAACTGCCCTTTGTATTAACCTGCCATCTCAGAGTTAGATCTGGCAAGTTCCCAAACACCTCTTCTATGCCAGAGACCTCACAGCAGCTTTTCCTATTAGCACTGTGCACAAGTTGTGTTTTCCTTCTCTGTTCTTAACCTTCCTAATGCTCAGTATTGTTCACCTACTTATATTCTTTTAAAGTATTTTTTACTCCTAAAGTTGGAGCAATGTCTGTAGAAAAAAGTGTGGTGTAAACTACAAAACACTCCAGGATTGAAAGGAGTGTGAGCCCTCAGTTCTGGCTGAGCAGTTCTGACACCTCTGAGAGGAAGAACAGGCCTTTCTCTCCATCTGAATTGCCTTAAAAGTTCACATCCAAGAAGTTTTAATGAAATTAAGAGATTTAAGAAAATAAGCTGATTGCTGGATGCAGAACAGAATTTCCCTCCCTGACAGAGCTCCTACCAAAATATTGTGACCACTGGAACAAAGACTTGGCAGTACCAACTGGACAAGCCTGGCAGTACCAATGGTCACGGTCTTCATGTGTGAAGCTATTTTAGTGACCTGTTGAATGTGCCCTTTTATTAAAAATGCAGGAACTTGGATGTCTCTTTATTTGACATCCAGTTTTTATTTCTCAGCTTCAGTGTGGTATTTCAGCTGTGCCAGGGTCAGGCATCAAAACAGGGTCCAGAAAGGCTTTGTGGTTTCCATCCTTGCACACAGCCCTCACTTGGACAAGATGCTGAACAAAATGACCTAATTTTGTATGCTTTGAGCTGAGCTGATGGATTAGAAACCTCCGGAGAACCCTTTCAGCCTGAATTCCTTTATGAATCTGCCACTTTGCTCACTTGTGCAGCGGGGATAACAGTGGCGGGTGTCCAGCCCAGGGGAGGTGTCATGGCTGTGTGGACACTGATGGGAACGGGGAGCAGGGCCACTGAGGCTGTGCAGACTGGGGCTTGGGCTTTCCCTGTGTGTGTAAATCAGTGGCCCACGTGTGCTGCCAGGTGTGCAGCGCGTGTCTCTGGGTGGGAGTTGGTGCAGGTGTGATGTCCCGTGCTAACACAGCCTTGTTGCCTTTAGAAGATGCCGAAGGGGGAGGAGGAGAGGAATATCCCATCGACATCTGGCTGCTCCTGGCTTCCTACATCCGCCCTGAGGACATCGTCCGGTTCTCTCTGATCTGCAAGAAAGCCTGGACTGTCACTTGCACTGCTGCCTTTTGGACCAGGCTCTACAGAAGGTGAGACTCTAGAGGGTTTTAAGACTGGTTGTGGGAGGTTTCAGTAGAGAGCAGTTCTCTGCAGAGCTGGAAATAAGGGAATAATTCCCTGTAGGCCTGGGCCCTGTGTTTGCACATTGACGTGGTGATGTGGGCCTCTCTTGTGGAATATTCTTATCCCTCAAAAACAAACTGGGAGAGCTTGGGTTGTTCAGCCTGGAGAAGAGAAGGCTTGGGGAAGACATCCCTGTGACCTTCCAGTACCTTAAGGGGACTTATAAAGGGAAGGCAGAGGAACTTTTTGTGGGTGGGTGGTGACAGGGCAAGGAGTAATGGTTTTAAACTGAGGGCAGAGGGCAGGGTTAGATTGGATGTTAGGAAAAAAATCTTGACTGTGAATGCAGTGAGATCCTGGCACAGATTGCCCAGAGAAACTGTGGCTGGCCCATCCCCGGTAGTATCCGAGACCAGGCTGGAGCACCCTGGCATAGTGGAAGGTGTACCTGCCCATGGCAGGGGGTGGAATGATCTGAGCTTTAAAGTCCCTTCCAACCCAAACCATTGTATGATTCTAAAATCACATCTGCTTTGGGTATGGAAATGGATCTTTGTGGTGTATTCCTGTATGTTCCCTGTAAAATCTCAGAGTTTGTGTCCTTTTCTGCTTGCCATGGCCCAACACTTGTATATATCAACCTTTCCAAGTGTGTATGGCATGGTCGGTGCTGAAAGGCAAACATCATTGATGGACAACTTGCCCTGCCTCAAACTCTAATCACAGTCACCTCCGTGTAATTTGGGAATTCTGGAGCTATACAGTGACAGGAGTAAGTGAAAGCAAGGAGGGCAAAGGGGTGGTCAACGCTTGATACAAATCCTTCTATCCCAGTACATTCCACTGGGATATTCTTTCAGGAGAGAATATTTTCTTTACACAGCTCTACCCGTTGCCCAGGAGGCACAAGCAGCAGGGGCACAGAGTAGAGAGTGGCTTGGTCATCCTTGCCCCTGGTTTTTAGTGTGACATTCCCTAGCAAAGGCTCCTTTGGAATGTGATCAAGCAATAGCCCTTGAGCGCAGGTGTTCAGGCTGCTCAGGCAGTACTGAGAGCTGCATTCAGTTCAGCTGGGAGTCCCTGGGAACCTGCAGCAACCTGCAGCCCTTTGTGCAGCCTGCAGCTACATCCCCGGCTGGTCTCTGGGCAAACTAGAAATTATTGGGAATTGTAGTAGGATGTGTGGGCTGGAAGCCTGCCTGGTGCAGGTCAGGGCTTTGAGCCTGGCATGTGATGTCCTGTCAGCAGCACACCCCCCTCACAGCCCTCAGGGTTGACCAGAGTCCTGTAGTCAGTCATATGTGGAGTTCTCCCCTGGCACAGCTCTGTCCCTGCCCTGCTGTGCCCTGGAGCTGACACCTCTCCTGTGGGTTCTGCAGGCACTACAGCCTGGACGCGTACCTGCCCCTGCGCCTGCGCCCCGAGTCCATGGAGAAGCTGCACTGCCTGCGCGCCTGCGTCATCCGCTCCCTGTTCCACATGTATGAGCCCTTCGCCGCCCGCCTCTCCAGGAACCCCGCCATCCCAGACAGTACTCCCAGCACTTTAAAGAATTCCAGAGTAAGTGGCATCACTCAGGAGCTGGGATTTGTCTGACGTGTTGCTGTTTCTGTTTGGTTTGGTTTTTGCTTTCTAGAAGAAAAACAGATGATGTGAAGATGGTCACCAGTGAAGCTGGCATAGGATGTCACTAACTGGGTAGTCTCAGCAGGATTTGTAAAAGTGGGCTGGTTACTTGTACCTGTAGAGTTACTCTTTGGAGTAACTTCTGCTTAAGTCCTACACTACACCATTCTAACCAGCAAAAAGGGCCCTGGTGTCACTGGATATCAGAACTGCCAGGGATGTGTGTAGCTTCCCTTCTTCTGATCAAGGCTCCATAGGATCAGCTTTTATATGTTTTGCTTTATTCTGACACTGTCTGTCAGAGTACATCTTCTCTCTGTAACAGGTCTCTGGAGAGCTCAGGAGTGACACTGATGCCAGGAGCTGTGTCACCCTGCTTTCCTGCAGGTCATCCATGGTCTGGTGTGTGGGTGAGGTGGGGTGGTGATGCTGGGGTGAGCATGGCAAATGTGCAGAGCCAGTGTCTGCTTTGGGACTGGGCTGCACTTGTGTTGGGCTGTGAAGGGTTTGTCTGTGGTGTGGGCAGGTAATTCCCTGTGCTATCCCAGCTTGGAGCACTTGCATATCATTCCTCTTTAATTCCTGTTGACCATTAACTCTGAAAAGCCTTTGTGTCACTTGTTTGGTTTGAACTTGCAACTGGCCAATAATCTGTGAGCAGCTTAAAGAACGATGTGAATTCTCCACCCTCCAAATCCTAGGTCAAAAACCTGTTGAGAGACGTTTTTGGAGCCAGACTGAAGTTGGTTTCATTGAGGAGTTGTTCTTTCTTTTCTGTTCAAAATAGAGGAGCTTCATCTATCTGTACATGACATCCTACCTTTCTTCCTTCCTTTCCCTGTCACAGGCTGTCATGGGCTTGAGGAGCATCCAGCAGCACACAGGAGGTGGTGCTGCAGCACAGGGAAAAGCACATGGCTCTGTGTACATTCTTACTCTGCATCCAGAGCTCCTCATTCTCTTCCTGAGTCCCCAGGCTGGGGATCTTCATTCTTACCAACTGAAAAAGCAAAACACTTTGAGCAAATTCCAGTAGTCCTGAGCCCAAGCAGCCACTGCTCATGGCTGTAGGAGCTGAAACCCTGAGGCAGTGCTGGCAGGGTTGATGTTTTGGGAGGATTCCTGGTGACATCATAACGGCTTTGGTGCCCACTGCTAGTGCTTCTCCTGTACTAACAGTTGGAGGAAGATCCTTTAAGTGCAGTCTTTCATTGTTCAGCTTTTAAAAAAGGAAATTAAATGGGGACAAGACTTTGTCACAGCAGTAGAGGTTTGACCTAACCCCTTGCAGCATGAAAGAGCCACCCTGAGTGTGGTCTTGCTGTAATACTGCACTGCAGGACTCTGAGCTCCACTTGTGTGACGGTGCACACAAATCCCTCAGCACAGAGGGTTTGGAGGAGGACCTGGCACTGCCTCCCCTTGTTCTGGCTTTCCTGGGCTTTGGTTGTACCTTTGTGGGTTGCTGACACTAACGGCAATGCCTACCTAAACTGCATGTGGCTAGAGGAGAGCCCAGCCCCGGGTGTTATCCAACCTAGCTTTTCCTCTTTAATTTCCTTTTTTCTTTCCCTAGCCTAGCTTGTGTGGGACACTGGAGCCGTTATGGTGTCAGCAGAGGTGTTTGCCCTTTAAAGACACCCCATTATTTTGGGCGGAGCGGCCCCGCACGGCGCGTCTGAAGGGCAGGACGGCTGAGCCGAGGACGACATCCTCTGCCCCTTAGGAGGTACTGACCTTTTGTGCTTCACTACTTGCCATGACCAAACAGGTTGCTAGACCAGGCTGCCTCTGCAGGTGAACTACAAATGCCACTGATGGTGGAGTTAAACTCAGCAGCATCTCCTGCTTATCTGAGTTAAAAGATCTGGAGAATGTTTTTATTGGAAAAAACATGAGGGTTGTTTCCTCCCAGGTGGAGGTTATTTCATGCATGTTTCTGAGCTTTACTCCACAGAGCTTTGTTGTTCACCTCATGAGGATTGTGGAGAGAAAAGGTCTTTTAAGGACTTGTTTATGGATGTGACTCAGAGTTGAAGTAGAGGGTCTTGTATCCCCCTTGGTCTCTTCAGAGCCCCTGTGGTGCAAGCTGGCTCTGGCTTAGTTTTATTAGGATCACTCCATCCTGGAACGAAGTTAAATGTGTGCTTTGCCCTGCAACCCAGACAGACCTTCTCTCATCAGGAGAGACTGTATATGGATCACAGGGAGTTCTCTTTACCCACATTATTCCTCCTTTACCTGCTGACACTGATGATAAGACCAGCTGTGGTGGGCTGGCATCTGTGGTGTGGAAGAGCTTTGTGGGATGGCTGGACTGACTTGCCAGGTTCTTTCCTTAGCTGTTGAAGGCTGGTTGCTTGTACTATGACTGGTAGGCAGGGATTTCCCTCCTACAGGAGTTTTTCTGAGCCTCCTGCTCTAGAATGAGCTCCTGGGCTGGAGCCTGTGGCCCACACAGCGATAACCAAGTGAAACTGGAGCAGTCCTGGTTTATGTCTGCATGAGAGAGCAGTGCTGGTGACTTCTGAAGCTGTTTGAGGCTGGTTTCTCATTTTCTTTTGAAAAGACACAGAAGATTGGTCAGACTGTGCTGTACTGGCAGTGGTTTTGGACTCGAAATGATGACACTCAGTGCTGGTAATGGCAAGGTCAAGGTCTCCATTTGGCACCACAATGGCTTAGGAGCTTCTTCATCCATCCCCTCATAGCTCATGTTGGGGTCTTTGCATTTTCCTCTGGATCCTTTCCTTCTCAATCCTTATTCTGTTCTCTCTTGTTCCTCGCTTTAACCTCATTTGGAACCCAGTTTAATGGGAGTTGCTGGTGGGTGGAGGGAATGGGTGAACCTGCACCACTCATACCTGCCCTAGGAAAGGGACAAATGGCACATCAGGATTTTGCTGTTTGGCACATCAGTGACTACGTGTTGCATGAGGAGTTGGCCAGCTTGAAACTGGGAGATCTACACTACTGAGAGGGTTCTTTCAACATAATTAATTTGAATACGCGGCTTCTAATTACTCCTATGTAATTGTGTTTTCAATTGGAAGCCTTCATGATCTGTTAAAACTTATTTAAAGTGGTGCTTCTAAGGGTTTCATAATTTTGTGTTTCTTTTTTCTACCTCAGTGTCTGCTTTTCTGGTGCAAAAAGATTGTAGGGAACAGACAAGAAGCAATGTGGGAATTCAACTTCAAGTTCAAAAAGCAGGTATGAAGGAACCAGATCAGCTGTGACTTGTTTGAAGCAGAAATTATTTTTCGGGGGGTGGGGGGGGTGGAAGGGAAGTGGAAACTTTTTGTCCATTCAGAGAATAAATACAAACAGATTCCTGTGGTAAACTGAAGCATGTTGTGCAACTACACTCAGTTTTCAGTCTGTATTACCAAGACATTTAGAATCCCACATTTTTATTTCCTCCTTTGGTATCCTTTCCCCGCTATAAGATGCGGATCATCACTACTGATTGTTACCAAAAACCAGACTGTGTGACTGCAGTGGTCAAAATGTTGACCAAAATCTGAAACTTCTTGTTATGCCATTGCCAAGATTTCTCAGAGAAGTGAAGACAGCCAGCACTGCGAGGGAAAGCCTCCAGTGGTGGGTGTTGGGAGAAGCCAGTAATTTCAGGCAACCTTGGGAATTGTGCAGCTTTCCCCTCTAAAGAAATGGTTCTGAAAATTGCCCATCCTGAGTGTTGGCATTTTGTTGCTATTGTGACACTTTGCCCAAATACCTGGGGAGGAGGAGAGAGACCCTGCCAGGCCACACTGGGGAGGAGCAGCCAAACCCAGCAGAGGTTCCTGCTTTGATAAATCGGCCTCTCTTTCTTTCAAGTCTCCCAGATTTAAGAGCAAGTGTTGCAAAGGTCTCCAGCCCCCAATCCAGTATGAGGAAGTGCACACAAACCCTGATCAGGATTGCTGCCTGCTGCAGATCACCACCTTCAACTTCATCTTCGTGCCAATCGTCATGGGCATGACCTTCACCTTGGTGAGTGGGAGAAAGCTGCCAGGCTTTGCAAATGAGGCTACTGTAAGGACATGAAGTGAGCACCTGGAATCTCCTGTGTTGGAAGGGACTCACAGGGTTCCTACTCCTGGCCCTGCACAGGACAACCCCAAGAATCCTACCCAGTGCCTATTTTGGGCTGTGTAAATCCTACTGCTGTATCAGCAAACCAGTTCTGGGAATCATATGGTTAATTAAGAGAGGAAGTGCTCAGAATCTCAGTTTAACTTCTCCATTTCCGTTGGCTCTTCCCTGTTTGGTGCAGTGAATAGAGAGGATGTAGAGAATGTGCCGGAGCTGTGGCTGTGCAGTGTCTGGCCTCAGGTGTTACCAGAACTGCAGCAGGTACAGGAGACAGGGAGCAATACAAGTGGAGGTCTGCCCCTCACAGGAATATTTCTTTATGGCAGTAAATTCTGGGAGGAAAATCCCACATGAGGAAACTCTTTGACTGTGTGTTTGGTCCCTGATTGGGATCAAATTGGGAGTAAGGGTTTCAGAAGTGGCCAGTGCTCAGTAGAGGTTCCATCTGGCCTCACTTAGGAGTTGGGCAGTGAGTTCCAGACTTTTCCTGACAGCCACTTGCTTCCAGGTTCACTTAAGAATCATAAAATTACTTAGATTGGAAAAAACCTTTAAGATCAAGTCCCAGCACTGCTGTGTTCACCCCTAACTTATGTCCCCAGTGCCACATCCACAGTCCTTTTGAACACTGCAAGGGATGGTGATGCCACCACGGCCCAGGCAGTTCCAGTGTTCTCTGACATCCCTTCCATGATTATCTGGGGCTGCCAGCCAGCCAGCTGGTTTGGATGCAGTGCTGTAGCCCAGAGAATGTGACTGTGAAACACCTTGTACAATTCAGAGGAATGTATAAAGTCTAGAAGTGTCATGTTGAGAGCTCTCTTGGTCACTGTGATGCTCTGAAGCAGCTGTGATCTCCTCTCTTGCAGTTCTCCATCTCGGTGAGCACGGACATGCGGCACCACCGCGTGCGCCTGGTGTTCCAGGACGCGCCCGTGCGCAACGGGAAGAAGCCGCGCATGGAGCAGGGCGTGCAGGTGGTGCTGGACCCTGTGCACAGTGTCAGGCTCCTGGACTGGTGGCACCCACAGTACCCCTTCTCCCCAAAGGCTTAGTGCTCTCCTGAGGCTGCAGGAGCCCACAGGGGACTGAATCTGGCAGGCTGAAGAGAATTTCTAGGAACCAGGAAATCCCATTTTTATTTCTGAAATAAATTCTGCAGTCTCCTTGCAAGTGGTTGAAGCTGCTGAGCTAGTTTGTATGTATATAACTTCTGGTCAGTAATGAGCAGAGCTGAGTGTAAAGCAGAAACTATTTGTAAACACACTTTTATGTAAAATTGACATTTTATGATTTGAAAGGAGCTCCCTGGAACTGTTCATTTAAAATCCTTTTGGTGCTAATCAAAGTGGTCTTGTGTTCTCTTCTTCGGGAAGAAGTAGGAGGTTTTGCTTTCCAAGAACTTTCCTTTTTGCTTTCCAGGAACAATCAACAAACGAAATCCATGTTTGTTTTACTGCAGCAGAATTGTGTTCGTGCACAGTGTGATATTTCAGTGTCTGAGAAGCAGTGAGCAAGACAGCAGTGATCAACAATAATCTTAATTCCCAGCCCAGCAGATCCCAGTTTAAGGAAAGAAAGGCATAAATGATCAAACAAAGGAATTACTTGAAAGAGGAGTTGTAAGGCAAAAGACTTAAGTTCTCACACTGGTGTTTTTCTTTGAAAATAAGATCTAAACTTTTAAAACCAGAAGGTGTTTTTCAGAGAACATAAACAGGGAGGGAGAGGAGGGGACAAACTAAAATAACTGAAGCAGTGATGAAGGACTCGACTCTGTGTCTTTTCAAAGAGCAGTGTGGAAATATTCTCCATTGAAAGCCCCCAAGCAACCACTGATCTGGCTTTTGACTAAACAAATTATTTCTGTGAGGAAGAAGCAACCATGAAGCTTCCTGTGGTTCTGGGCTGACTGAGAAGTGAGGGGTGCAGGGGCTGGGCCTGTCAGAAGTGTGGTCTGACCAGAAGGAACCTGGCTGGAGGTTTAATTGAACACGTGGCTCCCTGGGAAGGTTCAGAGGAGGTGCTGCAGGGTAGGGGAGCAGCTGTGCAGATACAGACCCTGGACTGAACTTTGCTGCTTATCAGATATCAGCTCCTCAGTTCTGCACACCACATCTGGTTCCAAGCAGGAGGAGCAGTACTTGTCCTTGTAGAATGTTCAGTGAAGCTCACGAAGGAGAGGGAGTTCTGCCATCTCAGTTTGGACTCGGTGGTCTTTGAGCTCTCAGTGGGTCCCTTCCAGCTCAGAATATCCAGTGGTTCTGTGACCCCACATGACCCTGGTGTAGCTGATCAGAAGGAGTTTTCTTGCCACTCTGTAAATCACCACTAAGGGCATTGCCCTGACTTTGGATCTGTGTTGGAGGCTCTTTGTGTTGACCTCAAACACATTTGGGACAGCTTCTGCCTCACAGTTCCCCTTTCCACCACTGCTGAACTTCCATTGATGCCACAGGTAAGTTTTGAAGTTAAGTTGGTTTATTAGAGATAAAAGGCAAGAAAAATGTGCTATCCCTGTGCCCCTGGGGCTGCCATGATTGCAGAGCCTGGGCTGTGTTGTGGTTGTGGTGCAGGAGAGGCAGGACAGGGTTGGGGCTGGAGCTGTGTGTAAGGGCTGCAGGGGCTCCAACCCCAAGGAAGCTGCTCCAGGGCAGTGGGGGACAACAGTCTTTCTTTTGCTGTGGGGTTAAACACCACTGAAGATGGGGACAGGTGGTAAAGCTCAGGCAGTGAAATGTGGTCAGGCTGTAGTTGCTGGTTGTCTTGGAGGGGGGTGGCTTCTTACTCAGAGCCTGGTTCTGGCTGTGCTTCAGGCTGTTTCCTGCTGTGTTCCCTGAAAATTCCCTCATGATGGTGCCACGGCTATGTGCCTGGTGGTTGCTGTTTATGCAGGCTCTGGAGGGTGGGAGCAGAGGGGTTTGGTTCCTGGCTCAGGCTGATGGCAGGAGCATGGAGCAGGCTGGTGTCTGTCTGAGGCTGTGCCCTTACCTGTGGGGAGCTGCTCAGGCTGAGTGGGCTGGGAATGCTGCTCTGGCTTCTGTGCAGAGCTACAGAACAGCTCCTAGGGCTGTGTGTTCCTGCCATCTGGCAAAGCAGGAATACCTTCTGATCAGGCATATGGCAAATCCGGGGGGCAAAGGTGCTTGGCAGCTCCAGAATTCCCTGGCTGATCCCAGGCGGTGCAGCCGGAGCAGGCAGCACAGGCTGTGACAGCAGGAAGCAGGTGGATGGGATGTTTCCTGCTACCAACAGACTCGCTGGATTCAAATATGGATATTTGTATGGATACAGATGCCCCTAAGCCAGAGGTGCCTGGCCCCCTCCCAGGCCAGGCTTTTTGTAGACTGAAATGTATAAAATGTACAAGAACAATTCTCAGTCTTTTCCTTTACAAAGCTCCCACTGATCCTGGTGCTGGAGCTGTGCTGATCAGCAGTGTTGGCAGGGAATGGGAACCTGTTCTGATCCATGCTGGGAGGATGGGCAGTGGCAGGGATGCAGTGGAGGGGGGATTCTGCCTCTGTGTAGAGCTGCAGGTGTCCCCCTTGGTCCTTACCCAGAGCTTCAGATCCTGAACCCTGGGCTGAGGTTTGCTCAGTGAGGGAGTGACACCAAAGCTCAGCCCTGAGCAGGGGATTTCCACCCCAGCCCCTGAGCCCAACCTGTCTTGAAGCTTGATTGCCAAAAAAAAAAGTCCTCTTCAGTGTCCTCCAGGGTAGGATGCAGTGAGTGCACCGGCCGGAGTGGCTGTGCTTTGGTGCCACCCATTTCTGTAGGACACGGCTCAGAGGGGTCCTCGGTGGTGTGGAAATGGAGCCCCAGATCAGCATCATGGTGGCTCTCCCTGCTGTGTGAGGCCCCGTTCTACCTTTGCTTTGTCCTGCTCCTGAATAATGGAAGGGCTGTAAACAGATCCTGCCTGGCTCTCTGGTTTCCTAGGGGAGACAGGAAGACTTGGCCACCACCTTCACCCTGCTCCTGATCTTTGTCAGGGATCCAGTGTACAACAGGAGCTGAGCTGGGTAAGGTGAGGCCTGCAGGCTTGGGGAAAGGGGCTAGGTCCTTCTGTGTGTCCCCTTGTGCCTGTCCCATCCCAGTCCCTCCGCTCTGGCCTCAACTGGGAGAACTGGTCCTCCCTAGACCTCTGAGCTGGGTTTACCTGCACAGCCACAGAGCCCTCTCAGAGCAGACTTTGCACCTGGGGCTTGTCTTTCTTCTTCAGCTTATTATAAAAGCAAGCAAAAATGTGCCTTTTAGCCTCATTTCAGCCACCTCCCTGTTTTCCCAAGGTCAAATATTAAGGTAAGCAGAGCATGTTTGGGTTTGGGGCCAGCGGGAGGTTTGAGAGCAGCCTTTGGTGCCAGGCTCTGGTTGGTTCCTGGGCACTGGGGCTATGCTGTGGCACTCACAGGGTGGCAGGTGGAGGGACACTTTTTCAGCACCCAAAAACCATTTGGGGCTTGCTCCATAGCACAAAGCAGGGACTGGATGAACTGGCTCAGGCTGGCCTTGTGGCACTTGCTTTTGAGGGCGAGAGGACCCAGAATGTTTGCCTGGACACCAGGAGCTGTGTCCTAGCTGGATTCCTTTCCTGCTCCAGGTCCACTTCTGGATGTCCCTGAAGAGGGTCAAATCCTGCCCTAGCACTGCACCCTGAAGTAGCCTGTGGGGACCAGCAGGGAATTTGGTGGCTCTCCTGCTCCCCTTGGCAGTGCTGGCTGTTCTATTGGCAGGGTTGCTGCACCCCGAGCATTGGGGACCCAGGGCTGTGCTGGGTGTCACAGCCCTCCCCCTCTTCCTTTCTGCAGGGGCAGGAAGGACCAGATTTCCTTCCTGTGCAGGGGTGGGGGGTCAGGGGCAGCTGTGGTGAGAAAAGCCCTCCCCCTCCTGCAGCTGCCGCCAAGCCCACAGCCCTTCCCACCCTGGGCCACTGAGCAGCAAACTCTGCTGGGCTGCACCATCCCAGCTGCCTTGTCCCTGGAGTCTCCAGCCCCTGCGCAGGTGGGAATCCCAGACTGCCTTTGCTCCCGTGCAGGTGGGGTGTCCCCAGTGGGACAGAGCCACTGCCATCCCACCATAGGAATTTAAGGATTTAAACCCAAGCGATGTAGGAAAAGCAAAAGTCAGGAGATCCATGAGCCTGGGGATGTCTCTTCCGCCTTCCCAGCACCATCACCTGCTTCCTGCTCTGCCTTATCTCTCTCACAGAGGTGTTCCAAGCTCCATGTGCTCCCACGGGAGCAGCTGGGGCTGGAAGTTGTCATGGGGGATTTCTAGAAGATGGAGCCTGGCAAGACATGCGAGGTCTCTCTGAAGGTAGGAGAGGTCCAGGCCAGCAAGAAGGGGAAGGGGAAGGGAAGGAAGGGGAAGGGAAGGAAGTGGAAGGGGAAGGGGAAGGGAAGGAAGGGGAAGGGAAGGGGTTTCCGCTCCATTGGGCTGCTGTGGGAAGGAGCTGATCTGGTTGGGAGCTGGGGACAAGCAATGCCATTGATGATTCATGGATGCTCCAGAGCCATGTTCCTGCTCTGGGTCTGGAGGAGGGAAGCAGTGGGAGAAAAGGCTTTGAGCGTGGGGGAGCTGGGAACAAACTGGGCCCCATGTGGCCCACATTGGTTCACTGGGATCAGAAAGGGCTTCATTCCCAGCCCAGCTGTGATGCCCAATGCTCCAGTGAGGAGCTGGAGTGTGTGGGGAAGCTGTGGTGTCCTGGGGCTACATCCCGGGTGGGATCCAGGTTCTGCCCTGATCCAGGGTGCCAGACGTGCAGTTCTGGCTCTGCAGCCCCAGAGGTTTTTGCCACCTCATCACAAGAGCTGGAAAATAAATGGGCAAAAAGCTGTGCCAGTTCCGTGTCACCAGCTCCTGGCTCGGTGAAGCGTCAGGTTCGTGCCAGAGTTTGGGATGCTGGGGCTTGGCAAGAGCCCCCAGCGGGGGTTAGTGCTGCCCGGGGGACTGGAGCTGCCTGCGAGGATGCGGTCGGTGGGACACAGCTGATGCCATCCTGGGATGCCCGTCCGTGAGGCTGTCGAAGGTCCCACGGTGGGCTGGGGGCCCCTGGCCCGTCCCATGTGGGTCCGCGCCGACCTGGCCGGTTCCCCGAAGCTCCTGGGACTGAGGCCGCCGGCGGACGCTCCTCCTCTGCGGGAGGCAGGCAGGGACTCGGGGTGTGGCTTTACCGAGCAAGAGTCCAGAATCCGGCCAGCCTGGGGAAGTTGCGAGGGCCGAGCACTGTGGAGAGGCGAGGCTGCCGCCCACCCGTGAGTCTCTGCCCTCGGCGGGTGCGTGCAGAGCGGGGCTGGCCAGGAGCCATCTCCTGCTGCCATGGGAGCGGGTGCCTGGGCACCGGGGATGAGGGCAGGGGGCTGGGCTGGGGGTTCCCCAGCTGTCAGCGGTGGGGACAGGATCGGTGTAAGTGTCCCTCCCTGCAGGGACCTCCCTGTGCTGTGGGACACCTGAACTGACGAAAAGCTTTGGCCTCCGGAGCCGTGTGCTACTAGAGCAGGGTATTTCCCCTCCTTTGTCCCTGTGGGACGACCCCTGGAGCAGAGACACGTACATGGGGCCAGACCCTGGCCTGACTCCCAGGGGGCCCAGGAGCCCCCATCCCCCACAGTCCCGAGTGGCCGCAGTTTGCCCCTGGGGGCCGTTGTGCTGCCGCAATTTGCAGTGTCCCCCACCCATTTCTGGTGCTGGGTTCCATCCCAGCCCTTTCCAGCCCGGGGACCCTCAGGGCGCGGCACTGAGCTTTGCTGCAGGAGAGCTGGTGTTTACCCTGCTGGGTGACACAGCCTTTGTCTGTGCCTCAGTTTCCCCCAGCATGGAGAGGCACTCCTGCCAGTGGAAAGGGATGCTGGCTGGTCCCTTCTCCTTGTGCAACCAGCCCTGCTCTCCCCAGTGCCGGCGGAAGCAGCTGGAGCTGCCTGCACACGGGGAGGATCCTCGGAGCCTCGTGGGACTGAGGCTGGGAATGGATTGTTCCTTCCCCCTGCCCTGGACTGAGGCTGGGGAGGAGTTTGGCTCCACGCAAGTGGCTCTCAGCTCCTCCTGGCCAATGTCCCCACAGTGGGCTGGCTTTTGGGGACATCTGCAGTGGGGTGATGGTCTGTGGGGAAGGTGCATGAGGTGCTTGGAGCAGACTGTGGGGACAGGGATGCTCTCTGGAGGTGCTTTGAGCTGGAGCAGGAAGATGCTGCACCCCTGGTTGTGCCCACTTACGTGGGCTGCTTTGTTCCTCCATGGAGGCAGAAATCCAAAGTCCAATTAGGGGGCTAATTATGCGGCTGCACTCCTTACCTTCTGTTCTGTGCCAGTGACCCCTGTTCCCCATGGGTGAAGCTGCTCCTGTGAGAGCTGGGGGTGCTCAGCAGCATCTTGTTTTCCATGCAGGATGAACCGTTGGCAGCCAGACATTCCCCAGCAGCCAGAAAAACCTGTGGCCATCCAGAGTGGCCAAATGCCCAGCCTGGCATGTGGCCAGGTCTCACCCTTCCCAGCTCACCCGTGGCCCTGGTTGTAGATCCCCGAGGTCCAGGCTTGGAAATCCACCTCCAGGGTGGCATCAGGGTGTGATGTCCCTGTGGCTCAGACAGATCCCTAATGCTGCTCCCCCTGAGCTGGTGAGGTCCCCCATGTCTCCCGAGCTGTAAGGGATGGAGAGGCCACATTCTCTGCTGGGACCTGGGATTTTGAGAGAGATTTTGAGCAGCTCCAGGAGCCGCTTGTCTCTGCCGCGAGTCAGCCCTGCCCTGCCGGGGAGCGCGGCTCTCTGGCTCCGAGTGTTTGTCTCCGAGGGAGGAGCCGTGTCCCTGGGCGCGGCCAGTGCTCCAAGGGCGAAGTGCCTGCGGATCGGATCGGGGGCACCTGCTCGGCACCAGCCTCCTGGAGAGCTGACATCCCCTCCAGAGGACTCCTGGGCGCAAAAACAAGGGTTCTCCTTAAAATAAGCCCAGCTCACGCTTCAGGGCAGTGGCCCCAGAGGTGCTGTGCTCCAGTCTGTGGGGCCCGCGGGTGGGCTCAGAGCATCCCCTGCACAGCGGTGGTTGGGGCAGGAAAGTATTTAGGGCACTGTCCTAGGAAACCCAGCCTTGGTTTGGGAAGGCTTAGGAGGGCTTTTCCTCCACGTTTGCATTCAAAGCTGCTTTGACCAAGCCAAGTCACTGTAAACAGTTTGGATGGGGCTCAGGATGTCTGCCCCATCAAGCTGGGCCCTTGCCCAGGCTCAGCTGCTTCTCTTCCAATGTCATATTTATAATGGAAAAAACCCAGGCAAACACAGGAGTCTTTTAGCCTCCTGCCGCACCTCTGCTACAAAGTACAATATCTCAAGTTCACTGCAACTTGCTTGAAGGTGACACTGTCCCCTCAGGGACACTTTTCTTGCTGGGACAGGGCGAGCTGGTGCCTGCCTGGAGGAAGGTGGGGAGCTGCTTCCTCCTCACAGTGCTGGAAGAGCAGCCTGGGCCCATTTGAGACCTGACTGTTTCCCAGGGCTTGGTGACAAATCCTGGGGTGTTGGTGAGTGGTCATGGGGTGTCTCCATGACCCAAAAGTTTTTTTCTGAGGCCCTGTCCACTTGCATTTCTTCTGCTTCCAGCTCCGGGGTGCTGCTTGGGGTGTCCCAGGGCAGCTGAGGTGTCCTGGGGCTGGTTTTGTCCTGGTCAGATCGGGGTGTCCCTGTCCCTGCCTGCCCAAAGGGGACAGTGCACAAGTGTCCCCTGGTGCCCCATGGCTGCCCACAGGTGTGCACCTGTGGGTGCTTGGGGCAGGGGGACAGTCCCAGGGGTGTATCCGTGTGCTGTCCCACTGTCCTGTCCAGGGGGTGGTGGCTTTCCACAGGCTGTGCCCTGACATGTCCCCTCTCCCCAGGCCTCAGCCAGCAGGGGCCATGCGGTGCTCTCCAAAACGCTCCCTCACGGTTCTGCTCGCTGCCTCCTTCCTCCTCCTCCTCCTCCTCCATGCGGGCAGACGGCAGGAAGAGGATCCCCTGGAGGTGAGTCCCCAACCAGTGACTTCTCACTGGAGAGTCTAGTGGAGCATCCTCTATCCCTTCCTGCCCCACATGAACCCAAGCCTCAGCTCTGCCCTCTTCCCTGCTCCATGTCATCCTCAACCCCAAACTCTGCCTTCTCCTCTCCCTAGGGTTGCCCTGGGCAGCTGGACCCCGCTGAACCCAGGGAGGGCAGGACAGGGGCTCCCCTTTGCTTCTGGGTCCCCCTCCTGTCATCCCCCCTTGCTGCATGGTTCTCTGGGGTGTGATCTGTTGCCTGTCGCTCCCCTGCAGGACACGATCCTGCAGCTGCTGCAGCCGAAGGGCGCCCAGCACATCCTCAGGGACACAGCTGAGCTCTCTGCACTCCACAACATCTCCTACCAGCTCCTCGCTGGCTCTCCGGCTCCCCAAAAAAGTGAGTGGTTCTGGACCCTCTGGGTATGCACATCTGGGTGTGCACAGCTGCACATCCCAGCACGGACCTGCCCTCTTACTGCTGCTGGGGCAGGGAGGGGCTGTGTCCCGCCTTTTTTGGTGGGGACCTGCTCACAACCTCCACAGCCTTCACTGCTCGCTCTGGGGATGGAGGGAAGCTCCATGTGCTCCACGCAGGGTCCAAGTTGCTGCACCTTGGGACTGGGATGACCACAGGTGTTTTTGAGATCCCATCTCCCTGGGGTTGGGGTTCCAGTGGAGATGGTGAGCTGGACCACTGGGACAACCTCAGAGTGTGGGAGGAGTGGGCCAAGCTCTTGGGCAGGTGCACAAGAAGCAATTCCCATGCAAACCCTGTGGGAAGAAGCTCAGGGCAACCTGTGAGGCTGTGCTGGAACCAGCACAGGAATGGTGGTGTCCCAACCATCAGCACGAAAAGTTGAATCAAGGCAGCCACTGCTGGGCCACGGGGAGGACACAAGGTGCCTGATCCCAGTGTGGGTGCATCTCCATGAGGTGTGGAGTGGGGAATGCTTTCAGGATGTGCACCCATACCAACAGGCCGTTCCTGCTCTATGGACTCTCTCTCTGCACTGTTACTTGCCTGGGTTTCACTTTTTTAGGTGTTTTTCAGGAACATTTCTTCAGTGAGGCCCCTGCCTCCTCAATCTGCCTCTTGCTGCCATTTGGGCCAATTTTGGGCCCCTCCTGAGTCGCTGAAGGCTTCAGCTTCAGGAAGGAGCCACTGGCCTTAGACATGGGGTTACAAACAGCACTGACCCTGGAGGCTGGCCATGGGAAGAGGTTTTTGGAGTCCTTTTATTACGTCTTGAAGGGAAGAAGATATGGTGATCCCAGGTCACCCCTCTGCCTGTTCATGCCTTTCCTTTACCTTGCAGAATTCCTGGCAGTGGGAATGGCATCTGTGAAGAGGCCACGTGGTTTCTACCTGCTGGCCACGCTCCAGTCCCTCTTCAGCCAGTCTACAGAGGAGGAACTGCAGGAGATGGTGGTGGTGGTGCACCTGGCTGACACTGATCCTGGCTGGAACGCGCGTGTTGCCGCCACCATCGCCCAGAAGTTTGCTCGCCACATCCTCCTGGGCCGGCTCCTGCTCATCCATGCTCCCCCTGAATTCTACCCCACCCTGGAAGGCCTGAAGAGGAACTTCAACGATGCAGAGGAGCGGGTGAGGTTCCGCTCCAAGCAGAATGTGGACTATGCCTTCCTGCTCGCCTTCGCCGCCAACCTCTCCTCCTACTACCTGATGATTGAGGATGACGTGTGGAGCGCCAGGTCCTTCCTGACGGCCATCCGCAGGGCAGTGGCTTCCCAGGAGGGCTCCAACTGGGCCACCCTTGAATTCTCCAAGCTGGGCTACATTGGAAAGCTCTACCGCTCCAGTGACCTTCCTCGCCTGGCTCAATTCCTCCTCCTCTTCTACCAGGAGATGCCCTGTGACTGGCTGCTGGTCCACTTCCGCCAACTGCTCACTCAGAAGGACGTGATCCGCTTCAAGCCATCCCTCTTCCAGCACATGGGCTTTTATTCCTCCTTCCAGGGCACTGTCAACCGGCTGGAGGACGAGGATTTCCAAGCCGATGCCTTGGACCTCCCGGACAACCCGCCAGCATCCCTGTACACCAGCATGTCCATCTTTGAGAACTATGAGCCCCTCAAGGCCTACAGCTCGGCACAGGGATACTTTTGGGGCAAAGACCCAGCAGCTGGCAGTACTTTTTCCATCGTGTTCCAGCAGCCAGCCCGAGTCAGCCGTGTCCGGGTGCGCACGGGCTCCGTGGAGCGCCCAGGTGATTTCCTGCGCGCAGGGCTGCTGGAGCTGGGCCAGCGCCGGGACCGCAGCCGGGACTGCTCCTCCTACATCCCTGTGGGCTCCTTCAAGAAGGGGACCCTGGAGCAGCAGGGTCTGGAGAGGGTCCTGCCTGGGCCCGTGGAGTGCGTGAGGATCCGGGTGACGCAGGACCAGAGCGAGTGGCTCATCATCCAGAGCATCGACATCTGGACCACAGCAGGCACTTGAGCATAACACCTGTGGCAGGATGTCAAAGCTCCTGGATTTGGTTCCTTTATTTTTCACATTGCCTTTTTGGATAAGAAATTAAGTTATTGGCTCTCACTGGTCCATGTCTGTAGAGATGGAAACCACTAACGTGGGCTGTGGATGGGTCTAGGAGCAGGGCACATCAGAATGTACATGCTGGAGGATGCCCCAATGAGCCAGGAAGGGGGCACAGGAAGGGGAAGGGGCTTGGGAATTCAAGGCTGAGCAGCAGAAAACCTTTCCTCCCGAGGAGGATGATGTACAGGACAAAGCTGATCAGCTAATTAACAAACCAAATAATTAATCAGGCAGTGGTATTTTTTGGAGCCTCTCCACACCTTACTTGCTTTAAGTTTTCTAACCTTTTCCAAAACTCTTGATTTCTAACTCGCTCCTCTCTGAGCCCATTTCCTAGCTGCTCCTGGAAGGGTCAGGGGAAAGTCTGGGGGTGCTGCTCACCAAACCCTTCACCCTGCAGGCTCAGCAGGTTCATGGTAGCAACAAACTCCCACTGGTACCCGGCCATTTCCCGGTGCCCATCGGGGACGATGGCCACCAGATGGACCCATCGGCCCGGCCCCGGGCACCGCCTCCCACCGGCGCTCCTTGTTCCCGCCCTCGAAGGGAAAAAAAACAATTCCCAGGGACCTCACTTCGTGGTTTTGCGTTCACACGGAGCGAGAAGGACAGTCAAGATGGGGCTTCTAGAAAGGTGAGGAAGGCACAGAATTGGGCTCCAGGGAACAAAGATAAGCCAAGAAAAATGTGACCTTGGTATAATGTGAAGCTGCGGGTCCTTTTTAGCCCAGTGAGGTGCTGAAGGGTAACTGGGGTACATACAGGCTCCCAAAAGCTGTTTGGGCTTGTCTGGCAGGGTCAGCTTGGAGGGCTCAATGCTCCACTAGCAGCTGCAGGCCCCAGCACACAGGGCAGTGACTGGCATTTCTCCCAATTAGGCTTTTAGCAACAATTTCTCAGCTTCCTGCAAAGGAAGAATTCCAGTCTGCTCAGCATTCCCATGGGGGGTAGCCCAGAGAAATTAAGTCACTAACCTGTGCTAAGCAGGACTCTGGTCTACCCATGCTCCAAGCCTGGCTCTCCTGGGGCTGGACAGGGACAGTGCCAGGGACACTCCTGCAGCACCATAACCACAGCTCTGCTTTGAGGTGGTATGAGCTCACCGGCTGGGCACTGGCAGGCAGATGGAAAGCCTCAGACCTGCCATGATGGGGTTTTTCCCCTGAAAAAAAGCCACTCAGGTAGCAGATCTTTGCATTTAATATGGAGGTGCTAGACCATAAACTCCAAATGTTCTCAGTGGGATCAATACACACGCCAGAATCACTGCAGCTTCCTCCACGCAGCCCAAGCCCTGTCAGAGCTCTTGGAGTGTTCTGAGTGGCACAAGTGTCCACTTCCCAGGGCCCTGACAGGTGTTTCTAGTGCTCCAGGAGAGCCTGTGTCCCAGTTCTCTTGGACACAAATGCTGCTGTCCACTCTGGGAGAACACCAAGGGTCACCAGTATGGGTACAACTCAAGAGGTTTCACCCCAGGAAGTTTTTATCTACTGGTAAAGCACAAAAAGATTTTTACCTGTTGGACTCTTACTGATGTAGGTACTAACAGGTTTTGTGATATTCACATGCTCAGAAGCAAGCTGCAGTCTCAATTATGCTGGTGTAAACCTGGAAAGAATCCAGAGGTATGGAAATCTCTCCATTTACATCAGGATAAGCAGAAGCAGCAGTGCGCACTGGCAGAAACCCCCTCCCCTTTGTTCCTGTGCTGTTCCTGTGTGGCTCAGCACCACAATGCCCAAGGACCATCAGTGCACACTGGAGGAGGAGGTGGCTGCTGTATCCTGGAGAAACATAACATGACATAATT
Source organism: Passer domesticus (assembly GCF_036417665.1). Lineage (NCBI taxonomy): Eukaryota > Metazoa > Chordata > Aves > Passeriformes > Passeridae > Passer > Passer domesticus. Next base: position 487,954 of record NC_087498.1, read on the forward strand.
TATCCCACATCAAAATTCTCCCACTATTTTTATCCCAGGAGGACTGAGCCAGCTTGCAGCACTCTGTTCCCAGCCCCTGTCCCTGCTGGGGTGGGCTGATGGAGTCCTGTGTTCGGCCGAGCTCCACGGGGCAGCCAGAGCCCAGGGGCCAGCGTGGCTGGGCAGAGGAAGGGCAGGGGACACGACCAGAGAAGCCTTTGGGGCTGCTGCTCCCTCTAGAGACGGTGAATCAGGGAGGGCTGGAGGTTCCATTCCAACGCTGGGGTGTCCTGGTGCGGCAGGGCCCAGCAGGGCCTAGCTCAGCATCTTGTGCCGGTCGAACACCGTCTTCCTCTGCTCCTGCACCTGCCGCTTCCAGCGCTGCTGGGCCCCCTCCACCCGCTCCAGCACTGTGTTGGCCCTGGCGCCAGCCAGGGGGGGCACTGCGGCCAGGGAGTGAGCGTCCTGCAAGGAAAGGAATGTGGCTGGAGACCAGGCAATGCCCAGCCCGAGCACACAGGGAGGCAGCTGACTTGGAGAGAAACTGCACCTGAAAGAGCAGTTCAAGGTTTGAGTTGTTCTGATGAAAAACCTCCTTTTCAGAGCTCCTCAACATCAGCCCTCAAGTCCTTGCTCTTGGGGATCACTCACGACTCCAGATAAAAGTTCCCAGCAGAGGAACTGCACGAAGTGTAGAGCTCTGCTGGAAACCCATTCTTGGAGTCTACAAGGAGCCACAGTGCCAAGGTGAACCACATCCCCCCACTAAAACCAGGCTGACAATGGATGGAGATCCATTATGGCACAGGAACAAGGCCTATCCCAGAGGACTTAGTCCAGCGTACTGGAGTCAGATAAATGTCACTTAACACCAGGCATTTACCATGTGCACCTGGATCTGGATCTGAATTACTGCTGCAAACCCATGACTTTGGGATACAATGCATCTCCTCCTGCAGGACCTCCTTTTTCAGCAGAGGGAGGCAAGGGATAGACTGTGGACACTGGAGCAGCTGCTCCTCACATCCGAGTTTGAAGGAATTGGGCCAAATAGTTTATACTCACAACAAAGTACAAATAGGACAATCTAACTAAATGCTGCAACTGCATTAATTTTATGTAGCAAGAAATTTTTCCTCCCCCAAAACTGGTGTGTGACAGAGAGAAAGAGGGAGAGAGTGGCTCTTTCTTTGCTACTGGGTCTTAATCGTTTTGCCACGGTTTGTACACCAGCATCCCACAAAAAGATGGGGTTTCAGTGAAATTGTGCTCTGGGTGAACCGCAGCACAGGAGCATAAGGAACAGCAGTCTGGATACAACCCAAGGCCCAGCCCCAGAGCAGGCTCAAACAGCACCTCAAAGGCCACTGTTTTAAGTGTCTAGAAGATGTTTTAGCTGACACTTAAGCTCATCCTTCCCTGGAAGCTCAGCACCACAAAACTCCATCTGGGACACTGCACAAACAGGATCTGACTTTCTTCCCTCTAGATGGACAAACCAAATTCAGGCCAGCTGCTAGAAAGTCCCCTCTGCCTCTGAGGGCAAGACTTGCCTTGGGGTCGTTACACAGAACTCTGAACATTCCATGTGCTTCTGCATGATGTGCAGATATCTGAATGTTCACCTGTGTAAGTACCCCCAAAGCAGCAGTGCTGGTCCCTCAGTGGATCAGAGGAGACAAGCAGGAGGTCACTGTTTCCCTGTCCCCCATTCTGCACCCCCTGCCCCCTCACCTCGCTGTCCTCCTCATTGTGCAGGGGCTGGGTGTAGGGGTCTGGCTTGCGGATCAGGGGGTCCACGAGCACCAGGAAGGCCATGTAGAGCAGCAGGGCCCCCACCACCGACAGGTAGATGATGATGATCACCTGCAGTTGACGATAGTGCAGGGGGAAAGGATAAGCAGTGTAGATAAGAAGCACCACAGAGGTCAGGAAGGTTCTTTGCAGCTGCCTCTGATGTGTGATCTCTTGTTCTCATTTTGCTCACAAGAGTCTCTTGCTCTTGCCAGGAGGCCAAGGTTGTGCCATCACAGCACAAAGTGTGCTGACGCTCTCGCTGTGCCAACTGAGGGCATGTTCTGCACATAAGGGACAACAAGATGGGGCCCTGGTCAGAGGTGCTTGGCACTCTTGTCACACTTGTCCACATCCCCAGCAAGAAGACTGGGCTCCCACACAGCTCCTCACTACCAGAAATGCCCCTGCCTCAGACACGGAATCACAGAACTCACAGAATCCCTGAATCACTGAGTGAGGTTGGAGAACATGTCTGAGATCATGGAGTCCAACCTGTGAGCAATCCCCACCTTGTCACCCCACCCAGAGCACTCAGTGCCACATCCAGTTGTTCCTTGAGCACCTCCACAGACAGCGACTCCCTGGGCAGCCCCTTCCAGTATCCAACACCCTTTTTTTGTGAAGAAATTCTTCCTGGTGCAGCTTCAGACCACGTCTTCTTGTCCTGTCACTAGCTGCCTGGGAGAATAGGCCAACCCCCACCTGGCTACAGCCTTCTTTCAGAGAGTTGTAGAGTGAGCCCCTGGCACTGCCACCATGTACTCGCTGTGACAGTTTCCTTTCTTAAAGAAAACTTTCTGGGCTCTTCTCCAGGAACCGACCAGTGTGGCAGTGCCGGCGCTGCTGTGGCACGGCACAGCCAGTGACTGCAGTCACCCTGGGCTTGTGTGGCACAGCAGGGAGCAGGACCGGGCAGGGGCCTGAGCTCAGGTACCTTGATGGTGGTGGTGCTGCGCTCCTCGTACTTGCACTCGCAGAGCAGGCAGTAGGCCTCCACGTCATTCCCAGGCACTGGCATGGGCTCCACCACGTGCAGACAGTTGCTGCAGCACAAACCAACCACAATCAGCAGCAGCACAAGCTGAAAGCAGTGCTCTGTGCAAGGACACTGGGGTGACTTTGTGTCCCAGCTTTCCGGTCAGGCTGGTAAGACGGACCTGGTGTTAAGAGCTCCCCTCACAGCCTAGCTGCCCAAACTCCCTGGGATAGATTGTCCCAGCAGCTTTTGCAGAGATCCAGTCCAGGTGGAAAGGATTGGAGGGCACACCCTACATCTGCCAAGAGCAGTGGGTAAACATGTCATCCCAGATTCCTCAATTTCTGTTTTAAAAAATGCCCCTGGCCTAGGCTGAACACCAAAGCAGCTCCCTCTGCAAACATACAGGCAGGGAATCTGTTCTCAGCATCAGCTCCAGAGCTTGGCTGCCACGGACCGACCCCTGAGGCTGCTCACTCACTCACCAGTCCTTCTGGGACACATTCTTGTTGTAGATGTGCCCGCTGATGTTGCGATACGGGGGGCAGATGCACTTGCAGCGAATGTCCTCAGAGCTCTGCAGGACACAGGAGCCATGTGAAGGAGGGCACACAGCTCTGTCCCCTCACACCCCACTTCTGCCGTGCCCCACACATGGCTCGGTGTCACCCACCTTGCTGGCCTGTGCTGGGGGACACAGGACACAGCCCAGCAGCACCAGCAGCAGCATGGGGCTCACAGAGTTCCGGGAGCTCTGGGCAAACATCCTGGGAGCCTGAGGGAACAAAATTCACATCCAGGATAGAGCATCTCAGCTGAATGCAGCCACAATGAGGTAGTCAAGAGAATTTTTTTTGGCCCACTTGCCTCTGTTTTGCCCAGGAAGAAGAAATTTGTTCCTGAATCTCAGCTGATGCCAGCCAGAAACTTTCGGAAACAACATAGATCCCAACAACGCTCCTGTCAGAAGAGCTTCCACCCTGTACAGCCACACATCTAAACTACCCCAGCCCTGCAAAAATATTGCTGATTTCCTTACAACTGGACTTGCAGAAAACCTCCTGTCCATCTCTTACTACCCTGGAGCCCAGCTGCAGATATTTTGGTGCTGACAGTTTTGCTCACTAAAAGATGCAGAACTAGGTGCAAGGGTGACCTAAAGCAGTACACTGGGGCCTCCCTGCTGCTCTGCCATGAACAGCAAATCATTCATCTTCTGACACTCAAAGTCTTGCTGCTGAAGGGAATTTGTATTTTCCCGTCATGAGCTATGGGAAAGGGGTGGAATATTCCTAAGTATTCCAAAGCAATTCCTAAACCTCCTTTATCTCAAGATACCTGTTCAGTAAATCCTGATTTTAAAATTACTTTAAGCTGGTAGCTTGGTGAATTCATTAACGCCTTTTGCTACATATCACAGAATGGTCTGGGCTGGAAGGGACCCTAAAGATTATCTCCTTCCAGATAAAGTTGTTCCAGAGATGTGTGCTTCCATAAATCCATAAGAATATGAATTTATTCCCTGTGCCACAAAAGGCAAGCTTGCCTTGGTCAGACTGGCATTCACCCTCAGAGAGAAAAGGTGGAGCAGGTGTTGGGGGACCTTGGGACAGCAGGGAAGAGCTGTTTCAGCAGAGGAAGGGGAAGAGAATTTACACCGTCATTAATCAGCTCCCAGGTAATCCCACAGCTTACTCCAGGTACTTGTATTCCATCACCTGACCTGATTCCACTGGGATTTAAATCACTGCAATATTCCATTTCCTTTGCTTTATCTTATGTCAACACTTTAAATTCACATAATGGATTACAAATACCAAACTCCTTTCTTCTTTATCTAAACAAAACATCAGCAACTTCTAACAAGCTGCCAGACCTCCAAAATGCGTCCCAGTCCTGTCACCTCATCCCATCATTTATTAAGGTTTTGCACCACAGCTTCAAAAATCTCCTCAAACAATGATCCTTTCCAGGGAGACTCCCCTGTACATCAGGGGTTCAGATCTTCATCACGGATCTGGGGAACAGGACTGATCTAAGCTGCCCAGTGCACATTACCCATTTTAAGTGGGTCTGGACTTTTGTCTGAATTTTTAATACAGCAGTGGGGCATGTATCATTGCTGGGCATGCAATGCCCAACTCTCAGCTGAGCTCAGAATATCTGAACAACTCATAAATGTCACTTTTCATAATGGGAGGGGAAAACACATGATCTATTATACCATAAACAACAACTTAGAACCTGGGCAGAGTTCACGCACCATGAACTGCAGAACACCCTCAACCACATAAAGGATGATTAAGGCATATTTATCTCTAATTTATTTGACAGCAAAGGGACGCATGTACACATGCCTTAGAGCTATTTTTTCCAGACCATCAGCCCAGGCCACAGCAGCCATGCAGCCAAAACCAGCTGCATCTGGACCAAAACCCACCAGCGCAGTAAGCACAGCAGAGGGTGAGGTGAAGTTCTCGGGGGCTGTGAGTGTGATAGCTCCCAGGACGAACCCCCACCAAAGGCTGTCCAGAGCATGGCTGCACACAACCACCCGCTCTTCTCCCTGGGATTGCCCAGTAATCACCTCATCTTTAACCTCCCCATCCCGGGAAGTGCCCGAGGCCAGGCCGCACGGGGCTTGGAGCAGCCTGCTCTCGTGCTCCTTGCCCGTAGCAGGGCTTAGGGCTGGATGAGCTTTATGGTCCCTTCCCACCCAAACCATTCTGGGACGATTCTGTGAACATCACATGGAGCACTTCTAAGGCTCCAGCCCATTTCCCTCCCCGGACCTATGCTCGAACCACCCCCTACACCTACTGGGCCTACACCTACCGAGGGCCCGGATGCCCCCTCAGCCCGCCAGGGGCTTCCACCGCCCGGTCCCACCCGGGATGCCTCCGGCAGTGCAAGCCACCGCCGCCCCGCGAGCCCCGGGTCCTGCACGGTCCCGCCGCAGGTGTGGGGAGCGGAGCGGAGCAGGGCCCGACGCCCCTCAGCCCCCGGTCGTGCCCCCCCACAACTGCCCCTTACCTGCCCCTCGCTCCAGCCCGAGCGCAGCCCCGTCCTGCAGGCCCCGGCCAGGCCCGCCCCGCGTGCCCATTCGGCCATGGAGCGTGACGCCCAGTGACGGACAGCTCTGCTGGCCAATCGGAGGGCAGGCAGCGCCGCCGGTGCTGAGGGCGTCCCGCAGGGCTGAGGGACGCGCTGCTGTCGCCGGCCGTTGCCGTTGTCGGAGGAACCTTCGGCCGACGTGGCCCGCGCGGCTCCCGCCTGGCTTCCCGGGCAGCGCCTCCTCATCCTGCGGCTGAGACGCGGGATAGCCCCGCTCCTTCTCAGCCCCTTCTCACCTCACATCCCCGTTTTCCCCTTACACCCCCTTCTCCCCTCACACCCAGCTCTCCCCTCACGGTCCCATTCCCCCCTGATGGCCGCTCTCTTCCCTCACAGACCCCGTTCCCTCCCTCACACCCCGCTCTCCCCTCACGGCCCCGCTCTCCTGTCATGGCCTCTCTTCTCTCGCATTCTGCGTTTTCCCCTCACACCCCGTTCTCCCGTCATGGCTCTGCTCTCCCCTCACACCGACGGTGGTCCTGTGACTATCAGAGGGAAAAGCCCGGGCCGCAGTGGTGCCCTTGCTTCTCATTTTGGCTGATCTGTGGTGATAGATGATACCAGTGCTCCTTCAGTTTCAAAGGCTTTGGTCTTGCTACGAACCTCTTGTGTTTGAGACCTGTGACTCATTTTAAAAGCCTGTTCCTTGTGCCAAGAGGAACATTGTGCCTTTCCAAGGCCACAGTGTCTGGTGTTTGCCCAGAGAACGTTGCTCAGATGTGGTTCTTGTAGTACCTCGGGTGTGCCCCACTTTCTGTGTCTGCACTCTTCAGGTGTGCAAATACCCCAAGCCTTGGCTTTGCTCTGGTGGCAGCTCCCAGGAGGTTCCATTTGGAGCTGGAGGGATGGAGGGTGTCAGGAAAATTCCACAAACGCCAGAAGTTTATGTCCAAAAAGGAGAGAGAGGAGTCCTGCAACTTCATTCGAATAAAGGGAGAAAGTCCACCGGGTCACACACCCACGGAACTTTCTCTCCCGAATTTTGGGGAGCACAGCCTTCTTTTATCCCAAACTCCCGGCCCCATGTTGCCTCTTCCTTTCCCCATTGGCCGAGGTACTAGGAAGGTACAGCCTTCCCGAACCACCTACCACATGAACCCCTTTGAACTCATTGTTTTACCCCAAAGTTCAGGCTTGTGAAGCCACTTGTCTGTTTCAGGATCCAGGCTGTCTGGACTGCAACAAACCTGCTGCCGATACATTAAGACCCATTTCAAAGACGTTAACACTCATACCTTCACCCATCAAATTGTTCACAAAGACATTAGCTTTCCTCTCAAGGGGCTTCCTGCTTCTCTGGCACTTTGCTGCATTACCTGGTGCAGATTTACCTGGTGCTGCTGGATAAAGTCAGGACCTAATTTTTTTCAGGTAAAAAATATCCCTTGATGGAAAAAGAAGAGACCCAAACCCCTGGTTTAACTTCTAGAAATAGAATCACAAAATCAAATAGTTTTGGAAAGACCCCTGAGATCGTCATGTCCAACCTATGCCTGACCCCCACCTTGTCATCCAGTCCAGAGCACTCAATGCCATGGCCAGGCGTTCCTTGGATACCACCAGGAATGAGGACTCCACCACCTGGAGTCCCTGGGCAGTCCCTTCCAATGCCTGACCACCCTTTCCATGCAGAAATTCCTCTGAATGTCCAACCTGAACCTTTCCTGGTACACCTTCATGCCATTTCCTCCTGTCCTGTCCCTGTTCCCTGGGAGCAGAAGAGGCCAACCCCAGTTGCCCCCTCCTGTCAGGAGCTGTGCAGACCCAGAAGGTCCCCCCAGGCCTCCTTTTCTCCAGGCTGAGCCCCTTTCCCAGCTCCCTCAGCCACCCCTCGTGCTTCCACAGCTCCATTCCTGGCTCTGGACTCTCTCCAGCCCCTCAATGTCCTTCCTGAACCACCTGGCATGGACCCCTCATGAGAGGGTGTTTCCAGTCTTGACAGAATTTGCTCCTGTGATGAAAATAAAAATGATAATAGCAAGGTGAGATACATTCAGCCAGAAATAGGTGTAGATCAGAGGGTAAATGATTGTTTGGCAGGTAGTTCTGTGTTTCCGATAGTTTTAACTTTCTAGAAATGAGTAAATAATTGAGACTGCTTGTTTTAGGGCTTGCAGAATGCATAAGTTTTGGACACATTTTAAAATGTCCCACACTGTTCCATGCCCTTGGCATAGGAATTACTGATGTAAAAGTGCTTCCATAGAGTCATAAAGTCATGAGGTGGTTTCAGTTAAGAGGGACCTCAAAACTCATCCCATCCCACCCCATGCCCTGGGCAGGCACACCTTCCACTATCCCAGGTTGTGGCTCCATCCAGCCTGGCCTTGGACATCTCCAGGGATAGGACAGCCACAGCTTCTCTGGGCAACCTGGGCCAGGGCCTCCCCATCCTCACAGGGAAGAATTTTTTTCTATTACTTCATCTAAACCTACTCTCTTTCAGTTTGAAGCCATTCACCCTTGTTCTGTCACTCATGTTCTTTTACATAGTCTCATAAATAATATTCTAAAGAGTTTTCTCACCCATTGCTGTAATGTTTACAATCCTGGCACTGCCATGGCTGCATTCTACCCCCACTCACTGGAGTCTGTATAGGATAGTAGTCTAAATCAGCTGGACTGATCCAAGGAAACTTTCCATGAGAATAATCCTGGGTATTAGATGTGCAAAGGACTTCTAATTCCTTCCTCCTACTCCAGTGTTGCTGAGTGAAAGAAGCTCTTTGGTGCTAAATCAGAGCTCTCCCTTCAGAGCAGAACCCTGGGCCTGCTCATGGGACACTCAATGCTGTGACACAGCTGAGTTTTTTCAGGTTGAAAAGCCCATGGCCGTAGGGATTTTCTGTGACTGACTTTCTTCTGGCTGGTGAGGAGGTGTTTTTATCTCTGACATACCTGTTGTCACAGCGATCTGTTCTTCTGTGTCTTTTGCAGCCCAGAGGTCTGTACCACTGCTTCTTGTGGGGCTACAGAACGCACTTGGAGGAAGCAGCCTGGACTGGTGACAAGACACTGGAAACGCCTTTGGAGGAAGGAAAGGAATGGCCTAGGCAGATGAGAGACGACATCCAGGGATCAGTTTTTTTGGGTGAGCACCTCAAAAACAGACTGACCCAATACAGGATGAGTTTGAAAGTTGCATTTCAGTTCCAGTGCCTTTTCCAAGAGGCTGGTTTCAGAATTCTTGGATAGGAGAGTGAGTTGCATGTACACTTCCTGCAGTGATGAGTGGGAGATCTCACACACACTTCCAGGAGACTGTTTCCTGTTTCCTTGCTGACTTTCCCCTTGGCAAAGCTGCCTTTTTGTCTGTCCCAGATAACTGGGATGCAGCAGGCTCAGTTATCTCCTGGATGTCATCCCTGTTGCTGTGTTTAAAGCCCAGCAGCAGTGGGAAAAGTGAGTTTGCCTGAAGGGAGCAGGATTTGCTGCTTTATTTTTTCCTACCTGTTGCTCAGTCTTGTCCTCATTCCTAAGTGCACCACTGCACACACCCAGCAGATGTGGTCATGTTTCCTGAATTTCTGTGTGTGCTGAATGCAGGTGCCTTCAAAAATCTCTCCAGCAATGGGTTCTGAACCCTACAGAGATCTTGCCCTGAATTCCCAGTAATTTGGGTTGATATTAGCCACTGACACCGCTGTGTAGGGATCTGTGACACACACAGAGAGAGGCTTTGGAGATTTTGGGACTACCGAAATCGTTCATTCCTGATTTCTGCCTCCCGCTTTGCTGGCGGCACTAAGGTGAGAGGTGCCTCAGAGGAGCCTTCCATGGGCAGTGCCCTGGGAATAGAGGCCAAACAATTCACGTGGCACAGAGGGAGAGGGAATGGGAGATAGGAGACAAACACAAATGTGTAAAAGAGGGGAAATGCATCAGCTGTTAATACCCTGCCCTGTTCCTGTCCCTTTACCCATGTAATTAGGCCTTGCTGGCACTCATGGTGTCAATCTGAAGGACAGGTGGCATTTTTGTTAACAGCAGTGGCTGAGGACACACAGGAACAGCTTGTCCTTGTTCCCTCTGGACAAGGGTGTTGGTGACAACACTGCAAACCTTCTTCCGGCCCAGCGCCGGGGTCACAGCAGCTGGCACATATTTAAAGGGCAGTTTATTTTAAATTGTGAACAGATACATTGACTTGTAAATATTCTAGAAATACATCCTGCCATTATAAAAAGCATCCTATAATTCAGGGGGAAGAAATTTAATTCTTCACCTGCAGCAAGATTATTTGGTCTTTCTATTGCCTATGAAATTAAATGCTTTGGGACTTGTAAGCTGACAAGAGAAGAATCTAGGGTGCCTGGGCATTGGGCCAACCTGTGGGACTCTCTTCCCTGTGCAGGATGGGTATTTAGACCAAATAATGGCAATTCTCCTTCTCTTTATGCTGTCAGCTCCTTTCCAGCTCCAAGGAAGTGGTTTGTGGTGCTGTGCCTCAGTTTCCTCAGTCAAATGGTACCACAGCACTGGGAGGGGCTCTGTGAGGGTGGTTGAAGAGCTCGTGAGGGTCACAAGAGCTGCTTGTGATGGTCAGTTCTTGAGGGCTTCTCTCACCCTGAAAGACCTGATGGTCTTAAAAAGCCTCATGGAGATTTGTGAGCATACAGTAATGAACAAACGGTGTCAGACCCAGGCAGGAGCAGCTGCTGTGTGCGTGGGAGCTGACAGAAGATGTGGCTGCCCAGCAGGCTGGGCTCTGATAACCTGGGAGATCCAGTGTCAGTGTGTGTCCTTGGGCCATGCACATGCAGGCTGGGGTTGTGCAGGACCCTCTGTCCAGCATGACCTCCCATGGCGTGGACAGGCAGAGAACAGCCATTAATGTCCAGCCGTGAAGGGTAACTCTGGACAACGGAATTTGGAGCTGGTTCTTGTGGGTCACAGCTGTGCTGCCATGAAGGTGTGATGGGGAAGATGCTCACAGATGGTGATGGGATGGCTCTGGGCTGGTGAGGGGGAACCAACCCACACATGGCTGACCCCCAAAGGGGGGACTCCTGCTTCTCCACCTGTGCTGTGTTCAGTAATTTCTGCCCCTAGACAGAAGACCACTGCCAGTCACAAACCCTGTGCCAGGGAAGGCTCAGATTGGACATTAGGAAGAATTTTTTCACAGAAGGGGTGGTTAGATATTGGAATGTGGTGCCCAGGAAGGTGGTGGAGTCACCATGCCCGGAGGTGTTTCAGGAAAGCCTGGAGTGACACACAGTGCCATGGTCTTGTTGACAAGGTGGGCATTGGTTACAGGTTAGACTCAATGATCTCAGGGGTCTTTTCCAGCCTTAGTGATTCTGTGGTTCTGTGATTATGTGAAACAGGATGGCTGAGGAACAGGGCCTCCTCTGGGTTCAGCCAAAACTTCTGCAGTACTGAGACTAAAGGAGAGAGTGGCTGCACCCCAGAGCAGTGCTCTGGCCCACATTGCTTCCCTCTGCCTGATTTCCCAAGGAAACAGAGGGAGAAGGGAATTCTCTGTGACCTGAGGTATTTTTCAAGAGCCTATGCTCTTCCCTGGAGCCTTGGAACCTGGGTGGTGGTGCAGTCCTGCTGTGAACCAAACAAGAGCTTCAGCCTCCTGGGAGGGAGCTGCCATGGGAAGGGGTGGGGAATTGTGCTCTGATGGAACTGAGGCAGGTGGAGACTTGGCAAAGCCAGACCCAAATACTTTCATCTTCCAAGCCAGGGGTATAGAGCACTGCCCACAGTGGGGATGCTTCCAGCTCTTCGGGTGTAGAGATGTCTGGTGAAGCTGCAGTGCCAGCCTCCCTGCTGTCCTCCCCCGGCCATGTGTGTGATGTGAGGGAAGAGGGGAAGGAATAAAGTCAGGATGGCTGTGATGGATCCTGTTTGTGAGGCTGAGTGGATGCAGCCTCTGGGGACTGCTCTGTGCTGCACCCACTCCTGTTCCGCGGGGGTGTCCTGGGAAGTCTGGCTCCTCCTTACTTGGCAGAGAATCAGTACCATTGGCAGCCTTTTCTGTAACACCTGATTCAGCCAAAAATAAGTTTCTCCAAGACTTTTGATGGAATTGCATGAACAATTATGCCTAAGTGTATTTTTGGCATGAGGCCTTCTGGGGCTTGGTTTTGCCTTCTAAGGTTGTGCAGGAGGGCTGCAGTCACCCCAGTACACTTCGTGCTGTGACTGCTCCTTAAACCTGGCCAGCTTGGAGCTCTTGGTCTGGGCTGATGGTCAGGGTCTCCTCCTGCCTCGCAGTGGGTGTCCTGGTTTAACCCAGCTGCCAAGGCAGCCCCACACTCACTCACTCCTTCACAGTGTGATGGGCAGAGTCAGAGGAGTGAAAGTGAGACATCTGGTGGCTTGAGATAAATCAGTTAATAAGTAAAGCAAAAGCCATGCACACAAACAAAGTAAAACAAGAGAGTCATTCACATGTCCCAACAGTAGGAACAATGGGGGGAAATTCTACATGCGAGACCAATGAAGTCTTTGCTAATAGAGGTCACTGCCTTTGGGGAGTGATGACCCTCTATTTTGGAAGGGCTGCTCAGTGCAGTATTGGACCACGTCTCAGACTTCTTCCAATTTGCACAGTTGGGGTTTTGTTTCCTTAAAAATTCCCAAGTGGATACAGAATTCATCATCTTCTGAGCTGAGTTGCTGTTAAACAGCTGCTCTGTTTCAGAAAGGTTAAAAGAATTCCTGGGGAGACCCCTGGGCAGGATTAATTTCACTGTTTGGTGGGACTGGGAGGGCACTGTGGTTATAGGATCCCACCTGTATTTGCCCCCTTGGAAAAGGATGCTCTCCAGAAACCTTAGTAGAGGCTGGGAGAAGTGACTCAGCTGTGTTCGGAGGAAGTGATTTCAGTGCAAGTAAAGTAAATGCTCATTTCCTCTGGCACAGAAGAGAACATAAATGTTACTAGGTGGGCAGGTTCCCTCAGTGCAACTAAATGTTGTGCTTTCTCAGCTCTGCCATCAGCCTTTAATTTGGAGGCCCCAGATGGGTCATCCCTGTGGATCCAGCAGTGTGGGTGGGAATTTTGCCTCTCCCTGCAGGGCGGACCTCAGGGAGGAGGAGAGCCCGGGAAGCTCCAGCTACAGTAACTGGTTGTCTCCTGTAGGGCTCGGCCCAGAGAGAACTGGGGGCTTGTCGGGGGCTTTTGCACCCCTTGGAAAAGGAACAGAGAATGAGTACAAGCCTTTAATTTCTGTATTGCTTGGATGAAATGAAATGTAAACCAGAAAAGCAAACACAGACATGCAGATGGTAAGCTGCCAAAGGCTCCCAGTAATACACTGGTCATTTTTATCTCCACATCTTTTGTTGTCAGCTGTAGTGACAAACATATATTTATGTTCAATTAAAGTGATGTGTTACACTCATCTGACATCATCATCATCAGTCACCCAGCTTTGCTGAACTACCCCAAACTGTTGTGTTTCCAGCTGTGGGGCTCCTAGCCCCAAGGGATTGTCTGTGATATGGGGTTTCCCTGGACATGATCTTTCCAGGTCAGACGTCTCCCCCAGAAGGCAGTGACACTTTTGTTAACAATTATTCCCCCCTGTCTAAATTAATATTTTTGCTGCTAATTTGGGAAGTAACAAGATAGTGGTGTGGCAGGCAGTGCTCTCAGCACACATGTAGGTTGTATTAAAAATAGACATTAAAATATAATTTCTTGGGTCCTTTTAAAATTATCTGGACCTTTGTCAAGAGAGGTCCATGCTTTTCCTCCCCCAGCATTCCCCCCTCCTTGGAATGCTACTTCCCTCACGATTTTTTTATTAGCATTGCTTGCTGCCATAGGTTTTATTTCTCATATCATATTTCACCTTCCCCTTCTCCGTGTCCCACTGCAGCCACTGACCAGGACAGTCCCTGGCCAGGTTGGGCAGGGCAGGACAGGATAATGTTGCTGACAGAAGACTTCAAGAGGCAATTAACAGCTTCTCCAGCATGCAGGCTCTGATTAGATAGAGGTTGTTCCCAACTTGTCAAAGAGCCTTCTCCTTGGAAGGGAAGACAAAGGAGGGCCTGGACACAGAACCTGCTCTACATTTCTGCTGTGCTGGCTTTCTCTTTGGACAGGATTATTTCAAGAGTTGGTTCCAAGTGGTGTTTTTTGTCAGGAAGGACCTGTACAGGTGGGTCACATCACAGTGAGTGCTTCCACATCACTCATCCTGTGCTGGATGGTTCTGGCCCTGTGGAACAGATGGGCTCAGGAGCAGTAGGAGTGAGCCAAAATCCCATTTCCTTCCACTGCTGTTCTGGGCTCAGTGACAGAGGGCTGTGTAATGAAGGGAGGAGCTTGTAATGCAGAGCAAGATTCAGCCCATGGCTGTAGGAGTGAAGAACATCTGTGGAAGGCTGTGCTTATCCTTCCTGTAGAAACATGGGGGACCTACAGTGATGGGAATCACAAACCTCTGGGAGAAGCCTTTGTGCTGGGAAAGGGGGTGGGAGCTGCTATGCCAACAGGTATCTGCACTGGAAGATAGTGGTAGATTATGGAAGGTGCTGGCAGAGGTGGTCACATCCTGCTTCCGAATGCACTGGCAGGGATGGAAAGACTGACACCAACATCAGCAAGCACTGCACTGGATGTTCTGGGCATGTCCTGAACCATGCTGCTGCAGGGATGTGGAGTCTCCACTGGAGCTTGCTGCAGGTGTTGGAGCAGTGCAGAGATGCTGTGAGAGCAGAGAAATGCTCAGAGCCAGCCTGCTCCAGAGGGAGCTCTGGAGCGCTTGGTGATCCACCAGGTTGCTCCAGCCTTGGGTCTAGGCCTCTCCTGCCTGGTGCTGTGCTCTTTACACCCTGAGCTCCCTCCAAGTGTGGCCTGGCCTCATAGGTATCTTGTGGGTGGCACTGCACATCCCAGCTCCCCTCCCAGCTGGCCCTATTTATGGAGTTCCAATGTTGGCAGGTAGGGAAGTGAGACATTTGAAGCATGAGGGCCTCTCCTGGTGAGGCAGGAATATTTATTTGATCTGATGAAACTTCTTGTCATTGCCCAGGGTTAGGAACTCTGCACATGTGTTCTGAACCATCATTTCCAGGGCATGAGTGGGCTCAATATTCAGGACAAAGCAAACAAAACATTGTTAGAGTGGGAAGAGGGATTTCTACCCATATAAATTATACCACATTTATCACCACATGGAGGGCAGTCACACATCAGAACATTTCTCCTGAGGGCTAAGATAACTTCACTCCCTTTTTATTTCAACAGTCTGATCTTCCAGACTGTGCCATTCGTCTTTTCCATGCAAGGGAAAGCTGTGGGGGGAAGCCACTCAGCCATAGGTCAGATGGGCAGAAATGTCTCCTGTGGAAAGACAGGAGACATTAAAATACAGTGTAGGGAGTCTCTTTCACTGCCTCCATTCCTGCTAGATAATAGGGGAAATTCTCCTGAAAATTTATCTTGATGAATTAGGCAGATTTCATAGCTCCTTCCCAGGCTTTCCTTGTTGGGGAAAGCTCATGATGGATAATACAGGAATGACCATAGTCCCTAGGAGTGGTCCCAGCTCTGCAGGGTGTCCCAGGAGCAGGGATCACCACTGTGTTCACTATATCCAGCTCTTACTGGTGCAGAGAGCTGTGATCCTACAAACCACTGTTGTTTTTTAAGTTTGCTTCCACAAGAGCCCAAAATGCCTGAGCAGGTAGAGAGAGCTCTTGAAGAGTTTGGGTTTGGATTAGGGACTTCAAAAGTTCCCTTTTGTGTTTCTGTTCTGTGACACAGTCATGATTCAAGGCAGTGCACAGGGATTAGTGACCAGCAGAAGCCCCCTGTGTAGATGCCTGGTCCAGAAGGGATTTATTTCAAACCCAGAGCAGTGTCTCTGCCAACTCACCTCCTGTTTGCCCCAAAGCAATCTCAGCCCATGCAGCCATTGTCAGACAGGGACAAGGGAAATGTGCATGCCTTGAGCACTTCTCACCCAGGTAACCCACAGCCCAAACAGTGCTGCCACCATCACCATCCATCACAGCTACTGAAAACACCTCAGATACTTCTGCTGGCTGACAGCTCTCTTGCTCCCTGAGACCCAAGAGGCCTCTGACACTGTTCAGAGAGCCAGGACGGGAGCACCAGAGCTTCTGGAAAAGAGAGGGACTTCATTTGATTGCTTTTTCTTCTCCTTTGACAAATATTCCAGTGCAGATGCTGAAAACCTTTCAATTCACTAAAATCTGCCCATGTGTGCTATTTCTTCCAAAGTCAGTCCCTTTTCTGGGAGTCTCTCCACAGGGATGATGAGCTACATTCTGTGTGTGTCCAATCCTGCTCTGGGGTAGAAGGATCAATGTAGCCACCCTTCTCAAAGGGCTGACAGAATTGGTGCTGGTCACTCCTGTGAGCGTGCAGAGGAGCTGGAAGGGTTGGCTGGCAGGACATTAACAGCAGCTTGTTTGTGCTCTGAGCAGGCTGCCCTGGCCCTCAAGCTCTTCTTTTCTTTGGGCAAGTCCTGCAGGGCAGTAGTGCCCATCTACCCCCACATTAGTGCCAGCCCCTTGGAGATCCTGCTCAGGTTACCCAAACAGCCAAGCCACAGCTTGGACAGTGCCAAGGAGCATTCCAGCAGGGAAGGTGTTTTTATGCTTCCCCTGAGACTGAATCACAGAATCATTTAGGTTGAAAAAGACCACTGAGCCCAAGCTATGCTCAACTCCCACCTTGTCACCCAGCCCAGAGCACTGAGTGCCACATCCAGGTGCTCCTAGGATTGGGGACTTCAAAGCTCCCTCGGCAGCCCCTTGCAATGTTTAATAACCACAGAATCACAGAATCACAGAATCTCTAGGTTGGAAGAGACCTTTAAGATCATCAAGTCCACCCCATGTTCTAACACCTCAACTAGATCATGGCACCAAGTGCCACATCCAGTCTTTTTTTAAACACATTTTTAAACCCTTTCTGTGAAGAAATGTCTCCTAATGTCCAACCTTCCCTGGCACACGTTGAGCCTTTTTTCCTGAGCACGCTAAAGCTGCAGAGGGCTCTGAGCCCTGACTGGACAGAGGTGGCCTCAGCAGGACCTGTCCCCATCACAGCTGGTTGAGCTTGTGTGATCTGCAGGATTGAAGAGACAGCACACACCCAGGGCTGTGTCCTGAATCCCTCTCTTGCAGGGCAATGTCTGACTAACCCAAGCAGCCCCTCTCTGTGTAGTCATTCAGGCCCTGGCAGCAGAGGCAGGGCAGTGCTGCAGCCAGGCTCAGCTTTCCTGCTCCAAGCCAAGGGCTGTGCCAGTGGTGATGGACGGACAGGGAAGGGACGTGAGGGAGCAGAGGGGAGGGTGTGTGTACCCCTTCCCCACAGCTTCTCCCACTCAGAAGGTGTTTATCCTAGTGACAAGTGCTATGGGCCTTTCATAACTGCTGCATTAGCAGAGGATCAAGTGGCACTTAATGGGAGCAGTCTGCCTCATAAAGTGTGATGGGAAAGGTCGCCAAGGTCGAAGGGGAAACATTTTCAGCAGGCTGACACAAGCCTTGGCTTCTGCCTGACAACAGGTGCCAGTTTGCTGGGCTGCTCTCCCCTCCTGCACTGCGGCTGCCCCGTCCTCTCCTGTGTGCTGGCTCCAGGCTCTGCAGCGGCGCCAGGAGTGTCTGTGAGCTCTCTGTGTGGCACACAGGGAACAAACCTCCTGCAGAATGCAGGGAAAAGGGGATCTGAGGCCACCGGCTGGCTTCTGAACTAGGGAAAAAAGGGAGTCGAGGCTGTGATGCTTCCTTGTGAAGCTGCTCCAAACCAGGTTGAGCGCTTCACTTTGAAAGGAATGAGAGGGACCTGTCTTTATAAACAAACTGTGGGTAAAGCTAGATACTGAGAGATTAAAGAAGCAATGGGAGGAACAATAAATCCCATAGGAAAAGAAAAAGGGGGGGGTATACTTTAGAAGGGGGTCTGAGGAAATTCAGGAAGTCTGTACCTCTCAAGTACCTCAGCCAATGGGGAAAGAGAGAGGGAAATGTGGCTGGGAAATTAGGAGGCTGTGTCCTCTAAAAATTTGAGAGACCCCAGGGGAAATGCCCCATGGCCTCTCCCTTTATTCGAATAAGGTTACAGGACTCCTCTGTCTCCATTTTGGACATAAACCTCTGGTGTTTGAGGATTAATTTGCCTGACAACTTCAATGCCACAATAAAGAGGTTCACTCCTTAAGGCCACTGATTTTGCTGGGGTTTGTTTCTCCCTGTGCTGGACTTCTGTTGGATTTGCTGAAATGAGGTTGCTGGGTCTCAGCCAATCTACAGTTTGAACACCCCCAGTTTGCCCAGACAGATGAAATCTTACTGCTGCTCCTGGCAAGACTGTCCCTGCAGTCAGACACATATTGATGGCTTTGCAAATCTTCTTGCCCTCCTCTCTTGCTGCTTTGGTGTCCCATCTGTCTTACACAGTTTCATTTGGGACAATGCAGGGTATTCAGTCCAGGCCAAGTTGCTGATGACAAGCTAATTAAAGACCAAGCAAGGGAGGAGCAGCCTAATGAGGGAGAAGTGGGAGGAAGGGCAGTTTGCCAGGGCTGTGCTGGGAGACTCTGGCTCAGTGGAACTAACTGTGTGCTGTAATTGATGGCTCAGGGGAGGCCCTCCTCAGACACACTGTAGGGCAGAGGAATGGAGACCTGCTTCAATGGCCTGTTCTGGGAGACTGGGATGGGATCACACCTTCCCAGCTCCAGCGTTTCCTCTACAGGGTCAATCCTTAGCTTTGACATGGAGTTAACTGTCCTACACCATTGAAAATAGGAGACCTGCAGAACACTGTATGGCCATGTCAGTGCAAACAAAAAGCCAGGAGCAGGAGTGGCATCTTCTCAGGACCAGCAGTACTCAGGCTGGAGGTCCTGTGACCATGAGCCACAAGATCACAGAATCATTTATGCTGAAAAGACCTCCAAGATCATCCAGTGCAACCATTAACCCAGCTCTGCACCACTAACCCACATCCCTAAGCTCCACATCCACTTGTTTTCTGGATACTTCCAGGGATGGTGACTCCACCACTGCCCCAGACAGGTGTGCCAGGGCTTGATCACCCTCCCAGTGAAGAAATTTTTCCCAATATTCAATTTAAGCAGGCCCTGGCTAGCTCCCTTCCTGCAGTCCTGTGAAGGGAATGGGGCATGAAATGGAGGTGGATTCTGGCGCTGGTGGGAATAGAGGCTCTGCTGGAAGTTTCTATTTGGAATCGGCATGCTGGGAACTCAGGGGTTACCCCGAGTACTCACAGGAAGTCAGCACAAACAGCCAAGTGCTGCAAGTGGTGATGGGGCTGTGCCAGAGGTGTGTTAGCATGGCACTGGTCTTAGCACCTCACCCTGGGTCTCCTTCACCTTCTTCATCCAAAGTAATCAAAGCAAGGCAATTCCTTGCCTTTGGGGAATGATGGAGTGTGAAAAAGCATCATTTATGAGTATGAAGAGAGTTTTATTTGGCTTGTTTTCTGCTGTTTCCATGCTGAATTTCCTTTCTGAACAGTGGCACTGAGACTTCTTTGATTCACAATCAAATTATCCAGTGCATCTCACCAAACATGGGGAAAGGACTGAGAGCTTCTGTATGCTCTCTGTAGCTCCAAAAGGGACTGTGGACTGTAGAATGGTTGTGTCTTGTGTGTTTTGTTCTGAAATCCGGAGAAAGATTTTCCTAGCCTTTGCCTCAGGAATGCTCATTTCTCAAGTGAAACGGTGCAGGAGCTCTGCATTTCCCACCTCCTCAGGAAAGCCTGGGGATTTTTGCTGCAGCAGACTGCTCCTAACCATAAGGCATGGCCCAAAGGCTGTTGTAGCAGTTGTGTTTGGCACAGGCTCTGCCAGGGATCTGTTTGCAGGGAGAGCTCTGTTCTTGAGGCCAAGTGCCCAGGGCAGTCAGTGGGTGCAGCCACCTGCACTGCCCTCCCTGTGCCTGCGACCTCTCCTCACAGCTTCTAAAATTCCTCTCACCACGGGGGGGCATTTCCTTATTATCAACACCTGCTTGGACATGCAGAGGCACTGACCCCTCCAGAGCCGCTGGGACCAAAAGCTTTGGGGCATAACTCTGTGGAGGTGTTAAAGCTGGCTGTGAGTAATTTATGGTCTGCAGCAGGGACACAGCCCCTGCATGCAGGGTGCTGGGGCAGGAGCTCTGCTGTCAGCTGGGTGTACAGGGGACATTCCTTGGTCACAGCTTCCCACACTCTCCATCATAAGTCAGCAGAGTCATGAACAGGAAACTGTGGTGATTCTGAGGCCCCAGAGCCCCCAGCAGGTCCCGTGAAATGCTGTCAGAGACACCCGCACACAAATGATGGAAGAACCATCACAGCAGAGAACAGACACGCACAAAAGGTGTATTTCTGTTTGGATGAAACACCCATCTGGGATTTCTGTCTAAAGGACATGGAGGTCTTACAGTGGGTAAGAATTGGTACCTTCTGTTCCAAGGGCTTCTCTGGCAGGGTGTTGGCAGCCTGTAAGCTTGTGTGACACTACCTTGTTCACCCAAATGAGTGCACTGGAGTATCCAGAGCTGTGCCCATGGCCCTGCTGCTGGGCTGGGACATGGGGGCCATCGTGCTGTGCACACAGTTCACTGTAGGTTGGCAATTCAAAGAGAATGTCCAAGGGTCAGGACAACAAATTGCCAAAATAGTTGTATAGCAAGTCACCCCCGACTGGCATTTACTGCAGCCAACAGTTTCTGACCTCAGTGTCTCCTGGCCATTTGTCCTCCCAAATCTTCTGACCTTAGAAAAGGCCTCTGAATTTGAGTGGCAGAAAGCTGTGACACCAAGTTCTCATTATAAAATAAATCGATGGTAACTGTGTCAGACACTCCACCTTGTTATTCCAACAAGGAGGCTGGACTAACCACATCTGGTGGTTAAAAGTCTCCTGATATTCCTCTTTATGGACAGTTATTTTCTTTGTCCTTCTCTTACCTTGTGTCCCCTTTTGTTATTTACCTTTGTAAGATATTTAATATATTTTATCACCCTTCTCTCTTTTGTTGGGCTGAACAAGCAACCTTACTCACTCTATTTTAATACAACTTGTCCTCCCCTACCTAAGCAGCCCATGATGCCACCTCCACACATCCTCCTGCTTGAGAAACTTGGTTTTCAACATGGACAAACAGCCATGTTTCCTGGATTGTGGTAGAGGCCTCAGAAATTGGGATATTTCCCTAATAGCAATACTTACCAGCTCATGCTGGAATTGCACTTGGAGTTTTCCATCCACACGGTCATGGTGATTTCCATTCCTGTGTCCTCTGTTCTCCAGTCACCCTTGTCATCACCATTTTTGCCATCATTATGATTTAAAACGGAGGCTTCACATATTCTCACTCTCTCAGTGCTGCAGAGTCAACCCATTTCATCTTCTATTTTTGGTCTAGATTTTTTCACTGCTTGTCTTGAGGAATATGTACTGTCCTACTTAGCTTGATATTTGTCAATTCTTACTTAATCACTTAACCAGGCTTTGCAAACAGACCAGTTTGGAAAAGGCATAAAAGCTGGCAAAACACCCCTTCTCAGACTCATGAGGACAAGAAACATGACAGAGTCTGTAGATGTGAGGAAGGGAGTACCTTGGGAAATCAAGGTCATAGTAGAAATAAAAATAACCTATTATTTTTTTCCGTCTGTGTTTCGTGTGGAGGTCCCCATGCTTGGGTCTCTCATTTGTGAGTGTTTCCACTTAAGTCAGTCTCAGACTGAAGATCAGGAGGCTGTGGAATGTAGAAATGAAGAAAACCAGCAGATTTCAACAGAGATATGAGAATGGACCAGAGAGATGAAAATCTCCCCCAGTGCAGGTGTGAAACACCTGGACTGCAGTCTTATACTTAAAGTTGACTTTGTACTGTGAGAAAAACTTGAGGATCAGAGTCAGGCCCCTGAGTGTAGCAATAGACCCAATTCCCTGGCAAGAATGGCATCTTCAGAGCACCTGTGCAAGGTCAAGGGAAGCTGATCACTCATGGTTTCCTCCACAATGAACACAGATGAAACAACATGGATCTTCTCTGAGCGCACCCAAGTGTGTTCCTTTCATAAGCCAGGACTCCCCAGTTATTAATAATAGCTGATATCAGACTGCAGCATGACAGCAATTCCTCACAGGGCCTTAATGACATACTTTCTGGTAAGCAAAATCATTAGAAGGGAAATGTTGCCAGGAATCCTAAATCCCTGACACTGGCATGCTGGGGTTTAGAAGCTTCCATCTCCAAACTGCCTTATGGGACATGATTTGTCAGGATGGTTTTCAGCTCAGGAGTTCTCCTTTCTGCAGTGCTTGCCCTTCTTCATGTCATGCCTTTGCTGACAGGCACTGTCACTCCAACCTTCCTCTTGAGCTCTCTTGTATTAATTTTTGTTGCCTCCTTTTAGCCCATTATCCATTTCCACACATTTAATAAAGCAAGTTTCTGCAGTTTTGTCGTGGTACTTGCACACAGAAACTTCACTATCATCTCATGTTCACTGCTCAAAGTTAGCACAACCATTCCAGGTGATGTTCTTGGGTGGGGGTCAGCTTGAAGGTGAACCAGTTCTGTGTGCCCATCATAAACTTCTGCACCCTGGGCTAAATCCAGAGATGTGTGGCCAGCAGAGCAAGGGTGGTCACAGAGGGACAGAGGGACAAAATCTTCTTTGTGCTTCCAAATTGCAACAGGCAATGGCCAAAAGTTCCATCTCAGGAGGTCCAGGGTGGGCACTAGGAAAAGATCTCTCCAGAAAGCTGGTGCAGGCCTGGGACAGGTCACGAGAGAGGGGGAATCTCCATCCTTGTGAGAGTTTGGGGTGTTTCCTGGGACTCCGTGAAAAAGGCTTGGCTGCTCAATCAGGTATTCCAGATAGTCCTTCCCTGAGTGGGAGGATGGACTGGGGATCTCCAGATCCCCTGGTCACTGCCACCTCCATGGTTCAGTGACTATCAGCTGTATCTCTCTGCCACCTGCCAGGCCAGGTGTCTTTCAGGTTCACCAGGTCTGACCAGGCTGCCAAGGACAGTGGTGGAGTCACCATCCCTGGAAGTGTCCAAAAAATCCAAAAAATGTGTGGACACTTGGGGCAGGGTCTAGTGGTGATCATGGCAGTGCTGGGAGAATGTTGGACTCAATGATCTTTGAGGCCTTTTCAAGCCTAAATGACTCCACGATTCTGTGACTCTGTGACTTTTCTTGACCCTGAGCCTTGTAGGAGTGCTCTGCCCTTGCATCTCTGGAAACAATGATTAGGGCACTGGAAAGTGGCAAATAATAAACCATTTTCAAGAATGACAGCAGATAAATAAATCCTACAGACCTCAGCTGCTCTGTGGAGACTCCCAGCCTTCCTGCCATCCTCTGACCAGCTCTGGGATCTGTGGATGGTTTGACTGATACACCACAGAGCTGAGGGTTAAAGAACCTTTCTTGGGTGAAATGTTTAAGGAATTGCCAAAACCACTTGTGTTGAAAGGGGTCCCAATTCCTTGAGACTTACAAAGTTAAACTGGGGCCAATCTTCTTCTTTCCCCCTTTGGCTGAGCTCAGCAATCAGCTGACATAGTTAAGCCGACAGTCATTAGATTTATATGTCCTTTGCTTCTGGCATTCTGTCCTGTCTGCTGGGGCAGTTTGGGGCTGGTGACCTTTGTGGCATGTGGCAAGGCCAGTGAGTCTTGGCTTCTGCCGCAGACGGCTGTGGCTTGTTGTTTAAGGAAGTTTATTTCTCAAGGCTGTGGTCAGCAGTGAGCGATGCACTTGTGCTATATTTGCAGGCATACCTAGAGAGTCAGGAAGGAGGCCAGAACCATTCCAGAGAAGACAAACTGCAGATCTCAATGTCCTTATCAATGAGGTGTATATTCATAAGCTACAAAGGAGACACAAATTGTCCAACAGGATAAATAAAGAGGGAGAACAGGGACAAGAAAGGCACCTGGAGTATCAGACAGCCACTTAGAAGATGATGGATAAATGGGTAAATACTACACCAGGAAGAGAAACCTGGATTTTTAGTGTAGATAAATTGGACATAGAGCTAAAATTGTGCTTTAAAATACAAACATGCACAAAGCCCAGAAATTTTTGTCTTCATATACCTGCAGACGGTGAGCAGCAGCAGTTAATGGTTTATTGGATTGCTCCCTGCTTTTTAGAGCTCCTTAGAGTTTTCCTCTGGGTTGCTGAAAATCTTGTTCTCTGATGGATTGACCTTTCTTCATCAGCTTGCTCTCTGCTCTGCTGCCAGCTTGGAGTGGGATCCAAGTCCTTCAATATTGCCATGAAAGGGGTGGGAAGGATGGCCAGGAGAGCATCTCACCAGCACATTCCTTCTTCCAGCAAGGATTGGGCAACTGCAGTGTGACCCAGCTGGCCTGAGGAGCCAGGGGGAGTTCAGACTAGTAGTAGAACTGAGGAGTGCAGGTCAGCTGGTTTGAGTGATAAACATGTGAGGCTTCTCTCCTTCTCCTCTCCACTGAGGGCTGCCAGGACAGCTCAGCCCCTCTGTGGTCACTGTGGGGAAAGAAACTTTGCTCTGGTTAGGCCTTCAAACTGGAACTCACTGGGTGCAAAGAGAGGAGTGAGAGGTGAATGTAAAATGAGAGATGTCTGGAAAATAAGCTGAATGAAGCTGAAGAGCTCATGAATGAGAGTATGACCCATTCACTGTTATGGTCACACACAGCCCTGAGCCACCTGGGACACTCAGTCTGTCAGTCCAAGAGATTGACAAGGACATACTGGATTTGGAAATGCTCAAATTATGAGCAATTTGCTTGCCCTTCAGTTTGCCCCAGAGCAGCAGCCCAGGTCTGTCTCAATGCAGGGTTAATCAGGGCCTTTGCGTGGGTCTGGTTTCCTCTTGCTCAGCTCCTGGCACTGGCATTGTCTGCCCCAGCCACCCTTCCCAGAACACAGATCTCCCTCATCCATCACAGTTCTGACACAGGATCCCTCTCTGACACCCACTCCTCCTTTCCTCCCTTCTCCCAGTCTGCCCAGGATGGATCAGCACCCCTGACATTATCCTGCTCCTTTCAACAATCCATCCATCCACCCATCCATTCCTCATCCATCCATCTACCTGAAAAGTGACCTGCCCACTTGTCCCTCCCCAGCCCAGAGCCTGCCTCTCTGTCTGTCTGGGAACACCAGGACATCCCTGGAGGTGGAAAACATGGAGTGTGTGTGACTGTGGGCCACCAAAGCAATCCAGGAAAACCAGCTCTGGAAACTGCCAAAGACAGTTTGTAAACTGGGCTGCAGACACGAGATCATCCGCCTGGTCTCAGAGGCTCTGCTTTTCCCAGGCAGTTGCAAACTCAGCTGTGTTGAAGGGAATAATGTTGCAAAGAGGTGACAAAGGTCAGTGTGAGACATTAAAGGAGGGGAAAGTGATTTATTTTAACACAAAATGTTTTCATTCACTCAGGATACAGGTACCCCTTAGCACCAAGATGTATTCCAGTGTTTTTCCCAGCATGCAGGCACCAAGAGATGTGCATCCAGATGAACCCAGTGATGTTAGGGAAGGCTTCAGGTACTCGGTACCTCTTAGGGCTGGATGCTTCAAACTGAGGTGACTTGAAAAATGAAGTTTTGCATCTTCAGGAGCCTGGAAGTGGCTTCGTTTTCTCCCACTGCCTGGGCCAGGCCACATGGCCATCTGACCATGATCTTCCTGGGCACCTCCATTTCTGGGCTTGGCTCATCCCTGGGGCAGAGAAATAACTGGCAGGAGACTCCCGTGGTTGGGATCTTATTGGATTCTCAGCTGGTTCAGCCTCACAGCACAGCCCTAGCAAAGAACTACTTTGGCAGAGACTTTTGAGATCTTCCTTGCTGCAACTTTGATCCTAAACAGAAGGATTGCTTCCTGTGACACTTGGGAAAGTCAGCATTAGTGTGAAAGCAGGGTAGAAGCTGCACCTGCAGGGATGAACCTGGGTGAGAACTTTTGTGCTGGAGAGCATTGATCAATTCACTGCATATGCACAGGAATCAAATTAAATTCCTTGGGAAAAGTCTTGCAATGGTTTTGAAAGTCAAGACAGTGGGATCTCATAGATTCTTTCTAGACACTGAGAGAGTGTGGAAGGGAGTAACATCTCAGTTTGGATTTATCAGAACAACAGAAACTCCCAACAAGAAAGGACTTTCCTGTTCAGCTCCAAACTAGGGAGTGGCACATTCATGAAATGGTACAGTTTTTCCTGTCACATGCTGGGGAGTGAGAGAAGAGAGAGGTAAATCCCTGTTTGCTTGACTGTCTGTCCATTGCTGGGTGCCTTCCCTGCCTGCTCCCTGCCTCCTCGCAGGGCTCTGCTCCTGCCCTTCCCTGCAGCCATGGACAGGGAGGGCACATGGGCACACCAGTGTTCCTGAGGGCACAGACTGGCAGAGGGGATAGAGAGACCATCCAGGCCTGGAAACCAGCAGGACAGCAGAACCACCATAGGGGCAGGAGAGTTTAGAGAGAGTGGGAGGGGAGGGAGCTGAATTTGAAGTGTGCTGCTGAGAGCCCCAGTTGTGCAAGACTTGGGTGAGCTGATGTGTCACAGAAATGTTCTCCTGGAATCCAGGAACAGGGCTATGAAAGCACTAATTAGGGCCTAATTGCCCTGAGCAACCTCACTTGGGGTCCCTTCCTACACCTCTGCCCAGGGCCAAGGGGCTCTGCTTAAACTTAGGCCTCATCTTTCACCCACTTCCTGTGCTTTGCTGCAGTTGCACCAGTTTTCAGGTTTTCCTGAACTGTTGTTTGGCCTTCTCTGGCTGACCTTGGATCTGACTTCTTTCCTGGCCTTTGATGATCACAGGACCATTGATGGGGACAGTTGATGGACCCTGTCACTGTTCCCTCTCTGCTCACCCACTTCAGGTGCTGGGTTGAGTTTACCTGGTCAGTAAGGTTCCTGTCCTGCCTCTGCTGGGGCTGCCCCTTGCACCAGGGAGCAACTCCCCAACACCCTGCTCTCACAGTAACTTCTCTGCCTCACAGGTCTCCCAGCCCTTTGGTCCAAGGCTGTAGAACAGCTGGGAGGGGAGTTTGGCTTTCCTCCCTGGGAGAGGGTAATGGAGGGGATGGATCCCCTGCACTTTCCCTGGTAGAGTTTCTGTATTTCAGTACCTTTCACTTGGTATCCAGGTGTGTGCTGAGCTCCTGGCTATGGACAGGTCACTCAGCTGCTGGGCTGGTTCTCCACTGGATCAGCCCCTCCACAGCCAAGACTTCCAGTGCTCCCTGCAGGAGTGAGGCCTTTAAAGGGACAGTGAATTGTACAAGCTCAGGTGTCTGAAGGGACTGTGATGTGTCACACTGGATGGCTGCTTGAGGGATGGCAAATGTAAAAAAAATAGATCTTTGTCCCCTCAGAGAGGTTCTCTGCTGCCAGCTGCATCCTGGAATGATGTGGATCTCAAACAATGCTGTGGTGTCTGTGTGGGACACTCCTGTCAACGCAGTATGCTGGGGGTCAGAAGGCTGTCTGGGATGTGACAATTGTGACAATGGGTACAACTGCCTCTGGTGTCCATGGCCACTTCTTTGGGACTCCACATTGAGCACGAAGCTTGAGAAGAGCACAGAGGAACTTTGTGTTTAGTCTGTCACAGTAAACACTCAGAGTTCTCAATGTTCATGCATTTGTGGGTCATTTCTGTGTTCTGTCCTCATTTAATGAAGAAGTGAGGGGGTTTTGTGCCCTCAGTGCAACTTCTAAAAGACAATTTAATGGCTGCATTCAAACATAAAAGGGGAGAGGGCCAGGGCTGGCTGAGTCAACAGTGTTTGAGCATAATACCCTATGAGAGAGTAACAGAATCTGTCTGTGTCGTAAATAACACTGAATGGCTTATTTTGGCAAAGAATTTTCATTCCTGACAAATGCCATTTTGAGACAACCAATAACCACCTGCTGATTTGGGATGAAATTAGAATTTGAATGCTCAGGTCAGCTCAGACGTAGTGTTTGGTGGGTTTCCAGTGGAGACTCTCACATGTCTGAAAGGAAATAATCTTTATGAGGCTGTCAGAGGCAAGGGAATACTCAGGCTTACAAATCCTTGCACTGTTTTATTGGGAATGCCCATGTCAGAGGATTGCTAAGTAAAGCACATTACATAAGGCTGCCCTTTGGGGTGCTAAGGTCTCATAACTGGGACATATTTTCAAGTCTATCAGAATGATTTCAGCATCTCCTGACTTGTTAGTACTTCTCTTTTTTTGAAGCAGATGTTTTTTCTCTTCTACTGCAATAAATAGAATCTTCTGTGTTTTCCCGACTGTAAAAGTGCATAAAGGTGTGTAAATGTGATCCTTTGGGATATGTCATTTGCACTTTCTGGCTTAAATCTGTTCCAGTACAAGCTCATCAATTTGTGACCCAGATCTCTCCTCCACGGGAAAGGTGTTTACCTATGGAGGGGCAAGGTAGGAAACTCTGGCTTCTGTGGTATCAAGGGACTGAGAATCTGAACTCCAAAATCTTGTTAATCTAAAGTAAAAATTAGGGAATAATGTTCCCATTTGGAAAGTACACTAAAGTACAGGCAAAGCTTCTGTCCTCCTGGTTCATCTTCCTGCCTTGGCTGTTCCTCTGTACAACGAGTGCTTTTGAAGGCACCTGAGGTACAGTTACATCCAGGGCACAACAGGCCCATTGCCTGCTGGGGGGGATTGCTTTCACTGGATAGAAGCAAAACCTTTGGAAATGAGGTTTGCTTCAGGTTCTTCCTCTTGTGTGGGCTGAGGCTGGTGCAGTTCCAGGCAGGTCTCATAGGACAGGGGTTTGCCCACTTTCCAGGCTGGAAGAGCTCCAGGTACAGCCTCTCCCACAGGCACATTGGTTTCTTTGAAGAGGACAAGACAGAGAAAGCTGAACTTTATCCTAATCCGCTTTTTAGAAGCACTGCTGTGCTCATGTCTACCTGGAAGTATTGGCCTCTGAAATGACTGTGACTGGCATTCCCCCAGTATGTGGCTGTCCCTGAGATGGGCAATGGGGGCAAGGAAACACCTGGAATATCTGCAACCTGCAGCCCTTTGGGTGACTCTTGGGTGCCCACTGCCCTCTGCAAGCTGAGGAAACTGTGCCTATAACCTCTTCGTTCCCTGCCTGGGGTCTTTTACTTTGAGTCTGTCTTGTTTTTCTCAAGACTTATCTCCATCACTCCAGGTGACTCTGGATAAATTCTCACAGCAGAGAATTAGTACTACTACAAGTTTGCTGAGGTGTCTGATCTCCATTTCCACCCTGACCTTTTTGTGCCTAATTCCCTGTTAAAGCTGTTTTATCCAAAGGTGCATGAAGGACTGTAGGTAACAGCAGCTGCCCTTGGCTGTGTAACAGGAGTGCAGTCTCAGACTGGTCAGTGTACACTACAAGTTCACATTAACACTGTGAGATAAATTCACATTAACACTGTGAACTGCTGCTCTGAAGGGGTCCGTCCATCCCTTATAAATCCAACTTTTCAAGGAGTTGTTTTTTTTAAAAGAGTGTATGTGAAGAAGCCTCATCTTTAACCATGCTTGGCCACTCACTTTTATCTGAAATTCAATTTATCTGTTCTGTTAGGGACCCTACTTATTCCTGGAATGGGATTCAAACCAGCTGAACTCCAGTTCCCTTTAAAACATTGAGAGCTCTTCAGTTGTGTCGAAGTTTGTAACAAGTTGCTGCGAAGAGGAAACACAATCCACAGACAAAGCACCATCCCACTGACTTGTGAAATGCTGAAGAATTATGTTCATCTCAAATTTGCTCAGCACCATTACTGGAATGGACTGAAATAATAACGAATAGGAGGCAGGTGCCCGGGTGCCCATAAAAATCCCAATCCTCTGGATGTCTCGGAAGCTAACAGCCCTGTGACAGGCGGCCCCGCCCGCGGCGACACCGCGCCGGGACAGCGGCGGAGGGAGGCGGCACCGCCGGACGGACTGCGGAGCTCCGGCCCGGAGGGACCGCACGGAGCCGGCCCGGGCCTGGCTGCGGCTGCGGCTGCCACAGCCTGCGGCTGGAGGGGACAGCACGCGGCTGGAGGGGACAGCCCGCGGCTGGAGGGGACACCCGGGCTGGGAACCGCAGGTGAGTGCTGGGCACCTGCTCCGGACACGGAGCCGTGTTTGTGCGAGCCGTGCTGCGTTTGAGCTCCGTGTGATCACCTTCACAGGGCAGGGGAGGTGGATGACACCCTGCATTGGGACAGACCCTGCGAGGGGACAGACCTCGCACAGGGACAGTCCCTGAGGAGGGACAGACCCTGAGGGGAGACAGACCGCGCACAGGGACAGACCCTGAGGAGGGACAGACCCTGAGGGGAGACAGACCGCGCACAGGGACAGACCCTGAGGGGAGACAGACCGCGCACAGGGACAGACCCTGAGGAGGGACAGACCCTGAGGGGAGACAGACCCCGCACAAGGACAGGCCCCACACAGGGACAGACCCTGCACTGGGACAGACCCTGCGAGGGGACAGACCCTGAACTGGGACAGTCCCTGAGGAGGGACAGACCCTGCCCTGGGACAGACCCCACACAAGGACAGACCCCGCACAGGGACAGACCCTGTAGAGGTACACACCCTGGGAGGTTCATTCCTGCAGAAAGGAGAGCTCAGTGACCCTTCTGTGAAACCACAGGATTCATAGAACAAGTGGGGATGAAAGGAGACAGATGCGCTCTCTTTCTGTTTTTCTCCATTTCCATGTTTTTCTGTATTTCTGGGGTTTTTTTCCCCTATATTTCCATTTTCTGAAGGGAGGTCTAAGCAACCTGGTGTTCTTCCCTTGGTGGGGAGTGGAACGAGCTGAGCTTTAAGGTCCCTTCCAACCCAAACCATTCTGTGATTTTATAATTCTGTGATTTTGATTATTTCTCCATTGGATGCTGGCATAATTTTCTGAGGAGAGAAGACAAAGGACTTGGTACGATTCAATGTGAACTAAGTAAAAGTTGTTTATTGTGCTTCTAAACATTGTTTATATTTACTTCTTATCTTGGTTTGTACAGTCACATATTTTTTAATTGGTAGTTCTGTTGTGTCTATGCATCTTTTGATCGGTAGTTTGACTTTGTTTACAAGGCAAGCACACATCTCTTTCTTAAACTAATTGGTAAATGTTGCATTAGTTTACTCAGGTTGACACCCTTATGTCTGTTAGTAATTTCTTTGCTTCTTCTTTCTTTTTGTAATATTAGCTTTTTATCTATAAAGATGACTTCATTTTTTAGTTCTAGAAGGTTGGGCTGGTTCATTTAGTACATGTCTATTTTCTTGTAAATACGATCTTACAATTTTCTGGCTTAAGATGGCACTTATTTTATTCTGATATTTTAGTGCTGGATAAAGAGAGAGTGTGACAGTGAACAAACTTCAGAAGGAATGGGGCAGCATTCCCAGAAATGTGAGTGCCCTGGCACCTCTGTAGGTGCCAGACATGCACTGGTGCCAGCACAGGTCATGCACTGACAGGACAGTGTTGAGATTAATTCTGGTGTCCCACATAGACAACAGGAAGATAGCACATGTTGTGGCCTCTTGAGGTTCCAGAGAGAATTTCTTACCATTTATTTCAGTGTGAAACTTCCCAGCACATCAGGGAATGCAACATTAAAACAGCTGGTCAGGCCAGGATGGGGCTTGTTTCATCTGTTGCCACTTGCAGGCTAGGGCACAATAAATCCTGTAACATAAAGAACTCGGAGCTGGGGAGTCTGCTGTGCCTCTGGTTTGAGGCAGAGAGGGGGACAGAGATAAAGCCTTCAATCCCTGGTTGCATTTTATTGTTTAATATGCTGCATGCAGTGAGCTTTGTTAACCCTATGACTGCCGGAGGGGTGGTGTCTGTGAAGTGCTCCCAACACACAGAATTCATTTTAGCTGGAGAGCGACATTTAGCAAAACCCAAGGGCCATATAAGCTCAGATGGAAGTTGTACAGGCACCCCTTTTTCTCTGCATTCATTAAAGCCCAGAGGGGCTTAAACCCTTGTTCTCTTCTGTGTCTCAAAGGGGGTGGAAAGTCCAGGTGGAGGGATATGTCTGGTAATAAGCTGATGTTTAATCACATCTTTGGTGAGTCTTTATTAGGTGTCTGTTGCCCACTATTTTGTTTTGTGGATGAAAATGGTAAGTAAATCCAGCCCCAGGATTGGAACATGCAAGGAAGATAGTCATGGGAGCAGCTATTACTGGGAAAAGTGGGAATGTTGGGTTAATAGGCAGCCAGGCTCCAACTAAATCCTAGACTGCTAGCAAACCCCTTCGGTCAGTCATGGATGCAAACACTGAACCGGTGAGAAGAGAACTGAGCAAGAGAACAGAAGGAATTCTCTGTAGTGTGGGAATGAGGGAGCTGATCTGTGCTGTGAAAGCAGAGCACTGGTGCCTCTTGCATTCATTCCCTTGGTTCTGATCTCCTTGTATTGTGTGAAGGTTCAGTGCACTGCAGTGGGCCTGACTCTGGCTCTGTGTGCCCAGTGACAGCAGCCCTCAGCTTGCAGGTGACAGAGGGACACACTGGCACCTCAGGTGGGGAGGGAATATCACCCCAGGTTCAAGCTTGAAACAAGTCCCTTCAATTTCTTCTGGACTCTGCACCGTGGATGAACTGGTGTTGAGGGACTGCAATGGGAATGAGCAACTCCCACGGAAAAGAGCAGCAAATACCCAGTAACTGGAACATCACATTTACTTAAATTCAAATGCTGTGGGTATGGAAGACTCACTGGGGCACTCACATGATTGGTGTGACTGTTCCTCACCTGCTGCAGGATATTCTCCTGGGAAAACCAAAATGCTCTTCTGTCACCCAGCTGGCCCCTGGCCTGATCTGAACACACAATGTCATGTCCCTGTGCTCACATATGACCAGCATGACCAGCACTGCCAGACTCACCTGATGTGGTGTAGTGTGCTGGGTGCTTGGAGAGCTGCAGGTACCTGTAATCTTCACTGAATGTGGGCCTTTATTCCATATTCCATGCCCCTTTTCTTGTATAGTTTTTATGGGATTCTCATTGCTGTTATGTCAAGATGGACTTGGAACACAACCACTCAGCTTTGCACATCTTCACCCCTTTCATATGTGAATATTTCTGCCCCAAAGAAGCCTCCCAGCCACCACTTCCACTCTTAGAGCAGTCAGGACTGTCCACCAGGCTGCAGGTATATGGGGCATCTTGGCCTGGTTTTTGATCTTGGTCATTTCATTATGGACTGAAAATCCAGACAGGGTTTTGGACCTACCAGATCTTGATTTCTTGAGCTCCTGCCCTTTCTGAGCCATGTGGGTGCCAAAGTCTGTAGGAAGAGCTATGCCAGTTGTCAGTGGTCAGAGTCGGAAGACTTGACACCAATATTCCAAGAAGGGAATTACAGGGAAAACAGAATGTTGGAGGAGTCTTGTTTCCAGTTAAATAAGAGTTTTAAATTCAATCTGAAATAACTGTCTTTCAGCTGTTGCCTCTGGACATTTCTTCACTGCCCTTCCTTAGGTGAATGGCCTCACTTTTAGGGAAAAACGCGTTCCCTCTGCAGGGAAAGCAGTGCCCACTGGGCGTCCCGGCCTCGCCGTGACATTCTGCAGGCTCCCAGTGGCACTTGGTGGCTCAGCCCTGGCACACAGGGGTTAACAGGGCCTTGGGTGGGCGGGTGGAAAACAAGCTGAAATGGAAGAAGGTCAAGCTCTTGGAGGAGGTTGCTCTGTTGCAGATGGTTTTAAATTATCAGTCCCCCTGGAGGAGAGGCCCCACAAAAACTGTAAAACCAGGGCTGGAAATGAGGCAAAGCACGATCAGGTTTGTGAGATCAGTGGAACAGGAGCAGTTGTGGATCTCCAGGGTCTTGTTAGACCTGTTAGGCCCCACTGTCTGTCTAATTAGGAATTCCTCAGTTGAGACCCAACAGCTAAATGTGATTGGAGACTCAATACCATTGGCACTTTTCTGTGGGGAGCAAATGCCTGGAAAGGGAAAGCACATGCGAAGAGGAACAGCAGAAATCCCTGTGGCCCTGGATAGCTCAGGCCTCTGGGATAACTCGGCTTCTGCTGCAGCTGAGGAGAGCTGAATTCAGGTTTCAGTGGGCGCAGGGAAATGCTTCCTGTGGGAGCATTCCTAGGCCTTACCAAAGTGCTGCTCTCTCTGAGACTTCTCTGGCAATGGGGTTTATTAAAGGTGCAGCATCCAGTCAGCAAAGCCACAAACTGCTGTCCTGAACCAGCAGGACTGGTGTCTGAGGGAGCATCTTCGGGATGGTCATTGTCCAAAGCAGCTGAAAATGCTGTGGGAGTCCCACATTGCTAGAAAACAGTGGCTGCTACTGAGAGGATTTTCCAGTAGCAGTTCAGATTTCCCAGATCCTTGTTGTCTTATTTTCTTGGCTTGTCAACTTTCAAATGGCTTATATTTCACTTTGTAACTGCTTCTACTTTTATGTCACTGCAAAGGTAGCAGGAAGGATCTTAGCCCAGGCATCAGTTTGAGCAATTCCATTTTCCTCTGTTGACATGCTTTTCTCATGAACTGCGAAACTTTAAACACTTTATTCCTTCTTTCTTTTCGACCAGCAACAATGGTCGAAAAGAAAGAAGGAATAAAGAAAATCACTCCAGAATTTAATTTTCACATTTATCTTTTAAATTGTTGGTTGAAATGGTGATTCCCAGCCCTGCAAGGCAGAAATTTTTGATACCTGGGTGAGAATCTTCTTTCTCAGGCTAGTAGAAATGATGCTCTTTTTGGTTCTTAGGTCTTGATGCAATCTGACAGGAGTCTAAGCTGTGGCACCAAGGGTTTTCTGTGTGTTCCCTTCCCATTAGCCTGATTTTAAAATTATCATCTTCTCATAGGAAAGCCTTCTTCTGGTTCTGCCAGCACAGACAGCCTGTGAACCGTGGCAATCACAGTAAAAACATTTCTCTTGCTACCTTCCGGAGCCAGCCGTTCCTCTCCAATTGAACATGAGATTTAGTATGAATTTGTTCACCCCAAGCAAAGGAAAGCAACGACTGTGGGCTCTCAGGCTGAAGTGAGTGAAAGCAGCCTTCAGGCCAGTCAGGTTTGGTTGCCTGCAGGTCGAGCTTCTGGGAGAAGGGAACTTGCAGTCCCACACTGGCCATCTCTGTGAACATCAGGGACTAAGCAAAGGCCCCTCTGCTTTAGGGGAGCTTTCTAAGCAGAGGAAGGAAGGTTTACAAGGTCTTCAAGGGCAGACAAGAAGCAAAAGATTTGAGGTCACAATGTACTGAACTTGTATATCTGGGTACCTGTCCATGGAAATCAGAGATCCCAGAGTGCCTTGGGCTGGAAGAGAACTTTAAAACCATCTAATTCAAACTCCCTGCCATGGGCAGGGAACCTTCCACTGGTGGAATAAGTGGCCTTGTTTGCTGCTCATGGGAAAGGGATCAGCCTGTGTCTGTATTGGAAGGAAAGGAGCAAACTGAGGTGTATCTTTTGGCTGTAGCAGTGGAGCTATTCTAAAGCAACTGGATTTCTTTCAGGCCTCTTGGAATAGCAGACTGAGGAGCTCTTCTGCTGAGGGCCAAGCCCAGGCATGGTTGACCCACCACAGATGCAATAATTCACTGGTTTTACTTCTCTGCTAAAGAATTGTGGTATCTCATAAGGACTCATGGCTTCTGAGTAGGACACACCCATTTGCTGGTGTGGCCTACACAACGTGGTGTACAGCCTGTCCTTTCCTTGGATCTGCACAAGTGTTTGTCCTTCTTTGAGGCCCAAGGGCTTGCACTGGAGATGCAGCGTGGCCTTGACTGATGGTCGCATCTGGGCAGGCTGGCCCCGGCCGTGGCCAGCCCTGCCAAGGGCTCCAGGGCACCTCCCCTGGGCTGGGGGACTGTGGGGCTATAATGAGCCCCCAGGGCTGCTCCAGCTCAGTGTGGAGACACCCAACAGCTCCTGGGCACAGCCTCGCCTTCTGCAAGACTGGAGAGGCGTGAGGGGGACAACAGTTTGCTGTTTCTTTTGTCATTTAGTGACATTTACACCAGACGGATAAGGGGCTTATCTTCCTTCCCACAGGTCACTGATATCTTGTCCAGGGGACCCACTGGACAGCTATGAAGAGCTCTGTGCTCTGAGTGAACAAAGGCACTGTGGGTCTGGAGACGCAGAGTGACTTCCAGAGGATCCCCTCAGAAGCTCAGCCTGTAGAGCGGTGAGTTTTGCCATGTCACCACTGATTGTGGGGGTGATGCAGAGCTGGGACTGGGAAGTGACACCTTTGTTGTCACACTGAATGTGGGTTTGTGTTGCAGTAGGTCTGGAAATGGTTGTAAACATTCTGGGAGTAGTGGGGTCCTGTGGTGTTTGGCTCCTGTAGGGTACACTGATTTCCCTGGATTTCCCTGGGAAGATGCCAGGCTGTTGAAGATCTGCTGTCATTGCCTCTTGGAGCTGGCAGGGGACTTGTGGCACAGGTACACTGGGGTTCCTACGGGTTTTCATCCTGGACAGTGAGTAGGGATATGTTATCTTTCCTTCCTGGCAGTGAGACACTGTTGTGTTGGCTCTGTGATACTTGCTGTAAATCCATTGCCTGCATCAAAGTCTGTTTCTGTTATGAAAAATCGATGGGAGTGTTGTGGCCACGGAGAGGCACAGACTGACCAGTTCTCTTGCTGCCATCCCATCCCTGCTGCTCCAAAGGGACATGGATTCACTCTCCTGCTCACTGGTGGGGCTTAATGGCTTTTGCTCCCTTAGAAAATAGGGATGGTGTGTGCCTCCTCTTGGCCTTTGGTATCAGTGCCACTTTCATACATAAATGGGTGCAGGGTATCTAGTTTGTGTTTCTGTGGATCCTGAGCAAGCACTTAGGTCGTGTTCATAATCCCTGGGGCAGAGGAGAAGATCAGGTCAGGTATAGATTTACCAAAGGATAAGTCACACAAAATCTGATCCTTGGGCATTCCTCCCCACTCTGCACAAGACCTCCATTCATCACTGGAGAGCTTGTGACATTCCCGCTGTGACCTGCTCAGAAGTTTTAATGAAGTTTCCTTCTGCAGTTTATTGGCCTTCAGTTCTGTGGTTCTAACCAAATAATTTGAAATTTTCCTTGAAAATTCATCTGAAATGGGAAGACTCAAGCTCAAAATATTACTTCAAGTTAACAAAAAACCACAGAAAGCCAACCCAAAGCTAAAAGAAAACTTCTAGTTGAAATATACTCACTGAGTATCTGGATCTCTGGGGTAAAGCACAGCCAGAATTTGACTGAGCTCACAACAATTTGGTATTTTGTTTAGAACATTTTCTGTGTCAGGACCACCCTGATTTTCATTATTTACAAAGAGAAATTAAAAGAGAATTAGAAAGAGAAAAGCTTTGTCAGGGAAGGGTGCTGGCACTGCCCAGGCTCCCCAGGGAATGGGCACAGCCCCGAGGCTGCCAGAGCTCCAGGAGTGTTTGGACAGCGCTGCCAGGGATGCCCAGGGTGGGATTGTTGGGGTGTCTGTGCAGGGTTGGATGGTCCCTGTAAGCCCCTTCCAGCTCAGCAGATTCCTTGATACATGCCCCTATGAAAGAAATGCTGCCTCTGTTGCTGATTACTTTACCATCAGTGGTTTAAGTCTGTGCTAATGGCTTTGTCCCCACTGTGTCTGTGCTTGTGCAATGCCCATGGCACACCCCGAGCCTCTGCACCCATCCCCTCCCCATGAACCACTCACTGCATGCCACTTCCCTACAGGTTTGCCTAATTTTGCTCACCAGTCTGCCAGCAATTATGTCACATCTTGTCTGTGTATTGCACTGTCTGAAGCCTGTAAATAACTCCCTGTGACACCCCCAATACTTACAAATCCTCTGACTCCCAAGTGTTTTGCTTATTCATTCAGCTGATTTATGGCCCCAGTACTGGTGTCCAGTCAGGGTCACAGGGAATGGTCTCCTGCTCTGTCTCATCCAGACAGATTGATGAACACACAGGATGAAGGGCACCCTCCCACGCTGCCAGGCTTCTTGCTTTATTTTGGGACATTAAAATTGTTGTCAGTAGCCAAGGGCTTGCTCCAGCTCTGCACTCAAAGCCTCTGTCTCCAGTGGGGATGTCCCTGCAGGTGCAAAGCAGACAGACATCTGCCTGGAATGAGGAATGGCCAACTGGATACCTAAACAAGGCTAATGCTTGACAGGGTTGTGTTTTACAGAGGAGTGAGCTTGTTGAGCTGCTTCCAGTGTCACTCTGTTGTGCTGGGGGTGTTAGCAGCATTCACCTGGGGAGGGGTGACTCCCTCTTGGAAGCATTTATTCCATTGAATAAATCATCCTCATTTGGACACCAATGGTTCAAGCACCTGTGAGTCAAGATATGAATTACACTATGACAATTTTTGGAAGCCTTTTGCTGTCTCATTTTAAAAATTCTGTGATTTCTTTTTCTAGATTGAACTAGAGTCAGAACAAAGCCACGATCATTCATGTAACAAGGGAGTAAAATTTTTTAAAGTAAGCAGGGGTAGGTTTTAATGACTCTGTGCCAACCAGGGTGTTATTTTCTGGTACTTATTTAATACACAAGACCCTGGAAAATGCAACGTGGTTGGATTCATTACACTGAAGGAATGTTCCCTTCATATCCAGCACTGTTATTTTAACCCTGCAATCAATGTGTGGCATTAACATGCTTCCTTCTCATTCTCCAGAAGTCAGGAATTCACAGGAGTTTAAGGACTCACAGGAGCTTATTTTTAATCCAAGTGAATTTCTTAAATCTTTAAGACTCTGTAAACTCAGTAGTTTATACATACTGCACATAGTGCATGTTGCCCACTTAGAGATGGG
This sequence comes from Passer domesticus, assembly GCF_036417665.1. NCBI lineage: Eukaryota > Metazoa > Chordata > Aves > Passeriformes > Passeridae > Passer > Passer domesticus. The sequence continues at coordinate 526,627 of NC_087498.1, forward strand.
ACCTGTTACTGCCTTTGCAAACATTGATAGTATTTAGGGGTTTTACCAAACTAGATTTGAATTTAGCCCTCTCTTAGCAGTTTATGTTATGGTAACACATGTCCACTGTCACACCAGGCTGAGAATGAAACATTCTGACATAAAACATTTGGAGATGTAAGGAAAGGCTTTGGAGCTGAGTTTGTACCATGTTGCTGTTTCAGAGTAGCTGCTCCTCTCCCAGCGTGGAGGAAAGGAGTCTGGAGTAGCAAAGAATAAGTGCAAGTGTAACATAAACAGAGCTTAGGGGAAAGCTGCTGCAAGCTGGTGTCAGGTCATCCTGTTTGGTGAGTGTTGTAAGCATCAGGCATTCCAGCTCCAGGAGTGGTGACATGTTTAGGAAGATACAAGAGGCAATAGGGGATTATGTTTGTTGTTAATGCGGTTCAGTACTGTGGAGGACAAATTAAATCCATAAGAGGGTGATCAAGAGCCTCTAAAAATCTCAGCCATTCACTGTGCAATGCCCTGCCCGGGGCAGGACAGGGTGGCCTGGAATCAGCTTCTTTTCAGTTCAGTTTTGTGTCTTTTCCTTCCCACAAGCTCCTCATTCCCTTCATTCCCAAGTTCTAAGACATCTCCCAAGGGTTTACAGAAGTAACTGTGTGATGTACCAGACTAGCAGCACACAGATGAAATGCAAACTCCTTGTTGTGGTGGGAGCAGCAGAGGACATCCAGATCAGGTAGGACGGGACAGGAGAGAGGGCTTGGCTGGTGCTCACACAGCCCTCTCCCATTTCCCAGTGCTGTTGTCTCAGTGCATTTCTACTGAGGCCAGGGAGGCTCACAGGGATGTCAGCTATTGCTGAGATTTGTAGTGTGTGCAGAGCCCCAAAACAAGATTTGTGGTAAGGACAAAATGGAGACAGTGATTTTTTGTAGGGAGGTATCTGTGGCTCTTTGCAGCTGCTGAGTAATGGCAAAACACATTTTGGTTCAGAAGCTGACCCAGAGGTACTGTGAGTGACACTCTCTTTGGCCTGCGCATGGTTTATCCAGCACAAATTATTTTTGCTCACTAGGTTGTCTCTTACCTTTAGCTGAAACCAATTCTCACCCAGACAATGTAGCTTGGAGTGAATGTGTGACAAGGAGATGTCACCCGTATGTTTTCATCAGGTGCCAGGTGACAGAGCTCAGCTGGATGAGTGTCTGGTGTAGGTGTGCTCCCAAAGTCCCTGTGCCTTTCAAAGCTGATGGAAGTTGCATGTTCCTGTGTCCCTCTGTTGGCTGAAGGAGTGCAGAGCATAAGCAGCACTAATGCCACAGGCAATCCAATCTAATTGCTCTTTCAGAGCTGCAGTAACTCTATAGTTCCTGAGCATCTCTCACATGACAGAGAATCTGCTTTCCCAGCTTGCTGCAGGGCAGGGATGTGTTACATTACACATTGTCCAATTTAAAATACAGGGAAAGAGACTCCTTTGGCAGAAGGTCCCCTGAATGATCCATAACAATAACTCCTTGATGCCAAGCTCACACTTCACCATTCCCTTCTAAAGGCTTCTTGTCTGCTCTCAGGTCTGTTGCTAATTTAACCAAGCTAAATGAGATCAGGATGTACCTCTGCTCCATGCCCCAGTTTAGACATCCATCTCTGTGGTTTTCTTCTCAGCAACTGCTCTTGCCATCCATCAGAACCCACCACGTGAGTGCCATGTGGTGAATGTTTGCCTGAAACACGAGAGGAGGTCTTTAGAGGAAAGCCAGGTGACACAGAGGGATGCCACTGGATGTGTACATTTTCCATTCAGCCCTGCTAATCATCCTCATACCCAGGTTGTGTTGGGCATGACAGGCTGATTGGCAGGTCTGCCTCTACTTGGCTGCAAGGATGTGGCAAGTGAGGAAGGACAAACTTGTCACTAAAGGGAGCAGTGTTAAGGTCTGTCCTTTCCCTTGCAAACTGTAAATAATGAAAGTATTTGTCTTTTTCAAAGGAGAACTTGTAATCTGTTTGTGCTGACCCCGGAAAGCTGAGCAAAGCATCATGAGCAGCAATCAGACAGGTGAGAGAACAGACATGGTTCTGGGGAATATTCCCCTGGCAATAGCCCCTGCTTGCTTCTCTAGCTTGGAGATGGCAGGGACTGACCCACCAGGCTCTGACTTGGCACTGGAGCTTTTCTCATGCCAGATTTTGTATTTGGAAGAAAAACTGATGCAAAGCTCTCCCTGCCCAAGCCATCACTGTGAGCCAAGGTGGTCCTGGGTTAGGACTTTGATTGCAGAATTTCTTACTTGGCACAACTTTGCCAACACCACCACAAAATCCCACACCTTAGTCCCCAAGCCTTGGGACACATTTACAGCCTGTGGCACTGGAATAGGTGGGACCTTTGTGGTCCAAGAGGAGCTAGGCAGGAGCAGTTATTGCTCTGCTGAGGCAATGCAGAGAGAGAGATTCTTTCTAAAGGACAGACATGTATTCTTTCTTGATTTTCTAGTAAAAATCTTCAAGAAATCTGCTATCCCAGGAGTTGTTGTCACTCAGTTTGTGAATGATGTTCCACAAGGATGCAGTACACCTGATTTTGAGAAGAAACCACTCACTCTGACACTGCAGGAAGGTGAGATTTGATAAACAGGCAAAGCCACAGATTTGGGAGTTTGACTCCATGTCCTACCTACATGAAAAATTATCATGATTACATCTAGTGAGTTTCTAAACTGATTTGACATGACCACAAAAAAAAGCATTGTGTGGCTGAAGTTTTGTTACACTGATGACAATTCCATCAGTACTCACAAAGGTCTCCTGAGTTGTCACTATGTGTATGCAAGACCAACATCTGGCTCTTATGTGTACAGCAAATCTGGTGAATTCTGCAGGAAGCTCTCACAGTGAGGATTTTGCAGCAAAAGATTAAGCACAATGAAAAAGCTGTTTGGGTTTTTTTTTTGTTTTCCTGTTGAAAGAATTTGTGCTCAACACTAAAAACAGCTGCTTTTAAAGTAGTATATGCTGACTGGAGGTGCTGTTTAGGCTATAGCAGCCTTCCAGTGCCTAAAAGGGCTCCAGGAGAGATAAAAAGGGCCTGGAGTGCCAGGACAAGGGGAATGGCTTCCCACTGCCAGAGGGCAGGGTTAGGTGGGATATTGGGAAGGAATTCTTGGCTATGAGGATGGGCAGGCCCTGGCACAGGGTGCCCAGGGCAGCTGTGGCTGCCCCTGGATCCCTGGAAGTGTCCAAGGCCAGGTTGGACAGGGCTTGGAGCACCCTGGGACAGTGGTAGGTGTTCCTGCCCATGGCAGGGGGTGGGATGGGATGAGCTTTGAGGTCCCTCCTACCCAGGCCATTCCATGGTTCTGTGATGATTCTGTAAGGAAAAACATAAGGATCTTGCACAGAGCACAGAGCAGGCAGCTGATGAGCCAAGAACAGGAATCAAGAGCCTCCCAGAGGTCTCTCTGCACCTGCAGAGAGTTCTTTTGTTTTTGTTTTTGTTTTTTTTTGTTGGTGTGGAGTGGCCTGAGAACATCGTGTAGCTCCTCTTCCCTGCCAGGACTGAACCAGCAGCTTGGATTTCGGTGTTCCACACTCACCTGTGGATTTCCAGGAACCACTGAGGTTTCATGAAGGAGCACAGTGGCCTCTAGTGGAACCTGTCCCTCTTCCTCCTCCTCCACCTGCACGTTTCATGCACTACCCAAGGCCCCTGGCTAAGTTTTCACCTGACTGTATTTTCACCTGTGTAAAGTTTCCAAGTTACTTCATTTTCAGCAGGTTCTTTGTGCATTCAGGTTGGTCACTGCAATTCTGTGTCTGTGTAGAGGCACCACGAGGGCCTTTAATTCTATCATCACCCCACTGTGTTCAGTGTGTGGCTGAGCTGATTCTGCTGGCTGGGTGGACTGTGACAGATGGCAAGCATGGCAAAGTGCAGCCAAAGTGGCTAAAATGTAATACAGGGATAACAAACTGCAATCAGGCTTCAATGACAGATAGTACTGCAATCTGAAGGGCTGGAAAAGGTCTTTTGATAAGGATCTGTTGGCAGGAACTTGTTCCATCAAATAAGTTTGGTGGTGGTGACTGCAGAAAGGTGTGAGAAATATTGCCAGACTTTCCAGGGAGAATCTTTACAGTGTTGGTCACCTGAAGACCAAGAGTATTAAAAAATAATAGAGTGGTCATTTCCACCCTGAGGTGTTTCCATGGCTAACTCACCTTAGTTTCTATTCCCACTCACCCACACAAGTCACGTCTCTGATTGTTTCCCAGTGTTCCCTGTGGTTTTGGAGCCTGTTGGAGGAGGTTTTTACTGGGCCATGGGAGAGCTGTTGGAGGTTTCTGTGGTGGGGTGCTGGTACTCAGGCTCCTGGGGAGCAGGGATGAAGGAGAGGAACCCCCTTCTTTTCTCCATCCCTTGGCTCTTCAAACAGCAGAGCCTGGTGTGTTTGGAGTGCAAGGTGGTGCCAGTTAAAGACTGGAGACACAGTGGGATTTGATAGAGAATATGTATGATGAGAAGGGATTTGGACATTTCATGAGTAAAAAGCAAGTCTGGGTTGAACTTGCTGTCAGGCTTCTGATTTCAGTGATGGCCAGAGATGTCAGCAGCCACATCTGGCAGGGTAATGCCACATTTTAAAGGCCTTTTATGACTGAATACACACAAAACCTGAATTATTGATGTGCAAAAGATGTTATTTTTGAAGAATGTTTCCGCATAAAATAACAGAAATTACTCACTCTGGGGATCATTCCTTATAAGAAAAGGGGCCAGGCCTGAGTGTCCTCATGTCCAAGCCAGTCTTAAATAACTAAATTCTTGTCTCTTTGCAAAGGCAAAAATGCCATTTTCAGAGCTGTGGTCAAAGGTGTCCCAGCTCCTGAGGTGAAATGGTCACGTACACGGAAAGGAATGGATGATCCTGCAAAATATGAAACGTCCTTCAATAGTGCTACAAATGAATTCATTCTGCAGGTAAAGATCAAATATTTCAGAAAGGAGTTGTGGAACTGAGAGAAATGGACAGGAAAAACCTGCAGTGGGATGAGGGGAAGCAGAGGGGCAGCCCCAGTCTCTGCTCTCTGTGAGCTGGGACAGGACCCAGGGAAGGGCTAGAGCTGTGTCAGGGCAGGTTGGATATCAGGAAAGGTTCTTCCCCAGAGGGTGCTGGGCACTGCCCAGGCTGCCCAGGGAATGGGCGCAGCCCCGAGGCTGCCAGAGCTCCAGGAGTGTTTGTACAGCACTGCCAGGGATGCCCAGGGTGGGATTGTTGGGAGTGTCCTATCCAGGAGCTGGACTAGATGATCCTGTGGGTCCCTTCAAACTCAGGGTATTCCATGATTCTACATATCCCCAGCTCTGAGATAACACAAAGATAAGCAAACAAAGCTTTTTAGAGCCCTTCTGGGAACAGGAGAAGCCTCTAAGGTGCCACTGATTAGCTGCTTTATGAGAAGCTGAAGGTGAACTGAACCCCAGCCCTTTCTGTGAGCAGTTTCTGTGCTCTCCCTTTGAAGATCAAGAGCCTGGTTCTGGATGACAGTGATTTGTATCGCTGCTCTGCTGTCAATGCCTACGGAGAGGCCTCGTGCTCTGCTGGCCTCAGGATCATCCAAGGTAGGACTGGAGCTCTGGGCTCCACAGGCCCCCATGGTCCGAGCCAGGGGCTGTGCTGTTCCCTGGGCTGGGTGTCCAGGACTTTGTCTGGCTATTTTGGTGTGAAGGTTTGGTACTGGAGATCTTTTGGTGGCTCCCTAACATTGTGAGCTTTAAGGCAAGGGAGAAGAAAGTGGAATTGTGCCCACTGCACTGGTCCATAATCAGATACCCTGGATTTAGTGCTGAACTGCCCCAGTCCTTCCTTTATGGTGTTGAATGAATCAGCCCTTTGGGAGGGATCCATCCCTCTGCAGCTGTCTCTGCACCTCATTCCTGCTTCTGTCATAGTCAGTGCAGAGAAATGGCCACTTGCTGGGTCAGATATAACTGATCTTCTTGGAATCCACTTGAGCAGAAGATGGATTATATCTAAGTGTCCATGTCACCTCTGTGCCTTTCAAGTAAGTTTAGAAGGCACCTATCTACTGTTGTTATTTCCATCTTGGCTTCCCATCTCTAAAACAAGATGTTGATATTTCCTCCTATTGCTTAGACCATAAAATTGGTAGGGCAACAATGCTCTCCTCCTCTGTATGGAGTCTCCAGCAAGCATAGAATCAATGGCAATATAAATACCACCTTTATAGATGGAGTTTCCTGAGAGCAAATGTCAGATTGACAAGGAAATCCAAACTGGGATTCCCTCTTGCACTGGTGACAGATACAGTGGTTTCATGGCTCATTGGTTCACTGCTGTTAATCTAATCTTGTTCATCCTATAGTTTGTTTTTCTTCTGTTTTCTCTTACAAATGATCAGTTGGCTTTAAGAGGAAGGCAAAATATGTTCCTGTTCATGCTGCTGATGGTAAGTTAAAGATCTATATATATATTATATTATTGGGGAGGGCAGAGAGAAAAATACTCTGTCTGTCACACTATTGCTACCCCAAACTTGTAAAGATTGGAGTAAGAGAAGGATTAATGAGCCTCTAATGTTCTGTCATCTCTGTCTGCTTGCTCTTTACCTTTTGCTAAAGTGATGATTTTAGACAGTTTTGGGCTGTTCTAATTAGTGATGGTGGAATCATTAGGAAAGGAAAAAGGGATTTGGGGATGTTAAACACATCTGGATCAAACTTGTTAGCATGGCTGACAATAGTGGATCTCTAGAGGGAAGCCCTTTAGGGAGAGATAAACTTCACTGGCACTCAAAGGATGAGCATGGCAGTGAGAACTGACTAAGTTTCACGACAGTTTTTTGTTAAAGTGTGAAAAAAACACCAGAGGAAGAGACCTCAGCAGAATGACCTGTTGTCACTGGCTATTCTGCATTATCTACTTTGGGGAGGTGCATTTCACAGTGCTGGGTATGTGACTGTTAGTTGCTTCCCCTCTCTTGTAACAGAGCTCAAGAAGACACTCCTGGACTCCAGGAAGATGCTGAGGAAGAGGTAAGGCTCTGGAGTGAGGGCCATGTTCTCACTTCTGGATGTTTCTCAGTGCTAGGGGACAGCTCCAGAGACCTTCAGGGCTACACTTCTTGTGTCCAAAGTTGTGGTGAGACTCCCTGTGGAGAGACAGGTCAGAACAGTTTGGCACTGCCAGCTGGGCTGAGATAAACACAAGGTTCCAGCCTCATTTTGAGGGGTATTTCCTCTGCACCACGAGAGGCTGTGTTTCTCTGCTTCCTGTGCTTAGCTCACAAGTAGCTTCCCATCCAAAGAACAACTCTTGATGCACTGATGGCTCTGGCTGCCCAGGGGCTGAGCTCTGGCTCCCAGCCCAGCTGCACTGCCAGGTGCACAGGGCAGAATCCTTCCCTTCCCAGATGGGAAGCTCTAAGGATTGTCTGCTGATAATGATCTCTGTGCAGAATCCTGAACTGTGCTAGGCAGGTACCTGGCCTGGGCCAAACTGTGCCAGACCCTCTGGTGATAATTCAGCAGGGTGGAAGCTGTTCCCTGGCACTATTTAATTTGTAGTACAGATGCAGAAAGCCTGCTCTGGAAGAGTCCCAGTCTTTCCTGCACCTACAGGGCCAAGTGAACTACAGGAATGATGGAGAGAGATAAAAGAGAATTAGGGATAGAAAAGCAGGACATTTTGTTGTCCATGAAAATGTCTGAATGGTTTCCCCCTGGTTCTCAGGGCTGCAGCACCAAAACCAAAGCCCCTGGACAAAGAAGCTGTGTGGCAGCTGCTGCTGAATGCAGATAGGAGAGATTATGAGAAAATCTGTATGAAATATGGAATTGCTGACTTCCGTGGGATGCTGAGGAAGCTGCAGGAGATGAGGAAAGAAACAGAGAGTGAACAAGACAAGGTAAATAAACTGAAAACACTAATTTTTAACAAATTGCAGCTTCTGAAAACAGGCTATATCTTCCTAAATTGCTTTGAAGATGAAAATTTTGTTGTATGACAGTGATTTATGACAATATTTTAAAGAAGTTCCACTTTTTTACTCATGCAAGTGAAAATGCTAATGAATTTCTTGAAGCTCAGCTCACAGATTTTAGGAGATACTAACCACAGGGGTATTCAGTTGTCTCTGATAAGAATTTGGACCCCAAATTAAAAATTATATGTCCAAGAGTAAAAATTTGCCTTCACATACAGGGGCATGTAGAGAACTGGATGGGCAGTGTGGGAGTGGCCAGGAGGCAACACATAAAAAATCATTTATATACAGGAGTAAACTGTGGCAACTTACAGACACTGCCAGTCACTGTACCAGAACTGTGACTTACAGATACTTCTACTACATAATGTTAGAGGTAGCTCTTTAAAGTAGATTTCATATTAATTCAACAGCTTAAGAACTTTTGTCATGGCAGCTTTATCATTTACTAGGTTCTTCAATATTTCTTTGCAGTTAATTCACAGTCTCAAAAACTTTGAACACATCAAAGTCAACAAGGAAGGAAATGCTACATTCAGCCTGGAGATGGAGCTGAAAAACAGCAACAGCAACGTTTACCTGCTCAAGGTGAGGGGGATGAGTTGGGCAGCAGCAGCTCAGAGCAGTCCCTCAGGTGTTCTGCAAAAAAAGGCTTCATCTGCTAGGCAGTGGCTGAGAGCAAATAAATGCCTTAAGGTTGTCTGTCTTTTGCAGATCCCTGCTTGGTTAGGGAGCAGGGTGGGTGTGGGGTGATCTTTGGTGGTGGATATCCCTGTGGATTTGTAGATCCAAGTACAGAGCATGCGATCAGTTACTGACATCCTTGTGTCTTCAGCAAATGCATAGAACAGTTGAGTTGGAAGGGACCTTTTAAAGGTCAAGGGACCTTAAAACATTCCACCTTCTGCCATGGGCAGGGACACCTTCCACTATCCCAGGTTGCTCCAAGCCCTGTCCAGCCTCACCTTGGACACTGCCAGGGATGGAGCAGCCACAGGTTCTCTGGGGATCCTGTGCCAGGGGCTCCCCACCCTCATGGGGAAAGCTACTTTCTTATATCTAATCTGGCCCTCCTTCAGTTTAAGACCATCACCCCAACAGTGTCTTTCAGGCTGCAGAAATTCTGCATTTTCATATAAATTTTATTCACTTTCTCAAGTGTATTGTTGCACTATAACTCCCTCTGTGAAAGAAGATCTCAGAGATGTAAAACATTCCCTCTAGATCCGTAGTCCCCTAGATGGAGTCTGAAGGTACTCAGTGCTGGGTGTGTTTTTCTGAAAGTTAATTTTTAGTCAAATTGTGGTTAGAGGCTTTAATCCAGGGGAAATCAGAATGCCTTGAAGGGAAGGACAGACTAACTATGAATCTTCCGGATCATGAAGTCGATGAGCCACAATTTGGACAATGTAACCCAAGTGTGCTACAGAAAGTGGTGAACTTTCCTGCTCATCCAGCTATGAGGATGCTGAAATCTAGAAAAAAAATGCTTTGTCTTTGTAGCTGCAAGAACTATGTATTAATTAAGCTTCAGACCCTTATGTGGGTAGCCAAGAGCTGCTGTTTTGCTGAGTTTCAGAGCCTGATGCCCTGCTCTGTGCAGGATTCACTGCCCAGACAGTGCCTGTGTACTGCAAAGAGCCCTGGGCCCTGTGAGGTTGCTCATTTTGATCAACAAGGGGATTGTAGCACCAGCCTGTCCTGATGTGTTTGAAATGCCTGGCACTGGTTGAGCCTTTGTGAGGACACTCCTCCCCTGCCCTCCCCTGGCCAGGACGGCGAGCGGCTCCGGTACGGGACAGGGGACGAGTACAGGAAGCACTGCCTGCGGAGAGTTGGGAGGAGGTACTACTTCACTGTCAACGATGTGCAGCCAGAGGATGCAGGGGTGTACCAGGTCAGGGTGGAGGACGTCCCTGTATTCTCAACTGAACTGGATGCTCAAGGTAAGGAAGTCAGTTTGATGAATATGGTGTGCAATTGTGACAAAAGTTGGATTTTTTTGCTGGAAAAAAATATTGTGTCTAGGAGCAAGTGCAAAGCTCAGTAACTCCTGACCACCACAAAGGATTGGTTTTGTGCTGCCCAGGAGGGACTCCTTGTCTGGCACAGGTGAAAAGGAGCAGGAGGGTGATTAAGTGCTTTGGGTGCTGCATTTGCAGTCCAAAGGAGCAGGCCAAACCTCGAGTGCCAGTCTGGCTGTGGGTGACAGTGAGCACACTCCTTAACCTACCCCATATTACAGTTTGCTTCTGTGAGCTCAGATTAATAACAAACTCAATCCGAGTATCACACTGTAGGAACACATCAATGACTGCAGACTGGAAGCACATCAGTGCTGTGAGGTACAAATGTCTCAGAAGATAATAAAGACAAAAATCTACTTTTCTGCTTTTCTGCAGAATTGGGCACTGAAGCACATCTGAGTTTTTCCTTTTTCTCAGTAACCCAGTGCTCAGAGGCACAACAACCTCCTGTTCTTTCCTCCTTCAGCTGTAACAATTTTCCTTGGAGCACGGAGGTGGCTGTTTCCTTCCCATAGCTCTCGGTTTCCCCTGCAGCCATCCCGGCGCGGTTCCGGCAGCCGCTCTCCGACGTGCGCTGTGCCGAGGCCGGGGACGCCGAGTTCCAGTGTGTGCTGTGCACGCCCTGCCACCAGCCCCTGTGGCTGCACAAAAGCCACCCCCTGCAGGCCGGTGACAAGCACCAGATCTCTGTGACACCTGATGGCTTGACCCACAAGCTGATTGTCAGGAACGTGGGGCCCTCGGACAGCGGCCTGTACACGCTCGACGCGGGACAGGGCTCCTCCAGCGCCTGGCTCCTCGTGGAATGTGAGTGGTTGGCAGCAGGCTGTTCCCATGCTGTGTTGGCACGAAACATTCTTCTCGCTGCCTGATGGCTCAGGGAGATGTTGCTCTGCTGGGAAATTAATTGCTGAGCCTCTACGTCCAAAATTATGGCTGAGAAAACTGAGGGTGTTCAGTGTGGAGAAGATAAGAGTCCAAGGAGACCTTGGAGCCCCTTCCAGGGCCTAAAGGGGATCCAGGAGAACTGCAGAGGGACTTCAGAAAAGGGATGGAGGGACAGGGCAAGGGGGAATGGCTTCCCACTGCCAGAGGGCAGAGTTAGATGGGATATTGAGAAGGAATTCTTGGCTGTGAGGGTGGTGAGGCCCTGGCCTCACCAGAGAGGTTGTGGCTGCTCCATCCCTGGAAGTGGCTGAGGCCAGGCTGGAGAGGGCTTGGAGCATCCTGGGATATGGAAGGTGTCCCTGCCCATGTCAGGGGGCAGAATGAGATGAGTCTTAAGGTCCCTTCCCATCCAAACCATTTTGTCATTCCATTATTCTAAATCCTGTTTGGAAAAATGAATGTCTGGTTAGACCCTCTTTTCTCTTCAAATGAGACCAACTTTTCCCCTTTTAATTAGTCCTGACAAATCCTATTGGCTTGTTTGCTTTAGAGCTATGATGAAGTAGCACATTCTCCATCAGTTATTGGAAAAATGCTCCCCAGCTCCCCACATGCTTTTGAGAAAGCTGTCCCAGTGATCACAGTGCAGCAGGCAGGGGCTCAGGGAGCTTTTGATACTCTCAGTTCTATACTATCAATGCCATTCTTCTTTCTAGATAATATTTTTCATTCCAAATTAGAGTTAAACATGCTGGAAAGAGCTCAGAGGAAGCTGAAAAGGTGGGAACACAGTGCAGGCACATTCACAGTCACCTGGCTTATATTTGTTTACTTATGAAAGGTGGTTCCTTTGGTTCCCTTTGACTCTGGTTTCTTTTGGGATCCTCTTGCAGCAGCAGGAGGGGTCTCTCTCACAAAGGCCACTCCAGAGCAATGTAGGTTTCTGAAACAAAGAAATTTCCCTTGGATTTCAGTGAGCTGTGAGCTCTGATAAATGATATCTGACCTGGAAACCAAAGCAGTGAGTGACCTGCTCTCAGAACAGTCTGAATTTCACATTAATGCAAAGCTATTCACAGATCTGAAAGCTTTAATCCTCAGGTTGGGCATCCCTAAACCAGCCATTATCCAGGTGTGCAAGCTGCCTCCAGAGCAGTGAAATCCCAGTTCCAGGGTGGGAACTGATGGCTCCTCTGTGCATGGAATATTCTGTAACTCCTCCATAGCTGGAGGGTGAAGGCAGATGGAATTAATGAATCCCACATACAATCTCAGCCCCTCTAAATCCGACCTGCCTTGCTGGAAGTTTCTTTTTCTGTTATTTTTGGTTGGTTTGTTTGTTTGTTATAATGAGCATGTTTCAATTAAAAAACAATGCATTTTAACTAAAAATAATTGTCTTTAACTAACATTTCATTGTCTGAATGTGGCATTGAAAAAGTCAGGATTTGAAATTATTTTAAATTTATTTAAATGTATTGTGTGTGTGTGTGTATGTGTGTGTGTGTGTGTGTGTGTCCTAAAATGAAATTCAAAAAGTATTAACACATTTTCTTTGGTTGTTGATGCAGTGCATGTCCTATTGATTTTCTGTTATTTTGTTCCCCTCTTTTTCTGTAAATTGTAAATCTGCTGCCATGAAACAATGCAACTTCAGATGCCAAAGGAAAGAGGACACAGGATGAAGGAGAAAATATTGGAAGGGAGACATCTGAGTGGCTGAAAGAAACAATGGCAGACAACGAAAGGGCGAGGAAGCTTCGGCGCCAAGAACAAGCTGCTGCTGCTGAAGGTCGTCCTTCCTTTTCCACACCTTCTGGTGTGGAGAAAAGTGGCTGGTCCAGAAGAGGCCAAGGCAGCAGTCAAGGCAGGGGCCAAGGACACTCCATTGATTCTGATGATGGAAGCCAAAGATTTTTGGGAAAAGAAGGGCTACGTAAAACCCACATGAATGGAGAGATGGGGTCTGGGCAGTTTTCTGGAGCAGGTCTAGATGGAGACTCAGCAGCCAATGATGGCAGCATCTTTGGACTAAAAGGCTTAGGGGGCAGGAGTGGGTTAAGGGCTGTCCATGGCATGGACTCTGTGTCAGGCAGAGCAGGTCCTGGTGGTGCAGTAGGAGGGGCAGGTGAATGGAATTCTGTGGATGGCAGAGGTGAAGGTTTGCTGGGTGCTGTTGACATTGACATGGATGATGGAGAAGGTTTGGGCTCTCAGCATGACAAGGATGGGAATTTAGGTGATGCCAGTTACAGAGCTGGTTTTGGGGGTGCTGGGAGGTTGGGTGGTGAAAGTTCTGTGCCAGATGGCCTTGATCCTGATTCAACTGGAGTGGGAGCCAGTGTGGGTGATCTGTTCAGCAGGACTGGTCCAGGAACTGGAGCTGGGGGGAATGCTGCAGGTGCTGGAATGGCAGGAGGAATGAGGTCCCACTATGGCAAGGATGGGCATGCCACTGTGGGTGATATGAATGGAGCAGGTGTAAACAGAGAGGGACAAACAGGGACTCCCTATGGCAAGGATGGCCTGACATCTCATGCCATTGGTCACTTAGGGCAGACAGTCTCATTGTATGGTCCAGATGGTCAGGCACTGGCAGCAGGTGCTGGTGGAGCTGGTGCAGGGGGATTTGGAGTTCCCTATGGAAAGGATGGTCTCCCAGCTGGAGCTGGTGGAGCTGGTGTAGGAGTATTTGGAGAGACTTTGTATGGTCCAGATGGTCAGCCACTTGGAGCAGGTGTTGCTGGTGCAGGGGGATTTGGAGTTCCCTATGGAAAGGATGGTCTCCCAGCTGGGGCTGGTTTTGGTGGTGTTGGTGCAGGGGAACTTGGGGCTCCCTATGGGAAAGATGGTCTTCCAATTGGAGCAGGTGCTGGTGGGGCTGGTGGTGCAGGGGGACTTGGATCTCTCTATGGAAAGGATGGTCTCCCAGCTGGAGTTGGTGGAGCTGGTGTAGGAGGATTTGGAGAGGCTTTGTATGGTCCAGATGGTCGGCCACTTGGAGCAGGTGCTGCTGGGGTTGCTGGTGCAGGGGGATTTGGAGTTCCCTATGGAAAGGACAGTTTCCCAGCTGGAGCTGGTGGAGCTGGTGTAGGAGGATTTGGAGAGGCTTTGTATGGTCCAGATGGTCGGCCACTTGGAGCAGGTGCTGGTGCTGGTGGTGGTGCTGGTGCAGGGGGATTTGGATCTCCCTATGGAAAGGATGGTCTACCAGCTGGAGCAGGTGCTGGTGGTGCAGGAGGACTTGGAGAGGCTTTGTATGGTCCAGATGGTTGGCCACTTGGAGCAGGTGCTGGTGCTGGTGCAGGGGGATTTGGAATTCCCTATGGAAAGGATGGTCTCCCAGTTGGAGCTGGTGTTGGTGGGTCTGGTGGTACAGGGGGACTTGGATCTCCCTATGGGAAGGATGGTCTCCCAGCTGGGGCTGGTTTTGGCGGTGTTGGTGCAGGGGGATTTGGAGCTCCCTATGGGAAGGATGGTCTCCCAGCTGGAGCTGGTGTAGCTGGTGCAGGAGAGGCTTTATATGGTCCAGATGGCCAGCCACTTGGAGCAGGTGTTGCTGGTGCTGGTTCTGCGAGTGCCAGGGGAATTGGAGCTCCCTATGGAAAGGATGGTCTGCCAGTTGGAGCAGGTGCTGGTGGGGCTGGTGGTGCAGGGGGAGTTGGGGGTCCCTATGGAAAGGATGGTCTCCCAGTTGGGGCAGGTGCTGCTGGGACTGGTGCAGGGGGTGTTGGGGGTCCCTATGGAAAGGATGGTCTCCCAGTTGGGGCAGGTGCTGGCATTAGTGGTGCAGGGGGTGTTGGGGGTCCCTATGGAAAGGATGGTCTCCCAGTTGGGGCAGGTGCTGGCATTAGTGGTGCAGGGGGTGTTGGGGGTCCCTATGGAAAGGATGGTCTCCCAGTTGGGGCAGGTGCTGGCATTAGTGGTGCAGGGGGTGTTGGGTCTCCCTATGGAAAGGATGGTCTCCCAGTTGGGGCAGGTGCTGCTGGGACTGGTGCAGGGGGAGTTGGGGGTCCCTATGGAAAGGATGGTCTGCCAGTTGGAGCAGGTGCTGGTGGGACTGGTGCAGGGGGTGTTGGGGGTCCCCATGGAAAGGATGGTCTGCCAGTTGGAGCAGGTGCTGGTGGTGCAGGAGGAGTTGGGGGTCCCTATGGGAAGGATGGTCTCCCGGTTGGAGCTGGTTTTGGTGGTGTTAATGCAGGGGGACCTGAAACTCCCTATGGGAAGGATGGTCTCCCAACTGGAGCAGGTGCTGGTGTTAGTGGTGCAGGGGGAGTTGGGGGTCCCTATGGAAAGGATGGTCTCCAAGCTGGGGCTGGTGAAGGTGGTGTAGGAGGACTTGGAGAAGCTTTGTATGGTCCAGATGGTCAGCCACTTGGAGCAGGTGTTGGTGGTGCAGGTTCTGCAAGTGCCAGAGGAATTGGAGCTCCCTATGGAAAGGATGGTCTGCCAGTTGGAGCAGGTGCTGGTGGGACTGGTGCAGCGGGTGTTGGGGGTCCCTATGGAAAGGATGGTCTGCCAGTTGGAGCTGATGTTAGTGGTGCAGGGGGTGTTGGGAGTCCCTATGGAAAGGATGGTCTCCCAGTTGGAGCAGGTGCTGGTGGGACTGGTGCAGGAGGTGTTGGAGCTCCCTGTGGAAAGGATGGTCTGCCAACTGGGAGTGGTGGTGGTGCAGGGGGATTTGGAGCTCCCTATGGGAAGGATGGTCTCCTAGATGGAGCTGGTGTTAGTGGTGCAGGAGGAGTTGGGGGTCCCTATGGAAAGGATGGTCTCCCAGTTGGAGCAGGTGCTGGTGGTGCAGGGGGAGTTGGGGGTCCCTATGGAAAGGATGGTCTCCCAGTTGGAGCAGGTGCTGGTGGTGCAGGGGGAGTTGGGGGTCCCTATGGAAAGGATGGTCTCCTAGCTGGGGCAGGAGCTGCTCATTTTCCTCTTGGAGGTGAGAAAGTGATGGGATCTGGCAGTGGCACAGATGCCACACTGAGCAGAGCTCCAGGATATGCAGGTGGAGCAGGAGGAGAGGGCTTTTCCAGGGAAGGCTCTGCACTGTGGGGTGCAGGGTCTCCCTATGGCGAGGACAGGGGGTCAGCTGTAGCCACGGCTGGTGCAGGTGGAGTTGGGAGGTTGGGAGGGGATGAATGGGATTCAGTCCGTGGTAAAGGAGGTGTGGAAGCTGCTGGTGGACCAGGTGGTGAATATGGGCTGGATGCACATCTTAGCAGATCTTTGAGCGGTGAAACTGGAAAGGGCACCGCCAGTGATGCCAGAGGGCCAGGGAACAAAGGTTCAGCTGGTGACAGAGGGTCCCTGTCAGGTCCAGGAGGAGCCAGGGGAGAGGGCAAAGATTTCACACAGTTGGGCTCCCTTTATGACACAAATTCTGCCTTTGGAGAGGCAGGGAGTAAATCCCATGACAGATCTGTTGACAGGAGTAGTTCAGGTGGGTTTGGTCAAGGTCCACTGAGTTATGGCCAGATGTCAGGTCCTTTTGGTGGACCTCCTTCAGCAAACCAGAAAAACCAGGAACCTGACCTGGATCTTAAAGCAAATGATTCCCTGAAGAACACGGAAAACACAGCACAAAAAAGACGGAGTGTCCTGGATGATCTCAAAGGTACGTGGTTAACTGCTGACTCCTGGTCTTTGCATTTTGATACTCACATTCCTAATCCCGCAAAGAAATTGGATGTTATGGTTTAGATAAACACAATTCTATAGAAATTTGGTTGTCCCGTGATCTGTTCCTAATTCTCCCACTGATTGGCTGTTTGATCTTACACAGTGTGCTCTGATCAAACTGCCTTAAAGGTCTAAATTATTTTCTTTGTCTAACTTATCTAAACCGGGTCTCATCTCTTCATTTGTGTTTCACATATCATGGAACAGACCACTTCACAAACATACCACTTCCCATAAAGTTTCAAGGAGTATCATCATGTTTCTTTGATACTGTTCCAATTCAAAACTGATGGTTTCACTTCATTTTTCAAAAACCTGCTGTAAAGAACTGTGTTTTCCAAGGTCTGGAAACAATTTTGTGCCTGCTTATATGGGATTATATAATGTAAAGAGTTATTTTCTCTTGTTCATCAGGAATAATAAGGTATTGCATAGAGTAAGAGGGGAGTAATGTGTTTGCAGTCATTTGAGTAAGACCTGTGGCTCCACCAACAAGATGATGATGTGAAAATTGTAGGAATTAGAAATTTCAGGTGTATAATCAGAGGGGAATATTGGCCTAATGGGATGGCTCACAAGTTAGGAATTATCATTGCTAAACCATAAATATAAACAAGGAAGTAAAATCATCAAAATTTGGGTTCAGGGGGAAGGTGTGGGTTATATATTAGAGACAATATTATGATGGTAATGGAGAAGAACTTGGGAAGAGAAAGGAATACAAGGGTGGAGAGCAGTATGCCTGGGGCTGTTTAGGGGATATGTTGGGCAACCCCATGTGTAGTCAGTGCAGAGGAAGAGGAGAATGAAGCACTATATCCACACCCTGGAGCAGCCTGATTTATTCCACTGGCTGTAGAGGGAGGCAAGACGATTAGCACAGACATAAACTAGCAAATCCACAGCTGGATAATGTGATTTGTGGTGAATCCATTGCCCATGAGGTGGATGTTGATAGCTGATGTTGGGATGGCCCTCAAGGCACTGAGTGTACCTAGCTGGCCCACACTCAGGTGGCACAAAAGCCTATTCTGACCAGAGGACATTTTTTTTAAAGGCTCTTTTTACCTCACGTGCCCATGCAATTTCAGCTCTGTAGCACAGACTTAGCTTCTTTCCCTTCCTTTGTGCCTGTTCAGTCCCGCGCTGTTACCTCAACAAGCAGCTGGCAACCGTGCGAGTGCTGAAGGGGGACCCAGCTGAGCTGTCCTGCACTGTCAGCAAGGACAACGTGACGGGAACCTGGTTCAAGGACGGACTCAAGGTGGGTTCCTTGAGCTTGCTGTTGCCTTTGGGTAGCAATGCTCTGCTCTCTGGCTCTACTTCCTAAGGGTGGTGTCAAGGTGTCCTTCCCCCTGACAGTCACCTGCAGCCGGAGTGGGGCCCTGGAAGGGTCCCCAGAATCCCAGAGTGGTTTGGGTTGGAAGGGACCTTACGGATCATCCAGTCCCACCCCCTGCCCTGGGCAGAGATGCCTTCCACTAGACCCAAGCCTCGTCCAACCTGGCCTTGGACGCTTCAGGGATGGGGCAGCCACAGCTTCTCTGGCCAACCAGAATGTTGTTGTTAAATATGGATGACATTTGTAAGTCTTTTCAACTGCATTTCAAATTGTAGTCTGTCCAGTTTTAGTTTGGATTGCATTTTTTCCTTTTTTTTTAACGGATAGGTCTCTGTCCTTTATTTTGCAGTTAACAAGCATGGATGGAGTTGTCTTTGAAAAGAAAGGTCTTGTCCACAAACTGATCATCAACAAGGCTGAAGATATTCATGCTGGGAAATACAGATTTGAAGGTGGAGATGTAAAAACTGAAGCTTCAATTTTTGTTGAAGGTGAGTCTAGTCAAACTATCAAGGCAGCATGAGATGGGCTTTAAATGTAATATATTTACTCAGAGACATATTATTGGTTACTGAGATAAATTTATTATAAAGAATTACAAGATAAATGGGAAATGTTTTTTGTATAGGTTGGTTCATTTTGCATTTGCAAATTTAACTAGGGACAATTCTGCCAGAAACTCAAATATTTTTGGGGTGCACAAAACACTTTACCAGGGCAGACTCTTCATTCTTGTGTTTAGTGTGTTGCCTAGGAGAAATTTTCTGTAGTGAAAGGACAGTGTGATACCACAAAATTTTGTGATAATTATCCTGTAGCAAAGTACAACTAAAGGTTCAGATCCAAGTGTTGTGAGCTTCTAAGCATTACTGGCAGCACCATGAGGGGATCCCTTCCCTCCAAGGTGAGCCTTATCCTCCTTGAATTGTGGTTTTTAATGACCTTGTATCACCTGCTTAGATCCTCCCCAGGTGGACAAAGTTCTCCTCAAGAACTTGACCAGTGTCCCCACAGTGGCCAAGGCCGGGGAGGGGGTGAAGCTGCGGATCCCCTTTGAGGGCCGGGGGCCCATCAGGGCGGCGTGGCTGAAGGACAGGATGGAGCTGGGGGATGACACCAGGATCCGTGTGGACAAGACAGACACCTGCACCACACTGTCCATCTCCAGCTGCGACAGGAGGGACTGTGGGGATTACAAAGTCAGGCTCAAGAACGACAGTGGTGTCCTGGAGATCAACCTAAAGCTCCTGGTGATAGGTGAGATCCTATAACATTCACTGTGGCTTTCACTGTAAAGCTTAGGCAGGGAATCCATTGACACTGGTGACAACCTTGTTTGGAGTGACTGGGTATTTTGAGAGGAACAAGACTGTTGCTCCAAAATCATGGTACAAGGAAAGATTGCTGAACATGCTTCATGCCCTTTAGTACAAGGGAGCACAAACCTAGTTTGGTTTTTCATGGCCTAAGCAGCTGAGTTTTGAATGTTCAGACACTGTGGGAGATGTGACTGTACACAACATGCAAATCTGAAATAGGACATCAAGGTCCAATTCAGCCCTCCCATAAATGTCTGGGCTCCTTTGGGAGACCAGAAATGATGTTTGCCTGTATTAGCAAGCTGAACTGGTGCAATGCTTATGAGAACTATTGACCCAGGGAGAGCAAGGGCCTGGCTTTCCTTCTTCTCCATCAAAAGTTAGAAGAGTGCAAGTTTGGAAAAGGCAGTTCACATGCCCAGCCCTCATCCTACAACTGTGCCTGCATTTCATCAGGAACAGTCTCCCAGCTGGTGAGCAAGGGACAGTCTCTGCTCCAAACCCAGGAGCAGGTCTGGGTCTGGAGCCAGCTGTGTCTCTGTTCATCTTTCCAGACAAGCCACAGCCTCCAGCAGGACCCATCAAAATTGTAGAAAGCTCTGCCAACAACATCACGATCCAGTGGAAGCCCCCAAAGGACGATGGGGGCAAACCAGTGCAAAGGTACCTTGTGGAGAGGCAGCAGGTGGGCAGGAACGACTGGGAGACTTTGGGAGAAACCCCCAGGAGCTGCACCAGCTTCACCACGAGCAAAGTGGAGGAAGAGATGAGCTACTACTTCAGGGTGAGGGCCGTGAATGCTGAGGGAGCGAGCGATGCACTGGAGTCAGGGGAAGTGAAGGCTGCTGGTAAAGGTGAGGAAAGATTCTCATAATTCATAATTCAATTTGGGAAATTCTTTATCAAAGCTGACATCAGAGGAAACTCACTGCATTGTGGATGTTGCTACAAATCTCAACTTCAGTCTTCACACAAAGCTGTGGAGGCTGCCCAGCAAGAGCAGCAGTTTGTTCTAGGCTCTGCTGATGCTGAGTGAGGTGTAATTATTCCTTGGTCATGCTCCATTTTGGATTGGAAAGGAAGTTTCATGGGGGAAATGCAAAACGCATCAAGATCAAAGGAAATTTTTCTCAGTGTGGCTGCAAAGGGAACATGTGAGGCCTTTTCTTAACTCCACAGGCAAAAGAACTTATATGTGCAGCCCTTCTCAGCATGACCACTCCATTCCCCTGATCTCCAAACAACTGAATATTGGTTTTGTCCTTCAAGGAGTTTAAATACTAGAACAGGTTTGCCATGAGCACAAATGCAGTACTAGAGAGAGTTGTTCAGTTCTAATTCTCTTCTTTCTCCATTCTCATTCCCATGATTCTGTATCTTGAACACTTTAGCAGAGGGCAAAGAAAATCCATTTTGTTACCAGTTCCTGTTGTTGAAAGCAAGAATGCTGCTGATTGTTCATATGTAGGAATGACACACCCCACTGGCAGAGGAATTGTCAGTCCTGATGACAGCAGGTCTTTTGTGAAATCCAAACTTAGGAACAGAGTCCATGCTGGATCCAGTTTGTGTGGGGAACAGGATCCACAGCTTCAGGTCTCAGCCAGGTTTTCAAAGCACATCCATAGGAGTACCTGGGGGAATCTGGAAGAAGAAATTACACCATTTTATCTTTCCATAAAAACATGCCTGCTAATAATGAAGCCCTCATCTCTTTGTAGCTTCCCCTGGTGCCCCAGATCCCCCCGAGATCATCAGTGCCAGCAGGGACACCATCACCATATCCTGGAAAGCTCCTTGTAAAACTGGCACTTCCCAAATTATGGGATACATTGTTCAGAAACGCAAGAAGGGCACTGTGACCTGGTTGCCAGTCAACAACGTGCCTGTCAAAGGTGGGTATTCTGACTCCTGGAACAGCCTGGTGGATTTGAAAAGGAAAAAATGTCAGCTGGGTTTAGGAGCTGCTTAGGATCTTACACCTTTCACATCAACATGGTGATGGGTGACTTTGGAGGTCTTTACCAACTAAATTATTCTGGGATTCTGTGATTCAAGGGCTGTTTGATTTTGAAAGGAATACAATGAACACATGCCAGAAGATCACATGCACTTGGCTAGGGAATGGCAGGAGAATCAGTGACAGCTTTTATGGCTCCTGAGAGTTTTTCAGTCCATAATTCTGCCTGAAGTAAGGCACAGCTTTGTTGTGTCACCTTTCCTGATGGGGAACAGCTCCCCTGAGGCAACAGCTCTCCTCTCCCTCTCCCTCTCCCTCTCCCTCTCCCTCTCTCCTCTCTCCTCTCTCCTCTCTCCTCTCTCCTCTCCTCAGACAAGAAACTGAAGGTGACCAGCCTCAAGAAGGGTGTGCAGTACGAGTTCCGCGTGGCAGCTGTCAACGCTGCTGGCACAGGACAGCCCAGTGACCCCTCAGAGCCTGCCTTTGCCCGGGACCCCACCAGTAAGTGCCCTGCCCTGTGCTCTGCTTTCAGGGTATTTGTGGAGAGATGTTCTTAAATCCTCTGTAAAAGTGTGTAGAGACAAGGATCAGTAATTGGGGAATGTTTCATGGCTGAGAATCAGCTGGAGGAAGGAATGGAAAGATTTCCTGTAGGATGTCCAAGTCAAGATTTGGCAGATCCCAGTGTGGGGTGATGTGCAGTGTGGAGGAACACTCAGGAGGGGCCATGGAGTGTTTTGGAATGTTGCGGATTTACTGCAGGGCTGGTAGGAGCAAGGACCCAGATCCAGCTCTGAAGAACTGGGATGAGGTGGGGCAAGTCAGCACGCTGGAAATCCAGTGCACTGCAAGAATGTTGGGGAATCTCAGGCAGTGACTGAAGAGGGAAGAGAAATCCTAAAAAAATAGTTTAAATAAAATTTCTCCATCCAGAATCTCCAGGCCAAGTGCAGGACCTTAAAGTGAGCAGCAGTGACAGCACCAGTGTCACCTTGACATGGAACAAACCTGAAGTACAAGACGGGAATGATGTGAAAGGCTACGAGGTGGAGATGAGGCCCTGTAACAGCCTCAGCTGGACCAAGTGCTTCACCCTCCCTGCGGAGAGCACCTCGTGCAGGGTCCAGGGCCTGCGGGCCAGGGAGAAGCTGTTCCTGCGCGTCAGGGCCCTCGGCCACGGCGGCCCCGGGGAGGCCTCGGAGCTCGAGGCGTGCGCTGGAGCTGCTGCTGCTGCCGTGGGTGAGTCGGGCCCGGGGCTCTCTGCCCGGGAACGGGGCTCTGTCCCCGGGAACGGGGCACTCTGCCCAGGAACGGGGCACTCTCTGGGAGAGAAGCGGCCGGGCCGTGGCGCTCCAGGAGCTGCTGTCCCCAGGCCCAGCCGAGCACGGGCAGCGCTGCTCCTGCTCACCTCGGGGGTATCTGCTCACCTCAGCAGCGCAGTCTCAATATTGTTAATGTAATATCAGTTAATGATATTACATATGCAGTGCACAGTGCTCAGCTCATTTAGAGACTCCTTTGGACAAAACAACCCTCAGAACTCCATTTCCTCCTTGGATTTACATTCTGCCCCCTGTGCAGGGCCACACCAATCACCAGGCAGAACACTGCTTGCGCTCTTCCAAGGGAAAAATAGAGTTTCCACTCAATTTTTAGGCAGTTCTGAAATGAAACATTTTATTTCATTCTCTTAAATCACATTTTTTAATGCTGGTTTTGGATACTTTATTTTACTTTTTAATTGTTTAGTTTGAAAGTTTTTACAATTTTCACTTTTAAATCTTTATTTACAATCTGCAGCTCTGTTTTTTTCCCTGCTCTTTGGGAACATAGCAGAGTTACAGATATAAGAGATAATTCTGTGATGGGTTCATCTTCCTTAACTTGGATCCTAAGTGTACTTTGGCATATGCCCAGAGACCCCATTTATCAATAAAAAAAACTAAAATAAATAAAATAAATCTATCTAAAGCAGGTGTTCAGTTCTATACTGGAAACACTAAATATAATTTAGCATTACTGTATTTGGTATTCTTAGATAAATACTAACTGCTGTAGTATATTCATAAAAAGAGGAAATATATTTTAAATGCTAAAGAATACTATTTTACATAAACTCTGGCAGTTTTCCTGTGGATGTTCTGTATATATAAGCGTCCATTGGAATTTCCTTTTTCCAGACCCCATTTAAATACAAAAGATGATCCCTGTGATGGCAAAAAGCAAATTTCTCTGTGACTGAGACATCACATGAATAGAGACATTGTTGTGAATGTATTTTTACATCATTTTCCCTTGTTTAGTCATGGTGATAAAAAAATAGTAATGAAATTTGAGAGATGTAATTTCTGGGACTGAACCAGGGAGATTTTTCCCACTGTGAGTCCCTCACCAGCCTCATTCAGCTGGGAGAGGCACCAGGGGGTGGAACACTGTAATTGTCACCAGTGACTGCACCAACATATGCCTTTTGGGAGTAATCTTTGTCTCTTCCAGTCTCTCCCAGGTTACTGATAGATGACACAGTGAAAAGCTTCCTGGTTATAAAAGCAGGGAATCCCATCCGGGTGAAGATTCCCTTTGAGGTGGGTATTCAGGGCTTTGGAGGAATTCCCTGCCTGGTTTTATAGCAGACAGGAAAACTGAGCCACTGTTTTTATATCATGGAATTTTGTTTACAAGTCAGTGGGCAAATAATTTGGCTTGCCTGTGCTGTGTAGACTTTCAGGGTGAAGAAAACAAAGCCAGAATCGAGTCGTCAGTCTTGGCATTGGTGTTTTATGACATTGTGGTCATTCCTTAACCTCTGCAGACATGGCTCAGTGCTGTCCACGTAGCCTTATCAATGTTATCCTCATCTGGTACTGCTCTGTCAGACTTCCCAAATCAGGGATTTCCCTGTGACCCCCTCAGAAGGCCTTGGGGCACCATTTCCAGCAACACCTTCACTGGGCTTGCTCACCAAGCAGCAGCACTTGAGCTCTATGATTTGAGAACTTGGCAGGCACTGACAGAAATCTCAGTGCTTTGGAGTCAGCTTGGAACAACACAGGCTTTTCCTCATGGAAAATGGGGTCAGGCTTTTGAAGGGGCTGCCTAGGGAGGTTTGGAGTCCCCATCCTTGGAGATGTCCAAGGAACATCTTTTGTGTAAAAAGTGTAAAAGTGCTTTTAAGGTGGGGATGGGGCATGGGTTGGACTCGATGCTCTTGTAGGTCTTTTCCATACATAAATGATTCCATGATCCTGGGATACCAGAGGAGGATGATGAAGTGTGTGTATTTGCTGGCCTTTCTCCTAATCTCTGGGAGAAGAGACCAAAGATGGCACAATGGAAATAAAGACTTAGAGGACGTTTTTTCTTTCCAAAACCAACAGATCTTTTTTTTTCTAAAAGCAGAAAATACTGTCTCCTGAAGTTTTCTGTCCTTAATCTGACATAGCTTGTTTGACACAGTTCTGAACACTTTACTGCAATTACATCCTTAAAGGACAAAAAGGAAAAAAAAAATCGTAAATAAACTGTAGAACAGATCAGGGCTCTCAGATCCATCGTGGATCTGTATTTCTAAACATTACTACATTGTGGAAGTGCATATGTGGGGTAAGATAATGAAACTAAAGATGTAACACACAGTCTGGAGGTGAAACAAGTGGCTGTGAGAGTCGTTGCTGTTTGCAGGGATCTCCGGAGCCAGTGGTGACCTGGTTAAAGGATGGGCTCCCCCTTCCCAGCCGGGCTGCCGTGAGCACCGAGGATGGCAGCAGCCAGCTGCTGCTCAGGGCAGCCGAGCTCAGTGACAGCGGCACCTACACCGTGCAGCTTGGGGATGGGCTGGGCAAAAGGGAAACCTTCAGCTTCCAGGTGCAGATTACAGGTAACTCACTGCCATCCACACCAATCTACCAGCAACTCCCAGCCAATCCAGGCTGGGGCATGAAGGGACTGGGAGCAGCCCTGGGAGAAGGACCTGGGGGTGCTGGGGGGTGAGAGCTGGACGTGCCCTGGGCTGATCCCCCAGCATGGGCAGCAGGGGAGGGGAGGATTCTGCCCCTCTGCCCCCTCAGGTGGCACCCCACCTGCAGAGCTGCCTCCAGCCCTGGGGGCCCCCAGCAACAGAAAGATGTTGAGCTGCTGCAGCAATTCCAGGGAAGGCCATGGAAATGCTCAGAGGGCTAGAGCCCCTTTACTCTGGAGGCAGGCTGGGAGAACTGGGCGTGTTCATCTGGAGAAGAGAAGGCTCTGGAGAAATCTGAGAGCCCCTTCCAGTGCCTAAAGGGGCTCCAAGGGAAGTGGAGAGGGACTTGGGACAAGAGCCTGGAGGGACAGGACAAGGAGGAATGGCTTTTCACTGCCAGAGGGCAGGGATAGATGGGATTTTGGGAAGGAACTCCTCCCTGTGAGGGTGGTACAAGTTGCCTAGAGAAGCTGTGGCTGCCCCTGGATCCCTGGAAGTGTTCAAGGCCAGGTAGAACAGGGCTTGGAGCAACCCAGGATAGTGGAAGGTGTCCCTGCCCATGGCAGGAGGTGGGACTGGATGGGCTTTTAGGTCCCTTCCCACCCAAACCAGTCTGGGATTCCATGATTTACTGTGAGTAGGCAGAAGGCCACAAACTGAGTCTGGCAGGGTGAGCTCTGATGCAGTTTGTGCAGGCACAGGGAGAACTAGGGTACAGTTTATGAGATTGTCTAGGCACTTTATGATCTCACTTGTTTGCAGAACAGAGCAACCCACTGACTAAAACTATCCTTCCACAGTGAATGAGGGAGGTCAGCACAGGCTGTGGGACATTGAGCACAGCTCTCCCAGCTGTGACCCCAGCAGGAGAAGCAGCTCAGCTGTACCACCCTCCTCTCACTGCTCAGCCAGTGCAGATGTTGTGCAGCAGCAGCTCAGTTCACAGCAAATGCATTTGTGTGCCTGGAGAAGGAATGGCATTTTGTCCCTTCCAGTGATCAGGATGGTCACTGAGCCCCAGACATGCAACAGACTCCAGGATTTTAGGGTTCTGTGCCACTGTCCCTACAGCTGTGTCATTGTGTGCCCTCCCCTGGCAGATATCCCTCAGCCCCCTGGAGCCATCCAGCTGGAGGAGAATGTGCCCAACACAGTGACAGTGACCTGGGACCCCTCAGCATCTGAGCAGTGGGAGAAGAACCTGTATTACACTGTCCTGAAACGGGAATCCCAGAAGGGCCTGTGGCATGTGCTGGGGGACCTGATCTACAACAACAAGTTCACCTTCACCAGGGTGGTCCCAGGCAGGGATTACTACTTCAGGGTTGTGGCAAAAAATGACCTGGGAGTCAGTGATCCATCAGAGACTGTGCAGCCCTGGAGGATCTGGAAAAAAAAGGGTAAAACATTTTTAAGTATTTCTCTGTGTTGTGTTTTGTTTCTTTCATTGCTTCTAACACCCCACCCTCAAATGGATGTCTCCTCCTGGGAATATTCAGTGGCCCAGAACAGCAATGCACAGAGATGCCCTGAGGAATTCCAGCTGGGCAGGGAAGGTTTGTTCTTTCTGCAGGGACTTTGTACAGACAGACCCTTCATTGCCAGCCATTATGACATGCAATTTTCCCCAAAATGAATTCCCAGCAAAATTTAAGGCTTTAGTATTGTAGAAACCAAAGTTTCTGACTTTGAAGTTAAATGTTGGGTAATTCTGAGGAGCAGCAGAGGTTACAATTTATAGGTGCATGGGATCTCTGATAATTTGCAGAATTCCAGACTGTACAAACAAACCCTTGCAAACTCTGCAGTGCTGGGAGCAGTAACTGAGTGTGTGTTTGGTGCTTTATTTTTCACAGCTGAATTTCGAGTGAAAACACAGAAATACAGGGGAGTTAACCAGAACCAGCCCCCGAGGTTCCTGGTGCCCCTGAAGTCCCACGTGGTGGTGACAGGCAGCGAGTGTCGCATGAGCTGTGCTGTTGGAGGCCACCCCCCACCAAAAATCACATGGTACAAGGACAGCAGAGACCTCTCCAGAGATCCCAACTACTTCTGCACCAACGACTTCGGGGTGTGCTCCCTGGTGGTGCTGGGGGTCACCAAGCAGGACGCAGGGGAGTACATGGTGGAAGCCAGCAATGAAGTGGGCCGTGCCTTCAGCAAAGCCTTCCTTGCCATCAAAGGTAACCCTGCAGTGCTGCTTCCCTGGAGGATCCAGGGCTGGCACTGCTGCCCAGAGCCTCAGAAATGGTCCCCAGCCAGCTCCACCTGCTGACAAAGCAAGGGTACATTTGGGCTGTTTAACTGAGTTCCTCATCGTGGTTCTTGTGATCAAGTACCAAACAGAACCAGAAATAAAAAGGCAGATGGGAAAGACCACTTGATTTCTACATGACCCAGAGGTTTTGGCTGAGCTTGAGCAAATTTTTTAGAAGGAACAATCCCATCTTCGTTAGGTAGGATAATATCAAGGTTAGATTTCTCTCGAGTGCAGGAGCTGCAGAATAAAGACCCTGGCAAATGTGCCAGGTGATGGAGCATTGAGAGAGCAGCTGATGTTTGGCCAAAGCCAACACAAAGGGAGAAAAGGGAGGGACATGGTCAGAGGCATTGGGATCCTCATGTGGATGGAAGGGCAGTGGGATTGGCTGGGGATGGACTCTTGGATATACTTATGGATAAATATTGTTGGTGACTGTACCCCCTGAAATATCCTTTACTTAGAGTCAAATATTTTTCTTTAAATGCAAAATACCTTGCTGGGATTACAGGAGTGGCAAAATGGGTCAGTTAAACCCCTGTCACCCTCTTGCAGACTTTTAGGCCCTGTAATATTTCAGCTCCCTCTCACAGGAAGCTTTTTAGACTGTTTCTGATCTTCCTCACTACAACCCTGAGCTGCTTCTCGCTTACTTTCAGACTCCTCCCTGTAGCGTGGCCCTGCTGAGAACATCCCTGCCTGGCTCTGAGGATGAGAAGGTTCTGGTGAGGACTCCTCCATATGAAGGCTGTGCATTTATTGTCAGATGTTCTTCACAGTCTGAGGGTGTTATTTTTCAGATCCAGCAATTGCATGTTGAACATGATGCTGCATTGCCATCAATACTGGGGGAAAAAAGCTTTAAGAGCACTGTTTTGGTTTGTTTTTTTTCAATAATCAGGCTTTCTATGAGACCTTTAAAACACAGCTTAGAAGTTTCAGGAACACAGAAGATGAGAGGAAAAATAATTGGCCAAAATGAAACTTTCTGTGGAGAACACAGGTGGGTGGGAGAGACCATCCTGCCACACCACTCACCCACAATAAGGACATCAGGGATCTCTGGTTCTTTCACATATGCTTTTTCAAACCAGAACAATCACTTTGGATTCCTTGTGATTCTTTGCAGGTTTCCCAAATCTGGCAAAAGCAGTTCTGCATATGTTGTACTACCAGTAGCTGCTAAGTAGATTATCTTCCCTAACCCCTAAGTTTAAAAGATCTGCCTGCTCTGGGCAGGAGATGAAATCTCAGACCAGCCTGGCATGGCATAGGTGAAGCTCCCAGTGAAAATGCACTGGTAGGAAGGACTGGCAGTCTACAACCAGTGTGTGAGCAAAGCAACTCCCAAAACCCACAACACGTGCTGTACAAAGGCTGTGCCAGTCCTGAATCACCCCCAGCATCCCCTGTGCATCCCAACTGCACTGGTCATGGTACTGCGGGAGCTTTTCCCTTGAGCAGAAAGAGGTAAAAAATCCTTCCTGTCTGACCAGAAACACGGGGGACTCCCAGGGACCTCCTGCCACAGCCAGGGGTCCCCATCACCTGGCCTGGACAGCAAAATGTTCTGGTGGCTGTGGGAGGGTGTCACAGCCAGAGCACCAAGGGTACTTTGTGACAGGAGAGAGCAGAGCCAAACACAGCTGTGGGGCTGGAATGTTCTTGGGATTACATTTTGTACAATGTTGTACAGATGTAGCAGCAGTAGATAATGAAATTAAACCATAATTCAGTGAAATCTACCCCGGGTCTATGTTTATTCTGGAGAAGGAATCCCAGTCAGTTCCTGCATCCCAGTTTGCTGCAGTTTCACATCTGATGGTTGCGCTTGGTCATCCCTCATGGAATTGCTCCCGCAGCTCCTCCTCCTGCGGGGCTGCAGGCAGGGGACATCACCTGCAGGGCACATTATCCTGACTGATAAACACCAGAGATTGATGGAAACTGGAACTGGAGCTGAGGGACCTCGGGAAGCCCCGGCACAGCAGGAGCAGGAGATTCCTGCAAGTGCTGCTGAGGTGTCTGCGCCAACTCCAGCGACTGCTCTGCTGCCGCTTTACCGCGCGAGCTCCCTGCCGGAATCACCTCCAGCTGCAGGGCCGGTGTGCGTGCTGCCCTTTGCCGGGCGGGAGGGGCTGACTGACGCTGTCACCGCCCGTGGCCGGGGCGTACCGCAGGGACGGGGCTCCGGCACTGCCCCCGAGGTCCGGCATTGCCTCCGAGCTCCGGCATTGCCCTCAGGCCGGGCCCGGCTCCGGCGCTGCCCCCGAGGTCCGGCACTGCCCCCGAGCTCCGGCATTGCTCCCCGGCCGGGCCCGGCCCCGGCACTGCCCCCGAGCTCCGGCATTGCCCTCAGGCCGGGCCCGGCCCCGGCGCTGCCCATAGATGGGCTCTCCCGTCCCGCTAGCAGGTCCCGCCCCCTCGCGTCCATCACGCCACTGCCGTCGGTGATTGGTCAATCCTCGGGGCCCTCCCCGACCCAGCCAATGGCGGCGCTCCCTGCCCTGAGCCAAGATGGCGGTGCCCAGGAGCGGGTCGAGTGCTCTCTTCGCTCCTCTGTCTCTTAGGCACCCGGGGAGCGGCGGGCCTCGAGCGCTGGCTCTGTGCCTGCGGAGCGCCCCGCGGCTCTGGCTCTGTGCCTGCGGAGCGTCCCGCGGCTCTGCCCGAGGCTGCTCGGACGGCGAGCGCTGCTCTGGCCTCGGGAAAGGCGCGGGCACCGAGCGGTCTCTGAGGGAGCGGCAGCAGCGCGGGACGAGACGGGCCCGGGAGAGCCGAGCACCGCCGGGGAGGTGCGGGAGGGCGGGAAAATAACAGTAACGACAAGGAGAAACAGAGGTGGGGCGGCAGCGAGAGGAGCTCTGAGCGCGGGGGAGCGGGCGCGGGGTCACCGGGCACCGGAGTGCCCGCGGCGCCGGTGCCGCTCCTCGGGGCGTTCTCAGGGGGCTGCTGCGGCCTCTCCCGGCTCTCCCCAGAGCTCCGCGCTGCCGCTGGAGCGGCAGGAGCGCCCTCGGGATCTCCTGGAATTCATCGTGGAGCGGGGATTCTTTCTGGGAGAACAGCGGGCGCTGTTCCGCGGGCGCTGCCCTGAGGCAGGCGGGCGGCGGCAGCCCCCGGGCCGGGGCACCCGCGCAGCTCCTCGGCTTCGCTTCAGCACAGCTGTCCAGGACCTGCTGCACACCCGGCTTGTGGATAAATCTTGGGGATGCTCCCGGTCCTGGGCGCTGGGTCCAGTCTGGGGGGCAGCGGAGACTCCCCCTTTGCTGGGTTAAAAGGATGAAGGTTTTGGCCGTGCTGAGGGGAGCAGAGGTCGGATTTTCCCCACCCCCGGGTGGGTTCATTCCTCACCCAGAGAGGTCCGGCCTTTCCCAGGGTCCCGCTGTCCTCCTCCAACACCGGCAGCTTCATTTTCCAGCCTGGAGTTTGTAAATCAGTCAGGTGTGGGGAGAAGGCAGGGGAGTCACAGCAGGGCAGCTCCTACATCGCAGGGTGATGGGGTGAGGGCATGGAAAAATCCACGTGGATGCCCCAGAGACTGGGGTGTGTGTCCTGTCAGAGAGGATCCAGCTGCAGCGCTGCCTCAGGCAGGCAGGGACAGTGTGAGTGTGCCCTGCACACAGAGGGAGCCCCCCTTGAGCAGGACTGGGCCGTGGCTGGGATCAGCTCCTCTTCAGCAGCACGTCCTGGGCAGGGGTGCCTGGCCTCATGGCAGGGGTGGGATAATGGCTTTGGGGTGGGCATGGGAACATCCTGCTGGCAGCTGCTGAGAGGCTTTATCTGCCACACTTGGCTGCAGAAGGGGGCACTGTCCTGCCATCCTGCTCTCCCAGAGAAGGGATTGGAGGTGTAGGCACAGCTCAGAGCACACCTAGCATGGCTGGGCAGTGATGGTAGGACAGGGTGGACAGGACCCCTTCCCGCTGGCTGCCAGGTTCTGCTGTCTCTCCCCGAGTGCCAGCATCTCCTTAACTGATCTTTGTCAACCTCTTTTATTTGCTGTCAAAAAACTGGAAAACCTTCCCAGTGTGTTGGGTTCAATCCAGCAGCTCCCGCTGTTAATTCAGTTTAGCAGTTATTAATAACAACAAATAAATATTTTTTTTGGTAAGTTGAATGTTTCTTTCATCCTTTTCCACCTGGTCTAATGGAAAGTATTTCTTCATGGCAGGGGAGTAGAACTGGTTGGTCTTTAAGATCATTTCCAGTCCAAATCTTTTTAAGATTCTGTGACTGGGGGGCTGCTCCTCCTTCCAGGAACTATTTGTGATGGCCAAAGGATGTTCCAGAGGGACCCTGACCTGTGGCTCTGTGTCACCAGGGTCCCAGTGGTGCTGCTGGGGGGTGGCACTGCTGCAGCCTCTGCTGCCACTTGGGAGTCCTTGGGAGCCACTCCCCAAAATTTCCATCCCACAAGAGAGCAGCAGTGCCTCATTAGTTTGTGAGCACCGAGGAGAGAAATGCTCCCGAGCTGGAGGGAGGGCTGAGCTGAGCTTGGGGCTCCCTGCTGTGCAGGGCTGTGCTCTGACAGCTGAGCTGTCCCTCTGCCAGCGCTGGGATTTCCCCCGTGTTCCTGGGCTGGGTTTGGTGTCACTGCTGAGGGCAGTGGCTGTGCCAGCCTGGGGAACAGGTTCCAGCAGCATTACAGCAAAATCCCCTCTCAGCCCCTGAGAAGGGAGGGCGGATGCTGCTGGGGCAGGAAGTAGCTCCTCACACAGGAGCCTCCTGGGCAGGAGGTTGCTTGGGGTATTTGGGTGATTTGCACCAAAGCTCCTCCACCATCCTCTCTCCCCACACCCCTGAATTCTTTTGTTTGGACTCCATCTCATCTTTGGTGACTTGGAGAGCAAGAACAAGTCTGCCTATGAATCAGCAGGCTTTTCCAGGCTGCTTTCTGAGTGCTGAAATCTCGCTCAGGAATGCACTGGATCTTTCCTTGTTGATTTTCCCTTCATAGGCCCTCCTTAGGAAAGGTTTTTCTCCATCCAGCACAGTGACCAAGGCTGTGCTTCCTCACCCGCTGCAGGTTCCTGGTCTCTGTGTGCTGGGAATGTCACTGTCCCTCTGGTTGCCCTGTCCAGCTGTGTGTCCCAGTCCCTTCCCTCCAGGACAGAGCTGCTCAGGGCCGTGGGACTCAGCTCTTGGTGGAGCCCCTCAGGAAGAGCTGCTGCTGCCTCCAGCAGGAGTTGGGATGCTGCTCTGGTTCTGCTGGGAGTGGGAGGGGGGGCAGGAGTTGTGCTCGTGTCTTCGGGGAGCCTTTGTGTCCCAGAGAGCTTTGGTGCATCCCGAAGTGTGGAGTCCTCCCCTGGCAGGGCCTGGCTCTGTTGGTGTCAGTCCCCAAGCAGCCCCTGAGGGTGAGTTTGGGTCCTTTTCCCTTTGGGAAGGGTAACTTCTCTGTGGCTCCATGGCCCAAGCTCCTGGCAGAGAGAGATGGTATGGACTGACGTTGAGCAGCGTTTGGAGCAAAGGCAGCCGAGTTTTGCACCCATCTCCTGGATGCAGGTGCTGCAGGAGGGGATCCGGGTGCCTCTGCATCTCGCAGGGCTCAGCAGGGAGCGCAGCCTGTGGAGCAGCTCCTCCCTGGCTGCACAGCCCGTCCCATCCCTCCTTCTCCAGGGAGTGGTGCTGGAGGACTGCAGAGCTCCCTGGGTCTTCCCGAGAGGGTCTTTCCATGCGGGAGGCTGCAGTTCAGCTCCTTCAGAGCCTGGAGACACTTGAGCCTTGAGCCTTGTTTAAGAGCTGCCATTGGCACCACTGGCATCACTGCCATTGGCATCTACTGTTACCAGATTCCACATCCCCCATGTGGGGATCCTCACAGAACACAGCCTGGGGTCACAGTGTGGGATTAAACCGAACCCTGCTGTGTCTGGTGGGGCTCCTGGTGCCCAAGGATGCAGCAGGGCAGCACCAGTTCAGTGAAAGGTGATGGGTGCTGTGTGTGCTGCTCTGACAGCAGCCTTGGGAGGCATCTTGATCCATGGAGAAGATCCTGTTACACCACAAGGAGCTGTTTGATAAGGAAACCATCTCCACATCTGGGCAACCTGGGGCTCTTCTTTCCTGGCTGAGGAGATTCGGGCAGGAAAAGCTGTAAACTTGAGGGTGCCCTGGCAGCTGCAAACCTGCTGAGGGATCCCTTCCTGTGGCATTGGTGAAGACATTAAACACCACTGATCCCAGCAGGGCCCCTGAGCAGTCCTGGGGCAGCTGCTTAGGCCACATGAGAGGGATGAATTCGGCACTGATTGTACAGCACTGCCTATTCCTTAGGGGTGATCCCAGCCCCAGTGCCCTGTAACACCCACACTGGAAATGTCTAGCCAGGGAGGAGGCTGGTTTGGGATGTGGCCATCCTGGGGAGGAAGAATGGGAGCCCAGTGGGGTCTTGGGTTGCTCCATGGATTGTTGGGGGCAGGGTTTGGAGCACCCCCTCTGCAGGGACAGGGCTGCTCAGTTTGTTCATGGGAAGTGACAGGAAATGGGTCTCCTTCTCCAGCACATCCAGACAAGATGGGGACACGATGGAGCCTCTTTCTGAGCCTTGGCCCCGGATCTGCACTGGCTGCCATTCCCTCCCTGGAGCCCTCCATGTGCAGGGATGAAGCTCCCAAGGGGGGAAGCTCTACTGTCACCAGATTCCATGTCCTTGTTCTCTGTTCCTGTGGCTTTGGATGCCATGGGGGTGTGGGCGCCTTCCCTGTGCCCCCCTGGCTGGGGGTCCTGGTGAGAACCCTCAGAGCTGGGCTCTCTTCCTGCACAGGAAAGGGGTTCTGTGGAGGCTGGAGGGGGACTCTGACAGCTCAC
The DNA here is from genome assembly GCF_036417665.1 of Passer domesticus. Taxonomy (NCBI): domain Eukaryota; kingdom Metazoa; phylum Chordata; class Aves; order Passeriformes; family Passeridae; genus Passer; species Passer domesticus. Next base: position 560,859 of record NC_087498.1, read on the forward strand.
ATTACCTGGCAGAGCACCCCAAAGGCTCCAGCTGGAAGTGCTGCCATTGACACTGCAGGCAACAAGACCTGGACAAGTGTGGGGTGTTCCCAAACCCTCTGCAGTGTCCCAGCATTGGCTCAACTGTGGTGGGAGCACAGCAGGGCCCAGCTCAGCTGAACCTCTCAAGATTTGGGCAGTGGGTGCAGAGCTGCAGCTCACAGGGCACTTCCCACCCAAGGCACTTTTCCTGCAGGGAGCGTGTCTGGATACAGGAGCTTGTCCAGCCCTGAAGTGGATCTGTCAGCCACCAGCAGAGCTGCATGGAGGTGTCCACTAGAGCAGGATTTCCTGCCTAATCTTAATTCTGGGGCTGATGACATGGAAGGGAAACCAATGCCATGCAGTAGGATGGTGTCAGCCCTGCCCTGCCTTGCCCTGCCTTGCCCTGCCCTGCTGAGGGCACTTCTGGGGAATGCAGTGGGGGCTGGATCCCCCATGTGGGGATCCTCACAGAACACAGCCTGGGGTCACAGTGTGGGATTAAATCGAACCCTGCTGTGCCTGGTGGGGCTCCTGGTGCCCAAGGATGCAGCAGGGCAGCACCAGTTCAGTGAAAGGTGATGGGTGCTGTGTGTGCTGCTCTGACAGCAGCCTTGGGAGGCATCTTGATCCATGGAGAAGATCCTGTTACACCACAAGGAGCTGTTTGATAAGGAAACCATCTCCACATCTGGGTCACTCAGCTGCTATTTTTGCTGTAAAAAGGGATTTTTGAGGTTTCTCAGTCTGTGCCCAACCCTGGCACTGACAGGCCTGGAGGTCTGCCCAAAGAGCCAGAGGTGTCTGAAAACTCAGAGAGAAAGAAAAATGCTGAAATTGGAGCTATCCAGCCTGGAGAAAGGAAGGCTTTGGGGAGAAACTTAGAGCCTCTTCCAGTGCCTAAAATGGCTCCAGGAGAGCTGGAGAGGGACTTGTGACAAGGGTCTGGAGGGACAGGACAAGGGAGAATGGCTTCCCACTGGCAGAGGGCAGGGTTAGATGGGATATTGGGAAGGAATTTTTGGCTGTGAGGATCTGCAGGCCCTGGCACAGAGTGCCCAGAGCAGCTGTGGCTGTCCCATCTCTGGAAGTGTCCAAGGCCAGGCTGGATGGGGCTTGGAGCAGCCTGGGCTAGTGGAAGGTGTCCCTGCCCATGGCAGGGGGTGGAATGGGATGAGTTTAAGTCCCTTCCAACCCAAACCATTCTTGGAGTGTATGAAATGAAATGTGTACAAAACCACTATGAGCAGCAAAGTGCCATTGCTTGCAGTGGCTCACACTGGTTTCCCTCATCCTTCCAGTGGCTTGGACTCCTCCTCGCCCTGGGCAGGCTCAGCCTCTGCAGCAGATTTGCATGACAGACCCAGAGGCTCTGACCTGGGAAGTTCTGTTACCCTGCACATGACATTTCCTCTCATTTCCTCTCTCCTTTGCAGGGAAGCCTCGCTCTGACCTGGCCCAAAGCTCCAGTCTGAGCAATTCCATTCCCTCCAGGATGGCCTTGGAGTAGTTGGAGGTTCCAGACATGATGGCTTGTGCAGCACCTTTTTTTCCTGTGCCCACAGCTCTGCCTTTCTTCCCTCTGTCTGTGTACAGCCACCTCCCCTCTGTGTGGTCCTTTTGATGGGATGCTGCTGCCTCAGAGAATCACAGAATCTCCTGAGTTGGAATTGATCCACAGGGACCATCCAGTCCAACCCCTGCCCTGCACAGACACCCCAACAATCCCACCCTGTGCACCCTGAGAGCACTGTGCAATCACTGCTGGAGCTCTGGCAGCCTCGGGGCTGTGCCCATTCCCTGGGGAGCCTGGGCAGTGCCAGCACGCTCTGGGGGAAGAATCTTTCCTGATATCCAGCCTAAATCTCCCCTGACACAGCTCCAGCCCCTCCTTGGGTCCTGTCCCCGGTCACAGAGAGCAGAGGTCAGAGCTGCAGTCCCTGCTGAGCTTTGACTTCGGCTCTTTTTCTCCAGCTGAACAAACCAAGTGCCCTCAGTCACTTCTCACGTGATTTCCCCTCCAGACCCTTCCCTATCTTCTCCTCCCTCTTTGCCTGGTGCTGGTGCTGCTCCTGCTGCTGCCACTGCTCAGGGAACCCCAGGTTTCTCTGCTGTTGTTGTCCCCCAGAGCTCAGCCACTTCCCCCATTTGCTGCAGGGCTGGCAGGCTCAGGGGTTCATCTCCCCCAGCCTGGTCCGGCTCTCCCTGCCCACGCCCTGCTCCTCTGCCCTGGCGTGGCCTCTGCCCCCGCCCGCTGCTCGGGAGCAGATGAAAGCCGAGCGTGGTGCCTAATTTATAACCAGCTTGGAACTCAGTTTTGGCAGGGCAGAGCACGCCGGGAGGATGTGGCAATGCCCAGGGAGCTGCGCTCACACTGCTTATCAAAGGAGGCTTGAAAGGCTCAGCAATGCAAGGGGAGGGTTGAGTTGCTTCATTCCAGCAGGGGATAAACTCCTCTATTACAGGGACACGTGTTTGGAGAAGGAGCTGAGAGCTGGATTTTAGAACTCGTCCAGCCAGGAACTCACAGCTCCTGGAGCCTTGTCCAAAAGGAGCCAGGCTGAGGAGAGGGCACCTGGCTCAGCAGGGCTGCACCACCTCCCTGTGCCACCTTCTGGAAAAGTGCCCAGAGAACAGCTCATTGCCTTTAGCACAATCCCAAACGTGAGTCAGTCCCACACCGATGGTCCTGGGCACTGACCTGCTGCTGCCAGGGCAGCCTGACCACTCCTCCCTGCCCTGAGAGCTGAGCCCTGGGCACATGTGAAGAGCCAGCAGGGAGCACAGGCATGGCTGCTCGCAGCCAAACTGGTCACAGGACAGTGTCCAGAGCTCCCCTGGCAGCCCTGACTCTGCTGTGAGGCACTGCTGTCCTGGCTGCCAGAGGGAATCTCATGGTGCTTGAGGAAGGGCAGGATTCGAATGGTCCAGGATGGGAGGGAAGCACAAAAAGTCTCTGGGTGCTTTCCCTGCTCCAGTGCAGGATACTGTGTCCCCTCCTGAAAGGCTCCAGAGCAGCAGCTCCATGGGTAAAAGGCACTTACCTCAAATCATCAACAGCTCCTTTTTTCCCCCTCAGACACTGCTTTTCAGGGACAGGAACTGTTCTCCCCATGAAGCCTCCCCAGCATCCAGGACAGGGAGAGTTCAGGTGCAGCCTCCTTCCCTCCAGCCATTTCTGACACAGGAAAAACCCCTCTGAGAACAATAACTGTGTTACAGGCCACCACGAGGGTCTGAGAGCAGGATCTGTGGACACAGCCTGCTCTGAGGAGGGATGTCCCAAAGCAGGACAGCTGGGAGCCCATCCATTGATGGGTGATGGATGACCCAAGGACCCCAGATCAGTGTCTGTGCCTCTTGTGATGACTTTTGCAATGTTGCTGAGGAGGGCAGAACCTCAGGACACCCATGGGTCGGTGGGGGTCCCCTTGACCAGTGTTTCCTTGTCCCAGCCACTGGGACAGGAATTCTTATCCTGGCCAATGTTGAAAAAGTGTCCTAGTTGCACATTTGTCCTCTTTGTTTTCCCACAGCCAGGGCAAATGCTTTGGATGCCATGTGCTGTGCCAAGAACAAGAAGTTTCTCTTCCCAAGGAGGTTCCCTCCTCCCAAAGCTGCTGCTGGGCTCCAGCAAGGGGCTCTTTCCTCTCTTGTTCAGGTCCCCACAAGGGCAGGAGATTCCCAGGACATGAGGCCTCAAGTGGAATATGGAGTAGAAATGTCTGGAAAACTTATGTTAAATCACATTTCTTCCCAGAAGGCTCTACATTTTATTGTATTTTGTCAAATCAAGTTAAATCAGAGATGAAAACCCATTCTGGACAGCTGCTACTCAATCACTCCTGAAACTATCTCCCTGGCTCTCCAGAGCAGTCATTGGACAAATGTCAGCCTGGTGTGATTACCAGAGGAGCACAAGGCACTTTGATCTACAGAAGCAATGTAAGATTTCCTTTTCAGCCACTCCTAAGCAGCAACCTGTGCCAGGGCCTCCCCACCCTCACAGGGAGCAATTCTTTCCCACTGTCCCCTCTAGCCCTGTCCTCTGGCAGTGGGAAGCCCTTCCCCTTGGGAATGGTCCTGTTCCTCCAGGCCCCTGTCCCACATCCCTCTCCAGCTCTCTTGGAGACCCTTTAGGCGCTGGGGAAGGAGCTCTAAGGTGGAGCCTTCTCCAGGTCTACATCCCCATCTCTCCCAACCTGGCTCCAGAGCAGAGGGGCTCCAGCCCTTGGGGTTTCTCCATGGTCTCTCCATGGCCCCTCTGTCAGCTCCTGTTAATCGGCTGCAGAGAACTGAAAGATCTCTCCAAATTTTCCCTTTTCCAATCAGGGCAAGCCCAGCCTTTCCTTTGTCTCCTATTCTCCAGTCCTGACCACCTTGGGGCTGAAGGGCAGGCCAAGGCCTTGTCTTTGCCACTGGACCTCCATGGGCTGACGTTCCTGGCTCCCTGCCTTCACTGCCCCTCTTGGTGGCAAATGGCACGGGGGGGACAGGGGGACATCAGGCAGGACAGGGTGGCTCTGGGTTGGAGAGCACCATTGGAGTTCAGTGCAGGGGCCTGACAGCATCTCCAGACTCAGCACCATCACAGCTGAGGACACAGATTGTCCCCTCTGGACATCCTTTGACATCCCCTGACAAACAGGTCCCACCTCTGATGAGCAACAGCATCACAACTCTGGACTGCTCAAAGCTCCAAGGGCTGTGCAGCATTGACAGCAGGAAAAGGGACTTGGTCAGCAGGGAAAAAGGGGTGTGGTCAGCAGGGAAAAAGGGACATGGTCAGCAGGTCACTCTGGAAACAGGCACCAGGACTGGTCATGCAGCTGCCAGGGAAGGGCAGGCCCCAGGGAGGTGCCCTGGGAGGGGAGGGTGGTGATGGAGCAGGAAGGATCTCTGCTTCCTCTCCAGGACAGGGCCAACCCACCCAGTTCTCATCTCCTTGTGTCCCCATCTCACTTGAGAAGCCTCTCCAGAGCAAGCCAAGGAGCTGCTGCTCTCTCCCATCTCTTCCCAGTCCTCTCTGCCTGGGCTGTGTCCTGGTCAGGGGGAGCTCCCCCTTCTCTGTCTCCTGTCCCAGTTCTGGGAAGGAGCTGCACACTAGTTCTGGGGGGAGATGTTGCACACCCAGGGGACGCTGCTGGCAAAGCCCCTCCTTGCTATGGACCCAGCCCAGCAGCCCAAAGGCAAAGCCTGAGGTGGAGTTTGAGTCTGGCAGCCAAGACCCAGATCGAGCCTCAGGACACTGCAGAGAGAGCCCAGCTCAGGATCCCTGGAGCTGGCCCTGTCCCAGGGACTTCCTTGGTGCTGGTGACACCTCCGTGGCAGGGTGTGACATCCTCAGAGAGGACATGTGGGAGGACGTGGTGCAAGGAGGAACTCCTCGTGCTCGTGGCACAGTCAGGGGGTGCAGTCTGTTCTTGGGGCCCAATTACCCGGGGTGGCTGCAAGAACCTTCCCTTGAAAGTGGGCCCTGCTGGGAGGTCAGTGTGGGAGGCTGCTCTGAGTATCTGGGTCAGACACGTGCCCTGTGCTGGTCCCCCCTCAGGCCTGGGGTCTTGTGGCTGCCCATGGGGACGTGCCAGCCCCTCAGCAGGGCTGTGTCCCCAAGACAGGCTGCCAAGTGGCACTGCCTTGTTTATCCTGTCACAGGAAGAGCAGAGCATTGGGATCACAGCTTTGCAGTGATGCCATCTCCAGGCCTGGCCTCCTGCCCTCCTGAATTCCAGGAAGATTTTTCTGCCAGTGCCAGCACAGGTCAGTCCTTGCCAATGAAGACATTGGGCTGACCCCCTGCCCGCAGTGCCCTGGCCCCAGCACTCCTGGCACTGCTGCCCACCAGGATGTGCCATGGCAGACGAGTTTCACTGAGTCCATGACCATCCCCCCCTCTGGAAAAGCAGCTGCTCCAGGTTCTCCACCCACCTTGCTGTCTGCACTGGCAGGGCTCCGATTCCTGTGCAGCTCCTGATTCCTCCCTGGGGTGGGATGCAGCAGGCTATGCTGATGGGAACCATCCTCCCCCTACGTGCATCCTGTGGCATCCCGCTGCAATCCCTGAGGAGCCTCTGCTGCTATGAGGAGCCCTGGGAAAATGAGGAGAAGAGATGGTTGAGAAGAGAGCACAGACATTCCCAAGTTACTCCCAGGACCAGCTGAGCAAACCAGACTTCCACCAAGGAAGGCTGTGGATGCCAAGGGCTGTGACAGCACCACTCTGGGGTCACTCACAAGGTGGGACACACAGAGCAGGGCTGACCCATGGGTTTCACCCTCCATCCCACCCCACTCCTGAGGCCCAGGGGTACTTTGGTGCTGGGGCAAACCCAAGGAGGAGGGGATGAAGACAGCACTGGATGCCAAGTGTGGGGCAGAGCTGCTTCTCCCAGGTTTTATTTACTCCCTTGGCACCCACTGAAGGCTGCAGGGAAGGACTTTGGTGATAACAATTCCAGCAGGAAAGGATGAGCAGGATAACCTGGAAACACATTCTGTTTTTTAAACCATTAAAATCCTGTTAAATAAAAACTACTCTGAACCACTCCATAGTTTATGCAAATGATGTTACTGACACAATTACTGAAGCTATATTTTATTTTAATACTGAAACCGAGCACCAGAGATTAGAAATCACATTTGAGGCGAACCAGCATGGCCTGCAGAGGTTCTCTGTTTCATTCCTGCTTTCCAGGAACAGTCCGTCCTGGATTGCCTTTGCAAGGAGGACAAATATCCACATGTTCCCCTTCAGACTTCAGGAAAACACAGATTTTCCAAGAGAATTTATGACCTGGCACCTGAAACATCATCAGGGTACAGTGCTAGAGACAAGCAAGGAGCTTCCCTTACATCCAAGGGGGTGTCCAAGCATCCAAGTCATTCCTGCAGAATTGGTGCTGATTTTGCAAATTCCTTTGCCAAGTCTGTTGTTGCAAAATTCCCTCTGGATTGGAAATGGGAAATGTGCTGAACTTCTGCAGTCCTGTTTCTGTGTGTGAGGGGAGGTTGGGCTGCTCTGGGAAGTTGAGCACTGCCAGTGCAGCCCCTCTCCCTGTGGTCCAGGGAGTGAGCACAGATTCCCCAGGCTGGGACAGCCTGTACCAGCTCTGACCCCTGGCCAGAGGAGCTCGGGGCAGGCCAGGTGTGACCTCCCCTGAGCCTTTCTTTAGGGATTTATTCCACCTGCCAGGTGCTTGGCTGAGCTCCTGCTCCACATCCCAGCAGCCCCAGGCACCACAGAGGGAGCTGGTGACACTCGCTGGCAAATCCAAAGGGGAGCCAGAAGCAGAGAAGGCATTTGATCCTCAGGCAGGGTCTGGTGTTTGACCATGGCACAAGAGCCAAGGAGAAGAGAAGGAGCCTGGTGCTCCAGAGTGCATCCCTGCCCTCCTGCTACACATCTCTGGTTGGAATGGAGCAGACTGATCAAGTCATCTGTGCAGAAATGTCCCACACAGCCTTGTCCTGGGGCAGGGAAAGCAGGGCCACACTCAGCTCCAGGCTGCCAAAGCCAAGGAAGAATTGTCACTGTTAGGGGACATCTCCCTCTCTTGTGTCTCCTGCAGGATGCAACTGGTTCCACATATGGGAACTGTCAGAGCCCTTCAGGTCAGGGAAATCAGGAAAGTTTGGAAGGACTCTGGGAGGTCCTGAGCCCCAGGTCATGTTCAAAGCAGGACTCAGTGCAAGGCCAGCTCAAGTGACTCCAGTCCTTGCCCCAGTGAATTCTCAGAGAAGATCCCATGCCAAGGCTGCACAGCTCTCACAGGAAAAGCTTTTTCCTTATGGACAGTTGGAATTGTCCCTGTTGCAGCTGCTGCACAAATGTCACTTGTCCTTTTCCAGAGCATCCTGTGGGGCTCTGGGCCTTCCCAGAGGAACAAGGAAACCTCTGAGGAATCTCTGAGGAACTTTTGAGGAACCTCTGCTTCTCCAGGCTGGAGTCACCTCCTCACTCAGCCCTGGGTTTGGTTTCCTCTGGCACCAAAGGTGAGAAAGGAAAAATGGGGGTTTAAGCAAATTAACCAACAATTCCATGGATTTAGACCTTCCATGCACAGACCAGGAGTGAACATTATGCAACCAAAACTGGCCAAGTAGAACCATTTTAAATTCCAAACTCACAACATCAGGGGACTGCAAACCCCAATTTGAGAGGGGGGGATTGAGGGGTCTGACAGCAAAACATGGCTGATTTGGGGACTTATTGTAGTTTTTTTGCCATTTCTACAAACTCAAGGCTCCTGCTGGGCTGTGGGAGCTGCCAAGGCTGCAGAGGAGGCTCACCCCTTCTGTGGCATCAAGGACCTTTACAGACACTGCAGCTGCTGACATTGGAATACACAGGTAATTCCATAAAAATCATTAGGGACTGCTCTGCTGCCCCATCCCTGGCCAAGGCCAGGTTGGATGGGGCCTGGAGCAACCTGAGATAGTGGAAGGTGTCCCTGCCTGTGGCAGGAGGTGGAACAGGATGAGCTTTGAGGTCAGTTCCAAGTCAATCAATCCATTCTGGGACTCTGTGAAGGTGGAGTCACACCTTCTGAGGTGCAGGGGAGAGGAGAGGCAACGGGAACAAGCTGGGACATGGGAAATTCCTTTTAGATACCTGGAAAAAAATTCACCGTGAGGACAGTCAAATACTGGGAGAGAGGCCTGAGAGGCTGTGGAATCTCCGTCAAACCTCCACTGGACAACATCTGGAGCAACTGGGTCCTGCCTTGGTTCAGCCCTGCTTTGGGCAGGGGGCAGCCCCTTCCTAACTCATGCACTCCACTGTGTTTCTGTCAGGGAACACCTCAGTGATGTTTTGGGTCCTTTATCTCCCTTATGCAGCCCAGGCTTTCAGCTGGCCGGATGCAGCTGCTCTACTGATGCATCCTTTTGTTTTGGGGAGAAATCAGGGATTTCCTTTCCTTCCAAGCTTCCATGCACACTGGGAGATCTCCGGGGGTGGAGAAGTGTCCCTGCTTTGCCAAGGCACTGCCGGGCTCTGTTGCTTTCTTGTCCTCCCAGAGCACCACCCCAAAATCCTTTCAGTGCCACATGTGTGCAAGGAGTGGAGGGGAGGTTTTGCTCAAGAACAGCCTTGCCGCAAGTCTTAGCAGGCTTCTGCCTGGCTTTCCTCACCGTGGCAGCTGTGTGCTCCCTTCCAGCTGTATCCTGTTACTGCTGGGTCTAAGCTCTCCATCTGCCCCCTTCCTATGGTGCTTTCTGGTCCCACAAAAGAAACACTTCCAAGGCAGTCAGAGTGAAACCAAGGTGTGCAAGTCTGAAGAGCAGGTTCCCGCCTGCAGAACCTTGCCAGGCTCTGGAAAATCTCAGCTGTGCTGGGGCGAGGATGAGTCACTGCTCAGAAAACGGCATTATCCTGGGAAATACAAGAATTCCCAGCATCTGCCCCTCCTGGCGACCACCTGTCCGAAGGAAGGATCAACCCCCCGGTGCTGAAGTAACCCCCAACAGCTGGACTTCCTGACACCCGGGCTGGGGACAATTATTCCCCCCAGCAGAATTCGAGCGCGCCTCAGACACTTGCAGCTCAGGAGCGCCCGACAAGTTTGAACAGGCAACCTGCGCCTCTCTGGGAGCACCAGCGAGCGCTTTGATTGCGATCAGGCAGCTGGCAGGAATCCCAGGAACTCTCACAAAAATGCTTTGAAGAGCCCAGATGCACAGGGCGGGTCCCGGAGTGGGTGCGGAGCGTGAGTCACGGCCTCGCCATGCGCTGCGGGCCGCGCTGGGGCAGCGCCGGGACCCCCGCGCCCCCCGACCACCGCAATGACACTGCTCCATCAGCGCTGCCAGCCCTGCCCATCGCACCCCGCATCGGCACGGGTGCGCGTCCCTTTCAGCCCTGCCCGCTGTGCCCTGAGCTCCAGACGCAAAGGCAGACAGGGAATTCGCTCGGGGCGCTGCTGGATGAAAGCTCCGCTGCTGCTGCGCTGGGCCGGCCGGGGGATGCTCCCGTGCTCCGCTCAGGGACGCCCCCAGCGCGGCACCAGAACGCAGTTTGCACAGAACTGCAATAAAAACCTTCGTTTAAGCATCTTTTGCTCTTCCAGATACGGGTTTGGAATCTGTTGCAGAATCCCGGGAGATTCCCTCCCTTGGGCTAAAGCGTGCGAACTCGCCCCAAGAAACCATTGTTTCCTGAAAGCCTCCCTAAGCTCCCTGTCCGCAGCTCCGCAGCCCAGCTCAGCAATTTGGGCGAGTTATGAAACCGGGAGATGCCGAGCGGGTGACGGGATGCGATAAACACGCGGCTCTCCCGCGGGGACGGGGACAGGGCTGTTCCTCGCCCCGGGCCGAGTGACATTACAGGTTTGCGAGAGCTGGCACTTTGTTGTGCAGGAGCCACCTGACGCTGACAGCCTGTCATTGATTTGCGAAAACATCGCTTGGCATCGATATCGAGCTTTCAGGAGAAACAAGTGGGGCAGGGGAAAACAACAGCCGGGCACTGCCTGTGCCGGAACAGCACGGCCTGATCCCCACCTGGGAAATGCTCAGGAGCAGCAGGAAAGGAGGGCACCCACTCACCCCATCGACTCCATCCACTCATCCCACTGGGCATCACCCACCCCCCTCCAGGCTGGCCTTGCGTGGCCATGGTCTAAAAGTGCTGCTGGTTGGATGATGGAGCAGAGTAAAGCCTCTGCATCCCTTGGTGAGGGGTCAAGAAAGGTGAGGAGAGGGGACCCAAGGCAAATAAATACCCTCCAGGTGCTCTGCTCCTGTGCCATATTGATAAAACCTGGCTTTCTACGCCTGGGTTTCACGGGAGGAGCATCCTGGAGCATGGAAAAGGACAATGCACAAAGCTCATCTTCCCCAGGAGCCCACTCTGTGCTTTCTGATGTTGCTCTTGCTCCTACAAAACATGAAAGGCGGACACAAACCACCAGGGAAACACAAAACCTGATGGATGGCAGTGAAAGCACCAGGTCAGACCCTGGGCTGATTCTTACTGGAGAGAAACTCCACACATCTTTTCTGCCACAGGTGATCCATCTGGCAGCACAAAGGGCTCTGCTCCCCTGAGTGTTGGCACAAGCATGCAGGTCCTGGTCCTGTAGAACCCAGGTAGCCTCCACCCTGGGCATCCCTGCTCATGGGGACTGTTCCTCCTCTCCTGTATCAGCCTCCTGTGGCTTGGCAGGAGCTTTGTCAGCACTTGCTGTGACCTGAAACTGGTCACACCAGCAGCGAGGTGCTCGGTTCTCTGCAAACGAGTTGCTGCAGTGTGGCTTGGCAGAGGGAGAACTCCCTGCTCCCATTCATAGCCTGACGTGTCATTTCTTGCACAGCCATTTTATCTCCTCTTCTTGCTAAATTTCCTCTTTTCCTCCCTGGTACCCCAAGCTGTGTGCAAAGATTGCCTCAACTGTGCCCTGATTTCTCCAAAGGCCTGTTCCTCAGACAAGTGGGACACCCTGTGGGGGGATGTCCCTGACTCTGCAGGCCCCTCATCAGGACCCTCCCCGACCCCTGGAGCCGGAGCTCTGCAGGAATCCTGCATTCCTGGGCTTGCAGGGGTGGATTTGCAACCTGTGCTTGCAGAGCTGGGATCTGAACAGGCGCTGTGAGCAGCGTTGCTGCTGCAGCCTGGGCCATCTCTTGGCACTGGGACCTGGGGTTGGTGCAGTTTGGACTGAGGGAACGCTGGAACCCAAGAGGAGCCGTGTGGGAGATGCTCCGGCCCCCGGGCAGCACCGTTTCCTACCCAGACCCGCAGAGCCTCACCCGACCCCTCGCAGTGGCCATGTCCGTGCCCAGCCCTCGAGCCCCCCGCCCGGCCCGCGGGGCTGGGCAGGGGCCGGGGGCAGGCTCGGGGCCGGGCAGGCCCCGCAGCGGCTCGGGGTGCCGGGGCTGGCGGGGAGGCGTGGGTGTGTGCGGGCAGGGCTGTATATCCAGTCTGGCAGAGGGTGTGACTGCTCACACGCCGGGGAGCCGAGCTGCGAGCAGCAGCCCTGAGACACCCTGGGCCAGGGGACGTATGGCAAGGAGGGGTTCGGGGGACTAAGCCCAGCACAGACCGTGTTCGGTGGCCCCGTGTTGTCCGTGCGAGCCAAGCGCAGCCCCGTGCCCGCGGCCTGCAGCCATGCTCCACTCCCCGTTGAAAACCGCGCTGGCCTACGAGTGCTTCCAGGACCAGGCCAGCTCCACGCTGGCCCTGCCCTCGGACCACAAGCTGAAAACCAAGGGCACGGGCAAGCAGCGCGTCCAGGAGCAGGTGATGATGACGGTCAAGAGGCAGAAGCAAAAGTCGTCGGTGTCGTCAAGCGTGGGCCACTCAAACCGAGGTGAGGTCCCGCAGCGAGGGAGCACTCCGGGGCAGGGCTGTGCTCGGGGTGCTTTGGGGGGGTTTGTGGAGGGGGGACAGATTGCTTTGCTCCTCTCCTGGCTCCCCTCAGGCAGGTGGTGCCAAGATCTCCTGGAAGGGTTTAGGACAAGACACAGATCTGGAAGCATCAACTCCTTCCTGGCTGGAGCTGATCCCTGGGAGTGCTGCTCTGCTCCACATCCCTGAGGCACTTGGACATTTCAGTCTGTGCTATAACCAATTTTTCCCTAGCTCTAAAGCTGGAGTAGCTATCTGGTTTTGCAAATTCCCCACCACCCCCTCCTATGGATGGCAAAGCTGACAGTGCTCCTCCTCCACCCTGCTGTGGGCTGGGGCTGGGGCTTTGCTGCTCTTGAGCACGGGGCAGGGGCAGAGCAGGAGGCTGTGCCCACACACGGCACACAAACCTCGGCTCAGGATTCACCTCTGGAACTCCCAACAAATTTCCCATTTGCAGGCTGAGAAGAGTGGAGTCTCTGGGACCCTGATGGGAGTGGTGGGAAGGAGATGAGTTGGGGGAAGTGTCCCTGGTGTTGGCTGGTGGCGGTGTTTCACTGCCCCCTCCACTTTTCCTGTGTTGGGGTCCAAGCGGCTGCTCCACCTCTGTGCACTGTGTGCCACAGAAACAATCAGCTGAGTCCTGCAGCCAGGTGTCCCACTGGAACCCCCTCCTCTTTGGATCAAGGCTTGGCAAATGGTTCTCTCTGCTATCCTCGTGTCTGGAGAAAGCTGGTCTGGAGGTAAAGCCCAGCATTCCCCAGCTGGAAGCTGAAAACTGAGAGGGTTTGTCACAACCTCTGTGCAAAACCTCCTGGCTCTTGGAGGTGCTTTTTCCAGCAGCCACAGAGCTCTGGCCTGGCTGAGTCCACGAGGGAGAGGAAATCCTGAGGCTTTGGGGGCCATTGGGGTGCTGGAGCTGGGACTGAGCATTCAGCTGAGTCTGGAGTGAGCAGCCTGGAGGGGGTCCTGGGTGAGCTGCGCCAAGTTCCGATACCTCCTTTGGGAGCTGTGCCTTGTCCAGCAGCTCTTCCAAGCTGCATTGTGAGGCTGAATCCTGTGCTGGTGAACTGCCGTGGTCCGGAGACATGTTTAGGGCTGGATTAGCAAGAGAAGCTGGGTGGCTGTAGGCTGCTGGGGGATGTGTGGAGATGTTGCTTCCTCGGGAGCCGTCCCTGCTCTGGGAATTGCAGCTGCTGAAAGAGAGGGAATGGAGCATCTCCAGAACAAGGACGGGTGGGCTCTGCCAGGAACAAATTCCTGCTTCCTCTCTTTTTGTCAACACAGACTCCAACAGGTGAGGGGGGGCCGGGGCAAGGAGAGCTTTCCTCTGCCACCAAAGTGGAGGATGGGAATCTCCTCCCACCTCCGGAGGGTTTATTGCTTAAGGTGTTACAGTGACAGACCTAACAAAATAAAATACACAGCAGGATGAGCTGAGGGGCTCTGGATGGAGAGGGAAGCAGGCAGAGGGATCCACAGGCAGGAAGAAAGGGAGGCAGAGGGGGATTATCCAGCTTGGAGAGGAGCCCAGGTGAAACCTCTGGGAAAGGAAAAAAAAAATAGCACATTCCCAAATTGCCAGTTTCTGCTCAACAAGCTAAACCCCTCCTCCAGACACTTTGGGGAATGTCTGGGAATGGGAATTGCGTGGAGATGTGCAGCTTTGGTTTCTGTGTCCCAGGGAAGCTGAGTCACATCCCACTCCCATGAGCTGCCTCCAAGTACAGGGCCCAGGCCCCCCCTCCCCTCGTTCCCACCAGGGGTGGTTGGCCAGCAAAGATCCTGGGGGCTGATTCATCCCAGTGCATTCCTGGATGGAATCCCAGAAGGGTGAGAAGTTGCTGTTTGTTCCCAGGGCTGTCTCCTGGTTGGTGTTGGAGTGGGTTCAGGCTCAGCTTTCAGGTGTTGGGTTTTACTGCTCTTGCCCAAAGATCAGCTGGGCAGCCCTGATGAGAAAAATTAGTTTTTCATACAAAGAGATCTGTGGATCTGTTTAGCATGGATTCTGCCTGTCCAAACTCTCATCCAACTTCAGCTCCCTTCATCCCCGGGATTTCTCAGAGATGCTCCTTAGAGGCAGCACAAGCTGGGGAATTCCCAAAGCCCCCTGACAAGTGCCTGAGCGCTTTGTTCCCGCTGCTCCCAGACAGTCCTGGAGTGGGGCTGGGCAGCTGTTGGGCCAGGTCCGGGTTTGTTGCTGTGTTTGGAGCTGTGGTTTGGGCTGGAGCTGAAGCAGGGCCCAGAGCTTCCCCCACCCACAAGAACCATGTCCCAGTGCGTGTAGGATGGGGAACATGGACATGGAACCCTCGCGCACACAGCAGGGTGGGGGTGTTGTATCCCACCACTGGAGTTCCTTTGGTTGGGAGCACACACTCCCTCACTATCCCAGTGATTGATGGAACCATAAATGAGTTGGTGATTTGGAGTCCAGCAGGTCAAGGTGTGGTGGCCACTTTGGAGACCTGGTGTCCCCCACGGCAAGGTGGCCAATGTGGCCAAACTGGTGTGCACTGGGGTGGGACAGTGAGCAGAAAACTGCTGCCAGCAGAATACCCCTGAACCCAGTGGGGATTGGCTGCACACAACAGCTACATCTGTTCCCAAGGGTGACTTTGGAGTCTGGGATATGTGGGGTCTGTGGGGGTCTGTCCTCCTTGGGGGTTGGGTCTGTGGGCTCTGCTCTGGGGCTTATCTGTCCTTCTCCCCATGGCAATACCAAACTAGATGCCTCCCCCTGAATTTGTGAGTAATGCACATTTCCAGGGAAAATTAATTTCAGTAGCATGGCAAAGGCCAGGCCAAGCTGAACCAGCTCCTTGTAGCCATCAGCTCTGCTCTACAAAGTCCTCTGGATAAAGGAAAGTTCTGCCAGTGATTTGTCACTGAGGAGACACATCCAAGGAGTGTCAGATTCAACTGTCCTATGGCTGAGCTGACTTTTAGAAGTTTCTGTGCTGGCTGTGGCTAAGAGGAGAGTAATTCCACCAAGGTCTGATGGGACCCCATCTGGCTTTGGTGGGTTTCAACGATGAGATTTGGGGGATAAAATGTCTTTTGAAGACTTCCGTAACTTCCCCCAGTGTGAGATGATTCAGTGAAAGGTTCCACTCTTCCACAAACCTTAGATTATTGGAATACAAAAAAATCCCCATTAGCTCATAGGCCAGAAAGCAGAACTGGAGTTTTGTCATTCCTGCAGGAATCTCCATGTCTGGGATTGCACTGACACTTCTCTCCTAGAAGGGAACCCAGGCTTTGCTTTGTGCCTCCCACAGGCCTCTGCTCTCCCTGTGTTTTTCCTATGTTTAATCATCCTTATTGTTTAAAGCCGTGCATAGTTTATGATTTAACTTGCCTAGCCTGCACTGCCAGTGACTGGTTCTTGTCTTGCCTTTCCCTGCCACAGATTAATATTTATTAACAGACATCCTTTTCCACAATCTCCACGCTGACTCTGTGTGTCCGGCTGGCTTTGGGAAAATGGCACTTGGAACACAGCTCTCCTCCTGACAGCAGTGCCAGCTGTGAGAGAGGAGAGTTGCCTTTGAGGAAGGGAAATAACCCATCAAGAACAGCTACACTGGGTTCGATGGCAGCCTCAGTTTACAGATAACAGGGATGGAGAAGGGGATGAGAGCAGTGGGAGCAGTGTAGGGGGGCTCACAGAGATGCACGGCAAGGACTTGCACTTCTTATCTGCTGTAAGTGAATTTTACCCTCATGAATTGTCCCACTGAAGATAAAAGAGATTTTAAAGTGTCTAAGTTTTAAAGGCGTTGTCATGGGGGAATGATAATTTGGGGAGGGGGAAATCTCAGCAGCCTTCAGGGTTGATTTCTGCCCACATGGTCACTGAGAGGCTGCACCTCATCTGTGTGGTTCTGCCACATATTTCTATCTCTGTCCCAGCTGTTGAGGGTCCTCTGTCATGAGGAAAAGCTGAGGGAGCTGGGAAAGGGATTCAGCCTGGAGAAAAGGAGGCTCAGGGGGGACCTTCTGGCTCTGCACAACTCCTGACAGGAGCGGGGAGCTGCAGGGCAGTTGGGCTCTGCTCCCTGGGAACAGGGACGGGAGGAGAGGGAATGGCCTCACACTGTGCCAGGGGAGGTTCAGGTTGGATATTGGGAAAATTTCTTCATGGAAAGGGTGGTCAGGCCCTGGCACAGCTGCCCAGGGCAGTGGTGGGGTCACCATCCCTGGAAGTGTTCAAAAGATGTTTAGATGTGGCACTTGGGACATGGTTAGTGGTGAATGTGGCAGTGCTGGGGGAATGGTTGGACTCTGATCTTAGAGGACTTTTCCAACCTCAGTGATTCTGTGATTCCTTGGTTCTGTGTTACTGATTCTGTGTGTTTGCCCAAGTGCAGATGGGCCCTAAACAGCTGCTTGGGTAACAGCAACTGGGACACAGACCTGTGGACATAGCCAGAAAAAACACAAGGGGGGCATCTCCTACTAAGAGCATTTCCACCTTGACCCAAATGGTCTTTTGTGATTGCCTGGGTTTATCCCAAATTCCAAGGACCTGTGACCAGGTTGTGTGGTCTTTACTCTTGAGGTGTTTGAAAAGAGGGATCTCCTTCGTGTCCCTGAGGGCTGGGGATACTGGCTGTCAAGCTGGCTGTCAAGATGAGCCAAGCAGAGAAGTGTCCAAACCTGCACAAAGATCAGGTTTTCTTCAGCCACCTCTACCAGAAAATCCCCAGGTTCTTCCTGGCCTCAAGACTGAGCTCTCCAAGAAATAAATCCCAGTTGAGTGGTGGCAGGAGAAACATCTCCAACCAGCAGGGTGACTCCAAAATGCCTTGAATGTTTGAGATTCTGTGTAATTCTGTGTTTATAAGCTCTTATGTACAAGTTCTGGGAGGTGAAGGCAACCCTTCCCTGATGGAGAACATAAACTTGAACCAACTGCTTGATCCCCTGAATTTGGCCACATAGCAGTGAATTTATTGAAGACGGTTACAGATGTGCCTAAACTGACTTATTTTGGATATCTCCTTGCTCTAACCCCAAAGTCTGGAATGCATGACAGGAACAGATCCTGAAAGGAAAAGTGTGGTCCCCAGGCAGGACTGGTCAGAGGGACCTGTAAGTCAGGCACAGAACCCCTTTTTACAGTTGCTCACTCAGGAAAATGCTCCACGTGTTCACACCTGCAGTTACAGAATGTTTACAGAGAACAAGAGGCAGATTTGAAGAAGGAATTCCAAGGAAATTATCATGGAATGGCTTTACCTTCATGCTCAGAATTATGATTATCAAATAACTCTGTGTCATGGGGAATCACCTGGCCCAAACTCACCACTTCCAGCACTGCCTTGCTGCTGCTGAGGCCCAGCACTGATGTCCTGATGTGGAGTTGAAAGGAAATCCCAGGGTGGAGAGGGAGCACAAGGTGAAGGACATGACTGAATCTCACATTGCATTCCCATGACCACTTCTTTGTCTTATCAGCAAGTGCTGTGCAGCTTTATGTGCATGAGGCACTTGGGGCTGGGGAGATCTGGGTGAGGAGCAGTGCCCACCGAGTCTCCAGACTATGGAAAAGGAGCTCCCATGGTTTTCTGCACAGGGGCAGGGCTGGGAGCCGACCTGGCTGTTGCCTGTTCTCCATCCAGGGATGTTTTCCAGGTGCAGTCCTGCTGACAATAGAAAGCAAATCTCATTATTTACACCACATCCACAGGAATCATCTTCCTGAGAAAATGCAAGAATTTTTAGCCACAAACCAAATCACCATAACAGGTTCTGGGTGCCTCAGGCAGGGCAATAAATAAGGTTTATTCCAAGGATCAGTGGCTGGAGGAGACCTGAGTGGCTCCAGGGCCTTTGTGGTCGAGCTTATCCAGTTTATCTCAGAGATGAGTCTTATCAAACAATCACAGAGATTAGGATATTTCTGACATTACCCACCAGTTTAGGTGCATAAGTTAGGACAGGTAAGTCCTGATTTTGTACTTTGTTAGACATTCAGAGCTTCCCCTGGAAGTTAATTGGAGTTTAGGGTTTACACTTCCTCATAACGGGACCTGGGATGCCACAATTATTGAGCACTTCTGAAAATGAAACTAAACTCTTTTGGACCATTCAGAGGGGGTTAAGGGAATTCCATTGTGGAAAGAGAATGATTCACTTCATTTTTCTTGTAGTGATGAACGTGGCATTGAGTAAAATACTTTTAGGAGGGATCCAAAGGTTGCAGTGCCAGACACTACTGGGAGAGCTCTTGGAAGGGCTGGGGTAGGTAAATCCAAACTCTGGTTAAAGCACTGAGAAATAGGTAAAAAGGCTGATGGGTTCCTCCTGATCCGAGATATTTGCATCTTTAAAAAACATATCTGAGATCCAGTCTCATTTATTCCTCTAGCATACCAAAAATTATGATGGAGCTCTATACATTTTCAGGAAAAGAAAGTATAGACACACAAAGTGATCTTTTAGAGACAAGACCGGAATTCAAAGAGTGCAGTAAGGTTTTGTAGTATTTGACTGCTTTAGATCACCAGGTGTGAAATAGACTGGATCATCCTTTATCCATGGTGTTTGTTAGTGACCATTGATTGATTTTAGCAAGCCTTGCTCAGGCTGCTCATGCTGATGGGATTGGTAGGATTCAGACATGGAGTGGACTGGTGAGATGGTCAGGGGTGGGTTTTGCCTTCAGGGAGAGAAATTGTATTTACTACAAGTCTTCTATGGCCAGACGTTCCGGCACATGTTGCATAAAACATCATCAGGTTCCTCTCATATTACAACTAGGAGGCCACCAAGTTGATCAGAGGAAAGGAACTCCTTGCCTGTGAGGAAAGGCTGAGAGAACTGGGATTGTTCAGCCCTAGAGAAGAGAAGCTTTGGGGTGACCTAATTGTGGCCTTCCAGTACCTGAAGGAACTGACAGAAGACATGGAAAGAGATTATTTACAAGGGCCTGGAGGGACAGGACAAGGGGGAATGGCTTCCCACTATCAGAGGGCAGAGCTAGATGGGATATTGGAAAATAATTCCTCCCTGTGAGGGTGGTGAGGCCCTGGCCGAGGGTGCCCAGAGAAGCTGTGGCTGTCCCATCTCTGGAAGTGTCCAAGGCCAGGCTGGATGGAGCTTGAAGCAACCTGGGCTAGTGGAAGGTGTCGCTGCCATGGCAGGGTGGAACTGGATGAGATTTAAGTCCAACCCAAACCATTCTGGGATTCTGGGATTCCATGATGTCAGACACTGTCCCCATTTCTGACCCTTTCTGCTCCTCTGCTTTGGGTTTTATGGCACTTGTTCTTTTGTGCTATAAATGTTGGGGAGGTCTAGGGAGTCTGTGGTGTGAGGGCTAGAGTTCCCAGCAGTGACAAGTGCTCCCCTTGCTGCCTCTATTCCCTATGTTCCTGTTGAGATTTATAATTGTCACTTTTCCATAACTAAACTTGCTGTTAAAAAAAAGCTTTGTGCTCTGAAAGGGACCTGCTGGGAATGCTTTCTCCTGGGAATGCTGTCTCCTAGGAATGCTTTCTCATGCTGACCATGCCTTTTCCATTTGCAGGTTCCATGTACGATGGTTTAGCTGATGGTTATGGCTACGGGACATCCCGGGGCAGCTACTACACCAAAACCCAGACAGGGAACAGCAACTGGGGATACCCGGTAAGACACTCTTTGATCTGGGATTGTGGCATGGTCTGAGGTCACCTGCACAGGAAGAACGTCTCACAGTCACATAGGGAGGTCACAGTACTTCAGAAACTCACCTGAGAGGGATCCTGGCTCTCCTAGAAAGGGATTTAGTGCACTGGAGGAGGAGGATCGAGGGCCTCACAGCTGTTTTATGTGGGGATGTTAGAGTGGACAAGATTTAGTTTGGATTTTTAGGTTGATATCCAATGGCACAAGAGTTTGGAAGCTGCCTGAGGGATCAGGGTTGAGTTCAGACTGTCACAGCTCAGTTCAAGTCTGGCGCACATCCAAGAGTTCCCATCTTTGTTCCTGTGCACCAGAACATGGCTGTGAATGACATGAATATGGCTGGTGGTTCAGGGGATTTGCATTAGAGCTGTGCTGCTGTTCCCAACTTCAGTGCAACTGCAGACCCTTCAGATATTCTCTGTGCTTGCAAAATAGTGGGTCCAGTTCTTCCACACTGATTTCCAAAAAAAAAATTTGCATATTTCCAGAAAAAGCACAGGTGAGATGGTACCTGTCTTTACGCAGTGTGAGGCTGGACATCCCACAGAGCTCCTGGTCCTTGGTGACAGAGCCCTGGTACACAGGGAATCGCTCCAAACCACTCCACAGTCCACTGGGACAACTTGTGCTCATGTTGCCCCTCCATTTCTGTGTTCTGCTGTTCCCTGCTTTTCATCAGCTCTAAAGTAGAAAGGAGCAATTCACATATCTGGGATTTGAATATGAGAAAAGCAAAGGACTCCTTTCAACAACCCTGGGACTGTAAAGCAGCTCCATGTCAGCCATCAAAGGCTTGAACCAGGAAAGGTTTTGGTGGCTCCAAGCACACAGACAGGACTGCAGCTTTTCCTGGTGGTTGCCAGATCCTCTGCTTGTTCAGAGCACCAACATTCCTCAGCTTCAGAAGGATTTACCTGGGTCTTTCCTAATGGCCTTGTTGTAGTATGATGGCTTCAAGGAAGTGTTGTCACTTGCTGAGTTTGCATCACTGGGTGTTCAGTAGGAAAACTGGGAGCACTGGAGTGTCTTTGAAATGTTTATTTCCAGCCTGTCTGTTGGCCCATTTTAGTGTCCTTTGCTGTGCTGGTTAAATCCCAGCCAGGGGGACTCCTGTCCCCAGATGGGAAAAGTGTGTTCAGAGGAGGCACCAAGTAGATTGGGGAGATGGAGAATTCTGCTGGTAGGAAACACTGGGAGGGTTGGGATTGTTCAGCTTGGAGAAGAGAAGCTTTGGGGTGACTGTACTGTGGCCTTGAAGTATCTGAAGGAACTACAGGAAAGATGAAGTGAGATTATTTCAAGGGGGTGGAGGAACAGGACAAGGGGGAATGGCTTTCCACTGACAGAGGGCAGAGTTAGATGGAATTTTCTTCCCTGAGAGGGATAGAAGAAATTCTTTCCTCTGAGGGTGGTGAGGCCCTGGCCCAGGTTGCTCAGAGAAGCTGTGGCTGCCCCTCGATCTCTGGAAGTGTCCAAGGCCAGTCTGGACGGGGCTTGGAGCACCCTGGGCTAGTGGAAGGTGTCCCTGCCTGTGGCAGGGTGGAATGAGATGGGCTTTGAGGACGCTTCCAACCCAAACCTTTCTGGGATTCTGGGATTCTGTAATGGGTCAGAACACAGGTCCATCCATCCATCCATCCATCCATCCATCCATCCATCCATCCATCCATCCATCCATCCAGGTGTCCTCTCTCTGTCCCTAAGTCAGTGGTGGAGCCCTGCAGAGGGTCCAGCCATGGTAACCAGGCAGGGTTTCTGTGGCCACTAGAAAAGCACAGCTGAGGCAGTTCTGAGGCAGAGGTGGAGTACCCGAGCTTCACAACTCAAACAATTGGGATGTTTTGTTTTGATGATATGTTGCTGTTTGCTTATCGTGATTCCTGAATGGAGTTTGCTGTGCTTTGTCCAAGCAAAATTGCTCTGTTTCAACCATTCTAAGGGTTTGTAGATGGGATTTTTTGTTATAGAGGGAGGAAGTCAAGGCCTGGCTCTGCTCATGCTGGTACGGTGCTGCTGCAGCTCCTGCTGCTGGTGTGAGGGTTATTGTTTCCTCATGTTAGTTCCTGCTCTTGTTCCCAATCATTATGGCAGCTGGACAAATGCTGGGTAGGTGGGAATGGTGGGAATGCCCCTGGCTGCGGGGGCTTTCAGTCAGCAGTGTTGGTGTTCTGGGGAACAGCTGGAAGGTGGTGATGAACGTGATGAAGTTCAGGACCCCCATTAGACACCAGAGTACCACGGACACAACAGTTCAGTCCTTCAGGCTCACTGGGGATTTAGGCACCTCTGTCTGTTCTCTGAGATACCACTCTGCACTTACTGAGGGAAGGTCTTTCTCCAAATTTAAGCATCATGCAAGTCTTTAATTCTAAATATTTTTGATAAAGGTCTTCAGGATCTGGGTTACTTTAGCAAAAAGGACTGGGACCTGTGAAGGATTCACAGTAAACTTTGTCTTACCTGAGTCTATCTGAGAATCAGCCATTTAGTCCTGACAAGTTGTCTGACTCCTCCCCTGGCCAGCAAAGGCAGAGGTAGGGGCAGTGATTCACCTCCTCTACCTGGGAGATCTGTCGGGTCAGGATGAATCAGGCCCCTGGATCCCTATCTCCTGCCACTGGAGCTGGATGGAGCAGGGAGATGAGTGCACAGGAAGATGACTGCACTCAAAGGCAAGCAGTCCCAGGTGCCACTGGCACTTTAGAACACATAACCTCAAGCCTAAATCTGCTTAAGAAGCTCAACAGACACCAGACTCACCAACCACACTGAGCAGCCTCCTCCATTCTGCTTTTTCCAGACAGCATTAAAGGTTCCACAAATCCGCCACCAGCCTCCAGCTTGGGATAACTTCAGCTTTTGTCTACAGACCTGTTTGGGGTCTGTGCAGGTTCTGGGCTTCCTAAGAAATGTTTCCTGTTTGTAATACCTGGGTTGTAAAACGTGAAACCAAAGATAAAACAAATGTATTTTTGAAGGCAAAATGGCTGGACTTATTTCCAGCTGGAGCTGGTGCTGTGAATGTGTCTGAAAAGTGGCAAAGTCCTTTGAGACAGGCACAGGCAAACTCAGATACTCCAGGGAAGTGGCCCAGTGTAATGCTGAGGGGAATGACTGACTCCCAGTCCCCCTGTAGTTAAAAAGGTGCAGCGGGAAATCCATTTCCAGGGTGTTGCTCCACAGCACCTGCACCTGAGACGCTGCTCTTGGAATGCTCTAATCTAAGGTACTGCCTCAGATGGTGACACTAAAGGTGTTCTGTCCCACCCACAGCTCTCAAAAGCTGCCATCCCTGACTTCCTCCTTTTGTCTTGCTTTGTGTCTTCCTGGAAATGTCAAACTTTTTGCTTCTGTGTTTTCTTTTGTTGTTCAATCTTGTGAGACTGATGTTCAGATATTAGAGTAAGAGGAATGATGGATCTGGAGGAAGAGCTCTTTCTGGATCAGTCAGTTTGGAACAGGCTGCCCAGGGCAGTGGTGGAGTCCCTAGCCCTAGTAGTGTTCAACAACTTTTGGATATGGCTCTTGAGGATATGGTTTAGGGTCAACGTGGCAGTGTAAGGTTAGTGATTGAACTCTGATCTTAGAGGACTTTTCTAATTTAATGATTCCATAATTCTTTGTTTCTAAGACTTTGGCTTAAACTCTCCGATTCACCCATTATTACAAATTACATTATTTTCTGTTGCCCTTGTGGGCTGCCTCATTTGCAGCATCGCTGTCCCCGGGGAGCACCTTCTGACTGCCAGTGCAAGGAACACGGAGCCAGTGAGGCCTCTCCAGGAGGCACTTGGAGGGCAGTGGGTTTGCTCCTGGCTGCAGCATTTCCTTGGCTCGTATGTCAGGGGCTGGCACAGCTCTCAAGGATTCAGCCTTTGGGAATTGCTTTGCTCAGATACCACACTGGGATGCAGTAATGGGAGGATCTGTGACTGCAAACCCCTCTGTGTCAGGGTGATACCTCAGCCCAGGTGCTGTGGAGTCTTAGAGGTGTTTGTCACCCTACTGCCACTGTGAGCTGTGAGTGGCCAGCAGTTCCCACAGCCCTCCAGCCTCAGGAACTGTGTCCTGGTGTGAGCAACACCTCAGGTGCCACAGGAGGGCCAGTGGTGACCACAATTTACACAGAAAAACCCAGGGTTAAGGAAGCTGGACTGGGCACCTAGAGCAGTGCAGTCATGGCAGAAGCCTGAGCATGAGCCACACCCTTGTCTCTGGCAGCTCAGGTCACCCCAAAAATGGAGTCTCTCCAGCAGTGTTGCAAAGCCACAGCCACAGTCAGGTGGGTTGCAGGGACCTTGGTGCTCACCCCAACTGCAGGTACAGCTTTGGAGAGACACAACCAAATCCTGAACACACGGAGGGCAGCACGTGGAGTTCCACCAGCAAAGATCTCTGAGGCTCAGTTCCCACCAGCTCTTGCCTGGGTCTGCTGTGTTGGCAGGTCCATTGCTGTCAGGGAGTTGGGGCATTCCCAGGTCCCACAGCATGACCAAGATGAGGCAGGACCAGGACAAGCTACAGAGCCCATCTGGCTCTCCATGCTGCTGCTTCCACAAGAAGGAAATCCCCCACATGATGTGGATGTGTCCAGTGTGTCCCCCCAGCACTGCCCCCAGCGAGGGCAAACCCTGGATGTGCTGGGGAGGGAGTCTCAGATGTGTCCTGTCTCCAGCAGATCCTTATCCCCACAGAGCTGAGCTGGGGCTTTCACAGAATCACAGGATCACTGGGGTTGGACAAGACCTCTAAGATCATCGAATCCACCCTTTGACCCATCACTGCTGAGTGCAGGGTCCAGTCATTTCTTGAACATCTCCAGGGACAGTGACCACACCGCTGCCCTGGGCTGACCATTCCAATGTTTAACAACCATTTCCATGAAGAAATTCCTCCTGGTGTCCAATCTGAAACTGCCCTGGCACAACTTGATGCCATTTCCTCTTGTCCTGTCCCTGTTCCCTGGGAGCAGGACCCAACCTCCCCAGGCGACCCCCTCCTGTCAGGAGTTGTGCAGAGCCAGAAGGTCCCCCCTGAGCCTCCTTTTCTCCAGGCTGAGCCCCTTTCCCAGCTCCCTCAGCCACTCCTGGTGCTCCAGACCCTTCCACAGCTCCGTTCCCTTACGTGGACAAGCTGCAGCCCCTCAGTGTCTCTCTTCCAGTGGGGGCAGGTGCTACTTTAACAACAGCTCTAGGAGCAGCCATGCTTCCAGACCAAGGAATATATGGCTGGTCTGGTGGTGCTGGATTAAAGCAGTTACCTGTAGTAATTACATCCGTTATGGCATTAATGAGAAACACACACCAGTGATCCCTCTGCACCAGAGACTGTAGGAATATTTTTAACCAAAACTCCTCTGTGGGATGAAGTGTCAGAGCTTTCTCTTAGAACATTACCTGAACAAGAGATGGTCACTGTTATTCCTGCCTGCCTTTGCCTCTTTGGACAAAATTTCTCATTGTCAGTGGGAGCTTTGTTCCATCAGGATTTCAGGTCAAAATTTGTTGTTTGTTGTGACAATGCATCCCAGCTTAAAAGAACCCCAAAAGAGAGTGGTTTGAATAATCTTGCCAGAGAAAACAAAGATTTAAAGTCACTGCACATCATTGCTTGGTCAGAGCCTGGTGTCCCTGGGAGATTTGCACAAGGCTTTAGGCTTTGGAACAGCAAGTTGGACAGTGCCTTCATTGGCCAGAAAAATGGAACCAGCAAGACCTAAATCTCAGCTGAATGAGAAAAAAAGAGATGAAAAGTCATAGGGGAAAGGCAGCTCCTGGGAGAGGTGGGAAGGAGCATTTCAGAAATAGATAAACAATGTATTTGCTGGTTTTGCAATTTTTCTCCCTGCCATGGAGGGAGCAGCACTCAGAGGGTTTCGCAAGGAGCGTGAGGAGCTCTCCCCACCCAGCACTCAGGGTGGGACCTGCTCAGGTTGCATCTCCTGTGCTTTGCCCTCCAGCCTGGGAGAAACCTGCTCCTGACGTGTTTATACGGAGCCCTCACTTCTCTGTCTGCTGCTCTAGAAACAAACAAATTGCAAGGGAAAAAAATCCAGGCAGGTAATGAACTGATGGCGTCCTCAGATGCGGAATCAGAACCACCCAGTTCTCTGGGAGGGCTCTGACGTGGGAAGGCAGAGCTGGATCCGGGTGCCATTCCTGGGCTGATGCACCTTGCTCCGTGCTTCTGATTCTCTGGAAACTAGGGGGAGGACAGACACTTTTCCTGCCAAGAAAATGGGTTTATGGAAGAAAAAAACAGAAAAGGACTCATGGCTGATGGCTGGGAAAATGCCATTTTGACTTTCTCTCTAGAACCACTTTTATTCCAGCTGACATAAGAGTTTAAAGATGTTTATTTACCTGTCTCACATGTTGGATATTCCAGTGGTTGTTCCAAGAACATACTGCAGGCTGAGAACTGGAGATGCACAAATGCTCATTAATTTAAAGGCAGGTCTGTGCTGCTGCCAGGGAGGGAAGCTCTTCCTCCCTGGGCCTGACAGGAGCAGCAGTGCCACCAGTGCTCATCTCCAGTGCCTTTCCTTCCTCCCTGCCTTCCCTGACTGTGAATGAACAGCTCCCAGGGCCTGGCCTCACACAAACACACTCATTTCACAGTGGGGAGGAGAAGTTCATGCTAAAATTCAGAATGTCAGGTGGCCTGGCTGCACCTGAGCATCCTCCTGCCTCCTAAAGCTACAGGGGACTGCCAGGGCCTGATGGAATGGCTGGAAGCAGAATCATAGGATCATAGGGTCGCAGAAGGGTTTGGATTGGAAGGGACCCTAAAGGTCATCTCATTCCACCCTCTGTCATAGGCAGAGACACCTTTCATTATCCCAGGTTGCTCCAAGCCCTATCCAACCTGGACTTGGGGATGGGGCAGCCGCAGCTTCTTTGGGCAGCCTGTGCCAGGACTTCCCCAGCGTCACAGGGAAGAATTTCTTCCCAAAATCCCATCTAACGCTGCCCTCTGGCAGTTTGAAGCCATTCCCCTTGTCTTGTGACCCCAGTTACTGATGAAAGATCCCTCTCTATCTTCCCTGTAGCCCCTTCAGATCCTGGAAGGTGCTGTGAGGTCTCCACACAACCTTCTTTTCTCTAGGCTGAATATTCCGAACTGTCCCAGACTGTCTCCACTGGGGAATTGCTCCAGTCCCCTTATAAGCTTGGTGGTTTCCTCTGGACTTACTCCAGCAGTTCCATGTCCTCATGTTTAGAGCACCAGAGCTGTGCAGAGGTGGGGTGTCCCAAGAGCAGAGTAGATGGGAAAATCCTCTCCCTCCCTGCAGCCCACACTGGGGGATGACAGGACATGAGCCCAGGACACGGATGATTTTCTGGGCTGCTCCTTGGCAATCCAAGGATTTGTGTGATAGAAGGAGACACCTTCCAAGCTGTCCTGACTTCTCAGCTCCTGTGGGGAGAAGCCTCAGTGATAGTCTGAGCCCTTCAAAATGCTTCCCAGATCCTGCAGTGCAGAGGGAATCGCTGCCTTCTGTTTCCACCCCACTGTGAGGGACTTCCTGGTCTTTCCCAGCATTTCCCCACATTCCTGAAGGCCAGAGGTGTGGATGGCACACCATGCACACACCCATGGGCAGGTGCAATTCACAGCATTAGGAAATCTGGGCACTGATGAGGTCTGAAGGCCAGAGATTGATTCTTTCCTTTCACTGCTGCTCTTCTGCACAGGGAGAGCTCCCTGCACACAGAGTGGCATCAGCAGAAGTTGGGGGCTGTTGTCTGGTCGCTCTTTAAACCACAGTCTGTGTGACACCTTCCCCCTCAGAGATGGCATCTTTCCTGACACAGAGTGCTTCACTTCTTCCTTGCTGGGCATCCCGTCTCACTGATGGCTGCAGGGAATTCCATTCCCTTGGCCACATTTGCTCCAGTGACGGTCCCTGACTTGGCTGGGTCAGCATGTAACACAGGAATTTAGGTTTAGTGTGGGGAAGCTTTGCCAGGAACAGGAAGGGATCAGATCAGTCCCGATCATGCAGAGATTCATAGGCTCAAGGTCTGAGGTCCATTGGAGCTGGCAGGAGAATCCTCATCGATCTGGAGACGTTGGATCAGGCTCCTGCTGCAAAAAGGAATTCTGAGATACCAATTAGGTCCGTGCCACTTGAAAGAGATTAAAATGGGCTCAGCCAAGCATCTGGTAGAATCAGCAATAAAAGTCCTGGACTGCCTTTGGTAATGAGCTTCACATCACACGGGAACGATTTTCCCATGAGTTTGCAAAAGGCTCCCCCGCCCTGCCAGGACCTGCTCGGACTTGCAGCCCAGGGCTCCTGTGTTGCAGAAAGGTGTCTTTGCAAAGCTTCACCCATCTCAGGGCTGCCAAGAAGGACAACACTATGGCCACTCTAAAACCCAGCAGGAAACCGAGAACCCATGATTCTGTCCAGCAAACAGAGACTCCCCCTCTCCCCTCAGTGAGTGCACTGCGGAGCAAATCCCAGCTTTAGATAAACAACAAGTTCCTCTTCCAGGCTTCCTGAGTCAGTTTCAGCAGATGCCCAGGGGCTCCGCAGCTCTGCCAAGCTTCTGACAGCCCTACAGAATAATCCCAGCTTAAACTGACTCATAAAGAAAACCAGCAGGGCTCACATCTGACAAGCTGCTCTCTGTCCTGCAGCTGCTGCCAGCGGCTCCACTGAGCACAAAGTCCACCCTGCACCTTCCCACTGCAGCCCTGTCCATCCCTCATTGACCCCAGGGTTTCTGAACCCAGGAAAATTAATTGAAATGAGGATGATATCACCTCAGAAAGACATATATGGTAGATCATGACTTCATGGAAGGTCACTTCGCTGTTGCTGTGTGTGTACTCCCAAGCAAAACTGGGATGGACAAACCCTGTGTGTATGTGGCCATCCTGGATTTTATCCTGGGCAGCACAGGGCTTGTCCCACTGCCAGAGAGCCCCCAAGACTCATCACATTCTGCTGTGATGTGCCTCACCCTGGCTCTTCTTTTCACCTGCAACCTGTCCTTCCAAACCCTGGGAGCTCTGCAGGGAGCTCTGCAGGAGGCTCTGAACCTGCCCCTATGCCACTCAGCACAGGTTTGTTCTGTGTCCTCTGGAGAAGGCACAGAGAGAAGCTGCTTCCCTTTTGTCCCCTTGCAGCAGTTCACCTTTTAGATGCACATCTGAAAGTCTGAAAACTACTCAAATAGCAGTGATCTGGGCATCAGCAGAGCTGGACTAAAGGGTTTAGTCCCACCTGGGTGGTGCCAGGGAGCCCCTTGTGAAGGGTTTCAGCCGTTACCTCTGCAGCTCTCTGGGACACAGCCAAGAGGATTCCCTGCATTCCTGAAGATCAGTTTGTTAATGGAAATATTTTGCTTAATTAATTAACATAATGACAATTCTGCAGAGTGTTGGAGGCAGGAATGATGCTGAGTATGCTGGCGCTGGGATGGAGCTAGGGCAGAGCTGAGGGACTCAGGGTGAGCCAACAGAGGATTCCCATTTCTCTATCACAGAGTGTTTCTAGGCTAGGAAATACAGAAATTTTTTTTTTCAGTGACATGAACCATTACACCAGGCACAGGCTTTTCACAATTCCAAGGAAATGGTTAGGAGCCAGTGTTGACTTTTCTGTCCCAGCCAAAGGGACCCTTGGGTGGCCTTTGCAGAAAGCAGCACCCAAAGTGCCACTGCTTAGAGCTGGATGAGAAAAGACCACTTTGATCCAACAGGAGACCATGGATGAGCTTTCCCAGGATAATCAAAGGGAGATGGGGAAGGCAGTTTTATTCCTTAGTTCTTTTTATCCCTGTTTGCTGTATGCCTTGGAGATCTCCTTGCCAGACTGCTGAGAGGATGCAGAGCACAAACTCAGCATCATGGGGCAAACAGCCCTAAAACAGTTTAATTTCTTTTCCTTTCTGGAGTACACACCTGAATGAGTTGTCTCACATTTGAACATAACCCTGCAGGCTCCCACAAGCCAGCACTGACATCCCAAAGGTTTAACATTGCAGAAGAAGATTGAATTCAGTCCTGGTGTGGCAAACTTGATCCAAATCTGGAGGACTTCTGATGAAGGGGTGAAGGCATTTTGAACTGACAGCAGGGCAGCTAAAGCCATCTTTTTGTTTTGCTAATTGTAGATGGTTTATTTTATCATCTTTTATCCTTTCTTTTTTTACTTCCTGTCTTAGTCATCTCAGTTTTTATTGCATATTCCCCATTGTTCCCAGAGCATCCCATTATCTGAGCAGATACTACACGCCTTGTAACTCATAAGCAGATATTCATTGTCTCCACTTGTTTCTTGGCACAAGAAACAAGATTCAAGAACCTCTTCTTACTAATTTTTCACTCCCTTTACTCCCTTTCTAAGGAACTAATAGATGGGAGGGGAAGAAAAGAGCATAAGGAAATTAAAAATAACTGCAGGGACTGCTGGAAGGTCAGCTCCATGATAGTGAGAGATATGCAGTGAGCTCCTGTATTTACAGGGTGGGTTAGGCCCTGTGTGTGTTGGGAATAAATCACTTTCTCTATTGCAAGGGTCACGTTTCAGCTTTCAGTTCTACTTTAAAGCTCCTGGATCCCACATCCTGATCCCTCAGCGTCCCTGATACCCAGGTGGGGTTTGGCTCCTTTGTACGGGCTGCAGGCTGGATAACCTCCCATAAATTTTGGGCACAAAAATGCTTGAGAGGGAAGCAGTAAACGGGCAGCGAGGTGGGCCCAGCTCAGCTCAGCCCTAACGCTGTGTTTGGTGTTTGGCAGCTCTACAACGGGACGCTGAAGCGGGACGTGGAGAGCCGGCGCTACAGCTCCTACAGCCAGATGGAGGGCTGGGCCAGCCGGGCCCACAGCAAGGCGCTGTGCAGCCCCCGGGCCGGCAGCGACTACTGCTTCGTGCAGAACATCAAGAGCAGCCGCAGCGAGCCCGACCTCTACTGCGAGCCGCCCCGCGGCACCCTGCGCAAGGCCCACGGCGGCGGCCGGGCCGAGCACAAGGCCACGCTCAACCGCCAGAGCATCTACAGCAGCTGCAGCACCCAGCAGGGAACCAGCAGGACCAGTAAAAAAGTGCCAGCGCGGGCCCTGTCCTGCCCCTCGAGCAACAAGCCCGACGTGGTCTATGCCCAGCCCGTGATGAGCTGCAAACAGGACGGGGTCTATGGACAGGCCCAGTCCAGCTCCAAGTAAGTGCTCTGACCCTGAGGGAGCGTGGACGGTGCTCGGAGCTCTGTCCCCCAGAGCCCTTACCAGCGCATCCTGCAGCAAAGTGGGGCAGATGAGTCACTCCTAAGGGCTTGATTTCGTTTCCTGGGCTGTGGAGGGGAACTGATAGGACTGGCTCAGTGCAGATATCTCTGCTGTAGCTCTGTGATATTGGGCAACACAATCCCTCAGTCTCTGTGGTGGCATTAACCCACAGTGATATGAGGATGGGGAGGTGAAGAGCAGAAGGCCTGATGTGCAGTCAAGGGTGTCTTTCCTGGCTGTCCTTCTGCTTCAGCCTGGCAGAAAACTTACCCAAAAAAACCCTCTCTTGGAAAGCGTCAGTTCCTGAGGGTCTTACTCAGAGCAGAGCTGAGAGCCTGTAAGCAGTGGTGTTTCCCTCTCTTCTCTCCACCCAGCCCCTACTTAATTTGCTCAAAAGGTCTGATTTGGGTTCCAGAAAAAAACTGAGTCATAAATTGAAATAAATATCCTAACTGAAATAATCTGACTAACCAGGAAAGAGGAGCCAGTGGAAGCTGTTCAGTTCTTTCCTGTCCAGAGCATCCAGTCCTATTTGGGATAGGAAAGATATAAGGGTGGAGGACAGGCCATCATGTTGGAACATCAAATCACTTCCTGTAGATGTTGCCTACAAGCACAGGGCATGTAAAACACAGCAGTGAGCTCAGACCCTCCCAAGGATGTACCTGTGAATGCAGCAGAGTTGCTACTGACAATCACCTGGCTGGGTGGTGATTGAATGCTGCCCCAATGCCCTGTGCTACCTCCAGCTCTGGAGCACCAACCATGTTCTGTTGCAGTCTTGGGAGAGACTTGGTCTGCACAAGCCATAGTCTTGGAAGCCTTGGAAGACCATGGTTTGCATATTTTGAACTGCAAAACATTGCAGTGAAAGCAGGAGGAGGGGCTGCAGCTTCCACAAGAGTTCCCAGGGCTACTGCACTTCCTGTGCTGCATCACCATCATGCAGGACTGGCTCTGCTCCAGCCCAGAAGCTCTCACAGCTCCCTGACAGAGGGGGAATTTTGTCACACTAACTGTAAAAGCTCCCGAACTCATTCCTGGTGGTCCCTGGTCCCAAGGAGAAATCTCCCACTGCAGGATGTGTATGAGACTGTTTATCAGGACTCATAGACTTTGTCAGAACTCCCAGCAAAGGTCTGAAACTGTTGAGTTGTTGCCCCAAGGAATGATGGAGATACTGAGAAAATCCCCTTCCCTTTCAGCAGTGTAAGCCAAACTGTGCCCTTTTCCACATCTAAATGTCCCAGGTTACTCTGGCTAAGCCTCCCTCCTTTGGGATTGAGTGGGAGGGTATGTCCCAGAGCAAGGATGCCAAGAAACATCACTGCCCCAGAATGTTAGAAGGACAGAATGTTATCATGAGCCCTTGGCTGCCCATGTGCCCAGTTACTCCATGTTTGACACATGCCAGATTAGCCCTGGCCAGCCCAGAGCATTGATGGCCTTGGCTTGCTGCTGTCAGCAGCTCTGTAAATCCTCTGGAACAGGATCCAGAAATGTTACACAAACTGGAAGTGATCTGTTCTAGGGAGTTTCTCACTGAAGAGCAGAAAGTGTAGTGGGGGACGGTGGCAGAATGCCTGAACTCAGGGCTGCAGCTGCCCTCTCCTAGGGAGGACACAGCTTTGGAGCAGTTAGTCCTGGAAGGCTCTGGCCAAAGCCACGGTCAGGGACTTGGTCATGGCTTTGGAGAGGTCACTTGGAGAATGATGGCATTTTCCGAGAGGAGAGCTGCTGTTTTGAGAGGGATCCTCTCCAGCTCTGGTTGCCCTTGGTTAGGGAGTGGCTCCATTTACACACTCCTGGCTTGGGGCACGGCTCATCTGGCAGAACTGGTTCTGCTGTGGAAACCTCAGGCTCCAAGTTGGGCTTCGAGTTGAGGGCTCAGCTGGGGCTGTGGTCCCCTGGGTGAATCTGATGTGGCTGTCGCACAGCCCCTGCTCTGCCTGAAGCTCTGCAGAGCTGGGCTAGTGCAGGGGGCACCTGGTACAGGAGTTGTGCTCAGAGGGGAGGAGGTTGAGAGCAGCTGTCCTTAAAGCTTTGGAGACATAACAAAGTTGTCCTTTTTGGGAAAATTACTGTTTTGGATGACTCTTAGCCCTCAGAAGTGTCTTGCAGAGCACTCTTGGCTTTGCTCTCAGTGTGCTCTTGTTGGGGAGGGGCTTCTGAGGTGGGTCAGGAACATGTCTGGGCTCTCCTTGCTATGTAGGGCTTTGTGTCTGGAGGATTCTCCACCTAGAGATTTCAATCTTCCCTTGGCTCCCCCGATGTTGAGTAAGGAGAGCTTTGCTTGTAGGTACCCCATTATTAACCTCCACATGCAGGAACAGGGCTCAGCTGGGTCACAGCTGCTGCCAGTTCCAATTTTGGGGCTCTGTCTGTCCATTCTGGTCATTCTCCAGGTGCAGTTTGTGCCTTTGTGACATGGAGAATTCTGTGTTCAGTTTTTGTGCTGCAGATCTCCTGTTTTGGCATCTGTTGGATGTCTTGTCTGCAGGTTTGCCAACAGCCTGCAAGAGCAAGGGGAGGGCTGGATGCTTTCCATGCTTTCTGAGGTGATCCATGGGGTGATTTCCATTGCTGTGAGAGGGATTGCAGTGGGACCTGTGCTCCACCGGGTCTGTCTGTGATACAAAACTCTGTAATGCCTATGGACTGGCTCCAGAGTGATGCTCTGCTGTGGATCTGGTCTCCCTGGATGGTGTGAGAGGAAAAATGGGTCACTGAGTGTTCTCAGGTGGCAACAATGGTGTGCAGGGATCAAAATTCTGAGTGTGCAAAAACTGTCGAACTGTGTGCTGAGCAGTCCCTCTGCACTTGGTTACAAAGTTATTTCCACAACTCTTCTTGATTATGTGATTGCTGCCATTTATTGAACTGGCTTTGGCTGCATGAGACAGGGAAGAGCTGTCTCTGATAACTGATACCCCTCAGAGTCCTCTCTCTTACAGCAGCAACTCTGGCCAAAGCCCTTTCTTCCAACTGCCTGCTGAGCAGTTTAACACTGAACTGTTTGTCAGGAAAAGCCATTCTGTAATTCCCTTATAAACTAAATCATAACACAGGGCTTTATTCACCCCATGCTGTTGGTCCTGGTGATGAAATCTGAGTTCTGCACTGTTTGCCAGATCAGGAGGTTGAACACTATTTAAAACTCCTCATGCAGTTTATTCTCCTCCACCAGCTCTGTTGTCATGATCCTTCCTCAATGAGCAGAGAGGGACCTTCTCATGTCTGTTCCATTTCTTCCATAAAAATTTCTTCACAGAAAGGGTTGTAAAACATTGGAAGGGGCTGCCCAGGGAGGTGGTGTAGTCCCCATCACTAGAGGTGCCCGAGGAACACCTGGATGTGGCACTGAGTGCTCTGGGCTGGGTGACAAGGTGAGAATTGGCCACAGGTGGACCAAATGGTCTCAGAGGTCTTTTCCAACCTCAGTGATTCTGGGATTCCAGACATACTTCTCTTCACTCAGAGACTTGAGCCTTGGTAATCATTATGTCATATCTGGATAAACATTTCCAAGCTCAGCATCTCTGGCCTGAGCTCAGACGTTCAGGGTGTTCCAGTGGCTCCTGCCCAAAGGCTGCTCTCAATGAGCAGCATTCACATTTTGCCAAAATGCAGCTCTCTGGAGTCTGGTAGAGCTGGAGGAATTTTCTTGGTGTCGAGGACTCCCTGTTCTCCACAGAGCCCTTCTCCTTCCTGATCTCTTGTGACATCCCCCAGAGCTGCACTATTTCATTCTAGAAGCTGCTGCAGCACCGATGATTTCAACAGCTGGTGGAGACCACCCACATCTGCCCATTTTTAACTATTTCCTCTGCTGGGTGGCACTTGCAGCATGCTCCAGGTGACAGGGTAGTACTCTAGGCAAGCAGCTTTTGGCTAAATTACATGTTGTAATGTTATTGATGTTATTGATACTATTTATGCCCACTCAGGATAAAAGTTTCTACATCCTACTTGGTCATCAGGGAGCAATGCTAAGAAGCAGTAACAAACAATGGGATGTTTAATTCTCCTGGGAAATTTGGAGTCTTTGTGCCCCTCCAACTGGTACAAGAAATCTGTGTCCACCAAGGACTGACATTGTATTAGTTCTGCTTAGAGCTGTTGTACTTTGTGCTTCAGGGGCCTCATGGCACAGACAGGGCAAGGTGGTGGCCCTGGTATCTGTGGCCCTGCAGTGGTCTGAGCTGGTCACACCACTTCAGGAGATGCCTCTCTCTGAGCTGAGCTGCCCAGTGCCAATGGGGCTGAATTCAGAGACAGGTCCCTGAGTTACCTCCTAACAAAGCCAACACCTCTTGTTGTTCTCAGGGAACCCCAGATGTCTGAGCTGGAGACATGGCTGAGAGCCCAGACTCATCCCACCCCTGGAGAAGGGGGTTTTCTCCTTTGGGAGCATGGAATGGGGAGCTGGGTGTCTGCAGACAGTCCCTGGCTGAGGGTTTGCTGATCTGGATCAGGAGCCTTTAATGGCCACCTGCAAACCCACACTTACCTTTGGCCCCATTGGGAGATGTGGATGCTCTTCCCTTTGGAGTTCTCTGAGTGTGGAGAAGGAGACTGAAACACCTCATTAGAGACCATGTGAGTGTCTCTCCAGGCACCTGGGAATCCGTAACATCTCGGAGTTGCTCTGCCAGAGGTCTTGGATGTCTCAGCTGGCTGCTGTGCAGGTGGCAGTATGGACTAGGGCAACCCTTTGGGATTTCTTAGTGCCACATTTGCCTCTGGTGACACGGACCTGGCCCCAGCTGAGCTGCTGCAGTCCCTGTGCTGTGCCTGAAGCTCAGGGACAGTGTGTCCCCAACAACCATTCCCTTCTGAGCTCAGCTTCTCTGGCAGTACTGCAAATAGAGAAAAGGACAAGAGTTGTTGAAATAGTCAGGAAAGGTGCTGAGGGTGTTTTCTGATCTATCTCTTTGTCTTTTGGGATAATTAGAGCTGATCAATATCAAAACATTAATTTTTCAGGGCTAAGCCATGCAGTGAAAGCAGAACCGAGCACGATGTAAGGCACCTTCATTTTGGTTTGGTTTTATTTGGGATAGAATACTGGGATGTGCTGAACACTGTTTTGAGAGTCTCTACTCTGATTTTATTAATGAACAATGAAATTTGTTAATTCCTCCTCTCTTGGGACCTGTAGCCCTAACAAGCAGGACAGAAACTTAGATGGGAATTAACACAAAACTATCTGCTCATGAAATGTGAAGGAAATTGCTTTTCTCTGATCCTGATCCTCTTCAGTATTTGTTTGCCTTCCATTCCAGAATCTGATCTTTTTTGTCTCCACTGAATAATTTCTAGTTGACGTCTCTTCCTAGTCTGCTTCTTTCTCGTGGAAGAACAACCTTTGGAGCTCTTCCTACCACTCACTTTGGGCAAACCACTTTGCCCAGGCTGGAGATGGCTCAGTCCAAGAGTTTGTCTTGAAGTAGGTTGTTGTTCCCACAGTGTGAATCTGGTTGGGAATATCTCTGATTGGCTGAGGAACAATCTCCCCTTTGCTGGACTTTGCCAGGGTGATTTTATTCTCAGGTAGGAGAAATCCCTGCTGCTTCCTGGGCAGTGTGACTGAGCCTGACTGCTGACCTGCTGTGAATTTCTGCTGAGGAGACAGCAGGGAAAAGGGAGCCTTCCCCATCTTCTCCCACAGAACTGCACCTGCATCCCCAGGTTTTCCCAGCTGGAGGAGGGTTTGTCCCTCTGTGGAGTGGGTATGAAGAAAATTGCCTTCCTTGAGCAGCTGGACCAAGTGGACATCCTTTTGTCTCAGAAAAAGTGCCTTTGATTCAATAATTATAAAGCAAAATAGGTCACTATGATTACATGGCCACTGACCTGGTATTTTTACCAATCTGCCTCTCTTCCCATACCTCCAGTCCAGGTCCCAGTTCCTAAAGGAGAAGCCCCTTCCTGGTGCAGGATCCATCAGTTGTCAGCTCAATCATCTCAGGAGCATGAAAAAAACCTGAGAAAAAAATCACATCCTGGATCCAGCCCAAAGGTTTCTGGGGCTCCATACATTCTAGTTTACTTAGTCTTTCCAGTTGTGTGTCTCCTTGTTGCAAGTTTAATGGAAGTTCCTTGGTGCCAGGTTTTGATAGAGGTTCAAACTGATGAAAAGTCTTATGAGGAAGTGATGTTTTATTGCAGTGTAGAAATAAAAGTGGAATGAAGTTTACCCAGCCTTGGACATGGAATGCTTAAGGTCCAACCCCAGACTGTTGTCTTTCATTCCTGCATACCAAGAGAGGCAGAGGTGTCTCCAGAGGGCAGGGCTTCCTCTCCTAGGAAAAATGTCCAAGACATAAAGGCAAGGTGGTTTTTGCAAGCACTGATTTCTTTCCACTGATTCCACAGGTGCTTGAATGAGTGATGCAGGCAGAGTGTAACTTTATGCCAGTGAGGGCAGTGGAGACCAGAGTCCTTCATACTGCCTTTTGTGTGAAATTCCCAGTAGAATTGTGCATATTATTCCCTGCTCTGTGCTGTGTGGAGGGGAGCCCTTAGATTCATAGGGATAAATGTTCTATCTCACTGTAGGTGCTGCTGGTGGTGACCACATGTCCTTTCCAGATCTTTATTCTGTACATTTCTTTGGCACATTCAAAGCAGCTCTCTCCATCCCATGCCTAGAAGTGCTACTGTCTTGTGGTGAAATTTAACACGTCAAATGTAATGGGTTCATTTAAAGAACTTATTAAAAATCACTGTTCTGTTGGTCTATGGCATTGTCTGAAGATGAGCAGCCCCTCTACAGAGTCACTCCTGGTATGACATGTAGCAAAAATGTATATAAATAAATGTGGTTCAATCAGGGGCTGATTTCCTGACCTCCATGTAAAACTCCCCATCAGTCCAAGGGAGCATCATCAGCCAGGCACAGCCACGACCTCACTGGCCTGGGAAAGCCCTCACACTTCTGGATTCCATCCACTGCTAATGTTATTTGTATCCTTTCACTGCTGACAGTAAAACCAAACAGGAGTTTGGTTTTGACTCTCCTCAGTCCTGGATTTTGCAAATTAATGCAGCCACCACTGCCATGACCTGAGATCCCTGTGTAGCCTCTGCAGGATTCAGCTGAAAGGGTGCTGAGAGGAGACAGGAACCTTCAATTACATTAATTTCTATAGCTGGAAGCACAAACAAGCTTTGCAGTTCAGACCCCCCTGAAAGTTTGGACCCTTTTCTCATTTTATGTGGTTAGAACATCACAGATGGTACTGAATAAGAACAGGCCAAAAAGAGCAGGACTTTCACGTTTCTAAACAAGTGGGATAACTTCTAGATGTTTGTATTTCTCTCAAGGTTCCAGTCCTGCCACAAGCCAGAGGAAATCATATCCTTCCTTTTGAGTTGCAGGCACATTCTTTACCTCTAACAGGGACAATGACAGTGGTCAGCTTTTATAAGAGCTTGGAGACAGCCAGTGTGAACATCCCCTGGGAGCAGGATGTCTCAGAGCTATTATTAGCATTTCACAAACTGCCTATTTGTCCATCCCATCACTCCACACAGGCCTTTTCCTAAGGGATCTGCTTGGGCTTCCCAAGACCATCAACTGCACTCACATTTCTGCTTCCACCACCTCTCACATCAAAGAATCCCATGCTGTGGGAGAACCACCTGCCTGTGTTGCCTTGTGTTCATGACCTGGTGGATGGTTTCATTCCTATCCACTCACTCCTTTATTTGGGGAACAGTGAACTGAGTCTCTGTTCATTAAGCTTCCACTTTGGGCATGATCAGAGATTCACCACCTCAACCCAGCTTTCATTTTCTGTCTCCTTTGCTTGTGGATAGACTGGATCTGGAATTTATTACCCTTAGTGC